>NC_135789.1:2662500-3262500 GCF_051106095.1 Pogona vitticeps
GGACATCTGTCAGGAACGTCATGTCCACTTCTCCTCTGGTGGTGGTGGTGGGGGGCTGGACTAGATCACCCAGAGGCCCCTCCCAACGTGACAGTTTCATGGGTGCACACTTGCTGATAGAAGCCTCAAGAGGACAAGCGTGCACCATCCTGCAAGAATGAGTTCTGCCACAATCCCTTTTTTGCAGTCTTGTTCCCCCCCCAAAAAAAAACCCCAGGGGGACTTCCAATCTTTGAGCTATGTCGAGAGGATCTGTCTATAAGTTTGAGAGGGAGGACAGCTGGGATCCCCATTCCTGCTTATAAAGAGATTTACGATACAAGGTCCAGGGTGCCTGCCTAGATTTTCAAAACCTTTTGCAAACCTAGGACATTTCTCCCTCCCTGGTCCCTGAGTATGAGGATCGGGCTAAAATCCTTCCCTTAAATGTCCAGGAAGGAAAAACAAAGTTGATTTCACATCATTGGTGCCCACTCTGGTCACACTGGCCTGCACCCAGGAAACCTTGGTTTCTATGTTAAAATAACAGTTTTAGTTCAGTTTAGCACACCCATCCTCCAAAGACATAAAATGGGACTGGCCTTTTCTGGAAAGAGATCTTTTTTAAGACCCTAAGCCGTCCTTGATCTCTGATGAGAAATCTTACTCTCAAGAGAGTTGTATTTTAGGGCAGGGTCTTCCTCAAAGCAGGTGAGACCCTTCTTTTGACATAAGAACTTCATGACATGAAGCTGCTGGCCAGAAGCCTCCCTCGCCCCCTTCAGTTTCACAGCTCTGAAAACCTCTGGACTCAGCAAGTCTAAGAAGCTTAAGAGAACAAAACAAAACAGACCTGGACCCCAATAAACTCCGAAGCCCCCACTGCCTTTGGGCACAGAGACTTTTGCAGGTTCAGCTCCTAGAGAGCTGCAATGCTGGTTTTTGGGAATCTGTCCCCTTTTCATTAACATACATAATGCACCCAGCATTATGCACCTTTTTTTAAAACATTAAAATAAATAAATAAATAAAGCCCACATCCCTAAACAGCAACAAACGATTACTTTCGTTTTAGGTCGGACACTTCCCTTCCACGCTAACGAGACTTCTTCTGCTCAGGTTTGGCATGAAAGAAAACGGAAAGGAAGACCTCACGCCGTGTAAACGATGAATGCAAAGGGCCGCTCGACAGAAAGGAGGGTGGCGTCCCCAACAGGGTTGTGGGTGCCTCGTCTTCCCATCCCTTTGGTAATCATTAGCCGCATAATTCATTAGAAGCTTTAATCGGGTCACTGTCTCTCTTTTCAGACCTCTTCCGCCAGCGTCCCCTGCCAAGACCACCCACCCCCGGCGTCTCCTACACCTACCCTTAATCTTTTGCTTTTTCCAGCAAGGGATTTATTAAAATTAAAACAGATTCGATGGCGCTCCAGATACCAACAAAAAAAAAAAAGTGCTTCGCAAAGCGGGTGGTAGGGGAAGCGAGGTGCAAACGCCCAAGACGTTCGTCTCTAAATTGTTTCTAAATACCTCCGGCAAACGAAATCCTAACCGTCGGTGTTGAAAGAGAAGAGAAGAACGGGGGGGGGGGGGGAGAGAGAAGAAAGAAGAGACATAAGGCATAAATGGTTCTTTTACTAAGACGTAAAAGCGGTTATAATACAGTGGCATCATCCTGGGGTACTTTGGTGGGAGCAGGAGAGGTGCGAATGGATCTTCGGCAACTATAGATTTCGGCTCGGGTTACCCCGGGTAATCAGCGCAGCTTTTAGGCTCAGCTTTCCCTTGCTTCGCTGCTTTGATGATAGAGTTGAAATCCCAAAGCTTTTATGATTAATTACTCCCTGTAGGTCTGCATATTTCAAGGGGGAATATATATGTATATATATGACAGAGCGAGAAAGAGAGAAAAACCTGTACCGCACGAGAGCAGCCCAGAAGGGACAGGTTTTAGACGCCAGTTTTGACAAGCTCGGAAGAGTAAAGGAGGCACACCCCGATCATCAGCACCCCTTTGTATCTGGAAGCTCGATTATTTCAGCGCTTTAAATACAATAAGAGACCAGTTCTGCAATACAAGATGATGGACGTGAGACGCAGCCTGTCGCTTAGCCACACAATCCAGCAACAACCCAATAACGGTTCGGTGCGCTTAGACACAGTGAAACCAATAGGAACTGATGAGACACACGGATCGGTTCAGCTCTGATTTGCTGATTTCTTTGTATTCTGGTTAGTAAGGACGTGTTTTAAAAACTCAGAAATGAGAGATGTTGAAGGAGGCAGGTTCCTCCATCCAGCCCGAGGGGCTCTGACCGTTTTAACTCTACCTCTGAAACATTTTAATGTTGAATTAGTATCTCCACCTCTTTCTTCTATAGAACCTCCTTGCCTTTCATATCTATAGAAAGACAGGTACTATAATCTCATCCTCTCCGTGCTGGGACAGTCACTGTATCCACCCACCAGTGTAAACAGGGCAGAATCTTATTCCTGCTTAGTTTTCAAGATTTTACCAAAATCCACAGATTTCTTTATACCTAGGAGAGGAAGAACAAAATATTTAAACAGTCTGAAAGCAACAGGAAGTACTGTAAAATTGAGACTTCTGCATGTCTAGATGAAGCCTTGAGGCAAACACAGCCTGTCTGTTACCCATTAAAATACAGTACAACTGTCTTAGAGCAGGTCTTTACTGCTGCCTGTAGTAGTAGTTGTTGTTGTTGTTGTTGATTTGATTGTCCTTTAATGTTATTGTACTTTTAGGACTCATGCTTATCATGATGCCTTTTCTGAATTTTTATTGTTGCTTGTACAGTATTGTTACTATTATGTTATTCTGAACTTGCTCTGTTTGCCTCCCAGAATAGCTGGCCCTGTTACTAGCTGAGCAGGATAAAAATGTAAACAAACAAACACATCCTTGTGTTTGTACTGTCTGAGATGGGAAGTTTATAAACACCTTTAATGGTCATTCCATGCGATTATAGACTAAATGAACAGAATCATCACGTCCGGATCACAAGGCCCCTAGAGTTTATGTTGATCAGGCAGCAAAAAAAAAAAAAAAAAAATGCTTTTTGTCCTATATGGGACCCCACATTTTTAGAAGATACCGTATTTTTCGCACCATAAGACACACTTTTTCCCCACAAAACAGGGGGGTGGAAAGTCTGTGCGTCTTATGGAGCGAAGAAAACAGATTATATTTTCCTGTTTTCTTCTCCTAAAAAAATTGGTGCGTCTTATGGAAAGGTGCGTCTTATGGAGCGAAAAATACGGTAGGTCTATGTTCAGAAAACAGCAGACCAGACAAGGAGAAGCAAGTCCTAAGAGGAACGGTTGAAGGAGCAACACATGTTTTAACACAGAGGAGAAACAATACGGGCGAGACTTGATAAAAGTCTTCAGATATCTGAATGGATTTTATGCAGGAGATTCTGCAATATTCTGTTCTTTGCTGTTCCAGAGGGCAGGATGAGAAACGGCAGGGACACTGCAGGAAGGTGACACTACAGACCGATAACCACTGTTTGGCTGTCGGCACAATCCTTCTGGACAGGGTAGGTCCTCAAACTGAGTCTGGACGGTCCTGTATCAGGATTTATTTATTAGATTTCTATCCCACTCATGTAGACCCAAGGTCTATTCTGGGCGGTTGATAGCCATAATTGCATTCTGCATTGCAGATACGCAGTTGAAGGGGGGCTTGGACTCTAAGACCACTTCCGTCCCTTTCAAATCTTACAATTTATGATTCCTCGGACCTGCATTTTATCTGCAAGCGCCACGCAGACCAGAGGCGCCCTTCCTCCCTGCTCTTTGAGATCACAAGGGAAGGGAGTTGGAAACCTGAAGCATGACACCTTTAGCGGCAAACAAAATGCTAAGCAAGGCATTCCTGCAAGGTGAAACAGGCAGCGGTCTAGCAGAATCAAGGAAAACAGAGGCTGTGGTTTATTTAGAGACCCCTTTGGGGCAGAGAGGGACTCCGCATCATGTCTAAACCTAAAACGCAACGGTACCAGGGACAAAACCACCGGGGGAAAAACATCTCTCTGATATGCTGGTTTTCTGTGTGGCAAAGAGAGAGAAAAAAACAATCTTATGAGCCTTCCACCTCTCTCTGAAGCATTATGGTTTCATGGGTTTAGCATCTTAAATAAGACACGGCCCTTAAGCATGACCCCCCCCCTTTTGTACTCAACTGTGCTCAGTGAAGGGTTATGTGGCTAAGACCAGCCAACCTGGACTTCTTCTGAACAGAAAGCAACTGGGGAGTAGAGCAGATAAAGGATTTGGTGAGGATCAAGTAACCCTAGGTCCCAAAGCTATAGAAATGGGGTGAAATTTGTGCCAAGTGAACAGGAAAAAAAATTAACCTGATATTCTCTTCTTTCTTGCTTTGATTTCCAAAACACAGCTGAGAGGTCTGAAGGCTTATTTTTATGAACATATGGGCTACAGTCTTGCTTTCCTTTTTAAGCATAAAAATGTGGGTTTAGGGGGGGAAGGGGCGGAGACAACCTTGAGGTCAGAATTCACACAAAACCCAGATTTAGAAAAATCTCTCTCTCTCTCTCTGTTTTTGAGTCGACAGCTTTAAAACTTTAGATCCTCACTTTAAAAAAAGAGTTCATTCTTTCAAGATAAATGCAACAGAAATGTTGCAGGGCCATGAACAGAGCAGCTTCCATCTGCTGAAAACGATGCTTGGATTTATTGAGACGCAGCTTTTATTATTATTATTATTCTGAAAGGGCTCAGCAGTCAATTGCTTGCCCTTTTAGACTCTAAAAGGCAGGCTGACCCCAAATTTAACCTTAACCCGACCTCGTTTTCGCTGAGTGCAGGCCTGTGCCCTTCACTGCATGGCCGGGATCTCTTCTGAAGCTCTTGCCTGTTTCACCTGCAGCTCCGTCCACTTGAGTCAAATACCGTAAAGAAGTTAAGAACTGGCTAAAACAGAATCCCCAGACCAATTAACGGCTCTTTCTCCGCCAAGAGGGTGTCTGTTTAGACTGCAACGCCAGTTACACAGGCCCCTGCCCCAGTTCACCAACAACGGATGCCCCTCTGTGGCTGAAGAATACATGAAGCCTTTCCTTAAGACTTTATTTATTTATTAGATTTCTATCCCGCCCATCTAGACCAAAGTTCTACTTGATAGGTTTGTAGAATTGAAGATGCATTCAGAGTTCAAGAGGAGAGCAAGGGTGGGTGAGGTAGGTCAAGACAAGGAAGACACCAGAAAAATTGGGGGGGGGGGGAAGAGAGGGAAACTGGGAATCATTTTAGGTTAAGAATCAAGGCTTGAACAGGTACCTTTCTTCTTGAGAAACGACCTTCTGTTTGCGAGTGGGCTTTGGCGTACTCTGGCGTTTTGTAGAAATTTCACTGCTGTCGCGATCTACATACCAGGCGGTGGGGAGTAAGAGGAGAAAAAAAGAAAGAAAGAAATGGTTTAAAGTTGGGGACAAATCAGGATTCAGATTCTGAACAGCATACACACAGAGAGAACAACGCCATCAAAATACCAAGGTCTACCAGAACGAAAGCAGCTCATCCTAAATGAAACATGACAGATCATGCAGAGTTTTCATTGAGAATCTGAGTTATACAAAAATCTGGAATCCACAGGTGGGGCTGCTTGCTAAATGGCTCTTTTTGTTTTAATCCTTCTCCTACACACCACATTTGCAATGCAGAAAAAAATTAACATAGCATTATTACGATATTGCATGAAGCATTTTGGAGGCTCGAAATGCAACAGACAGGAGGCTCCTGAGTCGTTAATTATTATCATCCAACCTGGCCTACCTCAGAAGATTGCTATAAAAATAAGATGGAGATGAGTAAAGCCCTAGACACCACGAGGAAACATCGTGGAACAGATAACTTAATAATTAAAATAATAAAGAAACTATATATATAAACTGTTGCTTCCAGAAGCCAACTGCTAGCTACTGATTCTTGCAAATGCTGGTTTCCACTGGCCCAAATTAGCCACCTGATCCCCTTAAAGCAGTGGTTCCCATCTTTGGGCAAACCAAATCTTCTTGGACTAGCAACTCTCAGAAACCACAGTCAGCACAGCTGGTGGTGAAAGCTTCTGGGAATGGCAATTCAATAACACCCGGGAAGCTGTCTTATATTGAGTAGTATATTGTCCCTTCATGGTCTCCCATCCTAGTAGAAACCAGGCCTGACCCTGCTTAGCTTCCAAAATCAGAAGAAATCAAGATGCTTTCACGGTGGCGTACAAACACCGTTGCATCCAGTTGGTGAGCAACGGTGTTCGAATGAACCAGAGCTTATGAGCGGGCCACGAAGGCATCCATCCAACCCTTCAAACTGAAGTAACTCTGAAGGAAACATGAAAAGATAGGATTCGACAGGTTTCGAGGAGTTACAGTTGAGGTCCACGAGCTTTGTCGGGGTGGGCAACCCAACCCCAGAACCTCTTTGCCATAACTCAAACAAATGCCTGTCATCACCTGGTTCTCAAATATGCATCTCAGGTCAAGGAGCAGAGTTCTGATGGATTTTAATGGCCCTTTTGATGTAGTCCTGGGTGCATTCCATCAATGTTGTATGTATGTGTGTGTGTTTTTTCCCTTTTAAATTGCACCTCTTATTTCTTTAAATACATTAATCAGAGGAGTGTAGGCAAAACGGATCCATCGGACAATGCAATAAACATGAATTATCATCTATCCAACATGCATAATGGCTTAAAAAAACATAATAGGAGGTGTAGTTTAAATGATTAGTTATTACACCTGCGGTGGGTCTGATTCAATTGGGGAAAATCATCTTTAATAGGTTAAAAGGTTTAGATCACCCGGCTTCCCCCTTAAAGTGGCTGTAGAGAGACATGATGGAGTATGCTGTCATTACTAATTCATTTAAGAAAAGCATACGGGGATACAGCAAAGAACAGCATAAATGAGCCAATCCAATTTAGACATCAGGTAAAGCAGAAAAACACCTTTTTAAAAAGCATGATAAATGAATTTGCGAAGGAGATGAAATTCGTATTTTTATTTTAACGGGAAATTTGACCAAGTCCCAGTATACTTTAGAGTTTGTGGAAACGTACCGGGGGGTTGGTGGGGTGGGTTGAAGAGGGAAGAGGCAAAGGTGGGTGGCAAAAAAAAGCAGCTGCTTTTTAAAGTTTAGCACTCAGTCATTTCAAATCATAAAATAATATGGCACCCACCCACCTTTCCGCACGACACATAAAAGGGCACTTTGGTCTTGTTTATGCCTCTCTTGAACTGTCTCCCTGGAAATGCCAGCAATAGGGAAATTGCACATTTACACTGCATAGGTATCGGGCGCCAGATGCAGAAGGATAAACGGCACAAATTAATAACCGCGAGGGGGAAAAATATGCTGAACAAGGATGTGTCCGAATAAGCAGACGTAGAGACGTGCTAGCATATCAAAAGCTACTTTGCTTTCTGTATTAATCACTTGCTTCTTTTAAAACTCTTCCAGGGGCTTCGCTGTTAGAGAGGAAGTGAGGGCCCAGAAACGAACGCGCTTCGGTAAAGGCCTGGCGGAAGGCAACATTTTCAACGCCTGTGAGATCAATCTGCTCTATCAACTCAAATCTTTAGATCACTCCAGAGTCGCTGTGCTTTTGGGAGGATGACTGCTCTGAGACATCCTAGGTGATTCACTGGCAGTGGGTTCAGAACAAGCCAAAGGAATTAATCTTCTAATCTGTAGATCTTCCATTATACATATATGGGCCCGAATCTGGTAAGGTCCATCTGCCAATGTTTGCTCCGTTAGTGTAAATTTCAGCGGCAAAGGGCTGAAATTAAGAACTTGATGTAGGCACGTGCCACCGCGCACCACCAGTTGTGTGACCTGCTGCGCAACAGTCAACGCCTATGCTGACTTCTTGGCATGCGGAAATTTGCTCCACCTGAAATTGATGCCAATGGAGTTATGTTGCCATAAATAGGTCAGGAGGCTCCGTATGGGCAAATCTGTCTCTTTCACTTTCTTCCCTATGAAAACTTGGAGAGAAAAAAAGCAAACCACTCGTTTTGTAAAGACCCTAATTTTTGTAAAATGCACGAAGAAATTTGCTAATTGTGGCGAATTTTGGTTCCTTCAAAAGGAACCACGCAAAACGTTCTACCACCAACCCTGAGCAAATTTAATAGGCCTACGTACTTCCTCCATCTGTTTGCCATGGAGCAGTTAAAGAGGAATGAAACTGCCTGGTGAAAAAAAAGGAGGATTTCGTTTAATTTAGCACCACAAAGATACCTGAATACACAAGGGTTCTATGCCAGGTTTTAAGGGCTAACCACTCAAAGCCCACATGTTTGTTGGATGACAGTGTAAGTTCTCTATTTAAAAGTTCCATTTTTTCAAAAAAAAAAGTCAGGGTTTTTTCACCATTAATGCAGAAGTTGGTTGATTTTGACAGGTCTCGGTAATAATACTTCATTTAAAAAAAAAACAGCAGCACCAGACCAAGGCTCACCCATCCCTGCTTATGAGATCATCATCATCTTAGCACTGCAGAGCTGGAAGAGACCCTACAGACCACTGAGTCCAGCCCTTGACAAGGAGGCCCCACGGGGGAATCGAACTCCCAGCCTCTGGCTCTACAGGCAGAGACCTCAACCACCGAGCTATCCAGCAGAAGAGGCAACAGCTGTTACTACAACACAGTCGGTTTTTTAAAAGGAGCAGATTTGCCTGTTTAGCCAAATACAGTGAGACAGAGTGTTTTTTCACCATCATCTCCTAGTCCCTTCAATTTAAGATGCCTAGAATTGAACCCCGGGCTCTTCTGAATGCAAATCCTGACCTCTTCCGCTCAGCTACGGCCGCTCCTCATCCTGCATTGCTTGCATGTTGCCAAACAATCCCACCCAATGTGTGTTGGGGGGTGGTATGGGTCCCACTTTGCAAAATCTCCACTTTCCCCACATCTCGGATGGTACCTGGGATTACAATCTTTATAATACTTTACTGCTGTGGCTTAAGGGAGTCGTGGTGCAAAGTATTTGGATGATACCGGGTTGCTGGCCTTTGAGATAAAACTTTTGGACTGAAAAAGCTGCGTCCTTCTTCTTGCTCTAAACTCCTGAACTGAACTACCAAGATTGCGCAGAGCCAGTGGTGGCTTTAGTGAAGAAAAACAAATCCAATCTCTAATAGATTAAACCAACAAGGGGTTGTAGCCTCCTGAGCATCCCTTTGGCTACACACAGTCATGCACAATATATACATATTTTTTTAAAAAGGTGGATCAGTTGCATAGGAGAAAGAGAGAACGCGCAAAAAAATATCCACTTTTCAATAAAGCCATTCTATCAAAAAAATGAAATCGCTCCATTAACGAGAGCTAAATTATTTAAAGGGCCTCCTCCATCATCCGTTTCATCTTTTTGCTAAAGGTCTATTGATTGAAAATGACATTACAAAATTATAGCTAAGAAAGAAAGATTCTTTCTCGCCGCACATGCTTTGGCAGAGGTATATTCAGCTTGCCTGGTTGAAAACAGTATTTGTCATTATCGATATGAACAAGTTTCAGGCAGGAAGAAAACTGGATATTTTCAACAAAGTATTTTCTCTGTCCCCTTCCCTCCCTACCGATTCCTCTATCTATCTATCTATCTATCTATCTATCTATCTATCTATCTATCTATCTATCTATCTATCTATCTGTCTGTCTGTCTGTCTGTCTGTCTGTCTGTCTGTCTGTCTGTCTGTCTGTCTGTCTGTCTGTCTGTCTGTCTGTCTGTCTGTCTACCCATCAACCTATCTACCCAACCCATTAAGACATTTACTGTATATTCTGCCACTATACAATGAAAACAGCTTACATTTTATCTTGCCTGTCCTTCTGAGATAAGAGAAACATACACCTGGCATGACTGGGAATATCCAGGTAGTTTTCTGAGTAATCTAAAGTTGAACTGCAAAAATTTCTGATTTCTGAGCAAGAACTGTTCTGCTAGAATGAGGAATCTAGGGGCTAGAGGTAGGGGAACAAAAAAAAAAAAGGATTTTGCCTAATAAAGGGCTTTGAGTGGCATCCAGATTTTTTTTAACACTCAGAACAAATTCCTGCAGGCTTTCATTCCAAGAACACACCTTAAATTAATTAAATCTGACAAGCGTAAAATCTGCCAACCCTGAAATATAGCAGGACCATGGTATCTGTGGGGGAAACTGGTTCCAAGGCCCATCTCCCCCATGGACGGCAAAACAATGTCTAGCCAGCATTATACACTGCATGGTCTCTAACTCCCTCTTGTGGCCAGTTCTGGTAAACTCACCCTGGAAATACATACCGCAAATTATGTATTTCTGGGGGTTTTGATTTTGTATTTTCAGGCAGCGGATAAGTGAATCAGCGGATACCAATCCCATGGATATGGGGTCCTACCATACATCATTTCAGTCACCCTAAATCTTGTCAATGTAAAACTCACAAGATGCCCTGTAAAGTCGTTTTAATGTGAAATGTCTGTCCCTGAATACCCAAGTGAGCTTTGGGAACAACTGAGGGGATTTGAACTCGGGGCTACCTTGGTTTAATCTATGATGATATATAGCACACACAAACACACACAAACAAAAGGAACACGAAAGTTATTACGATCAAGGGGGAAGAGGTAGCAGTGACAGATCAAGGGGAACTGATCAACACTCAAACAAAAAGTGGCATTTTCTCTCATTGCTTGCTCTGCACCATCCTGAATTTACAGCCTCCAACTTTTCTAAGGTTTTGCAGGATGATGTTGGATTCTTTAACAACTGGGAAGTCCACAGAGGCCACAGGGGGGTCTGGTCAGAAGCAAGTTCAAAAACTCATCTTTCAATAACTGAACTGGCACGTTCAAGATTCACTATCCAGTTCTGAAATTTATCTATTTAATTCTTCGCTTTTCCAAATATTGCCCGTGTACGTCTGTCTCAGCAGTCCAAATAAACCGAACAGAAGTGCATTTAAAAGAATCGGTCTGTGGAGTGAATATGTTTAGAAATGTGCATTTTGAAAATAAATATGCTTACAGATACATTTTTAAATCTGAATTTTCAAGGTGATTTTATGGGGACGAGATTCTCACTGATTAAATACAGAAACAGGATGGAGCAGGCTGATAATCAGAATTTCTCAAACTTGCTCACCCCTTGTTTAAAAAAGAACCATGCCTCTAAAGATCAAATTCTTGATTCTAATGCTCTGAAGTCTGGCATCAGGTCTCAGATAAAGGAATACCACCTTCCCACTCCTTGCAGACCGGTGTGTGTGTGTGCGCGCATGTTGAGTTCGGGGGGGGCGGAAAGAGAAAGAAAATGCTGTTTTAAGTAAGATGAAGGTGGGAGGAATATCTATACTCTTGTCAGGTTCAGCTTGACAAATAAGGCCATTGGTGGCACAAGGAAGTAGTAGCAAAGCAGCTGTTAATCAGGGTAACACATCGCAGAACGCTGATGCTAGCACTCGTGAAAAAATGCAAGAGGCTAATTATGAAGCTATATATCTCGCTAAAGAGGCACCGTTCCTCCAGATTCCAGAGAGCGCATCCTCAAAGTGAGGGTCCCGGACTAAAGGAGAAATCCCCCTTCTGTCTCTTCCATCCAGCTCTCGTCCCTGCTTCCGGACTCGTTCCTCCAAGCCTGCCAAGAATTTTTTTCAAAAACGTTAGTGTCATTCCGTTTTATTTTAAAGAAAAGCATTCATTACTTGCAAAGCAGAGAACGGAAAGAGGTCAGCAAGCCAGGAAAGGCAAATTTGCTATTTCCTTGCTCCACGCTGACATCTTCCTAACTAAAAAACTAGGAAGAGTCTTTATGGACCCAAAAAGGCTAGTGAATTTTATTAGTGTGTCTGAAAAAGCAGCCTACAGTCAACAAAAGCTTATGGCCATTAAAACTTTCTAGTCCTAAAGGCGCCAATATTCTGCCATTGGCTGACATGGCTATCCAACTTTTTATAAACCCCTGAAATCCTGAAAATGATTTGATGGCTATTTAACCCTGGATTGCTAGCTATCGTGGGGAGAGAGAAAAACAGAACTCAACATGATTTATACCCATTTGCAATGTATGGGTAGAACAATCCGGTCAGTTTGGCTTTCTCCAGCATTCCAAACGTTTTCTGCTTGGAAGTTCTTTCCATTCTTAATAGATGATTTGCAAATTTTGGTAAATTGCAAAGCTGCCAACGAGGGGTGCTAAGAAATCAGGAGCAGCTGGAAAGGTTACCATGGACGGCACTATTCCTAGGAAATGGGCCGGCCAGCTCAATGTACACGCTCATTATTACTATGCTAACAGCTAGCACTGCTCACCTGTCGGGGTGATGGTGGGGAGCTGCAAGACAGCAAGACAGAGAAGATGGGTGAAGCCAGGGAAGGGTGGACAATCCTTATTTATTAGCCTATCCTACCCCTGGGGGTGTTGTGAGGATAAAGGGAAGGGGGGAAAAGGAGAGTGTCAAGGCAGGCCTCTTGGAGAAAATTGTATGGAAGGATTGGGGGGGGGAGATGGCCATATTTTATCAGTGGGGTCGATTTTAAACTACTGACAGCGAAGCATGAGTTTAAAGTAAGTATTGAGTTTAATTAAAGGCATCCAGCTCTTTTTTTGGTCGGTTTGTGTTCTGAGTTCTGGAACACAATGGTGAAAGGTGAAACACAACTGAAAAGATTAAAAATATGTATAACAGTATGGGAGTTTTTATTTAACGGGGGGGGGGGAACGTACCTTCCCCTCCTTTTTACATCTCAGAACTACAGAAGATTCAGCAGAATGCTAATTTATTCAAATTTAATGGATTAATCACTTGACTAGTCTGTCAAGAAGCAGGTGACCAACTAAACATCGCTTAATTGGTCAAACAGCCCTATTAATAGCCACTGCCCTACATTATAATCATCTAATGCTTCTTAAAAGCTATTTAGGAAAGCAGTCGTTGTGGCATGATGCAGCCACGAGTATCACTGACTAATTAGCTTTTGCTCGAAATTCTTACCCTTCTGGTTCATATTCTCTTAACCCAACTGCCTACCATTTTTAGCCAATGAACATATACTCCAAAAATGATAGCAAGCTGGGAATCTTTTACCTGGTGAATGTGATTAAGGCCAGCTCCTATTTAAAAAAAAAAACACTAACATTTTAACGAACCAACCTCACAGGGCTGTTGTGAGGATGAGAGCCATGTAATCGAGGTCAAATGCAGCCTATTCCTTGCATAGTACAGGATTTCCAGGGTGAAAAGAGACTCAAAGTGTCATTGAGTTCAGCATCAACCATCCTGCTTAGTCTGGGAAGCTGCCACACGGACCAACACTGGGCTTTGTACTGCAGTTGGTGCGCTAGAGAAATATGACAGATGATGAACCTAAGCTGTGCTTTGCAACCCATAAACGGGTGCACGGGGGGTTACTTTGGAAATGCGCAGTGCTTTGTAGGCCTGGTGGGGGAAAACATCATACCAGACTCCACTCCAAACTACGCTAGTTCTACCTCCTTGTGGAACCGCAGGCCTTGAGATCTTTTCCACACGAGAATGCAGCCTGAGGGCCAAAAAACGGTTGCCTGACCCCTGATGTCACCCTGTTTTACAACAGAATCTTGCCCCGTGCCCCTGATTTAAGCCACAAACTCATAAATAACCCCAGTCCATCCAGAACTGGAGCCTAGAAAAATGTGTTTTTCCCCCCACTGTTTTACATCACAGGTCTATGCATGTGCACAGTGGACTTCAACAGGACGGCAGGGAAGTTGGGACTAAGGGTTCGGCCCCCGTTTCTAATTGCCATACAGAGGGCTTGTCAAATATGGTATTAAGCTACTGGTGTATCCGACTGCATGCAAGCTAAAACGGGATAGCCTTCACACGGCTCATAATTCCAAAGCATAGCCTTGTTACTTAGAACAGACTTGCATGGATAAAAGCAAGGTCAATGGTGTAATTTTCTACCTCTCCCTCCAAAACAAAGTGCAACGTGGCTTCTTCCCAGGTAAGCGGCTACGGGGCTGCAGCCTCACGGATGTCTGATAACAGCATACGTCCTTATCCATAGCGAAGGCTATGGCTACGATCAACGTGGTTGTCTTTCCATCTAAACTGCGGAGAGATTTAATCCTATAGACAGAACACCATATAAGTAACATGTGTATATATATATACGAAATAATATATATTGAGTCTTGTGGATACGGGGCGGAGGGGATGTCCATTTTCAGTCCCCTCTAGAGGAAATTCTCAAAAGGAGAGGACGGGTCGAGACGAACGCAAGTCTCGTCATTCTGAACGACCCTCCCTTAAGTGGGAATTCAAACTGGATTGAGTGGTCCGGCTTCTGCTGCGAGGAATCCGTTGGCCTTTCTAGCCATTGCTAAGGGAAGGTGGTACCAACCTACTGCCAAATACCGACGTCCTGATGCTTGGACAAACAGGGGAATTCTCCACTTTGAAATCCCCATTTCCGCTCCTAAGGAAAGGATAACCTTGGGAAGGAGCCGGAGATCCATCCGATGGAACCCGCAAGGAAAGAGCTACTGCTCCCCCTAGCCGGTGCCACGGGGAACTGCCGCCTCCACCACCACCCAGCCTTCGCCGGAGCAAACAGCAGCCCAAATTAAGTGTTTTCACTCAGTGGAAATGAAATGTTTTGCAAGATGAAACAGAAATAAAATTGTGGTTTTAGGTAATTACTAGTTGGCATTTACATATCACAGGCTGGTTCAACACCTATTCATTTTCCTCTTTTATTTTCAATTTTTTAAAATTGCTCATTAAACCTAGCACATGACAGGGACAGGAAGAGGGGTGGGGAGAGAATTATTCTCCCCCCCCCTTTTTTTGCATGTGTTTTATAATAAAGTAGCACAAAAATCCCCAGATCTGCTTTAAAGGCAGTTATCTAGAGTTATCACAGGCATCCTCCCCACTCCATCAAAACCAAGAGAAGACACAACAAACGTTTGCCACAAATTCTCCAGACCGTGGCTCTCTTTTGGGACCAAGATACCAGGCGCCTCCAGTTTGGAAAAGCCAATGGCGTGGAAGCAAACAGGCAAAGCCTCATGCTTTTCTTTATTCCCACAACCGGGCCACTTTGGCGCAAGCCCATCTTCCGTCTCTAGGATCCACGGGCGGCCCTACGGACGGCCGAAAATGCCTAGAAGCGAGCCAACAAGCTGCCAGGAGCCCACGGCCTGTTCTGAAAAATGCATCCGCAGCACAGCTGGACTCTGCCAGGGGCTGGCTTGCCGCCCGAAGTGGTCGGGAGCAGCACCCTGAAATTGAGACGCAGGCCCGGCCCTGCTTCTCTTCTCTGCAGGGAAGAGGATTCATTTCTCACTCACCGTACAGTCAGATCGAATCACCCGCTTGGGCAGGAGCCTGCCTGTTGTCTCTCCGTGAGAGTCAAAGCCCTGCTTTTTCAGATTGCCGGCACAGGTGGCCAGAGATATGATGGTAGTGGAAGCTCTTTCCTCTTCCTATCTCCCTCCACTGTCAAATAATCGAACAGCCTCCAGGTTGGCCCACTTTTAAATGGCCTGTTCCAGCAGCTCCTTCCTTATATATCCTCTCCGTGCGTTTATCACCAAATGCAATTGGGTCGACCCAGGTAAACGGGAACTGGCTAGACCCGTGGCCTCTAACCATGGGTCCCCAAAGGTTCTTGGACTGCAAACCCCAGAAGCCTTTCCCCATGAGCTGGGCTGGCCAGGATTTCTGGGAGTCGTAGTCCCAAGAATATCGGGGGCGGGGATCCGAGGTTGGGAACCACTGGGCTACAGCGTTTGCAACGCAATTCCCATCACCTCAATCCACTCTAGTCCAAAATCACTAGAGCTAGTGGGCATCAGATTGAGATAAATAACTGCAGTTTTAGACTCATCTCTTGGAATTTCTTCTCAGCAACAGTCAATGTTTATTTTATTTTATTTTATTTTATTTTATTTTATTTTATTTTATTTTATTTTTGGACTAAAGTTCCCAAGCTACTGCAGCCAGAGTGGTGGATTCTGAGGTCTGTGGTTGCCAAAAGTTATTTTTTTCCACCTCTGTTTCTGAGTAGATCGAACAGCACAGAATTGCTGGAAAACATCCTTCTCCGTTGCTCAGTTTTCCAGGAAAGGTAGACTAAAACTCCCATCGGCCACAGCTAACATGGGAGCTGAAGTCCCAAAGTCTTGATGAAGGGCCTGAACGCAAAGCCACAAGCAGGAAGTTACAAAGCGACTTGCCCCCTGTTGCTTGGAGCACTTTATAACCATTGCAAAATATTCCTAGACGCAGTTTGCTTTTTAAAAAAAAGCAAAACAAAAATAAAACAGAAACAGTTGCCCGGCTTGATTCCTTTCTTGTTTTACAAACGGCTGTCCAACGTGAAAGGGCATAAAACATCGTAGAAGAGTTCAGATGATGACATGACAGACTAATCCATTTTAAGGTCTATTGTGCAAATATGTATTTGGGGAATTCTAAAGCTGGGCATTATTGACCCAAGTCTCTCTTAAAACACTTTGATGAATGGGCAAGGGGAGAGAAAGAACCCTCGTCGAAAGGAACAACTTTGCAAAGCAGCCACATTTCAAACGTGAAATATCTTGCCCATCTTCAGTTTTTATTGGCCCAGGTTATAACATAAGAGATTGACTGTCATTTTTTTCTCTCTTTAAAGAAGAAAAAGGAAGCTTATTCCGTTTCAAGCAAGGCGGCTGCAGAAGGGCGACTATCAAAAGCCACTCCAAACAACAGACCCTCCTTCTCTTCGATATGTGCCTCGAAACTAATTTTGATAGCAAAGAAACATTTTCAGATACGGGGCTACAAAACCATTTTGAAACGGCTCTGCACATTCATGTATAACGCTCATTCCAGCAGACACAAAGGATAAGAGGAATACATGTAAATAAAATAATAACCAAGTGCCATCAAGTCCATTCTAACTTAATGGTGGTGACCCTTTCCAAGGTTTTCTAGGTAGAGATTACTCAGAAGTGGTTTCCCATTCCCTTCTTCAGGGTGGGGTGGGGGGGTCCCTGGGGACACGGTGCAGCTGGCCCAAGGCTACCCAGACTGGCTCTCCCCCCTGGGGGCAAAATGGGGAAATCGAACTCCCAACCCCTAGCTTTGCAACCGGATACTGTACGTAACTCACAGAGCTATCCAGCCAGACATAAAGAGAGATATAATTTATAACTAAAGCAAGGCAGAGTTAAAATATATTTCTCTACTCCCTGGTCCAACAGTAAACTGCCAGCCTAGAAAGGAAGGTTGGGGGAGACAGCATATACTCTTAACTTCAGGGGCCAGCAACCCCATGGGGTACCACAGATGCCAATAGCCAAGAGGAAACAACCTACTCTAGGTTCCACTATCTCAGGTCTGGACCTAACTCTTTATAGCTGAAGAATCTGCTTCAGCAAATACCAAGGAATGAGCACGTCATTCCCTCTGAACACAAGGAGACGCTGAGTTGAATCACCCTCCAAGAATGCAAGGAGTGACTTCATTGTGGTGATCCCTGGGCTAAAAATACGAGACCTGTAATGACGCTGGAATACTGGCTGACATGCTCGGTCTTTCTTGCATTTCCCCTCCCTCTGTTGATCCGCCTTCCGGCTCCCCCCACCCTTCCCGACCCCCCCCCCCCGGTTCTCTTTCTCCCACATGTTAATTCAAGCTAAGGCAACAACCGGCAACCTAAAGAGCAACGGCCTCTTTGGAAATTGCAAGGAGAAATCTTAAGAACTGCCCTTCTGACTTTAAAGGTTCTAGTCCTCAAGGAACTGGACAGGAGGGCCTGCTGGATGTTTTCCCTTCTGCTGTTCCAAAAGAAACCAAACCCTTCTCTACATTCCCCGGGACCTCAAAGCCACCCCTGCCGCAAGGCAAACCAGTAAGGCCCCCGTGGGAGAAAAAGCGAGGGAAGAGTTAAGACACGAAGCACAAACCCTTTAGGTATTCTTAATTTTTTTTCCCCTTGCTGAGTTTAATTATGTTTTTATCACACAGTTTCCCTAAGCAGTTCAAGCTGGCCTATGTGGCTCTCGTGCCCCCCAATTTTACTCTCAAAACCACCTCTTGAGGGTAGGCAACAAACGTAGGACAAAGGCACTCACAGAGCCAGTCAAGGCAGAGGGCTGGACTGGAACTCGGGGCTCAAGAGAGGCTGAAATCCCTACTGGATCATGAAACCCACTGAACGACCTTCAGGCAATCTCACCTTGGGCCGGTTAGGACTGAACGACCTCGGAAGGTTGTTGGAAGGGCAAAGAGGGCGGGAGAGAGCCAGATCCCTCTCGAGGAAAAGCAGGATGTAACTAATGCACAATAAATGAATAAATGAGGCTGAGAGACAGAGGCTCAAGCGGGCCCAGCTGAGCTTTCTGGCAATCTGAATGTCTTCTTTTACTCAGCCGGACATGGCGCTGCCCCATGACCTCCTCTGCCAGGGGACTAAATCGTCCCCACGCCCGCCTTTTCATTTTCTGTCCTTACCAACCTGATGCAAAACGAGGGCAAGGTAGGATGAAATATCGGCTTGTAGGGCTGTCGGCTGCACTGTAAATATCCTAGGAATGAATGGACTCCTTCAGGTTCCCAGGAGGGCCATCCGGCATCTTTTATGACCATTACATTCAACTGTTCTTGTGTTGTTGTTTTTAAAAGAACAAAACCCCAAGACCTGTCATGGTAACCTTATGAAGAAAGGGGGGGGGCAGGAAGGGAGAGAAAGGGAAAGGGGGAAAAAAGGGGGGGAATAAAGGACTCCCATCAAAATGCAGCAAATACCACCTTTGCACGCTGCTAGATTGGTGGAAAGGCATTTGGTTGAGTGCAGGGTTCCTTGAGCCTCCCATTCCTGGCATCTCCGAATAGAGTTAGCAAAGGGTGTTACCAACCCCCCAAAACCTGGCGAAAGGGTGCCAGTGTGTACATAACCCTGATCAGGACGAGGAAGGGCCTAAAGAAGGCAGAAGATGTCCAAAGCTCATGTTTAAATCAGTCCTCTGTTCATTATCACTAAAACCGGGACCAGCCTTCTCTTCTATTTAAGCAAAGGCCGACAGCTCAAAATCAGAGCACCTGTCTTTCATACCCAGGAGGGCCCAGGTTCAATCCCTGGCATTCCCGGGGTGGGTGGGTGGGAGGCGGAAGAGGAAGAGATGCGTTTTCAGCGTGGAAGGTTCTGAGCAAGACAGATGCAATTATCTGACTTGGTAGAAGGCGGTTCCATGTGCAAGGGGGAGCCGCCTCTCCACCCAACAGTAGCGTCAGGTTCAAAAGTGTCACAAAGACGCAGTCTCGTGTGCAAAGGTGTTTGTTTTCAGAGCAGAGATCAGACACGTTCAAGGGAAAGAGAAAGAAGGGACCCCAGTAAAATGGGGTGGGGGGGAAAGAAAGGCACAAAAGACTTCTGTGCACCCACATCCTTGCCTAGAGAGGAGTTTGCCCGCTGCCTCTCTGATTGATTCCGGTCCTTCCAACCACCTCACTCAGCACGGCCTAATTTAGCTGGCATTTTCAGTGCAGGTAAAAAAGAATTGCCCCTTCCCTTCCTGGGTCTACAGGGATGTAAGAGGGAGTCTGCCCTTCACTTCTCTGCATTTGCCTTTCCTTCACCCAGTCTAATAATCTTGCATATGAGTTGAAAATGGAGGGATGACTGGGGTACAGAATGAGTTACCTGCTGAGGAGTCTGGCTACTGCACCTCTGCATAAGTCCCTGCCCTCTACTGGTCTTCATCGTTATGCCCAGCAAGTGACCTCGAACTCTAGATGCAGGTTCCTCTGTGGGACACGCAGCAAAGTAAAACCTTTGATGACTCTTGCAGGGGGAAGCAGCTACTGAAAATCAGGAGGGGGGGGAGAAGGAGGGAGGGAAATGCCCCATGTCCATCTCATCCTCAACCCTTAAAAAAAAAAAACTCTAAAATTTACCAAAGGTCACCATCCTGGGTTTGTTTCCCCCCTAGATTACCTTCGGTGTAAAACACATTAACCTACAAATAGACAATCCTACCTCCAGAATCTACTGCAATTTGCAATTTTCTAAGCGCCTTTCTTTTCTCCTAACATGGAGTTTTGGGGGAATCCAGGCAGGACGTCGGAAACCCTCCAAAATGGGGAAGGGGCAATTCAAGGCAGATAAAACACCGGAGTTCTACAGGCGAAGCAACACTGCTGGTTGCTTCTTTTCCTAGTGGCGGTGCAAGTCTTTTTTATTATTATTATTTTCATTTTCCTGAAACCTTGAAGCAGTCAGCACATGTCAGGCATTATTACAATTACACTTTTTACCTACTAAAAAATTAATAACCAATTACCTTCTGCAGGGAGGGAAAGGAAGCCCTTTACCTACGCAAGAAGAACTGCAAAGCATCAGCGGATTAAAGGCACAGATTATACATTTCCTGAGAACTACACCTGAAGCGCAACTCCCATCAGAGTATTTTTAATCTTTGGGGGGGAGCGGTTACTGTTGTAAAACCAGGGTAGAAAGAGTAAAACCAGATGTGAAAGGAGAGTTTATAGTGGAAGTGGGATGGACAAAAGTACCAACAAAACTCTGCCAAAGGAAGAGAGATAAGGGGGGGGGATGCCAATGCAGAGGCGGGGCTTATTGTAAGCCCCACCCACATCCGATTTGATCCCGTCCTCCCCACAACCATCATCTCTGCCTCCTTTTTTCTCCGTGAGAAAGGCACGCCATCCTTCCTTCTGATGACGTTGGACACGTCGTTTTTAGGCACAAGGTTCTAGATTCCAGTCTCAGGCATTTTCTTTAACGAAAGACCCAACGGATTGAGGAAAGATGAAAACCAAGCTCCAAAAATGGGACGCTCTTCTCCTTAAAAAGAGCTGCTCTCTTTTCCTTATAAGGGTGGGTGAGTTTTGGCCCCTACAGGATAGATTTGGACTGCCACTCCCATCACCCACCACCATCGGCTTAGAGTAGCTGAGGAAGATGGGTGTTGTAGTCCAGGAAGACCTTGAAGGGCTGTGTGAGCCAGTCATTTCTGCTCTGCTGGAATATATACCATTTTGTACTGGGTTCCAAAGCTTCTTCGCTAACTTTTTTTTAAAAGGGAGTTTTTTTATTTAAAATCTTTCCACACACACACACACACACCCCGACTCTCTCTCCTGAAATGGGGCCCTGAAGTACATTTTGCTCTCCCGCTCATCAATGGTAACACAATTTGCGTGCCTCCAAGCTCTCCGTCTGGAGAACTGCTAGAGAAATCAACGCTTTTTATCTTAAGGATTATGGATCAACTGCTTGGCTGAGTACCCGTTTTGAGAAATAAAATAAAAATAAAAATGAATCCATTCCTACGAAGGGTCCAGGATTTTTCTTTTTCCTCATTCTTCCCCAATCCCCAAATCCCCTCCATCTCCTGGGTGTCCCCCCCCCACTTTCTCTCTCTCCTTTTTTTTTTTTGTGGGTGGGAGGGGAGTACCGATCTCCCGGCTTCCTTTTCTTTCCAGCCCCACCGTCTTTCTGCCTGGCCTTGTCCACTCTTTTTCAAACCCAGTGGAGATTTATTAACATTTACAGTAAAAACAAATAAAATAAATGCTGAAGTAAGAAACACGGTGAGGTAAGGGCTGCTTTGCTAGCACCATTTGTCTGCGGAAATCCAATTAGCACTCAAGGGGCAAAGATACCTGGAAAAAAGCACCCAATCAAATAAAAAAAATGATACAAAAACATTAACCTGATGGCTAAAAAGTCCACATTTAAAGTAATAAAGGCCCTTTTATCGAGTCTTTTCTATATTTCATTAGGGCACAAATTGACCAAATGTACTTTTCTAAGGCTGGGTTTATTCTTTTTTCCCTGATTTTTTTTTTAAATTAATGTTTATTTATTTACTTAAGCCGAGCTTCTAAAATCTAATGCTTCACTTCTTTTTGCTAGGCTTTATAGCGAAAAGAGGATGGCATTTTGTTATGATTTTCTTTACAGTAAAGAAAAGTGGTAATATATTCTTTTACAAAAAAAAAAAAAAATTAGCCCTACTTGGCAAGACGAACCTGCGCAACTCGAGAGAATAAGAAAAGCCAAGGAGAGGGAGGTCTGTGGGTTGAAGCAGACATTCGGACATAAGAAGCCTCGCGTCCGATCCTGTCAAAGGGCACTGGTTGGCCCAGCATTTTGTTCCACGATGCAGGTGGCAGCGAAAGAGGGGGAACAAAGGGAAACAGGATGATGGAAAGAGGGGAAAGGAGGGGAAGACAGACAGACAGAGAGTGGCAAGAAAAGAGATGAGGATACCAGAAGGAGAAAGGAGGTAGCTAAAAGAAAGGAAGAGAATAGTCAGGCAAGAAAGAGGGGAGAAATAAAGAAGAAAATGGGGGTGTGGTGGAAAGAATAGCAGAAGGAAGGAAGGAAGGAAGGAAGGAAGGAAGGAAGGAAGGAAGTGCTGATGATGGATGGATGGATGGATGGATGGATGGATGGATGGATGGATGGATGGATGGATGGATGGATGGATGGATGGATGGATGGATGGATGGATGGATGGATGGAAGGAAATGCTGATGATTAATGGGTCGGAGACCGCAAATAAAGATTGTATTGTATAAATGCTGATGATGGATGGATGGATGGAAGGAAGACAGAGAAAAGAATGAGAAAGGGGGCAGAAGCAAGGAGGGGAAAAGAGCTGAAGAAAGGAAGAGAATGGAAGGAGAGAAAACAGAGTGAGCAAAGCCAAAAGAAACAGATGGAAGAGCGAATGGTCTTGTCCATTTAAGTAGTGATCCTGCCCGCAATGACATCACCAGCATGCAGCCCAAGATATTATGTTAGTGAATGCGACATGGGAAGGGCAAAGGGCTCTCATCCTTGGTGGGACATATGGATGGCTGCTAAGTACACCTATGCATCTCATGCTTTCTGAGTGAAAATCTGAAAATCAGTTATTTTCAAACCAGGCCGAGGTTCCTTGAAAACTGACCAGAGGTCTTGAGCCAACAGGATCAGGCTGTCCTGAAGGGCCAAGCTTCTCTGCAAAGCTCACATTTATCTGTGAGGAAGTCCATCGCACTTGGTCTGTACTGAATATGCTCTCTCCGGGCAGAGCTTGGAGAAGGTACTTTTTAGACTACAACCCCCAGAATCCCCCCACCCAGCAGGACCACTGGCCTTGCTGACTAGGCAACTGTGGGAGTTGTAATCCAAAAAAGGTGGACAATTTGCGGTCTTTCAGATTATTTTGGAATACACTGTCCAGATTTCCTCATAACCTTTCCTGGCTTGTAGTCTTTTGTAAAAAAAAAATGCTTTAAAATATGCTTTAAAAATCATTATCCTGGCAAGCCAGGTACCAATTATAGACAGAATGGCTGAGGACCGTTCTGTCTACAACCCCGTTTAGCTGGTTGCACCAAGGGGTGGAGAGGAGAAATGACGTCAGCGGCCCCATGCATTGCAATTCCCAAAGCATAAAGGAAAAGGGAGGAGAAGGCAAGGAGGTGGAAGAGAAGAAGCTTTTTCGACTGCAGTTCAGTCTCTGCAGAGTCAGGGAGAGTAAAAAGAGAAATCATTAGCAAGTCCACAGTGCATCCATACTGTAGATCAATTCATTTAGCGCTGGCCCTGTACATTTACAGAAAAGTACTCCTGATATAATAAAGGGCTCATAAACACGCAGAAATTGGGTTAGGCCCGTTTCGAATTCCTGCCAAACAACGAGTCAGAAAAATGAAGCTCTATTTTAATTAGCTGGACTTCCAATGAGTGATTCGATCAGAGCCGAATGCTGGTCTGGATGCATTCTCAGCTTGATGGTCTCTACCGGTGCAGACTAAGAGCATTTCTGATGAGATCAGGGCCCCCTCCCTGCTCTGCGGGCTGTGGCAGAGCCCAAGCGTCCAGGGAGAGCCGGAGGATCGCTTGAGCCAGCGGACCAGGGCCAGCAGGGGTAAAACCTATCACCTCTTCTCTCTCTCTCTCTTTTCATTACGTATGCCTCTCGTTTAGCATTCTGTTGATTTTCATACCCTGCTGGCATGGAATTTGGTACAGCACAGACAGAATTCAGGATTCTTGCTACTCACAGCGTTTACTCTGAAAAGCACAGCTCCTCGTTCTCACAACTCTGAAAGCGGTCACACTCCTCCTACAGGACAACCGACCTCAAGTCATTTGCTCCCCCCTTTGGCCCAGCCCAAAATGTGTCTCACTACGTGTGTTCCACGGGGCCATCAAAACCAACCAGCTCCCTGCTGCTGTGTCCTGCCTCAGTTTCTCCATTGCATCTCTGTCACTCACTAGGTTTATTTATTTCACATGTTTTTATCCTGCCTTTCTCCATAAAAAGAGCCCAAGGTGGTTCCGGACCACGCTCAAGCAAGGACACAAGGGCAGGAGCATAGGAAGCGGCCTTATCCTGTCGTTGGTCCATCTACTCTGAAGTTGTGAATGCGGAAGGGTAATAATTCTCCAGGGTTTCAAGAAGGATTGTACTCTTACCCTAGTACCTGGTGATGCTGAGACCTGAACCCGGGGCCCTCTGCAGGCCAGACATATAGTCTACCCCCTGAACCGCAGCCCCTCCTGCTGAAAGCCATGATCCGTCCTAAAGATCTACAGTGGACCCGCGACTTACAGACGGCTCGACTTACAGACTTTTCGAGTTACAGACTTCTCTGGCTGCAAAATTTAGATTCGACATGCAGCCGGAGAATCGACTTACAGACCAGAAAAAACCCAAAATGGGACAAAAATAGAATAAAAACTGCTGGTTATGGGATTAATCAGTTTTCAATGCATTGTAGGTCAATGGAGATTCGACCTACAGACTTTTCGACTTGCAGCCACCATTCCAATACGGATTAATTCCTTAAGTAGAGGGTCCACTGTACTAGGAATGGTGGGTCGTCCTGCCTCTCCATGCTCTAAAGGCACACAAGGCCACCAGCCTGTGCAGGATTGAGTGTGGCCAACAGTTGGGTTTGACCCACCTGGACTGGACCATCCCTTTGGTAAAAATCCTAAGGGGCTAAGCTTTCAGTGGGACGGTGCATTCTCCTTGCTTCCTTTCAGACTCTGCCCTGGAGAACATCACAGGATCTCCATACACTCAGCCTCAGCCTATGACAGCCTTCTACGAAGCAGCCTTGCTCTTAACTGGCCTGCTCTAATCCCAGGAGTCATCTCTACTCTCAACACTGATTCCTGGTGGCATCAGAGAACGGCGGATGGGAGGAGCCGGAGAACAGAGGGTTGCTGGTTCTCTACAGATCTTGGATGGCCATGGGTCCACCCTTGATCATCCACCCTACTTGGAGGGCAGGGGGCGGCGACCCAAAGATGAGAGCGTGAGAAAAGCCCTGCTGGATGAGACCAAAATCCTCTCTAGTGCAGAACTCTGTTTCCCTTCTCACCAACCTGATGCCTTCATGCCATGGTTCACACCCTTGGGCAACTCAGGTGTTCTTGGACTGCAGTTCTCAGAAGCCTTCGCCACCAGCTTTGCTGGCCCGATTTTCTAGGAATTGCAGTCCAAGAATACTTGGGTTACCCAAGATTGGGAACCGCTGCCTTAACAGAAATTCCACAAGTAAGACATGGGCATCAAGACTGTCTTGCTCATATGCGCCAACAACTGACGTATGGACAACACAGGGAGAAAGGCTACATACGTAAGTGAAGGAAATACATACGTTCATGAACAGTAGCTATTGGTAATCACATCCTTCATGAATTTGTCCAATTCCCTTTGAAAGGTATCTAGGGTTACATTTCTGTAACGGACTATCAAGTGCAACTCACACTCGGGCTGTGCATTGTGCAGCAAAGCACATATTTTCATGCGTCCTAAATCTTCCATCACTCAGCTTCTGCAGACACGAAAGATGCCTCTCCCCAAACCGAAGTATGTCGCTAATTGATCAGGGCAGTACAGATGCAGACAACGCTGGATCACGTTTCCTTTGGCGGTTTCATGCCCAGGGCAACACCAGTGAGGGCTCAGGGCAAGTTTTGACCCAAAATAACCCAGCAAAAGTTCAAAGACTAACATTTAAGGATCTACATGGCATGAAAGCAATGAAGAGCGCCATGAGCAGCTTTGGGCAGCAAGGAAAGTGTTATTTGGACCTCCGACTGCACACATATTCATTATGCGAAGCACACTGCCAAATGAGAGCATACTGTAAACTACAGCACACCAATTGCCCTGTGCATTAATGTGCAACCAAATGGCAAGAGAATTTCGGCCATGCACGGATGCACAGCCAACATATTTTAAAACATGAGAGAAAAGTTGATGTCTCCAAAAAAGACATATTAATCAAAGTCTTCTCAATCTCCCCAATTCTGTTGTCCTTCCACTGACAGGCAAAGCTGGTACCCTAGTGCGCTTTTGGAAACCGATGGGCGGTTGGAGGGGAAACGCCTTTTAAGAGTTCAGTGCTATACTTTTTCTGCAAAGTCCTTTTACGTTGCTTTTAACTCTATTATGTTACAATATTATAACTTATCTGTGTTCTCATTTATATTTGTGGTTATTTTTTTTTTAAAAAAATCTTGTTGCAAGCCACTGTGAGTGCTAGTTTTGGGAGAAATCCGAGATATTAATTAGAAGGAATTGTCATACCATGAACCTCATTTGGCTTAATGGGAGGACCAGCCCTGCAGAATGCTGGACTAAAGACAAGATCCTGGTTTTCGCCCCACTCTAGACAAGCTGCCTGGGTTGGGTTGGGTTGGGTTGGATCTGCTTAGGAGGTGGATTCCAAACAGGGAAGGCAGCAGCAACATTTCACAAAACGCATTCCATACAACAGAAAGACAGGCGGCAGAAATGAGAACTTCCGATCTCCATCTAGGGAGAAAATGGGACTTGGCTCTGATAAAACGCTCATTGGAAGAGACAAAAGGAAGTCGGAAGGAACAGATTAAAATGGCGGACGTCGTGGGATTTCTCTGGACAAGCGGTCACTCTCTTGCCACACGGCTTCCTCCTTCCCTCCCCTTCCACCCCAAGAGAGTTTTCTCAAGGGGAAACTGCCCATCGATCTTGGGACACACAACTTCCAGGGCCGTTCCTTATCTCAGAACAGCCTCTGCCACGAATTCCTGCCTGCGCTTTAATGTTTAAATTATTAAATGCATTAATGTATTTACATTATTCAAGTCTTATGTGCATTTTTCTCGGATAATTTATGTATAAGAGTTTGAATGTCCATGACTGTTAATGTCTACAACCCTTCCTGTTCATTATTGATTCTGGAAAGGGGGGAAAAAGTCAGTGTTTTAATGCCTTATTTTTAATGTATTAAGAGTCTGAATAAGTGCATTCTCTTTTTTCTTTTGTAATTTCATAATTTAAGTAGTGCATTTATTAAACTGACACAGTATGAATTGTGGTGAAGGCTGGCACCAGTCCAGGCTGCCAAAGGAGTTCGACCGACCATCACGCTACTCTGCAAATCAAGCGGGGAGCTGAGCTTCAGACCTCAACCATCTCTCTCTCTCTCTCTCTCTCTCTCTCCTTTTGAAACCAGAGAAGATGAAGGAGTTTCTCTGAAGTAGCTTTGCTTTTGACAGCAGCCCACCTCTATAAAACAAGCCTCCATTCCATCCCATTTCACCCGTGGTTTATTTCCAACATATTCATTTTTGCACAGGTACTCAACCCTTTTTAGACAAAATGGCCCGGGTTTCAAAGCAAATTTGAAATAAGCTTTTGGTTTGTTTCCTTCCTCCTTCTTCCAGGTAAAGCCTTAGGTGAATATCATACGACATACTTTCCAAGAACCCCCACGCCCTCCAGGAGTCGCTGCAAGAGATTCACATTTTTTAAAAAAAGAACCACCCAAGGAACCTATCTCTTATCAGTGCAGATAAAAATGGACCGATGGTTTTAACTCAAGACGAAGGGACCTTCAAATATTTAAGGACAGGACTATAGTTGAGAGTTGGAACAGTTGCTTTGCCTTCATGGAAACTCAGGTTCAATCTTTTGAACCTCCACAGTTAGGCGGGGGAAATCCCTTACCTAAATCCACAGAGTGGCCCTGCCATGTCCACGGGGAAAAACCTTGCTAAACTCAATGCACTCCAGATGTTTCGGACTACAACCCCCATCAGCTGCACTCAGCTGCCAACTCCTCCACCGGGTCCAGATATTTTAAATAAAAAACCTGGCAGGCTATTATTATTATTATTATTATTATTATTATTATTATTATTATTATTATTATTATTATTATTATTATTATTATTATTATTGGCTATACTGGATGGAGTTTTAGGTCAAAAAGGCGCAACTGTTTCTACTGCAGAAAATACTGAGTGAGGAGGACTGAGAGACTGACCCAGCATAAGGCAGCTTCCCAAACACTCACTAATATCATGTTAAATTCTTCAGCTGCTTATAACATATACCCAAATCTTCCAGCGGCCAACGCGTTATGTTTTAAACGGCATTCAAACAAAGTATGGTTACGAGTGCAGCTTTTAAAACGCTGGTTCCCAATCTTGGGTCCTCCCGGGTGTTCTTGGACTACAACTCCCAGAAGCCTTTTCACCCCGAGCTGGGCTGGCCAGAATTTCCGGGAGTTGCCGTCCAAGAACATCTGGGGACCCCAGGTGGGGAACTACAGCTTTAAAATCGAAGTATTTTATATCCCTGAGTTATCATCCAAACCCTCCCCACCCACCCCTGCAATGTTTTAAACCCCATGTTCCAGCAATAAGAGCCAAAGGGGAGTTTTAGACCTAAATAAATTCACAGCAAGATCTGAAGTAAGGACCTCCTTTTTCTTTTGGGGCAACAGGTGGGGGGGGGCCTGCAATGGGACCCCAGACCCTCCGAGGCAAAAATGCGTCCCTTTCCAAGAGGCTGCCGAGAAGAGTGGGTTTAACTTTACGCAAGTCGCTGGTATCCCTAAATTCTCTGAACAAAATTCCTAATAACAAAACCGGAAGAGGCATTTAGGGTATTTTGAGCTGTGGTTTTTTTCTCTCTCTTGGGTTGTTGTTTTCAATGGATTGTCGTATCTGACTGCTTTGAAAGTCCTTTGGAGTTGCTTTTTTTTGGTATATTTATTTATTTGACCCTTTTTAGCCTTTGCACACTGGTAGTCGTCAGCTTTTAATATTGTCTTTTTGTGATGGAGAACGGCGAGGTAAGAATGTTTTAAATAAATACATAAAGCAAGTCCTTTGCAAGCCTGCAGCAGTTCATGGCAGATGACAGGGAGGAAAACCTGGCCTCCAGGCTAGTTGGAAGGTGCCTGCTCCGGGTTTAGACAGCGATTCTCTGTCTTCCACTCACTGCGGCCTCTTGGACCCCTAAATTCCTCCAAGCTTTGAAGTAACTTGCTGCAAATACAGTAATGAGTGACTTGTAATGAAATTCTCTTCCCAGTTACATTACTAAGTACCTAAGTAATGTACTGTGCCTAAGTTACATTACAATTATAATTAAATGCTAACTACGAACATCTAGTTACTTCTAGAGTTACGGGAGTATAGCTCAATAAATAATAGAGTCCCCCCCCCCCGCACACACACAAAAGTATGACCGGTGGCCTTTTGTGGGGGAACCTCAGACAACGGTGGGACCCCTTGAAGAATAACCTGATGGGCAGAGCAGTTTGCAAGCTGTAGTGTAAAGAAACACACACAACACCATCAAGCTCTCTCTCTCACACGTACACACACACACGCATGCATAAGTGCCTGCATGGAGGGAATGACACAAACATGCAGGGAGGGTGACCTGTATTTAACTAAAGCAACACTGACACCCAATGGCATGTGGGCTTAGCCTCCGTCTCCCCCCCCCCGCTCACCCCCCCCACCATGAGCCAGGACCCATAAAGGCACGAGAACACACCAGCCGATAGGCAGAACGCTCAACTCGGCTGTGCGTGCCGGCACTCGGTCTAATGATTCGGTGGCACGTGTGTGTCTGTGCAATGTTTGGAAGGCCTGAACACAGACGACGGAGCCCGATCCACCATGCAATCTTGTTCTTGGGAAGCCGGGGGGGGGGGGGAAGAGACGAGAAAGGAGAGGCGGCAGCAAGAAAACCCAAAGTTTGGGATGGGGGGGGGAGAGAGAGGAGAAGTTCCTCCCTACAGTTTAAGAGCTGACGCTGCCATTTCTAAGGTTAGGTTTTTGCTTTCCTCTCTCCTTTACCCCCTGACTCATTACCATTCTTTAACTGTTACAATTTATATCAGCATATAATGTTAAATAATTACAGGGAGCAGAGGCTCACTCTGGTGAGGATATAAACGCGCTGTGGGATTCTACAGATTTAAACAAATAACGCACTCGGCGGGGGGCGAGCAGATGAATTAGCATTAATACCCTGCCTGGGAGATCCCATTGCTGTGTTACTGTTTAAATACAGATTCTTTTCTGTAACCGTTGGGATGACAGTTTGCAAACCCTTCCTCTCCCTTAGGTGCTGCTTCTTCCCGGGCACCCGCTACGCACCCGGGCAGATGCCGCCCCCTCCCCAAAAAAAGAAGGTGAAGGGGAAAAAAGGAGAGACCCCCTTGATAATGCTCCACAGGGCACGCCATCTCAATAAAATAAATAATATTCCATTTAACAGTCTATAGCAGCCAGCAGCGAGATTAAAACCTTCCCTTTTAAGGGCTACACACCATCATCGCCAACTAAATGGAGGAGTTGGCATTCTTCTTGGTGGCCTCCAGAGAGGGCAGATTTCTCTCCTCCAATGGAGAATAAGTGCGTGCTACTCCTCCCTGCGCCCCCTCAACACCACCCCAGTCTTTTGGGGGGTGGGTGGGAGGTTTTGAACGGGAAGAGCGAGAACGGACACGTTCCTTTTGTTCAATTAAAAAAAGGGTATAAAGAAGCAACCACCCAAACTTTCAATTGGATTTCTGAGAAGTTGAAAATATTTCATGGAGGGGGGAGGAAAGGAGGCAGAGGGTTAAATATATATCTTTCCCTCCTAGCTCGAGGAGACCTGTTCAAATCAGCAAGGCTTACATGAGTGGGGACAAACAGGTCAGTAGCTCTCTCCGAGGTGGAATGAAAACTGGAGGTGACTCAAAGCCAGCTTTCTCAGCCGGGTGGTGAGAAATTCTCTCCAACCTTTCGCTCCTCGTTCTTACCAGTTCCCTCTGTCGTGTCATGTCTTGCAAATAAAATCTGCAAAAGCAACTCACTCTTTCCCTTTTACCTCTGCGGTACATAGACACATTTTTTTTTTAAAAAGCCAGTCTCCTCTGTCTTTTTAAGAAAGTTAATGAAATGTATACAGTATGTATATATATGCCACCTCTATCCATTGTTTCAACATCACCTGTGGAAGTTGTTTGTCTAGATTTTTTTTTAGCAAAAAATCTCCAGGTATTTTTTTTAAATGATGCTTGAACAACTGCTGCCTTCATTTTAATGCTTCTACTTTTTGCACACCTTCACCCTGTTATCGCATCCCTGATTTCCAACGTCCTGATAGTTGCTATTTATCATTGGGGCAAGCTGTTCCCGAAGGACAGGAAAGAAACAGTTTAAGAAGTGCACCTAATTCCAATCCAGTTCGAGAGAAATTCCTGCGCTCGCTCTCCCGCCGGCTATTTGCAAGCCACCTGCTAATGTTGTTTTGCAATCAAGCCGAAAACAAGCGGAGCTTAAGTCAAACAATTCCAAGGTCTCTCCTCAACCTTTCAAGCCATCTGAGATTTTGCTGCTGTCAAAATGACTGCCAATTAGGTGAATCGCCATGATGTGCAATTACCACACATGTACACATGTGCGCACATGCACCCAGAGAGAGAAAGAGAGAGAGAGAGAGAGAGAGAGAGATGAAGGAAGTGCTCTGTGGCTTTGAATGAAGGTTGGTGGAGTTTTTGTCATCTCACCTAAGAAAACGTCCGTATCATTCATAATTGAGTGGTTCTGAAGTCTAACCTCCTCCCATAATGGCTTACAATCACCACACCGTGGTTGCCTTAAGAAAGGCAAACCAGTACACAGGAAGAGGGGTGGGTGGGCGAAAGGGTGTGTAAGGGTGTTACACAGCTTAGTTCAATGCAAAAACATTTGATCGGCAGGGTGATTAATTATCCTGTACTGTAGTTACGTGCCATTTAAACCAACAAGACTATTTCTGTTTGGCCTTCCTTTGCTCTTGTAAATGTGGATTTCCAAGTTCTGCCACATCATCTACTCTTGGGAGATGATTTTACTGTTGGCTCTACCTACGAAAACATCACATTAAACTTTACCAGTAGCAACGTGTTTTATTTGAAGGGTGTTTTTAGAAACCTGTGCAGAGAGGGGAAAACTCACTCCTGCTATTACAAGACTACACTCACAGTGACTTAATCAGACAGAGATAGAGTCTCTTATTTGCTACACTCCGGAATAGTTCTAAAACTTTGTTTTCTTAACAAAATTGAGACACTTAATTTCTAAAACAAGGCAAACACCATACATTTTATTAAGGGAGTTTAGAAGGGTGTTTCTATTATCGTAAGGGAAACATTGATTCCTTAAAACATTTGTAACGAGTAAGGGAAAAATAAACATTCCTTGCTAAATAAATAAACAGAAGCTTTGGTATATTTGTTTTTTTTTTTAAGTCATATCAAAAATGATGTCCCTACCAATTTTTCTCTCCTATCTAGCAGCTGAAGGACTTTCTGTTCAATAGGTTTTAAAAAAAAACCCCACACACTTAAGATGGAAGGGGAGCTTTTCCTGGTCAAATGCAATGATTTTCTTTCTCACACACGTGTATAAGCAACATTTTGACTTTATGTTACCTATAGAAGAGCATCATCACAATCCCAAAATTTCTTTAAAAAAAAAAAGCTTCACAAAAGGGTAAGAAACTTCAGCAACAGCAGCCTTGAAAAGTCTGGCCATGTTTTTAATGGAGAAAAGAGAGATAAATGTATGATTTCCAAGCGAGAAGGAGAGCAACTTCAATGATCAAAAGCAGGGGAGAAAATAAGGGAAAAAAGAACCTGGGTTGGGGTTTTTTTTTCAACAGAACCAAAGTTTGTTATATCTGCACTTGCCCGCTCACATGATTTCAAAGAACCTCTCTCTCTCTTTCTCTCTCTCTCTGTTGCAGCTTCGTCAGGAGAACAAGACAGAAAGCAAGAGAGGAGATTGAGCTAAGAGGCCGGGGGGGGGGGGGAAGGCAGGAAGGGAGCCCTCCTGCTTTACTGGTCCCCATGTCGTTACAAATAAAGACCATGTCAAGATTTAAACCATAATAATGGAAGAGCTATAAAAGGTCTCGGCCGTAATGTTTCCTCTGCTACCCCCTTTCATAAAAATGCTCTCTTTATACGTTGCGTGCTTGGCAATAAGGGAACGTAATGTTTTCGCAAGCGATCTTCCACTGGGGAAAAAAGCCCGAGCAGCGCTCCGGCAATCCTGCGCTACAAAAGCCGACGGTTTCTCGCTCAGATTTCCCCGAGACCAGATTCCGCTCTCTCTCCCTCCTCTTATCCCCGGTGCACATAAAAAGACACATGAGAGAAAGAGAGCGAGAGAGAAACGCCAACACAAAAGCTACGGCTGTGAAGGATGCGGAAAGTTCGGGAGAAGAGGAGGGAAGACGCAGGGGTGGAAGAGAATTTTGCTACAGCAAAAAATTTACCTGCACTTGGAATCTCTCACATTTATGACAAACAAAAAAAAGCTTGAGATTTTACATGATGAAGACCACCGGCCACAATAGATTTCCAGGAAAATTTCAGCCTCCTTGGCTGCCTTCTTCTAAAAGGTGAATCAAACAATAAATTTTCCTGCCTGGGCGATATTACATGCAGGGGTGATCTATTTAAGAGGCAATCGTCTCTCTAATAATGGATAAGTCCTACTCCAGGACCGTTCATCACGAAAGCGAAATCGTATCGGTTGTTTCCAAAAGCGGTCTGACTGGGGGATGGCAAGCGTGAGGCAAAAGCAGGAAAAACTTGGGACACGGTGTCCTGTCCCCATCCTCCATCAAAACGTGGAGGCCATAACCCTGAAACTAAAAAAAAAAAAACTTTAAAAAGTAATAGGTGAGAATTGGGCCAGGGTACGACCTAAGAGATTTATTTCACTTACAAATTCGGAAGTCTGGCGTTCAAGCATGGTGTTTGCCCCAAACTCATTCGAAACCTATACCTCCAAGCAAAGCATCTGCCTTGTGGACTGGATCCTGACTCCACCACGTGAAACCTTCTTACTTGGGAAGGTTGACAACACAAGGCAGGTCAGCAAGCCTTGGACGCTGAACGACGTTCAATCTCTGCCGCGATTTCACTCATGAGGTTTTACTGTATTAGACCATGATTGAACAGCAAGAAAAGTGTGGCTTGGTTGTTTAGTGTTATCCGTTTCAACAGCTGGTTTTATTGTACCTGTTTCAACTGCGAACCACTTTGAGTTGTATTTTTCCCCCAACCCAAGAAAGAGTGGAAATAAATAAATAAATAAATAAATAAATAAATAAATAAATAAATGTTTCTCTCATTACGCCTGCCTCCCGAGTTCACATTTGTCAGCTCTATAAATAACATTATTTATAAATAACATGATTTGAAGCCTGATGAGGGTATAACGCTGCCAGTCTCTGAATTCCGGCTAAGGGCATCACAGAAGGACATGGGGTTCCATCCAGTCCTGTGATCTTTCCCTCTACAAATCCCCTGGTTTTTCCACCTAAAGAATCCATAATGTTTCAGAATGGTTTTTGGGGTGGATGGGAGACAAAGGAAGAAAGGGAAAATTTACAAGAGAGTGGAAGAGGTGCCCAAGAATTGAGTGCAGGGTCTAAACCCAAGCTTGCAAATTTACTTTTTAAAAAAACAATTTCACTGTGTCGTTTGTGCACTCTGAAAGTAATTTGTCACCACTGACGTTGCCTTTTTTTAAAAAAATAACTCAATTGGTTTACCTGTTATACTCTCAAAGAAACAAAGAATTTTTTTCACCACCACATGTGGTGTAAATTTGTAAAATCCCATTCCAAATGCCTTTAAAATTGGTTGTTGTGGGTTTTCCCGGCTCTTTGGCCGTGTTCTGAAGGTTGTTCTTCCTAATGTTTCGCCCATCTCTGTGGCCGGCCTCTTCAGAGGACTTTAAAATTGTTCTTTCAAAGTCCTGTAACTGGAAGATTAGTAACATGATCCATTTCACACAAAAAAACCCCAAACAAACTAACTAACAAACAAAAAACAACCCACCACCATGCATATTGCCCAGACGCACTACATGAGTTTTGAAATTTACGATGGCTGGATTTTTCTTAAAACAAGATTAAAAAGATAATGATTCAAAGGTCACTTATATTACAGCTAAAGTAACTGTGTTACTTCCCAACTGCGACCAGGCCAAAGGATGTTAACAAGCTCAGAGCAATGATGACAAGGGAAAAAAAATCTAAAAGGAATAGATTCCAAGGCCTGCGTGAAAAGAGTGAAGTAAACTATCAGCCCCCATGCAATAAAACCTTTTAGAGCAACCGGGAAAGAGGAAAGTTATTAAATCTCTCTCGCTTTCTCCCTTTTAATCATAACTGTGGGCAGCTGCTGCCCTCTATAGGACACACTCAGCATAGCAAAGGATCCCCACAAGAGAGGGAGAGCATCACAACGCAAGTCCCCACTGGCCCACTGCAGCTCCCCGTGTGCACAATGAGTTGTTGTCTCACCCGCTCTCTTGGCCTGCAGCAAAGGATTCCAAGAAAAAATAAGGGACGGGGTGGCACTGATCCATCACCCAACCATTGAAACTGGTAGCCTTCTCTCTCCCTCTCTAAGCACACTACTCTTGTCCTGCTCTACGGCATGATCTGAAACCAGAATTCAGAACAGGGCTTGAATCAACAGCCGGAAAAATCTTTTCATGTGGGTTTTATGGTGGTTAACGGTGGCTAATCGAGGAGGTGCCGAGGTACCCCTCCATTGAGCAATCGGGCCCACGACTGGCATCTCTTCAATTAGTCTCTATTAGCCACAGCAAATCAGGTAAACCTTCCGTGAACAACAAGATTCTAGCCACTGGGACTTTAGCAACACTAAATTATTGTTCCTAGTAATACCAAACTCAATTCCCTTGTGCCAACGAGAATGGACACAAAGCAAGGCTTCGGAGGAAAACAAGAGGGAGGCACCAGAAGAAGATAAATAAAATATACAACAAGGGAGGACAGACCTGTCCCAGACAACCTAATGAGGAACAGCCTGCCCTAATGATGAGCAGCAAGCACTGAAGTGAAGTCTCAAATGGAAAATTTAAAAAGGGGGGAAATGAACTTATCTGTTGGGAACAGAATAAGGCTTTTGGTCTGATCCGGCAAAGTTCTCCCTCTGTTGATAAAGAGATGTCCGGAGTTGAGATCGCTGGTGTAGACATCAAAAGTATGAACAGAAAGCAAACTCTGAACAGGGAGACTTGTGTAAACCACTGAGCAGGGGACAACCTCCACGAAACTCTACAAACGGACAGGGAATTAGATGTGGAACAAAGAAAGAGAAAAGAAAGCTCGATTCATTCCACCTGCTATGAGCCGCATGCTTTCCATGTTCTAGCCATGTGCTTCCTGGGAAAAAAAACATGTATGGACTTCACAGCCATAGGATATGGGGATAACCTCAGGAGAAACATCGGAAAGTGCCACACCAGGTCACCCTAGATGGATATTCAGCCCAGGATTATTTACTCTGACTTGTGCCAGCTCTCTAGGATGTCAACCAGAAGAAGGTGGTCACTGGTCACTGAGTCCCATGGTCCTGAACCCTACACTCCTCCAATCGGTTCCGTACTTTGGACAAATCTTTTAAAGTATGGATGACCAGAGAAACCAGTCACTGGCCTCTTCTGGTCTCCTGGAAACCACAACGGCATACAAGCGATGGAGGAATCCTTTGGGCCATCGTTTCTCGGACCAGTTGCTTCCAGTCATAGTTCAGGTACACGACCGTCTCAGATGCCAGCTGTACCTCGACAAGGTAAGAGGCGGGAATGTATTATGTTCAATTAAAATGTCTTGTCGGGAGATGCAGGGGATTTCAAGGAAATATTCCTATTGATCTTAAGCAGGGCGACTTAAGCAGAGCTGACAGTTCCCCTTTAAACATGCTCTCTCGGTAAGTACATCTGCATCTGCGGACAGTGTGTGCATATGTATTTGTCCAGATCAACACATTAAAAGGAATCGACAGATTAAAAGAGTGCATTTTGCATGAACCGCAAAGAAAGGGAGAGAGAAAAAAAAGCTACTCAATGAACAGAGTCAGCAGTAAAAAGACAAAACCAAGCAAAAATAATAATAATAATAAAAATGATTCGACCGAGATCTTACCAAGAGGTCAAGCAGAGCAGAAAATTGTTGACAAATTAATGCATTCTCCTAACATCAGCTGAACAGATAGGAAAAACACCTTTTATCATTTTGGCAGTGAGTGGTCAAGGCCGAACCAAAATGGCATTTTCTGTGGTCGAGAGAAGGCTTTCTATAAAGTTTCCAGTTTATGAAGCACTGAGAGATGGTTCTATTCTTGACAAATCTCTAGAACAGCGAGGGTCAGGGTTTCCAAAGCAGGCTATCAGCAGCTTTTACAAGCCCCAGGTTTTCCCCTCAAGAGCTAGACAAGGGAACTCCTTCCTATTATCTCAACCACAGAACGGAGATAAGAGCTGAGATTTCTCCAATCCGTGCAGAAGACACGCCTTGTACAGCGCAAGGAAACGACACTCTTATCTCTAACCACGGATCCTTGGGCTTTTACAGCACTTTGCACTTTAATTGCCTTTACATTTTAAAGGTATTTGAAGACAAGGTATTTAAGATGGTTCAACAAAGACAAAATGCAGAAATCAGACACTTACGTTTTGAAAGGGAAGGGAGAAAATGGCATGGGGCCGAAATTCACCAAATCTTACATAGACACAGCGAGGGCTCAAAAACAGATGGGAACTTGTGGCTCCCATCTGTAGCTTGTGCGTGCTGCCCATCTTTTTGCGAAGCCAAACGAGGAGATCCAGAGAACTTGAAAGCTTGCACATTCTTTTACAGCCTTTTAGCTGGCTTTCAAATACTGAAAATCAATAGTGATGAAGATGTGATCTGCATCTCAGGGTTTTGGGTTTTCCAAGTGCAAGGCCCAGAATTTCCACTTTGGGTGAGAGGAAGAAAGAAACGAGGAAGTATAATCTACTTTTGAGGGGCGCATTTGATCGGGTTAACAACAAGAGGTCCGTTCCATGTAGGGTTTTTTACTGGCTGCATGCGTTTTGAGCTGTGGATCCCTCTGAATGAGCCAGAGGCAAGCGGAGCGGTTCTGTAAATATCTATCGACCCAGGCGGTGGCTGGGAGGGGAGGAGATTCCCAGACAGAGAGTCACGAGTCAACTCACCCACGGCCCAAAGTGGAACATGAGTTGCGATTATTTGGCACTCCGAGGCAGAGAGAGAAGGAAAGAGAGAAGGAGAGAAGCTCTCAGCTCTATGACCTCATGTGCAGAGAAGTAAACCTAATGGGGTTATCATGTTCCACGTCCGTTAGGGCAATTCCTGTGGAGGTGTTTTTTTTTTTTAAGTTTCCAGAGAAGATCCCTGTGGGTCTTTAAAATGCTGAGGAAGACTCCATCAGCCTTAAACTCGAGTAAGGAGGCGCATCTTTTCTGTGTTTCTCTCCGGTTGAAGCTAATCGTTCATCACACAAGCAACTCAGGGCTCCCAGCCACTTGCTCCGAAACGCAACTTTCAGGAAGCAACTCGCCAGGCGAGGTGGTGTAGCTGAACCTTTTTTTCCCCCCTGGCTGCTAATTCTCCCCAAAACCATTTCTCTCCCACACCCTCTTTCCGATTAATCCTTTCACCCATGGGGCCGGGGAGAGGTATGTTTTCAGACCACAGAGCTCGGGACGCCCCCATCCCAAAATATCCCTTCTCCCCGGCTCCTGGCTGCACCCGACACACCCTCTTTTTGTCTACAGAGAAGAGGTCGCCACCCCATCAGGCCTTGAGGTGGGAAAGAAGAGATTCTTCCAAGGTTACGACACATGAAGGCCAATTCAATTCATGTTCATGCACCACTGCCCACATGTATGTTTCTCCACGGAGGTGAGGGCATGGTCTTTGGGAAGGTGTCGTTCCAGCCCTACGATCATTCTGGGGATTTTTTTCCCCCAAGCGCTGTGCACGCCCCGACCCTCCCAGTACGACCACCAAGCCCAGAACAGAAAAGGATGCAAAGGGAAGCGAAATCACTCAGGCGGCTTCCGTTCACAGAGGAAGGAGAAACCAATTGCTTCTTGGTGCAGAATCGAGAGAAGTCTCGATATTTTATTGGACCACACACGTGAATCTGAGAGAAAAGGGGGGTTTGTTTCTCTTGCAGGCAAAGGCTGTTTTTCACTTGGAGTGTGATGTCCAAGTAAGAAAAAGAGAATAGAAAGAGAGAGAAAAGGAAGCCCAATTCAGAATCCGGAAGGACTTAAGAGGACTGAGTGGAGAATGAAAGTGGGGGGGGGGGAGAAAAGCAGCCCCTCAAAAAGGGGGGGCAGCCGAGAGCGGGAGAGGGCAGCCATTGTCCCCGAGCATCTGGACTCAAGGAGAAGCCAGTCCCACGCCAACGATGACAAACGCGGTTGTAAACGGCATCGGAGCGAGATGCTGACACCCAGCAAACACCAAGGTTAGACTTCCCATTGTGGAGCGCCCGGGCAAATTTTAATGGGCCAAAACCGACAGCAGGGAAATGAGAGGCCAACATTAAAAATAAATAATAATAATAACAGATTACAACTCCCTTCCCGCCGCCTCAGCCCATTTGCCACCGCTGCGGACAGAGGCCGTGCCGGCTTTAGCGAAAGGCAAGTGACCTCAGAGGTGACTCCAAGGGGAGCTGGCCGCGAAGGGAAGCAACGGTTTGGGATGGCTGTGGCTTGTGTTGTGGGTTTCTAGCCCTCATGGTTCCTGTGGAGAAACAGGTATGTCTGCGGCAGACAAAAGCAGGGAAGGGTTTAAGCTGAGGGCTTTACCTCGCCGAGGGGGAAATCACGGCTCCTTTGTTCCCTCCCTCCAAGAACGGTTCCTAATAAGATGCCTCAAGAGGTTCCCTTGCTAGCTATTATGGCTAACCAATATTGACAGACGTCGCTTCCCCGATTCTGTCTCATTCTTGAAAAAGAAAAGAGGGGGAAAGAAGACAGTCGTCTAAAAGGTGGCGGCTATGCCACATCCTTCAGCAAATACAGTAATGAATTCCGCAAAGCGATGCAAGCTGAAGACAATACAGGACTGCATGCTTTGGGACTCACCCCAGTGGTCACCTGAAGGCCCTTGGGGACACACCATGGAGAAGCCACGGCATAGAAGATCAGAAGGACCAGTACAGTAGTTCCCCGGTCGGTTCCTGGACAAGAGGCCAGCCGGAAGCCTCTTTCCAACCATCTATGGCTCTTTTAAACCACCCGCGAACCAACAGCCATTAATTTATGGAAAACAGAAGATTCAACAGTAGCACAATGGAAGGATGAGTACAAAAACGTCAAGCAAAAAGCTGAGCTTTGATGGAGGCTACCTCGAATTCCACTGCAAAGAAAAGAAGGAGCCACCGATCCACACACCCAACAGCTCAAATGCTCTCAGGCCGATATAAAAGAGCCAACTGCCTGTCTTTTTTAGGCACTATCCGTGACTGAGGGAGGCCAAGCCTGTCTGCAGAGGAATCATCAACAGTGCAGAAGATTGTGGGACGTCCCATTGCAATCCCAGGGGAATCCTTTTGCTGCGGGTGGGTGGGTGCTCCCAACCGTCTTCTGCAGGTCAGAGGGCATCAAGGGATGATGTCCGATGCCCCTCACTCTCCCCCCCCATGCCTGCATCCCCTCCCATGTCTGGGATGCACTCGTCCACAAGACCTTTTCCAGAATTGCAATTCCGGCTCTAGGTTGGTGGGGGTGGGGAAGGTTTCCCGGCCCCTTCGCAAGAGAGAGAGAGAGAGACAGCGGTGATAAAACACCAAAAAGACCTGCGAGTCTCATCAGGCCACAACCCGGGAGTTAAAACAGTCAATTTGCTAAAAGTCTCTACAGAGGCTCAGCAGGATGTAATGACGACACCTAAGCAGAAATGAAGAGGCTACTGGAAAGTAAGCAAAAAAAAAATTAATTAAAAAGGAAGGAGAAAAGGAGGCCTCCCCCTCCCTTTCAAAGGAGCTCTAAAATACCCCCCCCCAATGCCAAGGCGGTTCATGTTCGAGGGATCAGATTGTATTTCAGGGACGCCGCTTTTGCTTTGTGGTGTTCTTGCTTGCTTCTCCAACGCTTTTCCCAATGAATTATTTTTTTATTTTATACCTATGTCTATATATAGATATATAGCTGCTATGCGTTTCTCTTTCCTCCAAGCAATTATGCAGCAGTATATAAAGAGCAGGGGAGATGATGTTAATTAAACAGAAGGTAATTTCTGTCAGCCTGTGGGGTGGTGGGCAAGGAGAGCTGGAATGGGGAGGGGGGGAGCAAGCCAGTGCCTTGATCCCTGGAGGACGGGGGGGGGGAAGAAACTTCCATCACAAAAGTGCAGGTATTGGCATCAGCAAGAAAGGGCTTAATTTATTTTAAATATATATATATATATATATATATATATATATATATATATATATATATATATATATATACAGAGTGTTTTTTTAAAAAAAGATCAGCACTGAGAGCATGGGCTAAATACACAAGATACAGCGAAGGCAGCCCCCGAGAGGAGGCTTATTTGTGAATATGAAGAAAGCCACTCCAAACTCTCTCTCTCTCTCTCTCTCTCTCTCTCTCTCTCTCTCTCTCTCTCTCTCTCTCTCTCTCTCTCTCTCTCTCTCTCTCTCTCTCTCTCTCTCTCTCTCTCTCTCTCTCTCACACACACACACACACACACACACACACACACACACACACACACACACACACACACACACACACACACACACACACACACACACACACACACACACACACACACACACACACACACACACACACACACACACACACACACACAAAAAAATATCCTGTAATAGCCTTGGGGCATTCTCTGTCAATACAGGACCCTCCCTATGAGCTGATGACAAACTATGATGATTTGAGATGATGGTCGCTTTAGTCCAGCACCTCTGGAGAGCATCAGATGGGGTAAAATGAGTAGAGGCGGGCAAAAGACAATTGTAGCCAGTCCTGCGGCATTTTTTTGGTGACTCTCCCAAATTCCCACCCCAAAATGGAGACAATTGGGATTCCTAAACTCGGACACTTTCAGGAGCAGCAGCTGCTGGTTTAGGTAGCGGGAAGGGAAGGAGTCCGTAATCTATAGCAATTGGGAGTCCACTCCAATTTCCCTTTCAAAATGCAAGGTTTCGAAGCAGACAAAGGACACAATGTGGGGTGTGATGGTCTTGGTTAGGTCACAGAAACAGCATTTCTCAGGGCTTATCTAATAAATATAACATGTAGACCCCCTATTTCTATTTTTTTGGTTTGAGACACAAGTGAGTCATTTTAATTTTTATGTCAATTTTATAATTCCCCCCCCTGCAAATGTGTGTGTAAGTTATTTCAAAAAAGGGAAGAACAACAACAACAAAAGAAGAAGGAGAAGCATAAGGGGTAACCTGCATACACTCAGGTCAAGCACCTCCTGCTCTTCAATACTATATTTTTTAATCAAAGAGTTTATAGCCCTGCTAATAAGCAAATACATGAGTAGCAAAGCCTCTCTCAAGGGGAGCAGACCAGTCCTTTTATTGGATGGAGGAATAAGGTGTCCCTCCATTCATCCACGGAAAAGTGGAAGGGAGACGGGAATGGCTGAAGGTCAAAGGTCAGAGGTCACCCACATGGCACACGGCCTGAGCACCTAAGCAGTTTGCTTCCCAAAAGATGTGATGCTGCTCAATGAGAACAAGGTGGGACAAAAGAAGGAAACGCTCAAGGGCTCAAAGTAGGTGGAAAGGAAGGGAGATTTTCTGGCCCCTTGCCATGAAACTCACCAAAGCTTCCCGAGAGGCTCCATTCTCATTTCCGGGAGAGTCAGTCTGTGAACAGAAAAAAAGCAAGGTTAGATGGTGGACACACACACACACAGGAGCAGAGCATCATTACTCAGGGGTAAAGGCAACTTGCTTATCGCAGTTTTAATCCCCCACAAATCCTATTAAAGGGATCAGATAGAGCAGTGATGGAGTGCAGTTGCGGCTTGCAGGGTCAAAGTGCGGGGATTTTTTGATTAGCAAGGATAATTGACGACACAGGGGCCACTTCGGCCCAGCTGCAATCCTCAAAGCACCATCACCGGGGAGTGCCAGGTGTAGATTTCTCTCCCAGCAGCAACAAACTGTAAGGAGCTCTCCCAGTGGTAATGAAAACTATTTTTGGGGGGTAAGCGTAGTCTTGAATGGGCAATTGAGAAACATTCAGTTTACAAAAGCGTCACTCTTGGTGGAGATGAAAATTATTTGACCTGGCTTGTAGATTTTGGTTTTGGATTTTTTTTTAAGTAGACTTATTGAAACTTAAAAATCTGTTTAAAAAAAAAAAGTGGTCAAAAACAAAATGCACAATCCAGCTTCAAAAATGACCACCAGTCTCATCTCCTGTAAATGTCGTGAAAAGCCACAATTCCAGAAATAACTCCTTTTTTTTTACACTTGTATAATTTATGCCACCACGAAGAGGCTGTGATGATTAAACAGTGGCAGATTATAAATCAGCATGCGTTTAGTTAGTGCAAAAATAGCATGCCAAGCAGACCTGAAATAAAACAATAAGCACCAGAAGTAAATGACAGCTCAGGTGTCTCCAGGAGTGGATGAGAATTTCCTTTGACTAATTTTTATTGGCTCGCTTGTTTTAGAAAAGCTTTCCAAAACTCACACTTGGCTTTATTAAATTCAACAGAAAGAATTTGGCATTCAGAAAACGAATAGATCAGGAATAGTGGAACTGACAGACACCCTCTTTCTAGCGGAGAAGTGTAAATTTTTGGCTCTTCAAAACTTGACTTTGAATCTCTGTGCAGTCAATCATATTTGCGATGCTGAATCACACAGAGGTGCTATAAGGTTAGCCCTCCACTGTACCCACATCTGATAAACTGTTGTGATTGCTGGAAGATGTAGCTAGAAATTAGCACCCAAATCTGTTTTTTTTTTTAAAAAAAAGATTATGTTGAAGCTCAAAGCAGCATTCACTTTTCCGATCCATTTTATTGTCAGAAACAACGACAGATAACTTGAGATTAGTGGTTATTTGGCTTCCAATAAGAGGGGCGTCTCACTGTGTCCCCAAAACTTGGAACTAAAGCCCATTTCTGTAAAAAAAAAATAGTGAATTGCTTCTCTTCCCTTATCATTAAAAAGAAGATGGAGCAAAATTGCATCAATGGAGATGGTACTGTCTAAATTCCCTCTCTTTTCCACCACACCCCCTTTTCCAATATTTTCTAGTTTCCATGTCAGGCGGCATCACAACTGAACAGAAGAAAGGAAGCAGAACACTAAATTGAACAGAAGACGGCCAATAAACAAACATCGAGCTGAACGCTCTCCTTCAAACTGCCCTGGCAAATTGGATTTTTGTTGGTTTGCTCTTAAGCCTTGCAGTCAGAGAGATTTCACGTACAAACACAGAAAGGGTTTCTAACGGGGGGGGGGGGGTGTCGTACGGAGAGCAGAGCGCAATACAGTACTAAAAATACTAAAGCAGCAGCTATTGTGGTCAACAAATCCTGTATACAGGTGGGAAAGAAAGCATTCAGATTCAGACACCAGCAAATCCCTTCCAGGACCTCAGATATACTCATGAATTAAGCAGCTTTCCTTAAAGGCTTCCAGGTTAGAGTCAAATCATTTCCTGGGTGACCCACAAGTTGTTTTACCTTCTCTCTTGACCCTCTGGTCTGCCTTTTTTTGCCACTGCGGCCCAATTCAAAAAGACTCTTCGGCCTGTCATTAGCTCCATCTCTGTATTCAGCCCCCTGTGCTAGTCGTAAGGTCCAGCTTCATTCCTTTTACAGGATCTGGCAAGGTTTGTAAACAACCAGCGCACAGAGGAAAAATACCCCATCCTGCTAGGACTAACCAGCCTGCAAAAGGTGAGACTCCAGCCTGCAATTTTGGTGAATTCACTTCCCCCCCCCCCAAAGATCTACTGAGATTGCAAGAGAAGAGGTACCCCTGTGATCTCTTATCAGTGATCAGAGATGGCCACAGCCTGCTTACTATTCTTTCTCCAAATTGTAAGAGGATTGCAGCAAAATCATCCTCGGATAACTCATCTGTCCAAAATGCAACTATTTCTTGCTAAGAGGAAATAGGAACAGAGAAGCCAGCCATGTTTCCCCCCCTCCAGCCATAAGAGATTGGGGTGGGGGGGGGAAAAGACATCTGGAAAAAAAACCAGCCCCAAAGAGAACAGATGCAAATATAGATACACAACCACGAGGACTAAGATTGCTGAGGAGGAATGAAATTGGAACGGGGAACAGAAAACTGAAAGGGAAAAGAGAATGGAGCCGGATTCCTGGACAGGGTCCCCTCCTGTGCTCCAAGACTCTTGTCGCTGGGTCCCACGTGGGTCTTCCATGGAACGCCTTGGCTCTAAGTCATCGGAAATCTGCCTCCATGATGTACGTACACGTGTGGGGAAAATCACCAACTGGTCAACTCTAAGGAGGACACCAAGTAGGTAAAAAGACCTGCTGAATTCCATAAGCAAGAATTGAATGCCACCATTAATGTTTTCCCCATCCTTTTTCCTCTCTGATTCCCCCCCCCTTTTTTTTTGGTATGGGATGTTTCTTTGTATGGCATTCGTTTGATCCTTTTTTAGTACTTGTAGACTCACGGCTGTGAGCTTTAATATTGTCTTTTAATAATGTAAGCTGCCTGGGGTCCTTTTAAGGAGAAAGGCAGGGTAAAAATATCTGAAATGAAATACTTTTTTTTTCCCTTCTGCGATATGTGTTTCAGATTTATAAGCCTGCAGGAAGGTCCTGTCTCATGTCTGATAATCATAAACTACTCCAGCAAGTACTCTGGGTAGAAATGTAGGGTTAACATGTGCTCATGAATGAATGAATGAATAAGAAAATAACAGAGGGAGGATTTGTTATTTGTGACAGTTTTCATACATATCTTTTCATGCTTTCTTTGCGAACACTCGCAGAAGGACTGTGCGCTTAGGCTTTTTATGTAAGCAGCTCTAACATTTCCACCGCCTCCCTCTTTATCTTTCTCAGAAACCACATTTTTCTTCTTTTTTCAAAAGCTTTATTGAATTTTACATAAACGTACAGATAGTAAAAAACGTCCAGGCTCCTTAGAGACCCAGCCTGAATGATTCACCCAATTATAACTTCATTTAGCTATTATGTAGAATATTGAACCACATCAATCAGTTCAGGTTAAGATGAAAGGTTAAGAGAGAATGAGAGACGGATGTCTACAGAAGTCTGTAAAAAACGGTTCTTTAAATTAAAAAAACCCTACAAGGTTAAGGGATCAAGAGGAAAGAACTTTGCTGCGTATTGAGGAATCTTCCTGCCACCTCAGCTACTTGACTGACTTGTCAGCTTTTAATTAGAGTATTTTAAAAGCCAAGGTTCTAGACCTTATGGTTAGAAAGGGTGGCTTAGAAGAATAAAGGATAATGCTGGGCCATAGCAAGTGCACTTTATATGGGAAATACTTTACAGGGCTAGGGAGCTCAATGACTTGGGTATCTGGCCGCAGAGCCCGAGGTCGACTCCCCACGGTGCCTCTAGGGAGAAGAGCCAGCCTGGATGGCCTTGGACCAGCTGCACGATCCCAGGGTCCTGTGCCACCCCGCCACCAGAAGAAGGGACTGATAAACCCCTTCTAAGGACTCTATACCTAGAAAACCCTGGAATGGGTCATCCTACGATACAATGGCACATGGGGGTTGCTGCTGTTATTTATATGGGTCAAGAGATCCGGATTTCCTTCCCCAAAGGTGGCTGTGCTATATTCTCCCCTTAAATATGGGAAGTCTTCCCCAAAACCCTTCACTTCTGCTTCCAAATATCTTGGGCCTCCATAGCTTCAGGTTCACCCTGCAACACCCATCAAAAAGGCGTTCCACAAGCTGGCCATGTGACCACAGAAACTGTCTTCGGACAAAACGCTGGCTCTACGGCTTGGAAACAGGGATGAGCACCGCACCCAAGAGTCGGACACGACTGGACAAAAATTGTCAAGGGGAACCTTTACCTCCCCATCAAAAGATGCCCTGAAGATGGAAAACAGGAGAAGGTGAAGAAGGGGAAATTACGGAAACTCTTTCCACCTGAGACTGGATTTAATTTCAGATACAGGCAAACCAATAAAGTCAGGACATGTCAGCTTAAAGACTTCAAAGGCCTTCACATCTGTTTTAGTCTCATTACCCTTATAACTACCACATAAGGCAGTCCACCCTTTTTTAACCTCATACCGCTGAGGCTGAGAGAGGCTTGCCAAGCCTACTTAACGAGTTCATGGCAGAGTCCGTCATTCATTAGCTCATCTCCTTAGCCACTCGTTATGAAACATCATGACGGTGCGTAAAAACAAACGTTTGACACCTCTGTTATTTAAAAACCTCCTTCCACCACGGGTAGGAGGCCACCACAAGGCGATGCCTCCAAGGGCTGAACATCAGATTTCATAAACGAAAGGAAGTCGGCCAATGTATTCGATCCAGACAACAGACAATGCCCAGCTGTCTTTTCTGACCAAGTTAGCAGAAGACCACTTTTGACTTTACTTACAAGCTGAATCAGGAAATGAGACGGGAATACTTGAAATACATTCACCCAGGCATCCCCATGACTTTTTTTCCCAGACTCACATTGCTAGATCAATCCAGGCCCTGCCACTATTCTCTCACCTCCAGTAATTCCAGCTAGAGTAGACCCATTGAGTCAATGGCATTTAAGACCATCCAGCAATTGACTTCTCTACTCTAGTTGAGGCTACCAACTGGATCTAGGTAGATGTTTTCATTTTTAGTTTATCTGTCCATAACATCTGAATGGGCTATGGCAATAATTAATGCAGGAGGGCAAGGTTCCCCTGTCAAGGAGACACTCATTAGGCCCATTAGGAAGAAACCCAGCTTGGCGGTGGACGATATTGGTAATTATAGGCCCATCGCCAATGTTTCTTTCCTCAGCAAGGTAGTCGAGAGGGTGGTGGCCGACCAGCTGCAGACCCTTCTGGATGAAACCAATGCCCTGGATCCGTTCCAGTCGGGCTTCAGGCCGCGCCACGGCACGGAAACGGCACTGGTCGCCCTGTTTGATGACCTGCTGAGGGAGGCCAACAGGGGCAAAATGTCTCTGCTGGTCCTCCTCGATATCTCAGCCGCCTTTGATACCGTCGACCACGGTATTCTCCTGGGGAGGCTCTCTGAGCTGGGAATCGGTGGCCTGGCTCTTGCCTGGCTCAGCTCCTTCTTGGAGGACCGTCCCCAGAGAGTGCAGATTGGAGAGAGTTTCTCGGCCCCGTGGAGCCTCAACTATGGGGTTCCGGAGGGCTCGACTATCTCTCCAATGCTATTTAACATCTGTATGAGGCTGCTGGGAGGGATCATCAGGGGATGTGGAGCTTCGTGTCATCACTACACTGATGATATTCAGCTCGACATCACCTTTTTTCCAACAACAGTGGATGCTGTCTCGTCCCTTGAGCGCTGCCTGGGGGCTGTCCAGCAATGGATGCAGGTGAATGGACTGAGGCTGAATCCAGGCAAGACGGAGGTCCTTCGGGTGGGTGTCCCAGACATCAGTGGTCTGGGAAACTCCCTCTCCTTTGGGGTGTGTTTGTGTGACTCTTACCACCAAGACTGAGGTTTGCAGTTGGGTGTACATCTGGACCCGGCGCTCACCATGGAGACCCAGGTGTCGTCAGTGGTCCATTCCGCACGTTTCCACCTTTGGCGGATTGCCCAGCTGTGTCCCTATCTTGATGTGGGGGCCCTCACCACCTTGGTCCATGCGCTCGTAATCTCAAGATTAGACAACCGTAATGTGCTCTACATGGGGCTGCCTTTGAGACTGACGCAGAAACTTACTACTTTTCTCTAAGCTCTGGAGAAGATTATAGGGACCTATTTTCCCCCTTTCTCACTAGAGAGCACCTTTAGGAAAGCTACAGAGAAGGACTTCCACAAGGATCAACTGGGCTCAGTTGAAAAGGCAGCTTGAGCTCATCCTTCCATGGATGGTAACCGTGGCAGGCGAGGGACCCACATCTCATTTTCCTCCCCAGGAAAGTCATATAAACTCAGTAAGGGTTCTGCTTCTTCACAGCCTGCCCTAACACTATGGAGAGTGAGGCTGGTGCTTCAGCTGAATATTTTGGCTGTCATTAAAAGGTATTAAATCAATTAATTTGTTATTATTATATTCTGACTGTCAGGGAGGGAGGGAGAGGGCTCCCATAACATTATTCTTTCTTTATACCATCTTCTTTTTACCATTAAGAGACAGAAAGCCTGCCTTTCCTCATTTTTTTTTAAACTAAGAAAAGTGGAAATTGAGGCAAACTGAGAGGGGGCAACGCACAGCCTTCTCCTCCTACCCCATGGCTTATTTTTTTTTAAATCCATTTGACAAAATTCTTTAAATTGTGCTTCAATTCAACGAGAGTGCTTTCACAACCACATGGTAAAAACAGGACACATCCGCAAAGCTAGGGCAGACCAAATAGATGCATTCCTACGAAAGAGGGTCACCTGCTTTTCCCCTCCTGCTCAAGCCCAGCTGGCTTTTAGAAACAGGCAAGACAGACGCTCAAAGGCAGTTTGCAAAGCCGGCCCTTCTCCCTTCCACCCCTTCCTTCCCCCTCTATGGGGCGAAGGGCACCCGCCTTCTCCATCCCCAGTGGGGGTGACAAATTCTTCTAGGGGCATTGCCCCTGTTTCTCCCCCCCCCCTTTAAACACAAGGCCATAGAAAACACCTGGCTTTGGGGGAGGGGGGTGGAGCCCATCATCGCCTCCTGGTACCATTAGTCAAAGTAGGCACCCATGTGCTCCTTCACTGCCAAGGGAAGAGCTCTGGGGGGGGGGCAAACGCCCTCCCCACCTCTTCCTCTCCCCCCCTCCCACTCACGAGGGAGCAAAGGGCACCCTGACCCTTCCTTCCCAAAGGAAGGCAAAATCATCCTGATGGGGTTTCTTTTTTGAAACAGCTTGGGTGAGAACCATGGGATTGCAAAGAGTCTCTCTCTCTCTCTTTCCCCCCCTCCCCACATATCTATGGGGCAAAGGGCACCCGCCCACCCCTGCCCTCTCGTTCCTGACCAAGCCCTGGGAGTGGAGGATGATGCGGGGGGGATAAACCCAGTTCTTCTGGCCAAGAAGCCAGGGCAAAAGCAGCAGCAACCCCCCCTTCCTCTGGGTCAGGGGCTCCCCCCCCCAACCCCTCTCCTCCAGCCCTCCTTTACCTGCCCAGGTTGCTCTGCCTGTTCCGAGGAGGAGGCCATGTTTCCAGACCCGACGAATCCACCCGCCGATGGCACGGATCCGAAAAGGCAAGGCGGCTTCTCTCCGTCTCCCTCCCGGAGGCCGGTCAGGCCGAAGCAGTCGAGAGGCCGAGCACATCCTGGCCAAAAACGGGAACCCTGTTCAGTGCAGGGAGGAAAAAGACACGTGTTTTCCTTTTATTTTTTTCTTTTCTTTTTTCGGGCAGCCTGACCAAAGCTCCCCTATTGCATTCTCACCGGGGGATGAGCGGCACCCGTTTGCAAACACCAAAGCTCCCATTCCCAAAGAAGAGCTAGTTTTTTTTAAGCTGCCACCTGTTCCTGTCTCTCCCCCCCATTTTGCTTTCCTTTGTGTTTATTCTTTGGGTTTTTAAAATTTTTGTATGCCTCTTGATCTTTACCTGTTAATTGATGTAAGACTCCTCCTTATTCATTGTCCATAAATTTTAAAGATCCTCTTTTAATGATGTTAACTGCCATTACATACTCCTTGTTTGCAACTTTAAATAGGGTCTGTTAATTGTTGTAAGCCACCTTGAGTCCTTTTCGAGGAGAAAGGCGGGGTAAAAAATTTTTTTAAAATAAATACATTTTGCCTGGTATACTTGCACAGACTAACAGGGTGAACTCTTCTAAAACTGCAACCCTGGAGAGGAATCGTTTAAGAAATAAATGCCAGCTAACGCCTGTCTCTTCAAAAGAAAGTGGCACAATGTGCAGCTATAAACTGGAACGCTGAGTTCCAGCATTTCGGGCAAAAGCCCAAGAAGCAAAATCAAAACAAGGCAAAAACAGACGGCATCTTAAAAGATGTAACTATTCTATTTTAATGTGAGCTTGTGTAGACACGTCCACTTCATCAGACATATGGAAACAGAATGAAATGTTGAATGAAATGTCCTCGAAAACTACTAATGAATTACAGTATTTGGCTACTCAGAATAAAATCATAACCAATTCAATAGCACTTATTTTGTGAATAAGGATGTGTAGGATTACAGCCTTTAGAGTAAAATACATGTGTATTGAAAAATAAATTGCATTTTTCTCAAAAATGACATGAAACACTTGTTTTTTAAAAAGGTGAAAAAAAATCCCTGTGAACATGTTAAATTTATTTAAACAAACAAATAAATATTTATCACAGAAAAGCCTATGATTTGCAAGAAAGCGGACACCAGTGTTTTATTTATTTATTTATGACTAAAATATTGGTGTCCGCTTTCGTGCAAATCATAGGCTTTTCTGTGATCCCTCCAATATATAATGGAAGAATATCATATTCAGAGTTTCAAAATGTGATTTTTATCTATTTATTTGGATTACTGTACAAACCTGTCATTCTGGGAGCTGCAATCCCATAAAAGTACATTCTCTCTCCTCCCACCCCGCCTCCATACAAACATACACACAGACACAAAGATAAATAAGGACAATGTATCTGCTGAGTTTTGTGTTGTCACCCAGGAGAACCAAACACACTTTGCCCCTGCTTACAAAAACAGCCTTTTGGGATTAATTCTCTCTTCCCTTTACAGACCTTTTGTTTTCCTGTAGTAGCAATTTATCTTCCCATCTAAACATTGCCACGTCTTTCAACTCATGGTCTTGCAAGCTCCCTTTACTTGTTCTGGAGGTGAGGTTGGAAAAGGTCTTTTGGAGAAACACAGGTACTAATAAATTCATGCTGGAATTTAGCCGAATAAGGTGAGTAAATACTTCAATTCCCATCATGCAAAGGGCCGACGGCGAGGCAGAAGCCAGAGTCCGGAAGGCGCCGGAAAGGGGACTACATTTCCCAGGAGGCCAGAGCAGAGCAGCTCTGCTCTCATTGGCTGCCTGGAAAGAAGGCTCGGCCGCTTTCACTTGCGAGGCTGCTTGAGCCCGAACAGAAGGCGAGCAAACCCCCATGGCGGCGAGCGGAGGCGAGCTTCTCCTGTTGAAGCAATGCCTGATCAGGCGGAATGGGCGTCAGGAGCAGCACGGGGTGGCGGCCTCCAGCCTCCAGGAGCTGCGGAACAAGGGTGAGACATTCTGATGGCCAGCATCAGCATCCTCTTTGTTTGCCCAGGCTGCGCCGCAGTTAGAAGTACCACCGGTGAAGCCTCCCTTAGCTCAGGGTTTCGAAGCCTTAAAAGCATGCACCGGTTGGATTTCGTCCTGGGAGACTCTTCAAGGCAGAGGAGAGGATGCGAGGTAGTGGTTACAGATAAGTGTCTTCGGCTGGAACCCGAGAGAGGAGGGTTCAAAAGATCCTATTAAGTTAGGAAATTCACTGGACGTCCCTGGGCTCGTCCCTTGAGTGTCTCTCTCTCTCTCTCTCAGCCTGGCCTGCCTCGCCAGCCTGTTGTGACAAGGAAGTAGGGAAGAAGCCACCGTGAGATCATGGGAGGGAGTTAGTTTTGCATCTTGGGAAATGGTGAACCTAGAAAAACAGCAGTGGGTTGTTTTTTTAAAGGTAAATAAATAAAGGAGCCTGGTGCCACCCGAAAGGCTAATTAATTGTTGGATATATTTTTGTGGACTGGAGTCCACTTCAATCAGATCCGTGAAAATGGATAAATCTGCCTTTTGCTCAAGTGATGGTGAAACGGGCAGGAAAATATTTCGTTCCAGCCCACAAAAGTATGCGATAAACAATGTATTAAGTCTTTCTGCTGTCACTGGACTACTGCTACTGCTCTGAAAATGTTTTTAACGGGTCTAAACCATGTGGATGTTCTTTTTGGGAGGTTTTGCGTCAAACAAAGGTGGATTAGACCGAGGGCTGCTTTTTGCAGAGATCGACAATTCCCCGTCAGTTTGGGCAGAACTGAAGAGGAAACTGGGACAGAGAAATGAATCAGAGGAAAGGTCACCCCTATGGATCCAGCTGCATTTGAATTATTTTTCTGGAAGGTGGAATTTAGAAAAAGGAACAAATAATTATAGAAAGTAAATTAAAGAAGGAATGGAAGGGTGACCCCCAAAGATTAAAGAGGGGGGGATTAGATTTGTCACCTAGAGATGGAAATGTAAAAGAGGTGCATTATAACATTATAAGGAAAACACAGAATCTTGAGGACTAGTCACACGGAGTCCAAACTATGAAAGCACCTGGGGAGATACAGGGTCTTACACATGCCTGGAACCACATCACATCAAGGCAATAAAGACCCTGTCACTATGTTTCCTCATTTTTCTCATCCTCTCCCCATCTCCATTGCCTTTCTGGTTGTGTCCTCTTAGATTCTAAACTTGTGGGCAGCGATTGTTTGCTTTGTTTTACTGACAACGCAAGTCACTGAGACGCCCCCTTTGGGGTGAAGGATACAAATGTTTACAAATCCATTTTAAGAAATGGAAAGTACCTTTGGGGTTGTGTAATGCAGCCCCTTGAAAGGGGACCCAAGGAGACAAATGAATGGGTAGAAAGAGAGAGGGAGGATAGTACCGGAAAGATAAAAAGTGCCAGGTAGCAGGCCTTCAAAAGGGGAAGAGAAGAAAATGACCTAGTTATATATCCTTTGCTTAAGAGGTGTTGACAACTCTTGTTCAAGCCTAATTGAATTAGTCCGTTAGAAGCTTCACTGGTGAGGCAGAAAGCCCCGGTTCAACCTGTATTACCTGTGTCTTCTGATTTTGAGAGATTTTGTATATAAATTCATAATTGTATGGGTAATTCGTAGGCCCCCAGAATTTTGGATATCTGGAGGCTCTTGTCAGTCCGCTCCTTTCCTGACAGATTTGTTTACAGGTTCTGCAAATTACATACAGTATGCCCCCAAGAGGTGTATTTTTTTTTTAAAAAAATGGTATGTAAGCACTAATTCTTGCACTGCAGGACAGTCATTTTGCTGAAGGGCAAAAAAGCTGGCCAAAATGACTGGACTCCGCCCAACAGTTTTTATTACCTCTATTAGCTATCTGCAACACACCTCACCCGAAAGCAGAAGAAAAAAACAGAACAGGCTTGAATTTAGCTGAGACGTTTCCCTTGGACTCAGGAATTCCTCCCCTGCAGCAAGCAGCTATTGGAAAAACTGCCTTCCGGAGTCGATGATTTCCCTTTTTTTTTTCACAGCCTGTGATCACCTTGAGATCCACAAGGAGCTGGAGCCTATAACCCTGGTCTTGGCCGAGGATGGTACCATTGTGGACGATGAAGGCTACTTCTCGTGCCTGCCACCTAACACCAAGTTTGTAGTGCTGGCAAAGGACGAGGAGTGGTCTCCCAGCAGCACAGGTGAGTGTCTGGTATAATTGTGTCACAGAGGCCACGAAGAAGGACCAAAGTGCCCCAGGTAAGGGATGCCATCAGCCTCGTTGACTGTTGTTATTTGTAACCCCTTTGCCTGATGTTCGTCCACAATTTGCAGAGAGCAGCAGAGGCGTAAATCCCATTATTGCGTCCACCTTGAGTAGAAGACCCATGGACTCAATCACTCTTTAAATCCCATCGACTCAAAACTTTCGCTTGCTTACATCGCATTGATTGAATTGGTTAGCTGGAGTTGGGCCAGAATTTTTTGGCCACTGGAAATACCAGTGGGTTTATAATTTTGTGACTTTATCGTGGGAAAACATTTTAAGCTTTTGTTCTTAGAGAGAGGTAATGTTTTATATGATATGATTTTTATTGTTCTTAATGTTTGTACGTTTTATATGTAAGATATCTGGGCTAGTTAAGGTTTACATGTAAAGTATAAAGACTAGCTCGTTTTAGAGAAAAAGCCATCAACCAGATGTGGTGTTAGTGGTGAGGGTGGTTGATTTTTAAGAGCTTTGGCCCTCTGGCACAGACCACTTGTGGCTCTTTCAGACGGAGGCACAGCTTGGCTAGAGGGAGAGGTCACTGTCGTGGATGGAGTGGAGGGCGGTGGCGAGAGATGGGAACGCCTCGCCCGGCAACTGAAGGCCGACCTCTCCACCATCGTCTTGATGTCTGAGGAAGATCTCCAGGTACAGAAGGTTCACAAGCTGCCCTCTTTCTCCCGAGATCCACTCGTGGGACATTTCCTTGCCCAAAATGAAGGACAAAAAACACTGTCCTTCCCTCATTCCAGAAACTGGCTGGACTTAGCACGTGAATGCTGACAATGTGAGATGATGTCATCTAACACACATAAAACAGAAGGCTAGTTAAACGGGCCTGGCACAGATGTACAGCGTATACAACACTGTCCTCCAACAGAAGCCAGAGTACAGGAGGAACGGCTGGAAGGCTGCCACATCTGTCCTGTACCACCTGGTTGCCTCACTCTGCTTAATTGGCTTAATTAAGGGACTGTCTTTCTGCATGCAATGCAGGTGATCCATTTTTAAGCCATAAGCCATCCATCACACACACCCCGTGACCATAACAAAGGTGAAATGAAGAAAAGGTTGCTGACCCATATTTAGCACAGCGCCATGTTCACCGTGACCTTACAGAAACTGGGAAGGGGCTGGAAGGTCCCTCACCTGGGTTGAGACAGCTCGCGTCCTGCTTTATTCCAGGCACTCATAGATGTACCCTGCTCAGACTTGGCGCGAGAACTTTCGGAGAACCAACCCAAGGTCCAAGCTCTGCAAGACACCCTTCAGCAGGTGTTAGACCGTCGAGAGGAGGAACGGCAGTCTCGTCAGCTCCTGGAACTCTACCTGCAGGCGGCAAAAAATGAGGACTGCATTGTGCCGAAGGCGGAAGGTAATCGGGTTAACGACCGAGTCCCGAAGTTTCTCAAGACAAAGGGCTGAAGGAAAGCACTCTTTAGTTTGAATCAGGCCAGGATCAAAATGGGGTTTACGATTCTAGGTGTTTAGTAACCCATAGTTTAAGATAACGGAATTCCCAAGTCCAGACATAAATAGAAACTTTCTTTAGTTCAAAAGTTCAAGTAGCACCTCCCAAAGATTTCTAGATCATCTTGCAGTAATTGTGGAGAGGGAGGTGTAATTGTGCAAAGTGCCCAGTCTCGTGCACATTATATAAAAACTAAAATATCTCTTAGCAGTGTGTCTGAACCACGCCCGTGTGTGCCTCAAACGTTACAGCTTTCTTTCTTCCTGCGTTTTACTTCGCCGCAACCCCAGGAACTAGAGTTCTGGCTAGGAGCAAGTGACTGGCCAGGGCCATCCTCTGCCTGTCTCAGTGGGACTAGACCTGCTCCAACAGGGACCATGCTGTGTTGGTTCTGCAGCTGCTGGATAGCTCAGTGTCTTAGGTCTATGGCTGCGGAGCCAGAGGTGGGGAGTTCGATTCCCCTCTGTGGCTCTTCAACAGAGGCTTTACTCGATGATCCATAGGGTCCCTTCCGGCTCCACAATTCTAGATTATTGTTGTTTGTTCGTTTCCTTAGATTCAGACTACGTCAATTATCGTCAATGCCCATTGAAATCGGACTTCCTAAGCCGTTACCGTGCCTGTTATCCTGTTCCTCCTTACCTAGGAGTGAAATTCCACTGAATTTGATTAGACTTGTTTCTGAGCAGACATGTTGAGGACTGTATGGTAGCTCATCATTTTTTTTCCTAAACCGCTTTGTGCACAATTTATTGTCAGAAAAACAGCAGAATCTGATGATGAGAAGAGCCGTAAAACTTTCCAGTAAGACTTAATAGGTACAGCAGGATTCAAACATTTTAAAAAAAAAGAAACCAAGTTGAGTAATGAATTTTAATCCATGTGAAAAACTGAGGGAACTCTTAAGAAATATTACACCTGTCTTTTGCTCTGTGTCTAAAACCAGAAGCAGCAGAGATGACCATGGAAGGAAGTGACACAGTTGATGCTGGAAACAGAAGTGGGAATCCTGCAAGCACAGTGAGGCTCAGCAGCCAGATCTTGACAGCGCTTAAAGAAAAGCCGGCCCCAGAACTCAGCCTGGCCAGTCAAGACTTGGAGGTAGGTACAAACAGAGATCCTTCTCATCATCACATCTGTGGCCACTCGACTGCCTAAGGTAGGGCCAGTCCTATTGTTAGATGAAGTGGCCATTATGAATAGTAAACACTTATTGTCTTGAAAAGTCAGAATAGCTGGAATTCATGCCAGCGTAAATCTGGGTTGAACTGCTGCAAGTTGAGAAATCAGCCTCGGCATTTGCTGTTACAAGTGGCTTAGGTGGGCGTAACTACTATGATTCTAGCCACCAAGTCACTTAATTTGTTTTTCACTGCCAGGTATGGGCAGAGACTCTGTCAAAATGACATGACTGGATCTGGACACTGTGCATCTTGATTTTGTAAGCGGAGGCATCCTGTGCTGCTCTGCTTTAGGCAGTAAAATGTCTTAGGGTAGCCCTGTCAAAAGGATGCATGCTGTTGATAAAAAAAGAGCCCACAAAAATTAAGGCAGGAAGAATTCTGGGTTTCCCAAGTTGAGCTATTTTAAGCAAACTGGAACCAGAACTGGGTTATTGCAACCCTCTCCCTAATTCCGTTGCCCTTCTGAACAGCCTTTCAGTAAAAGGTCCTTAGCTATTCAGCTCTGATTAAGTCAGGTGCTGTTGCTGCAGTATTAGTTCTTTGTTTATTGTGCTACCTCCTCACGTGCATTGGTTTTTACTCCTCCGCTCTAAAGAGATATATGACAGATGTGCTTAAACGCACACATGGTGTGGAGAAAGTAGATGCAACCTTTTTCTCCTTAGTACTACAAGCCAGTGGTAGAACAAATTAAAGGTGGTTCTTCACACACTGTATCTGAATAGTGGAAGTCCCTATTAGAAGATAAAGCGACAGCCACCAAGGCAGGTGGGTGGGTCGCTATCTGTCATGATGGTATCACTTTTCTACTACTTAAGAGTTGGGGGAGGATTGAATCTATATAAAGGGCTACCGTTTAGCACCAAAGAACAGCAGGCTCTTGACTTGTTCTGTTGCAGCTGGTTTATAAAGAAGACCCAGAAGCCCTTGCTCTGCTCCTGAACTGGGACAAGCCAAAGACCGAGGCGCTGCAGAAGGCTTGTGAGGAGGAACTGTCGAAGCGGCTGCAACAAGTCCAGGCGCTGCATTCCTTGAGGAACCTCTCAAAGGGCAAGAAAAAGCATCCGTGGGGGGACTGGCTGAGCTCCAAACGCAAGAAGAAATAAGATGCAGCTTAACGAGGGACGCTGGGAGGTATCTTAAGCAGCTGCGGCGTGTTTTCCTACACTGCCATTTTTTTTGAGACTAAGGAAGGAGCACATCAGATAGGAATGTAAAAAGCAAACACGCTCTCAACCTGCAGTACTGGATGCAGCCAAACAGTGTTTGTGTTTCCATAGGTGACAGCTTTCAAGCCAGGGGAAAAGGAGATCCTTTTCTTACTAGGTAATAGAGGAAGACCATGTGTATACTAGTCTAAAGAGAAGGGCAGTGCTGTTTTTTGATAAGACCATATTCTTGGTGCTTACGAGCGGAAAAGTCCAGATGCCACCATACTCAGGTCCTCCCTGCTGTTCAGTTTGGTACTGGGCTGGCTACGCAAAGCGGTTTGGGGGCCACAATCATTACGTTTGACCATGCTGTGCCTTATTGTTAACGGTCTTCCAATGCTTACTTCCCCCATCTTTCATGACTGGGGGCCAGTTCAAATGTTATACTCCTGTACAATGCAACATGTCCTTTTATTGCTATGTGTTTCACTCATCATAAGAGTGCAGTCAGAAGTCACTTACATCAGTGACACACCTTCCCGAAGAGAAGATCTGCTTCCTTCGGATTATGTGAGGGTCAGGAAACGTTTCTCTCAGGGGTTGTCTGCCAGCAGGATGACCAGCTACAAACACAGCACTTCTGCTTCCTTCGCCTGTCGGCAGGGAACAGGTTGATCTTGTCAACAGCTCGCCATATGCTTTTGAAATTAGGCTGACAAGCCGTATGTTGCCTTGCCTTAGTGCCTGTGTTTCTTCTCTGGGATTCCTGATCATATCTAAACTACATTTCTGGAGTTACGGTCACCACTCTTATTAGGAAAAGCAGTATCAACTTGATGGCAAGCAAGTGTTCTACATTTTATTGATATTAAAGTTTTGTACTATTGGGTGAATTTCTATCTGTCGAATGACATACTGTCATTTTTAGGCTTCCAGCTGGCTTGGAATTGCAGGCATTTCAGAGTTTAGCCAGAAGAGGCAGTGATAAGTTCATAGCAAGACGGAACAAGGGCAGGTGGTTTGTTTTCCTATCCAATGCACACACAAAAATTGATCTTCGAGAAGCGCACAAATACCAAGCAGCAATTTGTACCAGCCAGACTGCCCCAAGGAGGAGTAAATGAAATGTTAGTAAGGAATTAATGTTCTTAAACCCACACTTCATATTTTCCATGGATGTAAAACAGCACAAAGGTTAATGCTGTGTTTCAGTATGCACAGACCACCAAAAACTCAGCACTGGGAAAAACAGAGGACAAGTTGGAGCAGCCTTGCAGTGGGAATCTGTGAAGAATAACTGAAGGCAGTTTGAGTCTCTTTTTCAGTGCCCATGTTTTGTTTTGGCTTGTTTTTGCCTTCCCACATAAACTGGCAATTCTGGGTCTTCATAAGCAGCTGCAAAGAAAATTTTTTTGTTCTTAATTAAGTGTGAAGTCACAGCCGTGTCTAGCAGAGATTTTTACTACCACTTCCCTGCCAAGTACTTGGTTTCTTGTGCACAGATATGGAAGTTCATACATATCCTTCTAGAAGCAAAACTGGAAAAGCTTGGTTTGGGGATCTCTAAACTTCTTAAACAGCTGAACCAGGGAGAGAGAGAGAGAGAGAGAGAGATGTATATTTTAAGAAGGCAATGCAGCCACTTGTGCTTTCATTGAAGTTGACGAAATGCAGCCAGAGCTGTGTGTATGCTGATGTTCTGTGGAAGAGCAATGTGGGCGTAGGATTTCGTGGTATTAAAAGTCTCAGCTTTTCCCTTCTCTTTTTAGTTATGAGAGCAAATTTCTAGCACAAATAAACTTGAAACTCTGTAGTCAAAGCCTACGGACATCTTAGGAAGAGAGAGACATCTTAGAGAGAGTTCAGATACATTTGCTGGTAGCAGGCCCCTACAAATAACAGAATTATACAAAGTACAACACCAATTTGCTAAGTACTGTACAGAAAAGAACTTTGCTCTTCTTGTCACATATTTGGGTTTCCTTAAGATCACAGTGTGGCACCTGGGGGAGGGGGGGAGGGACCCGGGTTTTTCTCCTAGCTTGGAGTTGAAACTGGTTGGGTAACCACAGCCCAGTTACACTCTCTTCACCCAGTCTCCCTCCCAGGTTTGCTGTGGAGGTAATAAAGAGGGCCTAAGTACACTGCACTAAGTTCCTCATAGGAAGAGTGGGATAAAATAAAAATAGATCAATTCTGAGTTTGTTTCATTTAAAAAAAAACACACACTCCTGTGTTTGTAGTCAGGTGGCTCCATCAGTTGTGGGCTTAGTTCTTTAGTAAGTGGGAGACTGTTGGGAAACTCAATCTTCTCTTTTGCCTGTGGTCATCTTAAGTGCACTTGGAAGGCAAGGAGCTAAACCAGCATAGTGGGTCTCCCAGGGTGGTCTTACCTCCTGGGAGACCCAGGTTTCAGTCCGCTCTCAGCTGCAATACTCACTGAGTAGTCTTGGGACTGCCACTCTCAGCGTGATCTACCTCACAAGGTTGCTGCCAGGACTGGTAAGGAGGCGAACTCCACGTGCTGCCTCGAGTTTATCGGAGGAAAAGCTAGATATAAATGTAACAAATAATAAAAGTTTTGGAAAACAAGAAACACACAGATCCCTCTTGAGAGTAACAGTATTACATACTATGTAACCCACTGCTGTGAGTAATTTATTGGAAACTCATAAATCTTAGACCTTCCATTCCCAGTAAATAAAATACATGTATATATATGTGACTTAACAAAGAGACACGGGGCACCAGTATATATGCCCTACAGGTAAATCCACGCACATGTCAGGAAATCGGTATGAGTATATATAGATTTGGTTCCTTTTATGCACACATATCAACAGAAGGGAAAGAGAAATTTAATTACACAACAGTGCTTTCTCCCAAAGGAAAAAGGTAGTCACCGACTGTTCTTGGAGCACTCCCAAGAAACTATTTCGTGTTAGCAAGAGGAGAAAGTCTTCCAGAAGAAATTCTTACAGGGTGCCTTTTCCCGTACGGAGGGCTGAAGAGAGGCGGCTCTTTCTTCTCGAGGCATGGGCGCAACCTTCTCCTGCCTCAACAGGGGTGCCTGATTCATGCGGGATGCCCAGTCCACCAACCCAGAGAGAAAAGCGAAGACTTTCTCGCGCTTTCTTGTGTCTGTCAGCGCCTGGAGATGTTTGCAAGTGAAGTGAAAGTAGATTAGGCACGGATGCAGACATGGAGAAGCCAAAAGGGCAGTTTAGAGAAGAAGTGGGCTATAATGACCAGGTCTGGTAGGAAACAGCAGTGTTAAGAGGAAGCTGGCAGTTCTAGTCGAGCAACATCTGGAGGGCTGGACGTTGTCCCCCTCCTGGCTTGAAGCAAAAGACCCACACTAAGAGTGGACATTCAAATCACCCCCCAGGACTTTACCTTTCTTTCCCCCTTGGTGGGTCTCACAGAGGAGACAACACAAGGTTAAAGGGCAGACCATCTGCTTTGCATACCGAAGGTCCCACTTTCAATTCCTAGCATCTCCACATAGGAAAGAAACCTGCCTGAAATTCTGGACTAGACAGACCAGTGGCCTCAACCTGAGGCTTCCATGCTGTGATTCAGCTGTACAACTGACTTCTGACTGAAGATGTGCAAGTCATGTGACTAAATAATATTTGTGGGGTGTGGCTGCTTGGTTGTTTTAAAAAACTCTTACACACACAGTAAACCACTGCATCCAAGAGAAAGGTGCCAGCTAACTCCACCTTTTATAAAGGTTTTTTTTAATCTACATGGCTTGTACAGAAGAGCATGGAAACCATGGGTCCTACCAGGCGGGTTCTGAAATACTACAACACAGGCATAAAATCCACAAACAGCTGCCCCACATACTGTCTATACAGTAGCTATCAAGCAGCTACTCCAAGTTTTTCAGAAATGGGTCTTAATCCTGCCTGCCGATCCTGGCAACTGAACCTTGGATTTTGTGCCTTCAAAGGGTTTAACATATCATTGACCAAGCAACACGCCCCTCCCCCTGTCCCCAAAGTGGATCACATCAGCAAAGAACAGACCTTTTCTCTCTTTCATAAGGAAAATAAATAAGTGGTAAATTCTTCTATCTTTGGATTGTCAAGATACAGGAAATTAATTCCCTGTTATGTTCAGCTTTCCACTAGGAAGAACATGACTTTCATTTCAGAACTTTTGTAATCCTCAATGAAATTGGAAAGCAGTCTTTTCCTTCTTTTAAAAAATGTCATTAAAAACCCCCGTTTTGTGCACTTCCTTTAGGAATAATTCCACCCTAGTCCTTCTTTTAAGTGAAAAGCTCTAATTAAAAATAATGACAAAGGTGATTAGTTAATAAACTATCAGGCTGCCATGCTGTAGCTAATCCAATAATTTGGAAGAAAAATATCTTTTTAATGGTGAATTTTATGTACTGGTTCTTGGACCTTTTTCAAGGAACAGTATAGTAAATCAAGCACCCAAGAGTCGAAAACTCTTAAAATGACTCCTTTAATGGCCATTTTGAAAACTTATAGCAGCATTCAATTATATTGATAAATGAGAAGCATTGGGATTTAAAAAAAAAAAACCCTTAGATTTATGCAATGAAGATCCAATAGCAAGTAATGCCTCAGAGCTAATTCTCAATGGGCTGCATTCCTGCATTTTTCCCTCCAGACAAATGTTCTCAGTTCATACGTGGTGTATCAGATTTCCTGAGTTTTTAAACAATTCTCATATACGTTTCCACCTCATCCATAATAACCCCATTAAAAAGAGACATATGAATTTTTTTCATAAAAATAGTACTCAAATAAAGAGAATTTCATATAAAAGCTCTAAGTGTCCCAGCCTAGAATCCTGCTGCTCCACCTACAGCACAAGGCAAAACAAATAGTTTCCCAGGCAGAGGTGTGCGTGTGGTCCAGTCTCATCTGAACCAACTTAATTCATGAGTTTATACTTAAAAATCCTACTTGCTATGTACACACACTAGGAAGCAAGATCAACAGGACAGCCTTTTAACTTGAACTTCATGCCATCACATAATTTTGGACCACATGAGATTGGGGAGCCTCCAGGACTAAATTAAGAAAATTTGAGGTATACGGAGTTTTAATAATGTAGGTGCACTAACCTTTTATATTTTTTTAAGACCTTTTCTCTGTGGGATTTTCCTGTCAATTCAGGAAAATAGGATCCCTAGGAACAGAAAACGTCTTAGCTACTTAATTAAAGGCATCATATATAATAGGCTATGTATATGGGTGAAAAAAGCAGAGTCCTTTGGGACCTTAAAGGCTAATAAGTATATATTAGCAGGCTCATTGTCAGTAGATGTTATAGTATAGTTAATGTGGGTAGTTTTTTAAAAAAACCCTACACACACACACACACACACACACACACACACACACACACACACACACACACACACACACACACACACACACACTTACCTGGGTATAACCCTCACTGAGAACAGTGGGATTTACTTTGGAGTAGACAGGCATAGGATCATGCTGTTGATGAAACAGAAAAGCTATTTTTAAACACTCTTTTTGATCACAATAACATACTTTTATTCTGCAGCCCCACAGGTACATTTTAACCCACCCCCACAGGCCAATTCATCAACTAAAGATGCCGTTCCTACGAAACTATGTCGGATTAAGCTCCATGGAACCCAGTGGGACTTCTCTCCGAGTAGACAGACATACTACGCTTAGTAAAGCTCTGATTACTTCTAGAATAAACGTTGCCTACAGAAAGAACAGAAAATGCAGCACGGCTGAGTTCCTTAAAATCGAAGCCCTGGCGTTGTTTACTGGTGTGTTTGTGTGTGTGAGACACACAACTTTTCTCCTGTTCCTCTCTTACCTTGCTGTGCTTCCACATAAGTCCTTCTGGAACTGGGAGAGCAGCAGCTTCTGCTGCTGCCGCGCCTTTGGGCCAGGATGCCAGGAGCGCCAGCAGGAAGATGATGAGCTGAGGATGCACAAGGAAGGCCATCTGGTTCCGTTCTGCCACAAGCTACACCTGCCAGCAAGTTATATTTTGCACTTTTTGGAGAAACTGGGAGGGGGAAACGTCTACTCTCTTCAACAATATGTTTTTATTGAAGGGGCCCCCTCTCTCCCTCTGCCACCGTCATCTTCTCCCTCCCCCCCACCGCCTTTCCAAACTTAAAGCAATGACGCATGAACAAGGGAGCAATTAAGTTCCCAAATTGTGCATCTAGTTTGCCTTTAACCCTTAATTAGAGCCTCTGGGTAATGATGCCATTAGAGTACATTTAGTGTTAATTTAAGCTGTGTGTGCATTTTTATGTGCTGTAGCAAAAAAGGGGGGGGACCCAAACCCTCTCCAATGCTCAACAGAACCTCATTTCCTTGCTATTATTCCCATAATGAATAGTCTAGTTTGAATACAAAATAGTGTGATTTTGCAACAAATGATTCACGATGGTGGTGGGCTTTGCATAGGGGAGGAAGGCAGCCTACTAAGAATCAGGGGCACCAGCCTCGAGATATACTTGGAGCAGACGTATTACTTCTATGAATGCATTTGCAACAATAGCAAAACTAAGTTTAGGGTTTTTAAACATCATTTCCAGACTTCATAAAATAGCTTAACTATCCCAATGAGGAATTCAATTGCAGCCATTCCAACCAGAGAGAACAGAATCATCATCTAGGTTAATCACCTAATTACTAGTAAAAACAGCTTCAGAATGGAACCAGGGCATGGACTATTTTAACAAAAAAAGAGCTGCTCCTTCCTTTCAGTAAAAAGCTGTGTGACGAGCAAAGGAAAAAGATAAACTTGATCAATAGGGGAATAACATACGTTTATAAGATTGCACATGGGTGTGTGTGTGTGGAATGAGAGATGTTCTTCTTTTACAATAGATCTCAGGCCGGTCCAGTGGCCATAGATTTAGGACAGATAAAAAGGAAAGGCTTCATGACTCAATGCAGAACTAATCTGGGAAGTCTGCCATCTTCAAACGGGGTAGTGACTAGTTTAGAACAGCTTCAAACTAGAAATGAAGGTGGGTTCTGTTACTAATCAAAGCTGCCTCTAACCTCTGGACTCAAAGGCAATATTACATTCAACGCCAGGAGGTAAGCAAGAATGGCACACGGTGGGACCCTCTTGGCCCCAGGCCCTGCTTGTGGTCCACCAGGACACGTCTGGTCGAATGCCGTAGCAAAAAGAGAGGCGGGACAAGATGGAATCTCATCAAGGCTCTTCTGAAGTTTCAAGCCAGACATACTGGAGCAGAGAAGCGATTCTTGTGAAGGATATTCTCAAGGCTGGAAACGACAGCAGAAGTTGTACCTGCTCCCTTCGTTTTGTTTCCTTGCTCTCCTGTCTGAGAAAGCTGCCAAGCTGGGTCGTAGGGACTCCTCCTGGTCTTCCGCCCTGTTAATAGGCCTAACTGCTTCACCTGCTCATTCCACGCACCACCCACGTGCACTGAACAGGACTGCATGAAAACGGGTTCCTAGGTAGCTTTCCCCTCATTTCCACACTACAGGCAAGCACCCAACTCCACGCTACATGGTGAACAGGGCTTTTAAAAGGGATGGGAAGATCAAAAGGCAAGGGGAGAGAAAAGCTGTTCCATGAAAATAGGAAGTCAAAAATTCCAGAGGACAAGATCAGAAATTCTGTTGGGCAACAAAAGCAGGTTATGTGAACCTAGGCTGAATTTCTGCTCTACCAAGTTATATACTTCCGGTTTTAGCTATCACCCCAAAACTACTCTGTCTCATGTTTTCTAACTGTTCACCCCAACTCTACTCTCTCCTTTCTCTCTCAATTTGGCAAGATGTTTGGTTAGATCCACATGAATCCTATGTTCCATACTTCATCAAAGATACAAATTAATCCAAATAAGGTTTACTGGATCTTTAAAACGCTTGCAGATTATTCTGAATTTTCAATGGCAATGGATCAATATTTTCAAAATATCACTGAAAGTATCATCTAAAGATATGAACAACTGGCTGATAGCTCTTGAAGCAAATGGCATTTAATATTCAAAGAAATAGCCATGTTAGACTGTCTCAGCATGTTGAAAAGAGGGAAAAAAAGGTAAAATTATGGCAGTTAAAATACTAAAACTCCTTGAGGTGTGAATTTTCATGGATCGTACAAAAGCTCACACCAAAATTAAAATTTTAGTCTTCAAAATGCTTTAATGTTTTGTCTCACACACCCCATACTTTTGCCAAGACAATAAATATTTAATGTTATGACGACTAATATTAACCAATAATGGGTCCTTTTAAGCAGAAAGGTGAGGTAAAAATATTTTAAATAAAATAGAGACCTTCTACTTTAAAACGATAAAAATGACTGACATTCTTATAGCATTCTTTTTAAAATTTATGTATTTTCTTTCCAAAATTTTTAAAGCACATTTTCTATAGCCACTCTATGCAATCAAAACTTATATTCAAATTTATTTGTGCTTACTCAGGGAAAACCAGAGTTCCAACATAAAGGAAGCAATGAACTGGCATCCTATGTTAACAGCCTATCTGCACCGCTCCAAGGAGAGAAGGAGAACTCTATATCTTGATCTGGCGGCATGGGAGGAGGAGGAGGAGCATCATCCCATGTTGGAATCTTCATTCTCAGTCCCCACAGGTTCCGCTTGCTCCTCCGACACGCTTCTCCCTTTCTTAGAAACCGATTTCTTTTTCTTTTTCTCTTTCTGTTCCAGGTTATTTATAGTCAGTTCTTCACTCTTCTGGGTGATGTAGCACAGCTAGAAACAGAGACAGCTGTATCAGGCAGCAGCGAGACCAAGGGCCACCCATTTAGCCAGTTTAAGAACATTACAAAGAACATGTACACTTACAGGGAGTTCCAAACGGCCTAGTTTTCATAGGCAGGCTGTCAAGCAATAACTGACAATTTTATTATATTTTGTTCCCAGATTAACTGCATTATTTTTCAATTCCCCTTTGTATAAAAATATCAATGACTGCTTATTATTGGATTTATCTGCAGGATGTGAAAACTAAGGATTACTGTTCTTGTTTTGCTTTTGAAGTCGCATTATATATGTGTGAAGCCCCAGGCCAGGGCCAGGAAACATTTGTAGGAGTGCCGTCGCTCCCATCTTATTCTAAGGAGACTCAGACCTCCCCCCCACGCCTTCTCCGCCTAGGAAAGAGAACAAGAAGGTGGACACCAAGGAGTTGGAGGAACCTAGAAACAGAGAGGGACAGAAACATCAGGGGGTAGATACCCGAAATCTGGTGTTGGGAATGAAAGGGTTAAATGTGGCAGTACAAACCGGTGAGGATTTGGCGGGAAAAGGAGAACCGTTGGTGGAGGCAGGGGTAGGAGATATAAGAGGGAGGCGGGATGACATCCCGGGTGGTTGGGAGAAAGTCGGGGTGCAAGATCCCTGGACGGGGAAGTGGGAACAGGTGAAGATGCCTCATGAGGAGGCTGAACGGCAGAGGTGTCAGGGACAACAGCCTCGTCCCTCTTACTGGGGAGAGACAGAGGCTAAAGAGTGGCACCGCCGTCTGAGAGAGGAACGAGAAGCAGTAGCTCGAGAAATTGAAGCCAAGAAATCATGGCGTCTTTCCGAACTCCAGAAGATGGGAGTCTTCCTGGACCTTGGCTGGCCAGTCCGAGAGAGGGATCTCCACTCTGGGGTTGGACCAGAGAAGAGGAAACCCTACCCTTACTAGCGTCGGAGGGAGTCGACGGAGACCCAGAGGTTCCTGAGAAGGTGTTATCAGGACCATGGGAGTTTGACGAATTGAACCCTTTTGCTAGTAACGTTTGGACACCCTTGCAGTCACGTTTTAGACAGCAAGAGACTTTAGAACCTACACACAAAGACATTCCTGTTAATGTTGCTGGTTTAATAAATGAAGACAATGTTGTTACGTTTAAACAGCCTCATACTTTATTTGGTGTGACTGAAGCCCCTACAAACAAACCCTCACCATATGTATCTAACTGATCTTTAATAAGGAGTATAAAAAGCTGGTCACATTTTATGTTCCTTATGAAAAGCAATAAAAATAGTCTATGGGCAAGTACAAGTAAATGGCATCAATATACAATGGAACTTCATGAAAAGTTGCTAATTAGAGCCAGAGTTGGAGAAATTATAGGCCTTAATTGCTGGACCTGCTTCTCCAATCATCCTCTACCACTAGTTATGCTAATGAAGAGAAGCTGCAGTTCAACACAGAGAGGGCTCCCATCTGTTACAACCTTACCTATGGAAACTAGAATAAAATTCTAGTATCTTGGATCTGCCATCCAATATCAGAAGGCTGTGGGAATGCATCTCTCTCAGCCTGAGCTAGCACAGCCCATGGGAAAGAGTGAGGAATGTCGCAGGCTGCCCAGGAAAAAACTGGAAAGCCAGATATTCCCAAAACCTGTCCTACAGATGTATCCAGAAGTACATCCCGCAACTGTCAGCAGGATTTGCTTCTGATAAGACATGTACAGCACTGTGTTTTAAGTCTTTTATTATTGCTCTTACTCCATGTTAGCACACAGATAATTGACTGTACATGGCAGATTCCAAAGTTGCCTCCAGGCCTTTTGCTTCAACTCAGTTGTTCTTCCCTAACTCCTGGATTAGAACAACGGGAATAAAAACTGAGCATAAACAAGGGGCTATTAATTAGCACAGCTGCACTCTCCCAGTGCAGACGGGCGCAACCATTTCAATCTTCCTGACAAGATGCTCCATGTTCAATTAAGCCATGCTGCAGCTGTTAGTTGAAGGACACATCCACTCAGCCCCACCCTTGGCCACCTGCCGCTCCCGCTCCTCCCACCAGCCTTTCTGAAAGAGTCAGCTACTTCACCAGGAGAGAGACTTGCCCAGATAAGGCTAAAATTAGCACAAACACTTTGTATTTGAAGATGAGAAACTCTGCAGAACTTTTGCTACAGGACAGGCTATAAATAACTGATAAAGGTCAGGATCCAATGCTAAGGGTAGCAACAGAAATCATAGGGCAAATTGCCACTCATTAAAAGTTAAGGCTTGCATTCCTCAGTGCCTGCCAAGCCACACAACTGGTGCATGACAAAAGTACAGTGGTGCCTCGCTTGACGAGGATAATTCATTCCGTTCAAATCGCTGTTAAGCGAAATCCTCGTCAAGCGAAATTTTAAAACCCATTGAAAAGCATCGAAAACCGGTTCAATGTGTTCCAATGGGCGAAATACCTGCTCGTTTTGCGAAGATACTCTATAGAGCGGCCATTTTCCGGTGCCTATAAAGCGAGGAATCCGTCCTAAAGCACAGCGGGGAGCCATTTTGCACAGTGGGTGGCCATTTTAGAGCCGCTGATCAGCTGTTTTAAAATCGTCGTCTAATGAAAAATCGATTCCCGAAGCAGGGAACCAATCATCGTTAAGCAATTTTTCCCCATAGGAACACTGTTTTGCGATAGCAACACTTCATCGTAAAGCACTTTCATCGTTTAACGAGGTAATCTTTAAGCGAGGCACCACTGTACACAAGTCCTAAATCCTTAACTAACAGCAATTCACTGCTGTGATTTTATATTGTACTTAACACCACAGTATGTAAGCAATAGGATCCCACCTAATCCTATGCTGTTAAAGTTGCAGCATTTAACTCACAAGGTCTCTGGTATACCTGCAAAACAGTTTGTGAATCGACTTCAAAACTTTACCCTCTCGCCTCTCAATATTACTGAAAGCTGTCTTTCTCTCCCCGCACACTGAAAACAGCTGCCTGCATCGTCTTTTGTTCCACTGCCCCTTTGATAATTTGTGTGTGTGTTTAGTCGTTTAGTCGTGTCCGACTCTTCGTGACCCCATGGACCAGAGCACGCCAGGCCCTCCTGTCTTCTACTGCCTCCCGGAGTTGTGTCAGGTTCATGTTGGTTGCTTCGCAGACACTGTCCAGCCATCTCATCCTCGGTCGTCCCCTTCTCCTCTTGCCATCACACCTTCCTAACATCAAGGTTTTTTCCAAGGACTCTTTTCTTCTCATGAGATGGCCAAAGTACTGGAGCCTCAGCTTCAGGATCTGTCCTTCAAGTGAGCATTCAGGGTTGATTTCCTTTAGAACTGATAGGTTTGTTCTCCTTGCAGTCCAGGGGATTCTCAAGAGCCTCCTCCAGCACCACAATTCAAAGGCATCAATTCTTCGGCGGTCTGCTTTCTTTATGGTCCAGCTCTCACTTCCATACATCACGACAGGAAAAACCATAGCTTTGACTATTCGGACTTTTGTTGGCAAGGTGATGTCTCTGCTTTTCAAGATGCTGTCAAGATTTGTCATCGCTTTCCTCCCAAGAAGAAGGCGCCTTTTAATTTCAGGGCTGCTGTCTCCATCTGAAGTAATCATGGAGCCCAGGAAGATAAAATTTGACACTGCCTCCATATCTTCCCCTTCTATTTCCCAGGAGGTGATGGGACCAGTGGCCATGATCTTAGTTTTTTTGATGTTGAGTTTCAGACCGTTTTTTGCACTCTCCTCTTTCACTCTCATTACAAGGTTCTTTAATTCCTCCTCACTTTCTGCCATCAGAGTGGTATCATCTGCATATCGGAGGTTGTTGATATTTCTTCCGGCAATCTTAATTCCGGCTTGGGTTTCTTCCAGTCCAGCCTTCCGCATGATGTATTCTGCATATAAGTTAAATAAGCTGGGGGACAATATACAGCCTTGCCGTACTCCTTTCCCAATTTTGAACCACTCAGTTGTTCCATGACCAGTTCTAACTGTTGCTTCCTGTCCCACATATAGGTTTCTCAGGAGACAGATAAAGTGGTCAGGCACTCCCATTTCTTTAAGAACTTGCCATAGTTTGCTGTGGTCCACACAGTCAAAGGCTTTCGCATAGTCAATGAAGCAGAAGTAGATATTTTTCTGGAACTCTCTGGCTTTCTCCATAATCCAGCGCAAGTTAGCAATTTGGTCTCGAGTTCCTCTGCCTCTTCGGAATCCAGCTTGTACTTCTGGGAGTTCTCGGTCCACATACTGCTGAAGCCTACCTTGAAGGATTTTGAGCATAACCTTGCTAGCGTGCGAAATGAGTGCAATTGTACGGTAGTTGGAGCATTCTTTGGCACTGCCTTTCTTTGGGATTGGGATGTAGACTGATCTTTTCCAATCCTCTGGCCACTGCTGAGTTTTCCAAACTTGCTGGCATATTGAATGTAGCACCTTAACAGCATCATCTTTCAAGATTTTAAATAGTTCAACTGGAATGCCATCACCTCCACTGGCCTTGTTAGCCAGGCTTTCTAAGGCCCACTTGACTTCGCTCTCCAGGATGTCTGGCTCAAGGTCAGCAACTACATTGTCTGGGTTGTCCAGGATATCCAAATCTTTCTGATATAATTCCTCTGTGTATTCTTGCCACCTCTTCTTGACGTCTTCTGCTTCTGTTAGGTCCCTCCCATTTTTGTCTTTTATCATGTTCATCTTTGCGCAAAATGTTCCTCTAATATGTCCAATTTTCCTGAACAGATCTCTGGTCTTTCCTTTTCTGTTATCTTCCTCTATTTCTTTGCATTGTGCATTTAAGAAGGCCCTCTTGTCTCTCCTTGCTATTCTTTGGAAGTCTGAATTCAAGTTTCTGTAACTTTCCCTATCTCCCTTGCATTTTGTTTCCCTTCTCCTCTCTGCTATTTCTAAGGCCTCGTTGGACAGCCACTTTGCTTTCTTGCATTTCCTTTTCTTTGGGATGGTTTTCGTTGCTGCCTCCTGGACAATGTTACGAGCCTCTATCCAAAGTTCTTCAGGCACTCTGTCCACCAAATCTAGTTCCTTAAATCTGTTCTTTACTTCCACTGTGTATTCATAAGGGATTTGGTTTAGATTATACCTGAGTGGCCCAGTGATTTTTCCTAATCTCTTCAGTCTAAGCTTGAATTTTGCTATGAGAAGCTGATGATCAGAACCGCAGTCAGCTCCAGGTCTTGTTTTTGCTGACTGTATAGAGCTTCTCCATCTTTGGCTGCAGAGAATATAATCAATCTGATTTCGATATTGCCCATCTGGTGATTTCCATGTATAGAGTCGCCTCTTGTGTTGTTGGAAAAGAGTGTTTGTGATGACCAGCTTATTCTCTTGACAAAACTCTATTAGCCTTTGTCCTGCTTCGTTCTGAACTCCAAGGCCAAACTTCCCTGTTGTTCCTTTTATCTCTTGGCTCCCTACTTTAGCATTCCAGTCCCCTAGAATGAGAAGAACATCTTTCTTTGGTGTCAGTTCTAGAAGGTGTTGTAAATCTTCATAGAATTGTTCAATTTCAGTCTCCTCAGCAATGATATAAAAAGGAATATTATGAGTAACAACCACCAAAGCAGAGAGGAATTTGAAAGAAGACAAAATGTGTTCTGCATTTGTATTGCTAAATCTTAAGAAAGAAAAAGATCAGGAGAAGTAGGGCTACTTTCACTACATCCTTAACAACAGTTGTAGCTAGTCGGTCCTGAAAACTAACGCTACCTGGAGGAGGCTGTTTTCAAGTACAGTGCTGCCTCGCTAGACGGTTACCCCGTTTGACAACGAAATCACTTTACAATGGGTTTTTTGTGATCGCTATAGCGATCACAAAACGATGTTTATATGGGGTTTTTTCACTTGACGATGAATAGTTCCCTCCTTCGGGAACCGTTTCTTCGCTAGACGACATTTGAAACAGTTGATCGGCGGGTCACAAAATGGCTCCCCACTGTTTTCAGCACCGATTCTTCGCTTTACAGGCACCGCAACATGGCCACCCTATGGAGGATCTTCGCTGCATAATCAGGTATTTCCCCCATTGGAACTCACAGACCAGTTTTCAATGCATTTCAATGGGGTTTTTTTCGCTTGACGACGATTTTGCTGTACAGCGATTTTGCTGGAACGGATTATTGTCTTCAAGTGGGGCATCACTGTAACTTCTACAGTTTTGGACGTAATCAAGTGTGCACTTAAGAGACCTGTGCAAGTACGCATGTCCTGAGGATACATTTGCTTTTTTTACATACCTTTGCCCAGATTGATAGCTATTCTCTCAGAGCTGGAAATAGTACTACTTCTGTAATAATCCAGTCTGTCTCACTACATTTCAGATGAAGATGACAAGAGTACAAAGGAAGAAAGAGAAAAATGGAAAAGACTTCCAAGGCTGACAATAAGGAACAAGGAAAAGTGTTCTGTCAGCAAGAGGTACTAATGCATTTACAAAAGGTCCCTTGGGAAGAAATTGCAACAAGATTCAGCAAAGCAAGGGCTCCATCTCACCAGTGAGCTACTCCTCCTCGCCAAAAGCTTCACGTCTTCAACATTAATAGTACTCCGTTTTGCATGCCTGTATGAAGAAGGAAATGTATATTACCCACATTTGTCATTTACAAATGTTTGCTATACCTTAAATGATGTGTACGTTCTTATTAGACTATGTATGAGCAGTTGCGAAAGTGACTAAGTCTAGATGGATTAATTCCTTTACTGTTTTCTGCTTTACATTCAAGAAAGCCTCTTTAAACTGGGCGTTGGAAAATATTTATTACTCTTCTAATTTTGTTGACGAGTCAAAGACTGAGTCAAAGCATCTTGGGTTTCATTTTAATTCAACAAAGAAACATACGCTGCTACAGCATCTTCTTTCTGCTTTTCAAGGCTACTTAAGATAGAAAGTTGTGGTAAAGTGAATCTTCCAAGAGGCAATGGGCAAGGGTTTCGTTCAGCAAAAACAAACTAGCAAAAACTGGTGGATGAAAATGTTCAGTCGCTTGTCGAAACAGACCAGGTGCTTTCTGAGTCACTGAAGTCCCTCTTGATTTATGCATTAACACGGTGGCCCATTATGTAAAGCCGCTGATTTAGAACTGTAATTTGTAACAAGTAAATTGACCTCCCATGACCCAGAGGAAGGAACGTACTAGCAAGCAGGCAGCTGCTAGAGCTAAAACATGTGCAACTAAGATGAGAAAAAAGGGAGGGTGAGCCTTTAAATGTGAGCAGCTGGAAAGTGAGATGCTCGGCTAGATGGTCCCCCATTGTTGATGTCCTTAAATCACGAATTATTATGAGCAGGACAGTCAGTGCACTAAAAGGAATCTGAAAAAGAGGATGCTACTTAAGAAAATAGCATCAGGAACACAGAAGTACTTCCTTATCCACGGGATCAGTATCTGCTGATTTACTCATCCACTCCCTGAAAGCACTAAATTAAAAAAAAAAACAGAAATATGTATTTATAGGTAACAGAACTCTAAAGGGAGTCATAGACCATCCAATGTACGTATAGTGTTTGATACATCCACATTTTCTGATATCTGCAAGGGGACGGGAGGGATCCCCTGCTGATACCATGGCCCTACTGCTCCAAAAGCGAAGGCATGGGTAAAGAGTCACAGAAGCCCTGAAGTGTCATTAGCAAGTTTCGAGAGAAGATTGCAACAACTCCCAGCTCAAGCATAAATCAGTGAGACTCTATGGCTCCCTTTGCCTCAAGTCGTAGTTATCTAGGGTACCACCCAGAGGGATGCTAAGACAGCACACTGGAGCTAAACATGCTTCCAGTTAGTTAGTTAATGGGCCAGTTTCTCAGCTCACACTCTTCAAAGATATGGTGCAACAAACTGCATGAATAAAGGTATCAAAGAGACAACCAGTTAATACAGCAGTAGACTATACTTTTACAGTCAAATACAGATACTGAATGGGTTTTGCCCCAATAGAAACACTAGGCTAGCTCAGACGAAACAGGTCAAGCTGCACGGTTACCACAGTTGATACCAGAGGGCCATGTCACACAGTGTGAATAGTTAAAACTGAAAGGACCATGAACCTATCAAGGACTACACGCTCTTTTAAAGGTGCCTGGAGGCAGACACTGGCTGTTTCTTCTGTTAGGTTTCTCCATGAGTCACTGGCATGGGCATATTTCCTAACAAGAAGGAGACCCATTCAGACCAATGACTCAGTCATGGGCACAGCAAGCAAGCAGCTGTGAGAGATGAACAGGCGCAGACCACGGGACCGTGGTACGAATGGGAAAGTTTCCAGCCTCTAGCAGTCAAGACCATTTCATGGAATAAGATGCCAGAAATCACTCTGTCCTGCCTCTGTCTCTCCTGTGGTAAGATGGCGGTGGTGGGAGGTTGGGCATCCCATGTAAAGACAATACAACACAACAGCCTCCTCTGAGAAGCTGCCAACAAACAACCTCTTAGTTACTCTCGAAGAGCCTTTATTTGTGCCTAACAAGCTGCAAACAAAAAGATCTTCTGACTGCTCTGTGCTGTGGTTTATGCATACACCTGCATGCAATTACACTACACCTAGCACAATCCACCCACAAGGCTGCTTGTGGGAGGCAGAACTCAGCACAAAAGCATCATTATCCCCTAGGAAATTTACTTTCCCTCTGCGCTTTGTAGGTACCTCTTTGTGCTTCCAGAGTGATTCTTAGACTAAATAGCAGGAAGGAAAAGCTGCTCAAGAATCGAAGGTCCTTAAGAGCCACTCAAATTTAGGAAGTATTCAGTCAGTTTTTGAGCCAGGTTTCCAACCACAAAATCAGAAGATTGGGAGGTGTAAAAACCTGTCTTGAATAAATAATTTGTATTCAAACTACAAAATAATGGAACTCTTGTACATAACAGAGGATCAAAGCTGTTATTCTAAAATGAACATTTGCTGGCTTCTAGGAAAGCTAGGAAGAGTAAGGGACAAAACTTTCCTTTGGCTATACATATATTTGCTAGATAGAGAGTGTCTTCTTTTTAGTCCTGCACCTTGCCATAGTACTTACCTTGCAAACATTTCAAGGTCTTTCGCAAACATTTCTGGGGGAAAAGGTAAAAAAGACACCTCAATCATTTTTCTATCTCAAAATCAGAAAGCAAGGTGAATTTCTATTGCTAAGCCGTAAGGCACCCTGAATATTTTTTTAAAAAAAACTCTGCATAAAAAAAATCTCATTCCCGGTGCTATGTCTATTTGGAGGCTAGAGTACTTTTTCTTTCAAAGAGTCCCACTCCTATGGGTTAAACATTGGGTTGCAAATCCATAAAGACATCATTGGGTCTCTGATTGTGTACCTCACTATATGGTACTCCCTGAATGAACGTATAAAACGTTATACCTGCATAAGCCACGTCTTTCACCAAGTACACATCAGATGTGCTGAACTTTTTTTCCAGTATCTTTTCGTTTCTGGAATTTGGCCTGCAACCCCATGCCCATTTTCCTAGAAACAGGTCCAATGAAAGGAGTAGAGGTTTCTTCCAATATAACGGGTAAAGAAAGGACTATAATGTTAAAGCTCGGTTTGTCTACTCATTTGCAAGTCAAACCTGCTCTGATTTCTGACCTAATTTCAATCATTGTCCATCCTTTTCCAAGCTTCACCTTCCAGAGGACTATATTTTCTTACTGAGGGCCACCATCATGGCTGGGATGTGACAGCTTGCATACCTCTAAGCGCTAGAAACAACCAAACAAAAAGATGCTTAAAGCCACATTTTTCCCTGTCTTTGCAGAATAGCAGCACTGTGTCATTTAATAGTTTTTTTCAGAACCTGTCTTGCACACTCCCTCTAGCGCTAGGCAAATTAAAACGAGTCATTAAATCAGTTCTATACATCTCTAATTCCGGTTCTATTTTTAAAAAAGCACTGATTAACTCCTACAGACAAATATAGATATGCATAAAATATTCGCCATACCACACTGTCTGAAGGTGATCTCAGAAATAGCTGCAATGGCTTGTTTACTGAACTGTGTTTCTTTGTCTTGGGCAACGTCTTCACAGAGACAAGCAACAGTATAATGGACAGCTGCTCTCAACCTCTAGGAAAACAAGAAAACATCACACAATGCACTTTGTATACACCTTAACTCTCATATGAACTACCCCATACCTATGCAACACAACCTATAATTCTTCAAAGCAAACACTAAGGCCCATTTGACCGCTTAGCAAACCTAATTTTTACACCTATGAATAAGTCATAATATGAAACAAACTACATTTGAGTTGTTGGTCCACTGGAGGATCATATGAAGTGTTTACGTATATTTATTTATTTATTTAACTTATATGCCGCCCACACTACCCAAAGGTCTCTATGACCTTAAACTAGGTTTGAATTTGTTTAATTGAATTCTGGGTTGCTGTTGGGCTGAACTCATTCTCTCAAACAAACCGTGGTTTGTATTCGCGAAGGCTTTCACGGCTGGGATCTAATGGTTGTGGGTTTTTTGGGCTCTTTGGCCGTGTTCTGAAGGTTGTTCTTCCTAACGTTTCGCCAGTCTCTGTGGCCGGCATTTTCAGAGGACAGGAGTAGCATCGTGGTTCATTAATCAGCTGCAAACCACAAGCAGAAGCCATGTTTTCTAACTGTGCCTGGATTATGAAGTCTAACTTGTCCTTAACCCTGGACAAAGAACTGTAACTTGCTTCTTACTCCGAAACACGAGCTGACTAAATTTGTGGGGGAGACAGAAGCTAGCCAGAAGTCCTTAAAACAGTTTACAGGAAATGTGGTACTTTTGCACACCCCTTCAGGAAAAAAAATCCCATGGATAAAATAGCAAACAAGAGAGCAAACTAAAATAGCAAACAAGAGAGCAAGTTAGTTCATGGATTTGTCTTCAGACTATATGGAGCATCTTCTCCAGTGTTGTTTAAATCAAGACTCAACACATTTAATACAAATAGTTTACTTAAAAACAGTAACAGAGAATTTTGCAGCACACTGAAGGCTAACCATACCCCGTTTTCCCGAAAATAAGACCTAACTTGAAAATAAGTCCTAGTATGATTTTTGAGAATGCTCATAATATAAGGCCTACCCCCCAAATAAGCCCCAATTAAGTGAAACCCTGCCCTCTACCCTTGTGCAGCAACCAGAAGATAACATGACTGTATTTGAAAAAATGTAGATTGTTGTACATGAAAAAAATAAAACATGCCCTGAAAATATGTCCTAATGCGTTTTTGGAGCAAAAATTAATATAAGACCCCATCTTATTTTCGGGGAAACATGGTATATATACGTGGAATATACACTTCTGTGGACTGCTGGCCCCTAAAAACATACATCAAAGTACATAACAAGTTAAAGGGCAGAAATACAATTGGCATTCACTGATTCTAAGTCTTTAAGGACTGTGTTTATTGTTTTGCTCTCACCCACCACCAGTGTTGGAGAAAAAACTGTTAATCCTCCCACTAGCAAACAAAAGGCTCCAGACACCCTCTAAAAGGCAGGGATCATGAGCAAAGGAAAGGCACTCTGCACATGCTCAGGTCCTCTCTCTTACACCTTGGGGAAAAACAGTAGTACTAGTAGTACTATTATAATTACTACTATAATTAGTAGTAATTATTATTATCATCATCATCACCACCACCACTTCAGAACTACAGGTCATATTGAGCTTTTAATGAGATCAGAGAGTAAGTTTTTAGAAGATGAAGTGTAGTGTTTAGGCATATACACTTTTTAGCACTGGAGGTTTGGTCGTTAATTTTTCTAGTTGGTTTGGCCCTTTTCAGTATTGCAGAGGAACTATTATCAGGGTCTCCTATTGTCTTTGAGTGATGCAAATAGCCTTGGGTCCACTTCTTCAGGAGAAAAGCGGGGTAACAAATATTTTAAATAAATAATAAATAAATAACCCAGAAAACTGCCTCTGAAATAAATCTGTAAGTCTTAAAAAATAATGTGCTTTTGCCTTTCCGTTTCTAGCCAACCCGACTCCCTCTCAGGCAAAAAAAGAAAAGATCGACAGCAGGGATCCCGCTATCCGCTAATTTACTTATCTGCTGCCTGACAATACTAGATCAAAACACACAGAGAGAAATACGTACTGTATTTACAAAATGTATTTACAAAATCCCGCGGTCCTCCTGGATATGCAGATACCTCATGGGGGGGAAAGCACTCTGCCCATGCCCAGAGGACACACACTGCCTTCTGAGGCAAATGGTTTCAGACTAGAGGTGTGTTTTTCCCCCTCCCTCTCTCAGGGAAGGCGTTCAATAAAAGCTTTTATTTATTTTTTCATTTTATTTTAGAATCTCCCCGCCCCTCCCGGGGGTCTCCGGACCTCCCGCCTGACCTGCGTGTCGTCGAAGGTCTCCTTCGGCCCGGCCTCCTCCATGGCGGCTTTTTTTTCCCCCTTAGGCGAGAAAATGGCGGCCAAATTTCCCGCCTCTCCGCGGCAGCGGCGACGTCATGCTGTCCCTCCTCGCGCGGTGGGCGGGACTAAGGCGGGGAAAGAGGGCGGGCGAGAAGAAGGCGGCCAATCCGGAGAAAGGGAAAAGAGAAGGGGCGTGGTCCTTTTTCTCCTTCCCCCGCCCGACGCTGAGGGGAGGAAAGAGACCCTTTTCCCTCTCAGGGAAATATCCCTCACCTCGTTTGTCTGTGGTGTTTTTGCTTTTAAAATATTTTAATTTTATTGTATCTTAATGATTTTCCTTTGGGTTTTTTCCCCCTGAGAACCTTTATTGACAGGGAGGCCAAGGAGGGGCAAAAAATATTTTTAATAAATAAATAAAATTCCATCCATATAAACAAAGAAACATCCATAAAATTAAAAACTACATTTCACTCATGATGCCTTTTGGTCCGTTTTTGCCACTCTGTTCCTTTCCCACCTCAATTTTGCCCATTTATTAATATATTTATCACGATTAATATAAAGATAAATTGCTCCCAAACGTTTCACACAGATACAAAATCCTCACACAAGACTCTACCATTGTCTCTTAATTAGGAATAAAGCTCAGTCTTGAAATTTATTGACCTGCCTGTGTTAAGCTTGATTGTTTAATTGATTTACACCCCATTGATCCCCAGACTCAGTGGAAAAGTGATAAATCACTATAAAAATACTATTTTTAAATCATTTCCAGCCCACTCCACAAACCAATTTTGCCATATCTAGTTTTAAAATATATTTTTTTAAAAAAATAGAAACCTCCTTTGTATGCCACTTTGGAAAAAAGGATGTTTCAAAAGGTATTCTAGAAGCATTTGCAATTATCAAGGAACCCATTCAAGCTACTCCTAAATCTCCTAATGGCTATGTCAAATATTGAGAATTGCATATTGTTATCTTATAAATAATCCCAGGACATAAGAACACACATACGTACATATAGATAATATATAAAATTATATATAAAATACAATTTAAATATATTTATATTTAAATTGTATTATATATAATTTCATATATTATCTATATGTACGTGTGTGTGTTCTTATGTCCTGGGATTAAGCCTGCACAAAGCATGTCAAGTCAATAAAATATTATTAAATATTTCAGCCTCTTTTTGATAACCAATTTTTATTCAGCTCTGCGCACTTGCTATGATTCAAAAGTACAGTAAATGATAACTAACATGGAATCGCTCCCAGACTGACAATGAAATACCTCTTCTAGCCACTAGATGCCCCCATTTATCTACTGTCTGAAATGGTCAAAATATATCTGTTCAGATTTTTTTTTTAAAAAAAAAAGCATTTATTCTGTCCCTTTATATCATTAATTTTCCAAGCTAAATAGCCCTTCCTGAGGGTAAGGCCCACCACACTAGGAAGCCATTAGGTGTTCAATGAGTAATGACGTCTTGTTCTTTTCAAACAGCCTGCAATAGCCTTTGGTAAATGCATTGAAACACCCCACAACTGAAAACTAGCGAAAATGTCAAATATTTGAAACTTATAGAACCAGTGAAAATGTTATGTTTTTGAAATTAATTCATTTTCTCAAGATTTTTTTTGTTCGTTTAATATTTGCTCTTTTACAAGACGTAACAATTTCTTTACAAAAAAAAAAACAACAACAATCCCTAACATTTATTTCTAGGAAAAGTGCTCATTATACAGATCCAACAGCCAGCAGAGAAGGAATGTTACAGCTCTACAGTAGGTTGACTCTTGGGTTTGATCTTCTTTAATCTAGGCGTTATACGCGGAAGAGGAGACAGAGCCCCCGTGCCCGGTCCAGTTGGTATGAATGAATTCGCCCGGTTTCGACACCAGTTCGTACGTATGGGCACCAAAATAATCCCGTTGAGCCTACAAGAAATTGCATATATATTACATCATCAGTGAATGACACTCCTAAGGAGGGGTAAGCTTGTGGCAGACTCTCTGTTTTGGCCTGTTTTTAAACTTTTCATGGTCTCTTCAAACATTATTTTTCTAGCAACAAACTTCTCCGCTAGCTTTTGTAGACTGCAACCCGTTGAAGATGCTGTAATCCATAAAGCCCAGTCCAAAATAATACTTATTCATCTAGAAGGTGCTTAAGTTCAACCAGTGAGTTTCACAGTTCAGTGGCAATCCTCCCAGGCCACTACAGCACGCTAGCATAAAAGTCAACAGGCCATAAAATATAATCAGATTTAAGTTAGATAACACGTGAGACCACCCCTGAGAACAGCTGCTCTGCTAAGCAGGATAAGTTTCAAATCCACCCTCGTTGTCGCACATTTGCTTACCTGAATCAGGTTCGCTGGGAGGGTCCCATGTCTGTACCCATCGTAGAAAGAGAGTGCCGTGGTAAAGCATGGCATCGGGATCCCCAGCTGTACGCCAGTGCTGATGGCACGTCGCCATGACTCCTTCCGGTGAGGGACAGAAAATAAACATTTAAAAACGCTGCAGACAGCCAAATGCCACTTCCTTGACCTCACGTGACCTTATAACAGGTCTGACAATTTCCTATTTATTAGTTATACTTAACTAAGCCAACCTTTTAAACACGTTCCTGAATGAAGCCCTGATCCTTTGGAGCTTGACTGCAGTGTTCTGTAGGTACATTTACATCTTCGGGGAAAAAAACAGCCCTCGGTATGCAATCCAGCTTTATCAGCTTCTGAATCCACAAATGGGATGCACAGGGGAGGGGGGTCTTTATGTGTTTATTTATTTAAAATATAAATTATAGGTTGTGGACTGCTCTTGTATAAGAGGCTCCATTCCAATCTTCCTCCCACACAGATTTCCATTCTCCCCTTGAATAAGTACTTCAGCGCTCCTGAGAGTGTCTAGTCTTCCCGAAGCTGCTTCTGAGCATTTTCAACCATCTTTTATTAATATTATTATTATTTACTCTCTTTTTATACTACTGCAAATATGGGATTCTTCAAAGACACCTGGTATCTCTTGCATCTCGTACAAAGAAGGTGCTAACTCTGCTACATAAGGACCGGCATTCAGCTCGCTCCATAAATACATACGATTTCATTTCTCATTGATTCCCTTTGGGTTACGTACCTGACAGTTCTCCACAGCTGTCTTAAAAAAGTTATCCAGGAGTAGGTTCTGGAGGTCAGGATTTCGGTCAAACGCTTCTTTGATTTTGCCCAGAAACACGCTATTCGGAGGACATACAAAATAAGTCGTTGGGAGCTCTAATAGGGCTTGCCATCACATAAGTATGCGGTCAGTTGGTGTCCCAAATTTACGTGATGCAATGACTTACATACCAGTTCTAAGGAATCTCTAATCCGCTAAATCAGGGCTTCCCAATCTTGGGTCCCTAGGGGGTCATTGGACTACAACTCCCAGCAGCCTTCCCCACCCGCTGTGTTGGCCAAGATTTCTGGGAGTTGTACTCCAAGAACATCTGGGGACTCAAGGTTGGGAACCCCTGTCAACATTTTCGACTACAACTCCTGTAATCCCCACTGATACACTGGTGTTCTTAGCAGGGTCAAAGCAGAAATCCAGAACATTTAGCAGGGCAAAGCTTTTTGGACATTTTAAAATTCCATATGTATAAATGCAGTTCGTTTTAAAATATCCATGGACCAAAACTTTGAAAGAAAAATGAAAGATATGTAGCAACAATACTTGCAAAGCTGAATTGTGCACGCTCTACTATATCCTGCCATGTTATTTTCTGCACACATATGAGACCCGCACTCTGCACAAAGCCCCGGCTGCAGCTTGGTAAGTTTTTCAACGGGGGCTCCAAGCAGAGAAAATTGTCCCACTGTCTTCAGATTCTTCTCTCCCGCTCACCTTCGGATGATGCAGCCACCCCGCCACATCAGGGCGATGGAGCCGTAATTCAGTGTCCAGCCAAACTCTTTGGCGGCCTGACGGAATAACATGAAGCCTTGCGCATAGGAAATGATCTTGGAAGCATAGAGGGCCTGCAAAGGACACCAGGAATCCGCATTTAGAAAAACATCCAGACATACCAACAAAACGTCAAAAAGTTCTTTCCCTTGAGAAACTATTCAACTGCGTATCAAGCACACAAAAGGACTGCCACGTCTTAAGAAAGATGCAAACGACCTTCTACGGCTTCCAAATACTTAATTGAACCAGCAATTTGCTTGGCCCAATTGCTTAAAGTGTACAAACCGCACAATTCTGCCCCAAAGTGGGTGATCACTTGTGCAAGGCATTCTCACCCACGTGCAAACTCTCGCAAAAAAAGCTCGCCATCCTCCATGGCAAGGGGGGGGGAATGCAAATTTTTGCCCTTGCTCAAAAGGATGAGATGACAGAGAATGTATATTTCTCCTGTCAACTCAACTCCAAATATGCAGCTTTACAACCTGGGCTTCAAGGAAGCAATGGACATCTTTGTTGGTTCCATTCTGAAGAAGACGTGGACACAAAAATGATAAATTCTGCACACCCGAAGCTGTAACTCACTTTGCGAATGTCTTCCAGAAATGCTGTTTTATTTCCGCTGAACTTGCTCGCTTTGGGTCCATTCAGCACCTTGCTTGCCTGCACTCGTTCGTCTTTAAGGGAAGACAGGCACCGGGCAAAGACAGCTTCCCCTTGGCAGGAAAAAAAAAATCAAACTTAAGTCACTCTGATGACAAGAAGGGTCAACCCTTTGCTACGCAAACAGAAAGGAAGCTATAGGTTATTGGGCAACTCACAATAACTAAAAATCACTTTTTGAAAGAACCTGGAATTACCCCCACAAAAATGTACATGTCGTATAAGAAGACGGGCGCAAGCTGGGAAAAGCTGAAGCCAGCAGGAAAAGAGGAAGATCCAATATGAGAAAGACCAACTCCTTAAAGGAAGCCACAAGTTCAGATTTGCAGGACCTGAGCGGGGCCGTCAAGGAGAGAACATTTTGGAGATTCCTCATTCACAGGGTTAACATAAGTTGGAGGCGACTTGATGTCGTGTCAAAAACGACAAGACTGGAACAGACGTGGAAACACCGAGCCTGCATAATTTAGAATTTACTACATGTCTTTTCCTCTCGAGGCCCTACGTGCAGAGATTTCTTGGAATATGCCAAATGTTGTTACAGTAGAATAAGCCCCACCGTACACACAGAGGGATGGGCCTAACGTGCTCAGGATGGGACTGCAAGCACGGACAAGCCATGGCATGAAACAAAGAACAGGCAGGCCAGTTAAGAGTCATATGGAGCAGGTGGGAGGGAGAAGAGAAACACAGAGGAGAAGAAAGGTCTCTGAGTCACAGAACTGTTTGTAGGGACCTTGTGGTCACGCCCACGCCCTGCTCCTCCATTCACAAAACTTTCCCTCTTTGCATCCCAGTGATTTCCTGCTGCTTTGTTGACAGGAGAGGAGGAATGACTCTGCTTTTTCAGCCCAAGAAACTGCAAATCATGGTGATGAGGGAGGGATCCGTGGAAAGGCCAGCCAATGCCGTCCTCCTGCTAGCCACACCTCATATCTCAAGACAAAGCAGGATAGTTTACCTAAGGTGGATGACTGGGGGCATGCCTTCCCCTTCTGAAAGAGAAAAGGAAACCCGGAGGCCAGAAACGAAGCCTGTTCCAAGGCCACCTCATGCCGGAGAGAGGGAGGGATGCACACACGAAAAGGGCTGACCCACACGCTCGGGGGCCACTAACCAATGAGAGTGACAGGAACCCCGTACTCCAGGGCCGAGATGGCCGTCCACTTCCCCGTGCCCTTCTGGCCGGCGCTGTCCCGGATTTTGGGGAGCAGGTGCTTGCCATCGGCGTCCCGGTACTTCAAGATGTTGGCCGTGATCTCTATCAGGAAGGAGTCCAGTTCCGTCTTGTTCCATTCCTCAAAGACCTGGGCAGGAGGGAGGGAGAGGGTGGGAAATGCAGCCCGCGGCACGTAGAGAGGGCCGGGGGTTCAACGATTTTGGCCTGGAATGTTTATCAGGCCCTGGGAATCCCACCCACCCGCCCACCCCTCGGGAGAAGGGAAAGGGAATCCCTTCTGAGTATGCTCCACCAAGAACACCCTGGAAAGGGTCAGTAAAAGTCAACATTGAGCTGATGGCACACAGTGACGATGATGTTAAGAAGGATAGTCTAAACTATCTGGAAGGGACCAAGCTAAGAAATGCTGCTCCAAAGACCCTCAAAGGCAGGAGATAGCAATGCCCCTTCACTTTGGAAACTCCAAAAACTCTGGGACCGCAGGCCAGTTTCACTCACCGTTACTATTCCCACCTTTAGGATCATGCCGAAGGATGGCAGCCATGACCTCATTCAGCAAAGAGGCTCTCACTGTATTTGACGGATGTGATCAAACACCCAAAATCATTGATTTCACCCACCGGCATTAAGTGGGCGAGGCTACTTCGCTTTTTCCACCTACCTTGGCCATCTCGTCATGGTCCATGTCCAGCACGTCCTTCATGAGGTGGTAGGCCTCGCAGATCAGCTGCATGTCCCCGTACTCAATCCCATTGTGCACCATCTTCACAAAATGGCCGGACCCTTCATCTCCTACCTGCCGGACATGGGGGGGGGGGGGGAGAAGGAATGGATCCCGGGGCAAGCTTCAGTACAACATTGATTCATTTTAAATATTTCACACTGTCTTTCTCTCCTTGAAAGAACCCAAGGCGCCAAAAGACAGCTTCCTACTCTAAGGCAGGAACGAAGTCTGTACTACAAATGAAGGGGTGACTTTTAAAAGCCAGGAGAAAGGCCCAGAACGAACACAGGTGTCCATCTTGCTCCCCATCCTTCAAAGGGGCAAGACCACCACCACCGCCCCGGACAGACGTGGAACGGCCCACGGGACTTACCCAGTCACAACAGGGTTCCCCGGTGCCTACTTTGGCCGCGATGCTCTGAAAGATGGTCTTGATATGAGGCCTGCGAAAGAAGGGCAGGAGATTTGAGGAACCAGGAAGAAAGAGCATCCCGTTTGTTAACACACACCTTTCAAAAGAGTCGCTTCCCTTTCTACCGGGCCACTATGATTCCTCCTTCCAAATCGAAATAAAGAACATGTGTTCAACCTCTGATCAAGCCAGGTCTGGACAGGTCTCCGCCAGCTCTCATGGAAACACGGGTCCATAGTCTAACGGACTGCTGACCGCACAAATAGAAATCTGAACCGCACGACACCAATGCTAGCAATGGGACCAAAATCTAGCAACTGCTTATAACCTTCTGGGTGGCTGGGTGGGGGACCGCTGGAAGACAGTACAAAGAACATCTTGTTTTTCTCTCTCTCTGACCAGAGCTTGCACATCACCTTGGCTGCACGGACTACGATGCAGCAGCTCTGAACCATGACGCTGTGATGCAGCCAAACCACTCTCTGAGATTTTTTTTTCCCAACCAAGAAGCTTTTTTTCCTTTCTACACTTCTATTCCCATTCAAGTTTACCTTGAACGAACTGCAGTAACAAAGTATTTCTTGTTGGTGACTATGTGACTGAACAGTTCTGCCTTTTTTTTTTTTGCATTTTACAATTTCTTGATCTTTATTAATTCATCTTGGCACTTCTTTTGCACCTCCTCTCACCATCATAGAGAATACATGTTTTAAAGGCAGAGACACAGTACAGTGCATTTTACAATTTCTTGATCTTTATTCATTCACCTTGGCACTTCTTTTGCACCTCCTCTCACCACCATAGAGAATACATGTTTTAAAGGCAGAGACACAGTACAGTCTCCTACATGCATCTCTCTTCAGCAGCACGCAGTCCAAGCAGAAAGAACACCCTGTTCAAGGACACAAAGTGAGCAGAAAACGGGACACTTACCATGCCTCTTTGGCTCCCCCTGGCATAAGTGAGGGGCCGTACCTGGCCCCCTCTTCGCCACCGCTAACCCCGCTCCCCACGAACAAGATGCCTTTCTCCTTGAGTTCCTTGCAGCGCCTCTGAATACAGAAGAAAGAGAGAGAGTAATTCATCTCAAAGGGAAAGCTGTGGCATGAGGCTGATGCATCTCTTATTTAGCACAAAGTATACCTGGTGCTGAAAAGAAAAGCAGATTCCTGCAGCAATTGAAGCCAATTAAAAAAAGCCTTTAAAACCCTGCTCAGTCTAATGTTTCAGTTGGAAGCCCATGCGTGGAAGCCCACACTTGTGATCTTAAGGACTAGGCACCTGCAGCTTTTATATTTTTTAAAAAGCATATTGAATTATGCACCCAGTCCTGCATTAATTACTTTTCATCTAGCACATGGATGGGAAGGTGGATCTGGAGCTACTCAGTTATCACTTAAGTGATTTGCAGTCATGCAGCGACCGTTTCTGATTCCCAATTATAACAGCAATAAAATCCCCACCCTAATTTAGACGGCTGAAAGGAAAGAAAAACCCAGGATCACCAGCAGTGGCTTTTAGGCACAGGAGGACTCTGGATTTCAAAACAAAACTCTGGGTGCAAAATTATTTAATTGTACCTGGGACGGATCGGAGGATATGAACTATATAGCACAGTAGATCACACAAGACTAAAAGCTGCCTACAACGGATTTGCCAGGTAAGAGTTGCATCAAGAAAGCCAAAGTTCCAATTCAAGCCCACCCACCACCCACCCCCAGAAGCTTTGGGGCAAACAACGATATTTCAGAACCCTTAGTCGTACTTGTAAGAATCACATGATCTCAGCCAACCCTATCGCAAGTTCCTCGGAGGAGAAGCGAGGCGCACGTACCGTCGAGTCTCTATACTCAGAATTTCCACCATCAATAATGATATCCCCAGGACTCAACAGTGGCACCTGTCAGTGAAAAGAAGCAGCATGATTTTTTTGTTTCGTTCACTCTATACCAGAAGACATCAGAGCAAGGAATAATAAATAAAATTCCTAGCACCTTGCTTTCCAGAAGGCCGAGGGAACTCTTAAGAAGTTTACAGCGGTCATGGAGGCATCTCCCGGAACCTTCCAGTTCCAGCAAAAAACAGTTTACCGTCACATCCAAACTGTGCAAGGGATAGCTACCACAACCCATGCAGCCAGAATTGGAAACTATGGTTTGGTTTGGCTTGCAGAAAAACCGAATGCCGTTGTGTCCCTGGACTGAGTCAAGGCCTCCCCAGTCTCCTGCCTATGCGAGTCCCCTCACCAGTTTGTTGATGAAATCATCCACTGCGCTCCCAGCCTTCACCAAGAGGATGATCCGGCGTGGTTTCTTCAGCTTTGAGACCATCTCTTCCAGCGAGTGAGCGCCGATCACTTTTGTCCCCTTGGCTTCTTTGGCTAGGAAATCGTCCACTTTGGAGACAGTCCTGTTGAATGCACAGACCTGGGAGGGTAAGAAAGGAAACTGTGAGAGTTAGCATTTTTTTAAATTATTTTTCGGAAATAATTACTGAAATTTATGGAGTACAATAGCCAGATCTGCCCTTGCATTTCTGGGACAAAGAGGCTCATTCCACTTCTAGAGAACTAAAAAGAGAAGAGGCCATCTGCATTTGTTTTTCTGTTTTCTGCTGCCAGTGAAAGAGAACTAAAAAGGGATTTTAACCAGTCACAGTGCCTTGAAAATAAACATCTGCACCCCTCAGTTCCCAACCCTTGGTCTTTTCAACACTGATCACAGCATCCTATTTTAACACTTACAGAATCCACGGCAATGTCTAAGAAGAGTTTTGGAAAGGGCTGCTCAAGAAAGTTAGCCAAGTTAACAGCTGGACTGAGACATAAAAAAATAAAAACAAAACCAGGGGAAGAAAAATCCCTCTTTTCCCCCCATTTTAGATTCTTTGAGATGATGCAGTGTGGGCAGGGTAAAGCATGCGGTCGAAACAAAAGCATCACGGTTGAAATATGAAGCTCACGTCTCTGGGCTCTTTGACTCACCACGAAGCCGTGATCGTTTATGTTCAGGATGAGATTCTGGCCCATGACGGCCAGTCCGATCAAGGCAATGTCTGCTCTGAAAAGGAAAAGAACAGAAAGGATATTTGCTAGAAGACTCGGCTGCAGGCCATCGGACCTCCAGGCCTATGAAATACACCTCTTTAGGTGGATCAGTCCAGTGGGCTCAGCTGCAGATGCTTTGAGAGCCGATTTAACTGAGCCCTGATTTCCGCTTGCCTGACACCAAAGAAACCGTATGGAGCATCTCGCCCTTCTCTAGATCAATGGGTTCCCAAGATGTCCTTGGACTGAAATCCCAGCCAGCCCAGCGAGTGGTGGGAGGCTTCTGGGAGTTGTAGTCCGAGAACATCTGGGAACCACTGCAGTCCAGAGGACAAGGTCCTGCCAGTCCATTCCAAATTAGAATACGAGCTTGGAGCACAAAAACAGGTTTTCCTTCTGGCGAATCTTCTCCTTTTGTCTCAGCCGTGTAAAAGAAGAAAGACTAGTTGCACAAGGCAGGTCTCAAGAACCAGGGAGTGCTTGAAGCCACACAGAGAAAGGGGGGGGGGCAGACCTGCAGGGAAAGAAGGCCCTTCTGCAAAGCACTCCGGACTTGAGAGATTGCAAAAGATGGAGGCACCCGTTGCAACACCGTCTTGCAAGACAGCACGATTGTCTTACCATGGGAAATGAACAGGAAGTGAATAGGATTACCTAAACCCAGTGAGGTTTCTGTCTTCACCACCCAGGCCAGGGTGCCAAAGGATAAAAGAATCTGATGAAAGGGGGGGGGATTAAAAATCAAGACGTATTTAAAAGGTTGTCTCCTGCTTAATGCCTTAAACCCACCAGGAGCTCATCCAGTTCAGAGACCCGGACAGTCGAGAGACTCCAAACTAGACGTTCCAGGCAGAAAACCTTCTGGGTGTCTCAACAAATGAGACCTTCCTCAAACACAGCGAGGATCCCAAAAAAAAAGAAAGAAAGAAAAGAAAAAGGAAATAAAACAAAACAAACAATCAAAAAGGAAGAAATGATTAAGAGAAGGAGAGAGTGGATTTTCTGTGCCCCCTCAAAAAGCAAAGGGATTAAATCTGGGGCTCAACATGGTTTTCATAACACATTTCTGCCGTCTTTCAGATCATCAGGGCTTGCACAATTTAAGCTGGCCAAGTGTTACGAGAGCGGTGTGTGTACACACTGATGGCAACATGCTTCCTGCCCGTGCTCTTCCCTCTGCAGGGCGAGTTCTTCCCGATTCTTATAGTCCTTCCTAGTTAAGAGGTTCATAAGACACACTTGGTCAGAGAACAGTACCCAGGGGAGCGCAACGGAGAGAAGGGTCTTGTGTTCAAGTCTCGCCTCCGGACTTCCAAGTGGGATCAGGTGCAAACCTTTCATCGGACCCTCCGTACCTGATCTTAAGTTCCTATTGAAATGGAAACCTGTTCCATAGCCAAGTTCTAAATAGCCCAGCACCAGGTTATTTGATAGACGATTTTACACCCATGTGAATCTGCCTGGACCCTAATATGAGCTACGGAGGCTCAGCTTTTTGCCTTGGAAAGCTCTTTTCAGCCACCCCAGCACAAAAGACAGGGCCTTCTCTGTGGTGGCCCATTCCTCCGGTAGTGTGCTGGGCTCCCACCCACCACCACAGTTTTTAAATGGGTTTTTTAAGACTGGCTTGTACTGTATTAGGCTGGTTTTAAATGATTTCTTGACCATCTTTTCTGTTGCAATTTTTTTTAAAGTGACTGTTTTAAATATTCCAAACTCTTTTTGTATGTGAGTGTTCCAAATTCTTCCTGTGTGAACCACCATGGGGAGGTTTGCTTCTAAAGAAGGCACAGAAATATTTTAAATAAATATTCATAACACTCCTTCTTGGAGTGACTTCACAATGCTAATCGGGATTACGGATCTGCAATGGTGGAATTAGCTCAGTCCAGTTGCCCAGGTCACTTACTCCAGATTATGCAATCTATAATTAAGGGTTGTTGTTTAGTCGTTAATAATGTTGCAAATGCATCCTGCACAGAAACATCCACGTAAACATTTCTCACTCTTGCTAGCGGTCCACTCAGTTCAGTTCACATTAATTCCTTCCCCTCCCCTCCCATGGAAGTATTCAAAAGGAGCAATATAAAATATTTTAAATAAATAAAAAACAAACATTGTGCCTTTCACAATTGTTCAACTGGGGAAAAAAATCAAGGAAGGAAGGAAAGCAGCCCCCCACCCCCGGCCAGGTGAATACACCGCAGAGATCCAAGGCTCGCCACTGAAATCGACAGGACAAATCCACTTAATCCATTTTTACCCCACCCATCATCCCTCCATCAGATCAGGGCTCTGCCCACAGATTAGCACACCTACGTGTCTCCTCCCACAGAGCTAACAAGTATGTCCAAGTTGAAACTGCTTAGATTTCCAAAGTAAAATCTCAACCATCGGCACAACCAAGCCCATATTCCTTTCTAGAGTTCACTCCTGGTGAAATGTGAAGGATCCACAGAACAGTCTCTGGGCATGTACAGAGTGCTGTCTGCCGCCGTCCCACTCACCATCACCCCCACATTCACACCCCAACTACCCAACTCTGTCAGCACTGCGGGCTTGGAGGGCAGTAATCTTCCCGGAGGTGCCCCGCAAAGTAAGTTTGAATCTAGAAAAGAGGCACGGCTACACAGGCTTAACCAGGCTTAAAGGGCGGGTGTGTGTGTGTGTGTGGTTTTCCTGAGGGTCGGCTGCCATTCCCACGGGGGATCGGGACCCGCTCCTTGCGCGCCGCCTCGGCTGGAAAAAAGGAACCACGTCTCTCTTTCTCTCGAGAGAGAGGAAACGAATGGAGGGGCTTTTACGCACGGAGGGGAAAAGTTCTCCGGGGCGCGCTCGCTGGCTTCCGCGGGCGCCCCAGAAGAGCGCTGCGGGGCTTACTCCCGAGTAGCCACGCCTGGGGCCTGCTCGCCTTCCTCGCTCCCTCTCCCCCCCCTTCCCTGTCCCCTTCCTTCCCGGGCCCAGGCTTTTAGCGGGGGTGATCTAGGCCAGCGACTCACTCGGCCATGGTGACGGCTCGGCTCCGCGGCTTCCTCCTCCTCCTGCTGCTGCTGCTGCTGCGACCGGCGCTTCCCGATGGCCGGGCTCCTCCTTCCTTCCTCCGCTCCGCTCCGCCCGGGCCGGCCCACCGGGGGAGGAGGGACCCAGCTCGGCCCAGCCTCGGCTGATCGGGCGCGGCGGCGGCCTTTTAAAGGCGCAGGGCGCGGCGGTCGGTGCGCCCTGGAGAAGGGGGGGGGCCTTCTGTCCAGCCTGCCCCGGCCTCTCTCTCTCTCACTGCGGTGGTCGCGGAGCCAGGATCCGCTCCGTTTCCCGAGGGGCAGCTTTTGGCTGGGAGGGGTTTGCGTTGAACTAGGAAACCCTCCTCTTTTAGGGAATGGCTGTGCTTCCTGTGCCCACCTTCGGGCTGATGGCGATCCTATGAAAACGAGCCATCGCCAAAAAGGCCTGGCTTCAAGGGCGCTCTCCCCTACACTCAAGCCCGTGGCTTCCTTCGTGGAGTCAGTCCATCTGGCTTCAGGTCTTCCTCTTTCCCTGCCGCCTTCCACCTTGTGGTCTTTTCCAGGGAGTCCTGCCTTCTCAGGATGTGCCCAAGGCAGGTCTGGTACAAGATTCGAAAGGATAAAAGGCACCGATTTCCAGTACAGCCCTAGAGATCTTCACTCGAAAGGAAGCCCCCCTGAATCTACCGAGCCCCTTCAGGCCTTACTTCTAAGGCACCTATACCATTCCCCAGCATCCCCGATAACACAAGGGATCTCCTAACTAGAGGATGCTAAATATCTCCTTGCAACCAGCTCTACTCCATAAGCATGTGCTTTATTTCCTGTATTTTTATGCCATCAGCCCTACCTCCAGTCCCACCAGTACCCTAATAGGGCTAGCTTCCACAAGAGGGGTGATTTCTGTAGCCCTTAAAATTAAAAATTGTGCTGGAAATTACCATCTTTGAAAATTCAAAAAGAGAAGCCAAAGGATGAGAGGTGGTGGTGCTGGTGAATCAGGGGAGGAGGAAATGCTCACTGCTGCGAGATGGAGTTCCTCCTATACACACCCTCCCTGCTTTCACCTCAACCCTGGTGATTGGGTGCCACCTGCCTGCCCAACACCTATCCAGGCGGGCAAGCTTTCCAAACAAGTCTTCCTGGAGCCACCTCTCCCCCGCTACCCCCCTCCCAGGCTGAATGCCTTTTTCATAGCAGGTGTTCCTCCTCAGACTGGGAGATGGTGTGTGAGGCCGCCATGAGGACCAGTGGCAAGTCTTCTTGGGCACCTTACTCTCAGCCAGCTTCTAGTCTCATCAGGAAGGAACCCACCAGGGCAAGGGATTTAAGTCAACAAGGAGGGCAAGGGTTTCCTGCCTCAGGGCAGCAGGAATCTGCTGTCCACCGTTTCTGGTGACTGTTTACTGTCAAGGTGAATGGGACAGCTGGCTGAAGAACAGAACCCCCCAAAGTTACCAGATTCACCAGAAGGAAAGAGATGATAGGTCTGTAGACCAAAAGGAACATTTCAAAACCTGTATAAGGGTTGTACCTTTAGCTGGTCCAGGGGGCAATTTTCTGCCCCTTAGGATTCTCCACAGCCTGCTCAAAACCCTAAATCCTCAAACTTGAAGTGGCTTTGAATTCATTCCTGGGCTTTTCAAGATGCTTTTCAAGATCAGTGTCTCAGCTCTTTCAGGTGTTAGATATGGTGAGTTTTCAGCATGTGATTTGCTTCCTCTCAAGAGTGTTAGCGAAGGCAGAGCAACCCGAGCCAGGCAGAAATTGGTGAAGTATTACGGCAAAAATTACAGTCCAAGGGACGGCCTGGTAAACCACATATTCAAATAAACATACAAAGAAGCTCACCCAACTCAATCCAGAAGGGGTATCTTGGTAATGCACTGGTTTTATCTTTATTGTTTTTCACCTTGTTCACTAACAGTTTGGTGGTGCAAAGTTACCATACACAGAGTTAGATAGTAGTTTATCTGCATTGCACACCTAAAGGCTATACAGCAAAATGGATCAGAATTAGTACAAATACATGAAGTTGTATTTACATTTTGTATACCCAAGCTCCATACATCAGATATATTTACAAAATAAAACATGGAGGGAGGGAAGGGGGGAAGAGACAAACGAGTCGGCAATTAATAATGTACAGTGGTAGGGATGTACTGGTTTTTTGCCGGAATGACATCAATGGGGTGGGGAGTGGGTTCCAGAAGGCCATTTATGTTGTGCAGTTTGGCTGGAGAAGCATCAAGGGGGGGATGTACGTGGAGGTGTGTGAAGAAAAGTAGGCATCTATTAAATTTTTTTATTACTATTGTGAAAAGAATGTTATTTAATATGTCATTTAGGTGAGGATAACAGAAGGGATAAAACCCAAGAACTGTTCTGGATGTGAGGGGCGTAGAAGCAGTACTCTCAGGCCTTCACAAGTGCCAAGAGTAACTCAGCATTTCTCCAAATGAGAGCATGGAGTCAACAGTATGGAAAGCAGAACACACCTCTCTCCAAAGTAGCACACTGGGGAAAAAACACGTCCATCAATGAATGCCAGCAGAAATTAAAAGACCCCTTGAAGTAATTCGATTTACTAGAGGTGTCTGCACTTTGCATATTCATACATGGCCTTTTGAACTCCTTCCTCCTCCAAAACATAACCCCCAAAACACGTACTTTTGTTCCCAAATGGCTGATGTTTTTGTCTGAATGAGGAAGCAAACATTGCATACATTCCTGTGACGTAAGAAATACAGAGGAGACCGTGAATCTGGACGGGCTACAGGAGGAGTGGAGTTGGCCGCAACAGAAAAAAATGCTGTATGAAGACGGGGGTGAAGTTTTGTTTCAGATACATTCAATAAACCTCAGAGCAGCAAAATTAGTTTTCTTCCCAGTCTTTTAAAGCAGCAAGTTAAACAAAAACAAAAAAACAGCCATGGAACAAAACAACATCTGGCCAGCTGTGAGTGCAGAGGACGGTACCTTTTGACGAGGCAGTTAAGTAGGCATTCACTGACCACAGAACATACCAAGGGGTCTCTCCATCTCTGGCTTTAGTGTGCAATTCAGCTACAAATGCATAAACATCACTTTTTAAAAAAACTAACTATTCCCTGTAAATTATCCCTAAATAATAAAGCAGCAGAGGAAAATCTTTGCTTTGGAGCACCGAAGGGAATCTGTGAAGGGGACAAATGGTTCCCGAGGGGTTTCCCCCCCTTTTCCCTTTACACCTTCTTGTAATACTGGCCAAAGAATTAAAGTGCATTGTTTGTGTGTTTTTTTAAAAAAAAAGTCATGTTAAATAAAAACCGAGAGCTTATAGCTGGAAAAAGAAGTGGCGTTTGTGATTCTGAGTCCAGCATCACTTCCAGAACTTGGTTCGGTTTGGTTCCTTGCCTGAGAAAGTAGCAAATCCTCCCTCCCCCCCCCACGTGCGTGAGATACAGCAGCGCCAACGGGAAAGCCCACTTGGAGGTCACGGATCATGTTCCGTGGGTTGGCTGGCCCAGGCCATGGCGTGGTGCCTCCTGACAGCCCGGCAGGTCCCCTAAGAGCTGGCTGACTCTAGGGGAGCAACCACCCGCCAAGCTGCCACACTTCTTTACACACTGATTCGTACCTTCGGGGCGGGAGGGGGGGGGAATGCAAACTTCTCCATCCTTCCCTATTCGGGACTGTGTCCCTTCAATGGAATGATGATGCATGGGGGGAGAAGATGATGGTGATAAGGAGGATTGGTCCATCAGTAACCCTTCTGGAACGGACAACAAAGGAAAGGCTCATGGCCCAGGCTAGAAAGGCGCTATGAATTTTTTTTTGCATTGGGTCCCTTTTCCCCCCAAGCAGACAGGCTGGGGGCTCAGAATGGAGACTTGCCCTCTGGCCGACCTGCACCTTGAGTATAAATCGATCTAAGGTGATGGGATAACCTGTGACCTAATTCCCAGCTCTGAATCTCCCATGTTCTTCCTGGCTCTTGGACTTAAAAGAGAGTCCCTTAATGCTTATACATAACCCCCTGTATTTATAGCCCATTCCTAAGACAGTGATCCTTCCAAAGCAAAGACTTTGCAGACAAGTTTTTTTTCCATGTTAAAAAAACAAAGATACCACAAGAAAAACCAAACACAAGGTTATCTTAGGGTGCATGTAAACAGTGTCAAAAGAGCTCTTTTTGGGTTCTGTGGCCCTACACACATTTCCCCACCTCTCCCAAAGGAAGCAGGTATAGCGATGTAACGCAGTGTGCAAAATCTTGGCCCATTCTTTAAAACCAAGACAGAATTTGCTTAGCGGTTCAACCAGCAGCCTCGGTTCATGCATTCACATACACACCCGCACCAGCAGTGCACGACAGATCCATTTTATGATGAAAGAAACATTAGTTATTGTACCAAGACAGACACAATTAGAGTATAATGAATGAACAAGCAAAAACGCACACGCGGCCCCATTTCATGTCATGACGGGGGATGCCTGAGCCCACCCTCCCATCCAGGTGGTCCAGGAAACCCACAAAACTGTCCAAATGTGTTGTATCCTGAACACTTGCTATGCTTCAGAAAGAAAGAAAAAAGGATGAGCGTGTTAAAAATTAGCTTCACTACCACGGCAAGCTCCCTGGTGTTTTCATGATAGAACTGAAATATTCTCCAAAATGCAGCGAGATTGCTACGTTGGTGTGAAAGCGCTCCTCCAGGGCTGATTTCCAGTGAGTTTCTGTTAGGTGGGGAGGAGAGGTTTGAAGGAAGTATCCCTCAATCCAATGGCGTGAACTGTTCTGAAATGCATCAGAAGGCAATGGATAGACAGACCAGCCGATAGTCTCTGATGTACTTAGTCCTTTCTGGACATAAAACCACCCAAGGCTCAAACTGCTGTCTGGATGGTCCAAGATCTTCCTTGATCAAAGTCAACATGAGTTGGGAAAGGAAGAGGAACGAGGGTACGGCGGCTCCTCTGAAGAAGCAGACATGAATTCACAAGGAGAAATCGAAAGCTTTGGCAGGAGAACGAGGAAGGGCTGGATTAAGGCCTCGTTCTTACAAGCAGCAGGTACAGATCAACCTTAACCACTCCAAACTTCACGATGAGTCTTGCATGATGGCGCATATCTCTCCACACCAAACAGTTCCCTACATATTGAAAACTAGCAGCTCAAGGCAGAGGGACATAGCCCTACAGTCTTCTGTGTTCAGGGAATTATTTCTATATTGGATTGACCCTGCAATGTTCAAGTGGGACAATTCCAAAATGAGCGAATCCTTCTCTTTCTCCTCCTCCTTTCAGCTGGTGTTTCTGCAAGTGAGGGCAAGGACCATCTAGAACATGAATGCTAAGAGAGACCTAGAACCTTGCAGATTAAACAAGCAACAAGAATACCTCATCAGGGTGAGGGTAGCTGCTTCAAGCCTGTGTAAGCAAACCCTGCTCAACTACGAAATTACTATGAAAATTTGTAATTAGATGTTAAGGAGGGCGGAAAGAAGGGCACCCAACCCCTTTTTTTAGGACTTCTCTCCTATGCAGATGTGTAAATGACTGAATAAGCAGCGCTGTCAAGAGCGGCACTAGTTCGGATAAAATGCTGTTTTACACTGGGGAAAGCAGGGGGAAGATATAAAGATCCTTTCTCTCTAGAAACAACAGCAACAACCGACCACACCACCCCCACCAACCCCGGCCTCCAAACATGTCCGTGCAGCTCCGACTGGTTTGCCTTTAGAGTTCTGACAGGGTAGTGTTACTGAAGTGAGAATTTTAAAGTCTAGGTCATTTGCCAACTGCCTGCGAAGCACCACAAGTAGCAGCGGGGAGGCAACTTTGTCCCCAGCTCAAAGTTGTGGGTTAAATCCTGCAAAGGATTCTGAGGAACGGTGATTCTGGGGGACAGAAGGTTAAGAAGGAGCCTCCCCCCCCCCCCGCAAGGATTACAAGCCTCCTACATTTCTCAGTCTTCTTCCTCCTGTGCCCCATGGAACGCAGTGTCTTCTGTTCTCCCACCCTGCATCATCACTCCAACTGAAAGGAATCTTGTGATCTTTTGGGACACTGCTAACACAACCGAACGGCTGCACCTTCCTGACGTATTTATAGACTTCTCAAACTTTGAGGATCCCCGCCGGAGCTTGGGAAAGTGGCCACGCAGGCTGGGGTATTCTGGGAGTTGTAGTCCCTGGCAAAGCTCCAGACTCTGCTCTCTTTCCTTCACCGTCACTGGCTGGTTCCAAGAAAAAGAACATATATATATGAGATTGCGAGCCCTCGGTAGCCATGAGGCCAAGCTCAGGCAGTCTCTCCAGCACAATCCTTCTGAGTTGATTACTGGTTCAAACACTCCCAAGTCAGGGCTGGAACTCTGCAGGTGGCAGTCACTGGTCCTGGCGGTGAGAGGACTGATCCTGGCCACCATGCACGCTGGCGACTGAACCCGTTGTGCTCACCTTAGCCCTTCTCGAAGGATCAGTTGCAGGCAAAGCCCTGGGAGATGAAGAACTGCAGAGAACAACCGCAAGGCCATCACAAGCACCCGCAGAGAGAAGCCACCGAGAAGTCTTTTAAGTGCCAACAGAACACTGCAGAGCAGAGAGTCCTAAAATCACGGATGCACTGATTTTGGGAAAGGGGGGACCCTCGAGGGATCTCGGCCGCATCCCCCGCACGAATGGCACAGAAAGTGCAGGGAGCCTCGCCTCAGGAGCCGTGGAGCAGAGCAATGTCCAAATCATGGGAGACAAGCAAAAAGCCGAAAAGGGGGAAAGGGGTGAGGGTCCAGACAGAGACAAACACACCACGGACGAAGGCAGCTGGAGGACGAACCAAGTGCCAAGATGGGGGGGGGGACTCCCAAGTTTGTTTCCCCTTCTTTTTAAAAAGTCGTGCATATAAATCGGAACACCCCCTCCCCTCCCCGCCACCACTATTTCTGTCTTCCGTTTGGCCACATGCTATTATTAATAGTATTTTGAACACAGGTGAAAACAAAATTAATGGAACAGTCATTGTAACAGGGGAAGGGGAGGAGAGTGTGAGGAGAACTGGATAAGTGCTGAAGGGGGGGACGCAGGAGAGGGTCTGGGACAGTTAAGCCACAGGGTTACATATGAGAAGAAAAAGAGAGAAATTCAAGAATCACAGAGAAAGGAGAGGTAATGCTTTATCTATATCAGAAGGCGTGTTAGAAGAGGGAAGGGGGTGGGAGTAATCGGACGAAAACCCCACACGGACTCAGTACTTCAGTTGTCCTGAGCGTCTTCGGGCGAGTTTGGACCTGTGCAGGAGAAGAAGGAAAAGCTGGGTTAAGGTGGCCATACATCCTGTTTTCTGACAGTTTTCCTAGCTGTCCTCTTGTCTCTGGTTGCCTCTTGACCTATTCTGAAACATATATCATCAGGCTGGGCTGGGAGCACCGTGGCCTTTCGATGGGATTAAACTGGGGGGCTGGGGGGGGGGGGACACACATGAAGGACATTAGACCAGCAACCAGGACCGTACAGTGGGGTCTTGACTTAAGAACGGCTTGAGTTAAGAACATTTTGACTTAAGAACCACTCTCATAGGAAAATACTGACTTGACTTACATACTTAGATTTGAGTTAAGAACTGAAAAAAAAAACCACGTGGGAGGCAGGGAAAGTGCAAAATTTGAACTTTCAGTTAACTGTTGGCCAGTGAAAAGGGTGCCTGTCTGCTTCCTCATTCTTCCCAGCGTTTAGAGAGTGGATTGGGAGACAGTCTTCAGACTGCCTGGTGCTGTACTGCCTGGACTGTATTTTTCCCTGCCTTCCCTGAACCTTTCTTGACCTAAGAAAAAAAAGAAACAAAATATCCCCCTCTAGTGGTCGAAGGCAGAATAGCAGCTTCCCATTAGTTTCTATGGACGGAAAAGAGCAGATACGGATCAAATGGTTTTCAATGCATTCCTATGGGAAATGCAGATTTGACCTGAGAACTTTTTGACTTGAGAACCGCCTTCCAATACGGATTAAGTTCTCAAGTCAAGACCCCACTGTATAGACATAGGGAGATAAGTTTGCAAGAGCCTAACACCTCGGCAAGCAACGTCAGTAAGAAGACTTTCCATGTTCATGAATTCCTGCAGAGTTTGGGGGGGGGGAATAAAACTTTTTTTTTGGACTACAACTCACAAAATCCACATGGCTTTCAAAGATTTTGGGAGCTGCAGTGAAAAAAAAAAGGAGTTTGGTTTCCGACAAGCCGATCTGCTTCTTAAGCAGGCAATAACATTCAAATTGGCTGTTGTCAGGAAGGGTCTCCCATGAAGGATCTGGAAAGAGACGTTTCTCCGGCTCTATAGGATTCACAACCTCTATTCCCAGCACCAAGGTGCCCCAGCGGATATTTCCTCTCCCACTTCCTCTCTTATTTCCTACAATTATTGCCTTCTGGCTGCCGCCATACCCAGCCTGAGAGGAAGAGCCAGTCCCAACCTGGAGCCTTCTCCGGCAGCGGCACTATCCCTCAAATACATCTTGGTTTCTACTCCTAAATTCAGGGGACAACTCTGGCCACCAGCCGACGGGCTCTGCTTTCATCTGACGGGTTTCAAGTGGGCCTCTTGGGGCTGCAGCATGCCTTGTGGCAAGACGCTGTTTCCCTCTACCCCCCTAGTCCCTCCTCCATGACAGGCTCTCCAGCTTCGCTCCCGCCGTCGCCCAAACGTCCTTGGCGCGTCTTACCGTATCGTGCCAGCGAGAAGCGGGTTGAAGGCGTAGAGCCAGTCGTTCATATCTTTGTCGTTGATGGCCTGGAGGAGGACCCCGCGGTGCCTCGTGCAGACCGCAAATGTGTTGGGAGTCTAGAGAATGACAAGAAGCAGGCAGTTCTCAAAAGGGATCCCCTTCCGATGCCAGACCGCGTGTCAAAGCCGCAACGCTTTACGTTGCACTTGGCAAAGATTTAAGGAGGGCCAAGACCCTGAGGAAGCCTGGGGCTTCGTTCTCCTACCCATCAGGATCTTGATGGTTGCTTCACGGCCCTAGTAGGAGACTCCATGTCATGAGCTACCCTGCTTCCATTTCCCACCCACCACCACCCAGACCCATCTCGGAGCACCCCCGACCCCTTCCCTCTCCCTCTCCCTCAAATCTCCCGACATGGCAGCCGAGTCCCTCTCCGTGGCAGCCACTCTGGGAAGGCTCCCCCTGACACCGCAGCAAAGTGCCACACGTGGGGGCCCCCCTCAGAGCCCCCGCAGGGCCTGGAGACGGCGCAGCCCGCACTGACCTTGACCATGGCCTGCTGGTCCTCGCTGTACTCCACCTGGGCCGTGGAGAGGTTGAGGATCCCTCTTTCCACGGGGTCCTTGTCACTGTTGTAGATGAAGACGTACGGGCGCCGGACCACCACAAAGTGCTTGGCCCACGACTGGGCGAGCGGCTCCTTGAAGTGCAAGTAGCCCTTCTTGGAAACGACGGCGCTGGAGAGGGAAAAGCCCCAAGGGGGGCGGGTATTCAGAACGCCTGCGCCACACACTCTTTTTATGTATTTAGGCATAGCCCCCCCCAAAAAAAAGGCATCTCGTCCCAACCTCTCGAACCGTCTGGCTCTGAAAAGGGGTGAAAGTCAAGGGATAGCTTATCTCTGGCCCTTCAGGAATTGTGGACTACCACTCCCAAAATCCTTCAGCATGGGCCATGGTCCCTGGGGATTCTGGGAGATGGAGTCCATACTCCTCCAGATGGCCAAAGGTTTCATGCCAGGGATTCACCTTGAAGCGAGCCAGCTCACTGGGGTCTACCCCACCCCAATGCTGGAAACTGTGGCTGGACGCGGCGCGGCCAGGTCTCCCTTGGGGTGGGGAGAGGTCAGTGGCTCCCAAACTGAAAGAGAGCAAGCTCGGGGAGGGGGTTGTCCACGGACTCATTGTTCACACGAATTGGGGACAACACATGTCCGGCACGTGCAGGTCATGGGGACCCTCTGGCCTCCTCCTCCAGAGAAGGGCAACCCCTGTTAACTGACCACGTTCCATAAGAGGGTCAACTGAACAGGAAGCCAATAAGCCCGAGCTCAGAAAGTGATGGGTTTTTTAGTGCTTTCCTCGAGGCTACACCACAGGCCGGGCTCCTCGGTGGCCTGAAAGCAGAGATTCTCACCCAGGTCTGATTTCCTCAATGTCAGGAACAAGGTTCAAGAACTCATTCTTGCCGGCTCGAGCCAAGAAGGAGCCTTCGATGGGCGGCATCAGCTGGAAGGGCTCCCCCTCCGGGCCGGGGCTGGAGGCCCGAGAATTTGCTTCGGGGGTCCTTTGGATTAAAAATGACAGAAAAGGTACCGTATTAAGCAGAGCAAGGCGGGGGAAGACGGCTACGCCACAACCCGCCGGGCTCGGCGAGGCCCCGCCGGGGGTGGGACTGCACACGGAAGCCCGAGGGGGCTTCTCCCTTCGGCTCAGCTTACTTCTGATCCACCGAGTTGCATCTGGAATCCGACAGCGAGGGGCAGGTGGAGGAAGGGGTGAGGGTGGCACTGCTGAAACTGGAGACCGATGCGTCCCGGCCGATTGGAGATATATCGGACAGCTAGACGAGGAGGAGGAGGAGGGAGAAGAACACAAGAGACCGCCTGGTGAGCAACAGGGGAGGGAGTCGGTGGTGGTTCCAAACAGCAAAGTAGAAAGACGCTGCCAGAGAGGATGGACAAGAACCCAAGGCGTCTCTCCCTTCCTCCTCTCATCCCGGCCCTAAAAACCCGTAAGCTGTGATTTCCGTCCAGATGTTTCACTTACCTTACAATCACTGATGCTGTTGTAGACCTGGTTATAATCGCGGTTGAAAGTGTGAGTCAGAAGCTGCAGGCACTGGAAAGAATCAAAGATCTGAGCCAGGACTGGGGGGGAACGTAGGATACGAGAAGCAGAGTTCCCTCCATCCAAGCAAGATGAGGGACCAGTTTTGCAGACAGATTCCCTTAATCTAGCACACAGATGCCACCTCTTCCACATGGCACCCATCACACACAACACAACACAACACACACAGAATCAGGGCGGCACTCAAGATACTCAGGCTTGGTTGTGAGCAGATCCTGTATTTTTTTCACCCATCATCCCACAAAGCTGAAGAATGGGATAGCATGCAAAACAAAGGCTGATGGGATCATGGATGGAGGAGACTTGGGTTCAAAGCTTGCTGGGCTGTGAAGCCTCCAAGACACCCCCCCGACCCTCTCGGGCTCTGACTTTCCTTGCAAGAGCGTCATGAGAGGCAAACGGGAGGGGGATCTAATCTGGACGGAGGCGGCTCTGTTTCCGTACCTTCGTGGCCAACTCCTTCTCTCGGTCTACCAGGCTCTCGATGTCTGCCGAGTCGTAGCCGCTGCTTTCGCTGGGCGTGACGGCGCTTTCGAAGGTGGTGGACGAGATCTGGGAGGAGATGCTGGTGGAGGTGCTGAGGGTCCCGCTGCTGAGGCTGGGGGACAGCGACTCGCTCAGAGACTTCGGGACGCTGTCCCCGAGCTTCTCCCGCAGCAGCAAGAAGTGGCGCGTCTTCTCGACCTGGGGAGGAACAGATGCGTCATCCGCCAGTTGGTTTTTATTCCTTAAAATAACCCGCAAGATGTCTGAAGCAACTCACAACGGCCCGATGACATGGGACGTGTGCAAGGATCCTAGGCCCCCATTCTTGGGTACCCTCCCGCCACACCCACCTCATGGAGTAGCTCCAGTTTCTCCAGTTCCCACTGGTGCTCCAGAATGAGGCTGTCCCCTCGGGGCCTCCAGCCTGCCAAGTTCTCCTCTCCACGGACGTAGGCCACAGAAGTGTCCAGGACTTTCCTTCGCCTCCGTTGCATCCCTGAAAAGCAAAGCAAACTTTTCTGGAAGGAGCCGAAACCGGCGTCCAGGATCTCCCCCCCCCCCCCCACACACACACAGATTTTATCCACACAGCAAACCCCGAGGGGGAAAAGGCTAGGCTAAAAGCCAGGGAGTGGCTGGAGCAGGTCACCCTGTAAGGGAGGAACTGTAGGCGGTTCCTTCCTCCTCCAGCCCTCGTCCATAACTCAAGCATCTACCTCCCCCTGGCTTTCATTTCTATGCACTTACAGAGCAAGTTTTCTTACCGGGGCTTCCCGTGTCTGCCATTTTGCACAAGCTCAGCTCATAGATCCCAGTGACTCGGTTGCTGTTGACAGAACCCCCAAAGAGAGAAAACATCATCAGACTCTTTGGAAAGTAAAGAAGACCAACGCATGGTCTTGCGGTCCCAAAAAAAGAACCGACCTAAGTGGGGACTTGGAAAGCTGCCTTGTGCCAGGTCAGATTATTGGCCCATCTTGGCTGACGCTATTCTGACCCCCAGCAGCTTTCCGGGGTCTCAGGCAGAAAAGGATCCTCCCCATTACCCACGCCTTGCTCCTTTTAACTGGTGATACTGGGGATGCAGCCAGGGACATTCTAGGCTCCATTGAGCTCCACCCTCTCCAGGTCTAAGATTTCTGCCAACCCCACCCCGCTCTGCTAAGAGATGGCCATGGCCACGCTAGGTCTCCCCCGAGCACCCTTGCTTTCCATCCCAGCCCTGTCCCACTCGCGAGGGGCCGGCTGGCAGCCATCCACCCACCCACCCATTCACTTACGAGTCGGGGGATTTGGAATAACCGCTGCCGAAGAGGCTGCGCAGCGAGCGAGGGGGCGAGATCTTGGCGTCTCGCGAGTAGAAGACCATGCAGACATCTTTGGTGATGACGGCCGGCTGGATGCAGTGGTCGAGCTGAAAAGAGGAACGGCCCAGAAGCTCTTTTTGTGTTTACTTGCCCCCCCCCCCCCCGAATGCAACCCACGGACCAGCGCGCAGGCATTCTAAGGACTGTTCAAGCTTTGGTTCTCTGCCCAAGCACTCTGGTGGTGTCGCGACCCGCACTCACCTCCAGGTAAGCCGAAAGGGTCATGTAGATCTTCTCGCCATAGGGGGTCACCCGGTTCAACAGGAGGGAGTTGTGGAGGGAACTGTCCCAGACCGCTTCAAAGCGGTAGAAAGTCCTGGAGGCAAGGGCAACAGACCATCAGCCGGGGCCAAAACGGCACAAGGCCCTGGGGAGCAGGACTGCCGGCTGGAGAGCCTTGTCCAAGATCTCGACCGACTGAACCGAGGGTCGCAAACGAGTCAAGACGCCTGGCTTGAGGGAAGCCAGATGGCTGAGCGTGTCTGGGACCCAAGAGATGCGTTCCGGTTCTGAACTGGTCCCCTCCCTTGCTCTTCTCTCCCTTGCTCTCAGAGGGACCAGGAGGGACAGGCGCCTCCGTCTATGGGTCACAGACCAGAACCCAGATGCTCTCCCTCAGAGCTCACAGATACATTCAGGGTGGTGCTTGACTGATGGTGCTCTGGATGAACTCTCCCCCCCCAAGACACCCTCGGGGGTCCTTCCCTGACTGAGCAGCTATTGTTGATATCAGAGGACGTTAAGAGGAGGTGGTGGCCAGGTTGTCCGCACGGCCAGGCTCCCTTCCCTCGAGAGAAGGGGCATCAGAAGGGGCAAAGGGAAGAAACAGGGGTGGCAGCCAGGAGCCCTGCCCAGCAGCAAGCGCGCCCTTCCCCGCCAAGAACGGAACCTCTGAAGAAACAGAAGGAAGCGCCGGCCTCGTCGTTCCGGACCTCGTCGGGAGCTCTTTCCCCCATTCCGGAGAATGGCTCTAAGGAGGGGCCGCGAGAGGTCAGAAAAGGGAGCAGCCACAACTTCCACGCATGGCAGCCTCCGGGGCTAAAGACAGTTTTTAAGGGGCACCCCTTGCAGGCATGGGGTTCTGGGGTTCTTTTGGCCCTTCACAAGACCCTTTGAGCGTGCACGCCGCGGAGCAGTCTGGAGGAAGCCTCCTGTTTCTGTCAGAATGCTGGAGACTCTTCCCCCCCCCCCAAACTCACACATACACAAGAACAAGAGAGGATCCTAAACTCTGTCTAAAACTAGGCCAGCCTACGCCGTCGTACAGTGTAAAGGGCAAAGGGACGAGGGAAAAGAAAGGAACAGAACCGCTGAAAGAAGGGGGGGGAAGCACAGACGTGAGAATGACAGGGGAAGCAGCAACACAAGGAAGAGGAGGCGCAGGTCACAGGCCGGAAAGGACAAAGAAGGCGGAGAGAGACCTCTCAAGGTCTGCCCCTCGCCCGATTCAACATACATAAACTGTGGCACTGAAAGAAAGAAAGAATGAATGAACGAACGACCCTTCCCAGTGGTATCAGCTGGAAACTAGAGCAAAGGATCTATGCTTCTGGTGAACAAATCCTGAGCTCAGAAATTCTTTCCAAGTCCCGGAAATGGAGAGAGGACACAATTCAGCCCCACAAAACCCTGCTGTCTGTTGTCCTAAACCTTCTTTGTTTAAAGAGTATAATTTAGGCTAGGAAGCCTTTTGTCCCTGCAGTTGGGAGTCAAACCACCCTGACAAGCTACTGACAAGCACCCAGAGATGGGCCTGGAAGTCCAGCTCCAAATCTCTTGAGTAGCTCTGGAGTCTTAAAACCACTTTCTCCAAGGATGTCAGCCAGGAATGGAGATGTGAACCCTGGCGCAAAGCTGTTCTAGAATTAAACCGGTAGGAGTTGGAGAGAGAGAGAGAACGTCGACAAGAAAAGCAGTGGGTGTAGTTAAATGGTTAACGGCAGCACCACATTTCCGGATGAGTATCGGGAGAGGATTCAAACAGAAACCAGAGTTGAAGGAGAGAGAGAGGGGGAAAAGCTAGAGACAGAGAAGGTGGGGAATCACCAGAGGCATCCAGGAAAAACGGGAGGAACCCTCTTGAAATACCTAAGTTTGGTATTAAAGGGGCCTAAAGCAATCCTACGGGGTGCCTTCCCGACCCCTGTGGGACCAACAGACACCCCCTGGAGTCTCTATGCTAACAGGGACACAAAGAACACAGGGTTCAAAAGCTGTCGCCAGGAAAAGGGGAAGGAGGAAACAACGCATCGGAAAGAGATGACAGAAGGATCCAAGTGAGGCAGGGGGTGCCAGGAAGAGAGAGAGAAGAGACTCGTCGGGCATTGGTGCCTCCGCTCATTGGGGAACGGAGTGCCTGCAAACGCCCGGGGGGGGGGGGGCCACAGGAGAAAGGAGAAGACCAGAGACGCCATGGGGTTAACTAAGGGACGGGACATAAAGCATTCTATAGAGCCAGAATCTTTATGTGCGAAGGAAGCAAACTGAAAATACCTAGGCATATCCTTATCAAGGAAGAGCCTGTGAAGACACAGAAAGCGTTCATTAGTGCAGCCCAAAGCGCAAACAGCTGAGAAGGGGGAAAAAGAAAAAAGCAGACGGGGGGGGGGACAACAACCACAACCACCCAACGCTAGGACAAAACAACCAAGCCGCAACTTATTTGCACATTACGAACAAAGAGAACACGGAACGGGTCCCCTTTCACTGGCACACGGACCCGTCCGAGGGCAGGAGCCCAATCCGAGGCCTCGTGAGACTTGGGGGGGGGGGGAAGACATCCATGGGTTGAGCATCAGTACCGGTTCAGTGATCTGATGGGGCAGTAGAGCATCAGGGCCTCCACGGCCAAGAGAGGGGGTGTGTGTAGGGAGGACACACCGTGTGTCCCGAGGACCCTAAACAGGACAAGCCAAACCCCTTGGAAGCGATGCTCTGGCGGCCAAAAGAGAACCTGGGGGAGGAGGTGGGCCCCTAACTCAGCCGCATGCTGGGCAGCAGCTCCCGACCTTGGGTCACCCAGGTGTTCTTGGGACGACGACTCCCAGAAATCTTGGCCAGCCCCCAGCGGGTGGTGAAAAGGCTTCTGGGAGTGGCAGTCCAAGACCCTCTGGGTGACCCAAGGTGGGGAAACCACTGGACTGAGAGGTTTCCCCGAATAAAACCTCACTTGGGGTTCCCATCATGACCTGCACAGGTGGCCACGCAAGGATCCGGAAGAAGAGGAAGCATCTGGAAAAGCCAAAAGCGGTGGGCCCCATCGCCAGGGCGGCTCTTCTCCTCTGCTCCAGTGATTCCCCCCCCCCAATTTCTGCTGATGCTCAGCTGGAGAGCGGCTGCCCCGGCTCTGGCCAGCTTTGGACATGGAGGAGATCCTGACACAGGCCCACCGGACGTGAGGTGCGGAGGCTCCAGCAAAGCGACGCCCGAGGCCGATTCTTACCTGTTAGAGTTGTGTGACAGTCTCAAGTATTTCGCAGAGATGATGTTGAGAGACAGGATGGCGTCTACCGCCGCTTCGTCAACTTCCGGTTTGTTTCTGATGCGCCCTGAAGGTGCGGGTGGGGTTAAAAAAAAAAGACATACACATTCTTCTTGGCTTAAAGCTACCTTTGACAGAATCCAGTTTTGTAGGAAACAAAAATTCTGGGTAGTTGCTCAGGCTGGGACAGCATTTAAGTTGGGAGTTTCTCCATCTTCACCACCTTCTCAATACTATTATTGAACCCCGCCACTGAAGACAACTTCCTTTTTTTAAAAAAATGCCTCCCCTCCCAGCAAGTGTGTTGCTGTTATATGCCATCAAAACCCTTCCAGCTTCTGACGACAGCATGAACGTGTAACCCCGCCAAAGATCCTATCACGAACGGTCTGGCTCGAGGCTCTCAAAACTCAAGGCTGTGGCTTCCGTTCCTGAGTCACTCCATCTCACATCTGGGTCTTTCTCTTCTCCAGCTGCCTTTTCTCTCCATGACTGCACCTAAGAGCGTGCCTGGCTTTCTTATTATATCCCCAAAGTATAATACGTCTCAGCGTTGTCAAGTTTTGCTGCCAGGGAGCATTCGGGGTGGAATTCCCACCACGGGAAGGCTCAATACCAGGAGAGTGGCTGGAGTTGCACGGCCGCTAAAACCGTTTTCTCCTATCGAGCATCCTTAACGGACTCTGCCTGCGGATGACACTTGAGATGCCGAAGCCCCACATATTTAGGTGCCTATTAGAGAGACTGGACCCAGGAGGGTGTGAAAAAGCGAACTGACCTGAAAGAGGGGAAGATTGGGGGGGTGGGGGTGGCGATACTTACCCACCACCAGCTCTCTCACGTCTTTCCAATGCAGCTCGTTTCCTTTCTCGTGGATAATGGTGACGGTGATCCTTCGCTGTATTCCCTGAGGGAAGGGGGGGCAGGGGAGGATAAATTAGCCTCATCTCCTTTAGAGCAACACACAAGCCTGCAGCGAGGACGTAGCGAGTTCTATCATCCTCCACCTCAGTCTGAAGTCACGTTAAAAGACAAGAGGTGCTGATCCAAACCGCGCAGGGCAGCCGGGCCTCAACACAGCGCAAGCATGACCTCAATTCCAGCCTCACGATACCTGATGAAGCAGGAACGTCCCCTGGCAAGGAAGACCCCCGGTGTGGTCAACGATGGCAGGGATGTATCTGCAGGGGGGAGAGAAGAGAGAGCACAATGCCCAGGTGAGAGGCTGAAGAGGGAGGGAGGGAGGGAGGAACTCGCCAAGAGGACTGGCCAAGCGCCTTCCTAGAGGCCGGGGCTCACGTTCTATCAAAAGCCCCCACAATCAGTTCCTGTGTCAGATATCAGGCAAGCCCGCCTGTGGAGTGGAACCTGTGCCTCCGTCTCGTCCGCCCAGAGGAGTGGCGTGGCAAAGACTGGAGGCGCCGGGCGCTCAGCTCCTCTGCCCAAACAACGCTCAACCGCTTGAAGGTCCCCCTTTGGCGACTCCTCTAAACTGGGCCCACGGAGCCACCCCACCTCTTTTTGTTTCGCCGGATCTATTCCGGCTTCCTGGGTTGCAAAAGTGGAACCACTCCCAGAGAAATTAAAAAGGTCTGCGCACACGCACACACACACCATTATGCAGGCTGCAGGGGTTAATGTCCCTTGTGGGATCATGGCCACCCCCCACCCTTACAGATCAACAGCATGGCTCAAGCTAGCTGATCTGCCAGACGTAGGAGGAGAAAACAAGGCCAACACTTACTCTCCAGTGGGCTCCAACTCACTGATTTCAAACCAGACCAGGAGATCGTATTTGGTCACGCTCTGCCCCAAATTAGGCTTACTCATCGTGTTAAGCTTGGTAGCTGGGACTAAAAGGGGGGGAGGGGAGAGAAAAAAAGGTCCATTTACTGATTTTTTTAAAAATTAAACTCATGCAAATGCTTCAAAGGTCATTCCTATAGTTGCAAGAAGAATCTTTATTTCACAAAGAAAAATAAAAGGGATTTTTTAGGATCCTAGTCAGGCCCACATACAATGCACCAATGTGTATGGCAGGCCCTATCCCAAAATCCCTGGAAAGGCCTGGAAATTGCCCGACCCTGGGCTTTCCTAGAAGCCACACTGCTCTCTCAGAACATGAGGAAGTCTTCAGTTAACTACAGCAGGAAGTCTTCAGTTAACTAACTACAGCAGGAAGTCTTCGGTTAACTACAGCAGGAAGTCTTCGGTTAACTAATTACAGCAGGAAGTCTTCGGTTAACTACAGCAGGAAGTCCTCGGTTAACTACAGCAGGGAAGGGAAATCTCACACCTTCCAGATGTTGATAAAATATGGCTCCCATCCTACCTCACCATCAACCCAATGAGCTGGGACTGATAGGAAATTAGTTCAACAACATCTGGAGGGCCATCCATTTCCTCGCCCTGAGCTTCCCATTTCATCTAGCGGAGGAAATTTCTGTTGGAACCTCAGAAGAAAGCCGAGAATATAAAGCAACATCCAACCATATTTTAATATCTTGGTTTGTTTCAGCGTCACTAATCACGGTTTGGATGAAACATGAAACTCCTGTTAAGACGCTTTGTTCTGATGCTGCTCACCACAGCTTCTTCGCTAGGATGAAATGTGAAACAAATGAACTGAAGATTCCCAAGCCCTACTTAAAGCTAAAGGATGACTATTCAAAATAGGCTAAGACCGCTTGTCTGGAAAAGTGATGGAAGCAAAAGGCCAGGGGATCTGAGGTCTGGAGAGAAGGCGAGGAAAGGTTGTTCCTAGATCTACGGCACATGGAACATGGCTACTAACCATCTCGTTTGGGGAACCGCTCGGTCTGACAGCTGGGGATTGGTAGAAAGAGAAATGGTGGCAGCTGGTCGGCCCCGTCCTGGAAAGCTGCCACCGCAGAGGACGCGAGCAGGTTGGCATGCTCAGAGACCGTGTTCAGCACATGCACGTTTACATAGCCAGACATGAGATACCTGATCAACTCAATTTTTCTCTCATGGTCTGGAAAAAGGGAGTGGGAGGGTGAAAAATCCAGGGGAGGGGGAGAGATAGTGGGGAGAGGAAAAGGGAAAGATGGGAGGCAAGCAGGGAATGGCAAAACGGGAAGGAACATTTAAAAAGGGGTGTGTGTTTGTGTGGATTGGATATAGATCGGATGGGGCAGAGGAGGAGAGAAGAAAAAGAAAAGGTAACAGAAAAATTCAGCATGCACCAGTGGAAACAAAAACGAAGAAAATCCAAGGGAGCATTTACAGCAGGCCAAAGGGGGTCACGAAATGTTACTGAAAAATGCTGGAGCGCAGTTTAGGCGTAGGTAGGACAGAGATCCCGGACCAAGCAATGCACTCGGAGGGGGTCAGCGGCAGCCTCCCCTCCAGCTCTCTCCTTCTCTGCTCTGCGACTCGACCCATGGGTCAGCCAACCCCTTTCCTTGGGGCTGTGAAGAGAAGCCCCACGGATGGCCATCCAGATCTGATTTCAGGCCCACAGACGGAAACCCCCCCTCCCCAGGAAAGCGGTCCCTCTGTTGGTGTCCTCCCGTGCCCCATCCCTTCCAAGGCCCAAGGGACTGGCGTTTGGGCAGGCAGGCATGAGGGCCGAGGGGCCAGGGTGGGGGCGGGCAAGCGCCGAAGGAACTTCCTGTTTAAGAAGCCAGGGAAAGAGTTTCAGAAAAGCCATTGCACCGCCTATTTGCTCTCCTCTGGCTTGGCTCGACAGAAGCTACCGGGTGGAAAGAGAGAAGCGCCGTCCTCACCTGGCTTGGAGAGCGGCATGGGAGGAGGGAAGTATCGTCGGGATGGTTGCGGGGGGCTGCGGAGGAAGAAGGCAGCAAGTTACTCTTCTGGGGGGCGGGTTGTCTCCCCATCACAATAATTCCCACAAAATCAGGCAGCACCCGTGGGTGTTACAGACGGGCCTCATCCGAAGCCATCATGCTTGCTTGACCACCGCAGTCGTGGCCGTCACGCTCCTCTGTCCTCACCTCCCTCTAGGAATCGGTGCTTCCCAACCTTGGGTCAACCAGGGGTTCTCAGACTACAACTCCCAGAAATCCTGGCCAGCACCGCTGATAGGGAAGGTTTGCAGTCCAAGAACATCTGGAGACCATCTGGAGTTGGGAACCCCTGGTCCAGAAGGTAAAGAACCAGAACTGAAGACTCAGAACCCATGGGGCTATGCTGCCCTCGCCCACACCACACCGGCAGTGTGTCAAGCTCGCTCCTCCTTCCCTCGGTCTGAAGATCTTTCTTATGAACTAGAAAAGCCAATGCAGAGGGCGGGAGCCGCCGGACCTGGTGTGGCCGGGAAAGGGTACCTGTTGGGGTCCTGTCCTTGCTGATGGAGAGGGTGTTGCTGGTAGTGCCCAAAGACTTCAAACACGATCGGCTTCGACTTGATGTATTCCACAAAGGACTCGGTCACTTCCACAGAAATCTGGCGCGGAAGACCAAAGGCACGGTTTCAGCCTGACCCCCGGCGTCCCCCCCCCAAGACCAGCCAAGAGGACAGCTGGCCCTCTCCGACCGAGAAAGGTTCGAGGATGCCCGGTTCAGCGACCGTCTCTGCCACCGACCCTCCAACACCAACCCTCCCGGCTTTTTTCAAATAAAGCCGGAATTCGTGTCGTCTCAATGGGGAAAGAACAGCCGTCGGCCTCCTTCCACTTACATTCTGGACGTGATAAAAACCCAGCGGCGTCCCTCGGCCGTTGTTCTTCAGGGGCTCGGTCGAGAAGGCTTCGTCGTGTCGATGCAGAAAGCTAGCAGGAGAAGAAGGGTCCCGTTCAGCACGACTGACCTTCCACAAACTCCCTCCTCATGGGCACCGAGACCATTTAGGACAGGGGTAGATCAACGGCAGCCCCTCCTCGGTTTGCTCTTTTTATTATTTTTTTTAAACCACAACACCCATAATCCTTTACTACTGGTGATGCTGATTTGGACTGATGGGAGCAGCCATGGGCCTTCTGTTTCTTACCCTCCTGGGGTCCTCTTGGGGTGAAAGGTAGGATGTACAGGTAAATAAAATAAATAAAATACACTCATTTCCTCCCAGAAGGAGAGGTTTGCAGTCTCTATCCTGACGAACCATGGGATTTACTAAAATGTATCAGAAGCTGCTTCATACCAGGCTTTCCATGAGGGCCAGGGTTGCCCAATCTGACTCGCTGCATCTCTCGATATCCTGGGCATATCCTCTTGCCAACCACCTATCGCCCCTCCCCAAGCCATCTTTGTAAACAGAGACACTAGAATCTGAATCCTTGAATTTATACTCTTCCATTGGTCTGACTAGAGAGAGCAGTGAGCGTTTTGTTTGCCTAGTTTTGATCTTGCCCAGGAGGCATGAAGCTGACAGCAAAGACCGCTCGCAGTTGGAGCGGGAGAAGGTCCAACAAGCCGCACCTGATGCCCGGCGTGACCTGCTCACTTTCAAAAACGCTTCCTGATCGGCCACAACCGTCAGAGAAGTCTCCACGAGCAGACATACAGCAACTCCTCAACAGGCCCTTCAAGGTGGAAATGCTCACAGGAAGGCAGGAAAGTTTGAAACACGCCATCGGAAGGAAGCCCTTCCCGACTTCGGAGGATGCTGGACCCCCACAGCATCCGGAATTCCTGATCGTTGCCTGGGGGGGGTGTTGTGGGTTGGAGAGGCTGACGGCCAGCAACATCTGGGGTTATGCAACGGCTGGAAGTTTCTGTGCTTAAGTGCTAAAAAGGTGACCTGCAGTTGGGCTCGCCATAGAACTAATCCAGTTCAATCCGGATGTTCGTTTCTAGACTCCACGAGCTTACTTGAACTGGCAGAAGATGTCTGCGTATTCCGGGAGGATCCCACTGGCTTGGAGCACGGTCACGCGGAAAGTGAACACGCTGCCCAGCTTCAGGTGGTCGCCAACCTCTTCGGTAAAGCCTTCCACGGGCATCTTGCCATCCAGCAAGGTTCCAGACTTCAGATCTGTGGGGTGCAAAAAAAAAAAAAAAAAAAAAAAAAAAAAAAAAAAAAAAACAAAGAGAGAGAGAGAGAGAAAGAGAGAGGGTTATCTCACGCTTCTCTGAGGGTCGCAGCCGATCAGGAAATCCCGATGACGCGATCCTTCTTTCCTAAGGAGCTGCTCAAAACCACTTCTGGGATTCCCCAAGAACTGCCACGGTGGTGCCACTCCAGGCGTACTTGGAAGCTAGATTTCCTCACTCTTAGTTTCCAATACCATCAGGACCACCTTGTAGAGAAGGAGAGGCTACGAGATTCAGTCTTTTGTTAGCAGAGCTCTAGGCAATTCTCTGACAAAGGGGCGTCTTTTGAGACTCTGATTATTCCCTCATTACACAGAAGTTTGAGACAGACACCAAAAGGGCTCACTTTCAGGAAGAACTCAATTACGGCAGCTCTTCCGCCAGGCTGAGCCAGCTCAGCCCACTGAGAATGTGGCCTACTTTCTCTTCCTCATCATTTTTTCCTTTTGCACGACATGTTTTTTCAGAGCAAGGGTTAAGAGCAGACATTGTCTTGGCTTTTTAAACATATGTTTGTGCAACATACATACAGAACCCTTCCAGCCGTAGACTAGCATAATACTACAAAATCAAATAATCAATGAACTCCTTGTATCGAAATCACGAAATGTCTCACTTTACACGTTATAGGATACGGATTCAGAATAATACCCCAGGTAGGAATCATCACTTGGGTCCAGGCCTGTTGCCCCTTTATCTCTGGGTCCCAAAGGTGACCAGCGTCAACCCTTCCAAGACAGAGCACGAGGGACCCGCCAGTGACGCTGAGTCCACCCGCTCAAACGACGGTCTCTGATCTCCTTACCCAGGTCGTTCATTCTGTTGATTTCTTCCGGAGGGGTGATGCCTTCCGAGCTCTGCCCCTGTCCTTCCACAATTCTCAGCTCCTCCAAGGAGAGTCCCGAGCGGGTCATGGCGACGGACGAGAAGTTACTCTAAAGCACACACAGAGGGAAAAGCAAAGTGTCGAACCCATTCTCCTTGCTCCTTCGACTCAAGGAAACGACTGAACGGCCGGAGGTGTGCTGATATAAGGGGCTCAGTGAAGGCATCCGTTACCTTGTTAAAGTACTCGTTATCAAACGAGATCTTAGCCGTGCCAGACTGCCGAATTCCAGATCCATAATCGGGGGCTTCTTCGTCCGCTAAAAAAACAAACAAACAGGGAAAGCCTTCGGATCAGACCTCAGAGTAGCGGCAGCCAGCCTTTGAAAAATGTCACATTCAAGCGTTCCTTTGCAATGGGTTGCAGAACGAATGTGGTTTCTAACCAGGCATCGGGCAGCCCTTCAGAGAGCTGGGCCATTGCAGAGCATGGGGGTCCTGCTTCTGCAGAGGGGCGCAACACGCACCCCTCCCAAACGTTAACACGACTACTTATGACCCCATGACTACTGTGCTGCCTCCCCGAGGCGCGTCCCTGGAGAGAATGAGGAGGGAAACCCGGGCCCTGCCTCTCCACACCAGGGGCGAGGCGGCCTGGGATCCCCAGCCGGGCCAGGGGTGCGACCGGCCAGTGGGTTCGGATTCCAAAGCCTGCCTGGGGGCTGAATCCTACCAAGGCCACCCTCCCTCCTCCCACCACTTTCCCCGAGTCCTCCTTGGGCTGGCCGGGGGGGGGGGGCTAATGGGAGCGGTCGGCCCAAAGAGCTGGCCGGGGCCAAAGTGAGCGCGGGACACTTACCAGCTATAGCCTGGACAGCCACACGGAGAAATCCACGCACTTCCCCCTTCTCGCTGACCACGGCCACTCGGTGGATGAGTGGCACTGGGTAAAGGAGATTACTCAGGTATACAAAGGCCCTGAGGGAGGAAGGAAAAGAGAGGAGGAGGGATTATAAACAAGTATAAACCCACTGCGTTCTCACTTACAAAGCAAGATCCGCATTTGACAACCTAAACTGACATAATTATCGTTTTATCTGTTTCTAGCTCGGAGCTCTGGCACAGCATTAAACTCTCAGCACGGGCCTGCACATGTCACATGATCAGATTTCTGGAAATGCATAAAACCATAGCTGAGCGCTTGCCAGCAGTGAGTTAAACTACATGATGTTGGTTTATCAGAGGGCTCTTGAAATCATCACTAACCATCTACGCGCCTTGTGCTGATCTTTGCAAGCAAAGGGATTTAACTTCTCTCCGCCATGTCCTCTGAAGAGAGAACAGCCCTTTTAAAGGGGAATTAGGGTTTGATTTACTTCCCCCCCTTCTCTCCACATCCAAACTCATCCCCAAATATCATCCGACAATATTTGAAAGGTCATCGGTTTCATGGTTTTGAAGCCCCAGGGAAACAACAGGTGCAATATTATTATTATTTTCAGCAAGTAAACTGTGGACTAGTAACTTGCTGAGAGTGATTGCCAAGGCTGCATTAACCTTATTCCACCCCCCTCACCCTAACAGATGGAAGTTTCCTGAAATGAAGAGGAGGTGAGTAATGTAAAAATGTATGTTCACGTGATTAAAATATACATAATTCTATAACAAAAAATGTAGACAAATGGAAGTACAAAAGAAATAAGATTAATAAAGCACTAGCAACAGAAATGAAAATGCAAATATGAGCAGAAACAGCTGCAACTCAGCACTTGGAGAAATAAAAAAAAAATTCTAGTTCCTTTTTTCAGTCTGCTCGGCTATGACACAAACACCTATTGTGCCAGGAAGGAAAACAAAGTGCTGTGAGGAAAGACTGCCATGTCTATCCGTCTGGCTGTGCTTTTTTAATGGCACCCTTTCTATGAAATGAAGCCTCTGGTATAAAGCGAGGAGTTCGTTCCACTTCCCCGGGACAGGCTGCCGCCAGAAGCAAATCCAAGCCAATCTTAGGATAAAATCCACCCGAGGAGGAAAATGTTTCGAAGACGCGTGGAAGTGGCGGAAAGCGACACCTTCCCCTCGCCTTTTTCAATCCAACCCCCCCGACGGGGAAACTCTCCACTGCTCGCTGACCGGGGTTTCTCAAGCCCCTCAAGACCAGCGAGGAAGCTGAAGGATCGCGCTTTCTTCTTCCATTGCAAAACGGACGGGCCGGGGGTTCTCTCGAGCGCTTTGCGAAATAAGAGGCCAGCAGGTGGCTCCTGCCCGTGGGTAAGGGGTGCCGTTCGTGTCACCTGTCAGGAATCCTGACCCCGGCCCAGGGATGGGATCGGCGCTCTCCGGGGACCACGATAAAACCAAGATTCTGCCTTCCTGAGGGCTCCAGCCTGGGCTAACTTCAAAAAGGCATCCTTGCATGCCGTCATACACACACACACACACACACACACACCGGGTTGGGAGAAGGTGTCTCCATTCATCCCAGGCCTTGCAAAATCAAGGAGGCCTAAGCTGGTGCTCCCTGATCCCCAAGAGGCAGGATAAATACAACACAGCAGCTTCTGGCACACAAACCAGTGAACCACTCCCCTAAGGCTCTCTTTCAATCCGCCCTTCAGCCACTGAGATTGTTCCTGAAAAGAGCTGTGGGTCCCTGGAGCAAGAACAGAGAGGGGAATAAACTGCAAAAGTCCTTTATTCCTTATACTTTTACCACATCTCTGGGCCGGTCCTGCAAATGGCAAGAACTCTTTCTACCCGAGATAGACGACCCCTGGATGTTCCGCATAGTTACAATCCTCAATAGCCGCGAGCACAAGCTGACCTCCGTGAATTTGCCTACAGCTTTTTCAGAACCATCAAAGGTAACGGTAGGTACAAAGATCCCCACCAGAGGCTGTCGGAAGCAAACGCCCATCCGCCCAGGTGTTCTTGGAGTAAAACTCCCAGAATTCCTCACCACGAGCTGAGCTGGCAAGGATTTCTGGGAGATGTAGTCCAAGAACATCTGGGGACCCACAGTTGGGAACTGCTGCCCTAGGCAATCAAAGGTGGGGGGGGGGGTTGAGACAAGCCAATCACATGCAAAGGGCACTGGTTCCCTAGCTGTGGCTTACTGTTTTGGCTTATCACCACATCCTGCAGCACTGAATTCCACAGATCATTTAGGCACAGAGCGGGGGCTGTTCCTTCTGTTTGCCAGCTAAACTCAGAGAAAGACGGGCAAAGCTCGCTTTCCTTAACACGACACAGCCGCAGACTGAAAAAGGGTGGCGGGAGGGGAGCTACATGAGCAGAAAGATGGGTGAGAGGCAGATGCACACAAAAACCAAACTACAAACGAAATCAAACGTAAATTTCGGGGGTGACAAACAGAACTCAAGGAAATGGTTGTGGCGATGTTCTGTTTTCTTTAGATTAAATGCAACATTTTCCCTCCTGCTTGGGATGAGCAGAAAAACCGACGGGCGACGTGACAAGGGAAAAGGAATCGGACACAGGGACTCGCTCTTTCGCTCCGGGCCGCCTTCCCGTGGCTTCAAGTATCTCTGCTTGGCAGCCAAAGGAGCCACGGAGAATGGTGTGACCTGCAGGGTTCCCAGCAAGCCGCCATGCCAACGTGGACGTTGCCAACAAGGCTCCGGGGAATACTCGGGCACCTGAGACGGACGTCCCAGGAAACCTCCGATGGGCTCTGCTGGAAATGGCAGCAGGAAACGGTGCCTAATCTGCAGTCCGAAACCTGCCGGCATAATGGCGTTCCACGGATTTTGCTGTTCTCTCTGCCTTGCTAATCTCACGGCCAGAAAAGCCGCCGTGGTTCCATTACAGACAGGATCCCAGTTCAGGGTTAATGCGACCTCAGAACTGACAAACCACGGCTGCTGATCACGCAACAAAAGCCAAAATCAGAAACGGTGGTCTGGGTGGATTTACGAAACAACAGCACGTACCAACTAAGCTTTGGCTATAGAATGTAGGAACTCAAGTCTGAGTTTCTAGATCTAGTTACAGAGGTTTTGAAGGGGAAAAGATACAGGCAAGCTATGCGTTGAGGGGGAATGTGGGCAGAGATCAGGCAACCCACGTGGCCATCCAGCTGTCTGGGATAACAGTCCCCCCAACGCCCTACCACTGGCCATCCTGGAGGTGGGGGGGAGACTAAAGCGAGTTGTCGGCCAGACACATCTCAGGTGTTTGTGCACACAAAGGTTTCTAGCCGATTCCTTGTGAGGATCAGCCCCGGGAGTCAAGAGCCCAGGAGGGCGAAAGCGCCCCACCGTTGGCTTTTCTCAAGATTGAACCTCACCAACCTTCCCACTAAAATGAACCAAGGGGACCGGTCGTAAAACGGGTCATGCCCATCATTGAAGAGGTCCGATCCCTCCTCGGTCCCCACGTCGGAGCCGGTATCGTCCACATAGGCCTCGTCGTCAAAGTCCTCCATCTGGTCCTGCTGCTCGTCGGCCAGCTCGGTGAGGTCGGAGTCGGCCGTGGAGAAAGTGGGGGAGGGCGTGCGGTCTGCCAGGCGCTCGTTGACGCAGCCGTGGAAAATGGGGGAGCTAGATATATCGGTTAACGGAACACTTTTTGATTAGCGTGGCGAGGGAGGAGAGAGAAAGACAGGAATAGCTTCATTCAACAAAGGCAGTCTGTCGCCCGAGGCCCAGCTCACAGACCGCGAGCATCAATGTGCAAGCAAAGAAGGGGAGGCGAGGAGGAGACACCGGGGGGGGGGGGGCGGATTCAAGTTGAAAGGGGAAGGACTTCAGAAGGAACCCAACATAATCCGTAAGGAAGTGCACTGACGCACACGGCTATTTCTGGAACCTTGCGCTATGCTCGTGACACAAAGTTACGATTCCCAGCGCTTCCAGGTTTCTGCCTTCGGGCGAGAACCCCGGGCGCTTTCTGCAAAATGCAAAAGGCCGGCCAAAGTAGGAGAATTCGGGACTGGACCCATGGCGTGGACGGGAGGTCAAGGCAAGTGAGAATGCTTCCTCTCCACACTACCACCATCTCATCAAAAGCTCCCTGCTTATACTGTGACAGAGAGAAAACCACGAGGAAAAGAAGAAGAAAGGAGATTCCAGCTAAACGTGAGAAAGAACTTTCTGGCAGGAGGAATGGCTGGACAACCAGAGGAACTACCTGGGAGGGCTCGCTCCCCTTCACGGAGGGTTTCCACAGAGAGGTTGGGGGGGGGGGCCATCGAGGAAAGATGCTTTAGCTCTGTATTCCCTCACTGCTAAGGGCTTAAGGCCCGATGGTGCTTGAGATGATCCCTTCCAAGGCTATATTTCTAGGTGAAACACCTCTTCTTGAGCACCTTGTTGATGATATGCCATCATTTATATTTATCCTCCCAGCTGCTATCTGAAGTGGCGTGCTCTACACCTCTCCTGCACAATAAGCAGACGAAGTAAAGGATTGGACCGTCTGCGAAATCACTAGCCATCCTTTCTTCTTTTTTTTCCTTCCGGCGCATGTCGAAGGCATGCAGCGGCGACACTGAAAGAGCGACTAAGCAAAAAGAAAACAAAGACACACAGACAGACAAAAGACACGCAAAACCATTTGGGCCCAGGCACAGGAATGGCTTGCGGTCAATGGAGCAAAAGACTGAACGTCGAGATCCCCGACGGGCAGGAGCCGCAGAGGGGCAGAACGTGGGGGGTTTCCATCTGCCAGAATCCCTCCACCCCGGAGCATTTCCTCAACGGGAACTTCACCTGCTTCACTCCGTTTTCATGTAGAAATCAAACTCAGGAGAGGGAAGATGGGCACTAAATGCTTAAATGCTGGCCTCTAGTGAAGAAAAGGGTGGCTCAAACGCCGAACTTTTGAGAGGGGCACAGATTACGTCGGCTTACATGTTTGTGTGTCCCGAGCTGTCACGCCAGGACCGACTTATCACAACCTGAACAGGGCATTCAAGGTAAGGGAGGTATTTAAGGAGCGGCTTCACCGGCTCCACTCCCCCAGTGAGCTTCCGTGGCCGAGTGGGGATTCGAACCATGTTCTCCAGGTAATGGCCCTCTACCCACTACACCACACTGGGAATCCACATACTTAGCAAAGCATCAATGGCCCACTGAGCAAATCCAGGTGGGGCCCCTTTTCAAACAGACCCACAAAAATTCTACACCTATTTTGACGTCTTAGGGGGAGGGTGCTTCCAGACAGAGGCCACAAACAGCCACAAGGGCACGACATGGCTAAATCTAGCTTTGTCTCCCAAACAGATGCCCTGTGGTAAGTGGGGAGGGACAGAAAAAGAAAAAACCACCCAGAAGGTGTGGATGGATTACAAATGGAAGGCAACAATGGGGTTTGGAACCCACACATAAAAATTCATGAATGAAGCAGGGCTGTTTCACAACAGAAGTCACATCTGGAAGCACCCTGCAAGCGAACGCCACATTAACAGGACAGAAGAACGACAGCGCAGAAAGAAAAGTTACCCCCTGGAATCTGGCCCAATCTGGTCCTAGGCGGCGCTCCGAATGACGCCGATCTGGACGCTGAAGCTTCAGTTTTGGAAAGTCTTGAGTTTGTTCCAGCTAGTACGTATAAAACCCTCTCCCGGCCCTCAAAAACTGTGCTCTTGCAAAGCTGACCTTGGTTGACCAACCAGAGCCTGTGGGTCACCTACCTGCCAACCAGCTTGAACCAATGGAAACGGTCGTAAAAAGGGTCGCTCCCGGTCATGGCGCTCTCCCCCTCCTCCTGTGTGTTCGAGGCCATTTCTCCCGCCCGGTCGTACATCTCCCGCATCAGCTCCAGCCTCTGCCTGTGATGCAATTTTTTAAAAAAAGAGTTGCCAAGAAATCAGCGCTCAACCAGACCGAGTGAAATAAGTTGAAACCGCTTTCTCAAATCGGGTACGCTTCTGGTTGCATCGAGTGGTATCTGTTGATTGGTTTTATTTTTATTTCTTTGCTGCAGTGATTTATGATTTGTTGTAAACCACCCAGAATAGTATGTTGCACTAATATACAAATCGAAGATATAAATAAATAGAACAAATCAATACTCCTCCAAATATTAATTTTCTTTCCATTGCCCAACAGAGTTAGGAAACCCAGGGCTCACCCCCTATTTGAAGGACCACTCCCATGATCTCTTACGACCGGCCATGCTGGCTCGGACTTCTGTCAGTCCAGAAATCATCTGAAGGACCAACGTTTCCCACCTCTGTGGGCACAAGATCTATTGATAGATCATTTGGTGACTTGCTGGAGATCAGAAAGGGTCCCCAACAACTCCCGATTGTTACGATGATCCTGATCTTTAGATGTATGTTAAACTTTTGTGAGCCCCAGAGTTGAAGCCCGAGTCGACCCTCTCCTTGCACTTTCTCAGTCCTCTTCCAGAGAAACCTAGCCTGCAACACCCCCCCTCCCATGCAGCCATCATGGATGGCCACACACTGAGTTGAGGGACAGCTGTCATGGTGTGGAAAAAGGACCCAAAGCGATTTCTTCTTCTGTTGCATCCTCTCAAGATGGAAAGGTGGAAAAAGACAGGGGGCCCGGCACTCTGAAAATGAACTTATTTCCCAGACAGGATCTTGACAACAGGCAGGGGATTCTAGCCTGTGCTCTCAACAACATACTTGAGCTTTTCCAGGGACCAGTAATGAGTTGCGCCGTTCTTCAGATCCTGGACTTCCACGGCCACCACCGTCCGAGGGAAAGGTCTGCACTCCTCTGGGGTCTTCTCCATTTCTGGGGGCAGGAGTTCCGGAGGCAGCGGGGAGTAAAGCGTGTCAGTCAGCAAGACAAACTGGAATTGGACCTGGAGGGAGAGAAAGCGAGGTAGGAAACGGTGAGTCCTGGTTGACCAAATCAACCAAGGAGTTGGTTGCCCTCATTTCTATGCTTTGTCTATTGATACTCCCCAACAGATCAGAGACCCGGTCGAGCCAACTCTATACACCGAGACCTTCCAATGTTTCCCAACGTGGAGAGAGGGAAGGAGGGAAAGGGTTTGTATGGGGATAAACAAACAGAAACTTGAAATATCAGTGCAAGACATTTTGGCTTCTGCAGAAGGCAGAAACCAAAACATCCTCCCACAATGTTTCAATTTTTCTCCCACTAAATACATGCTGGAAACGATGAACTGCCTGCTCCTGGGTTCAAACGTTTGCTTCCTCTTTCTCTCCACGGAAGGAGGTTGCCGGACAGGCAAGCCGAGAGATAAGAAGGCCAACAGACCTGAATGTGTGAGCATGGAATTACAAAATTTTTATGGGTAAGGTTCCATTCATCCAGTGAGGTTAGTCTACACAGTCATCCATCACGAGTCCTTAAAGGGCCAGGAGAATCTCTGTTGCTGTTTCCAAAGCCAGAAAGAGATCCCCTTCCACCTCAAATCCCGCGTGCCTGAGCACAATCCGTGCTCCCTCCAGGAATCGGGACACCAGTGTGCGGGGAGTGAGCTCTCCGGAACCCCCCCTACCTTCTTTTTCAGCTCCACGCTGATGGCGTTGCCTTCTTTCAGGTAGACGGCGTTGCCCCACAGCTGATCCCTTAAGGAAGTGAACTGGTGGAACTTCCATTTCCGGAAAGCCCACTGGGCCAGGTCGTACTCGCGCTGCGTCCAGGGCACTGCGGGAGGGAACAGAAAGGGCGTGGGCTCACTGGGGGTGCTGGGGCCACCCTCCTGCACGAGGGCACGATTACAGAGGCACAAAGCAAGCGTCCTTTCTGGAAGGGGCTCCCCAAAGAAAGATGGCGGGTGGTAACACTTAACAGTCTTTCCTCTACAGGGTCAAAGGCTCCCCTTCTGGTGCCAGCACGTAAAGACCGAGGAGTCTCATTCTGTATCTGGTTTTTACACCCATGACATAAATCATGGTTTGGAAATATTTCTAACACACACACACCGCGTATGCGGACGTGCACGTTTATCAGTGTTTTCTTGTGTTGCGCACCCACGTACAGTGCGGCACAAATTAATCCGTGCCTTTTAAATGGAAGTACCTTTCAAAGTCCTTCACAGAACCTCAGACCCCAGAATTCTGCTCAGCAAAGGCAGAACGGCTAAAGCAGTGTCCATCGTAACCATGGAAGGCAGATGCACCTAAAATGTGCTTCGGATGGAATGAACCAATGATGCTGGCAAAGTACGGCTCTCTTGGGCTGCGTAAAGGGGGGGGAGGGGCAGGTCCTTCAAATACGTTTCTGTAAAGCAGCCACAAGAATCTCAAGAGCGGCACACACTCCGGGGTCCTCTCCGGTCACTGCCGCTGACACCAGCCCAGAAAGACGTGGGGAACTCACCCTCCTCCTCTTCTTCTTCCTCCTCCTCCTCCTCGGTGGTCTCGGCCGCCAGCGACCGGGTCTCCACCTGCTTCTGCAAGGCCTGGAGCTTACTCTCGTAGTCCTGAAGGGGAAAGAAGACAGACGGACGTGGGAGGGGAAAGAGAGAAGCAAAAAGCAGACAGCTGGAAGAACACATCAAGACAGAACAATCCTCTGGAGAAAGAGAGCCGTCCTTTTCTCATCCACTCCACTTTCAGGAAGACCAGGCCCTTCCCTTGTTTCAGGTGACGGTTCCTACAGCCCCTTATGGTTCGCCAAGCGATGGGCCAAAAGCGCTCTAACCCCGGGCTCTGGAACTCACGGGAGGAGCGGGCCGTCAGCGGGGCTGCCTCGGAGCCTTGCGGCTTCTCTGCCCACCAGCCAGGATCCTCGCCTATCGCTGTGGTCCATGTCCTTCCTTCCTTCCCGTTGGCCGACCCCCAACGGGCACGGTCCGGCTGAGGTATCAAAGGGGAACCCTTGCTCCAGCGTTAAGTCACAGGCTTTAGAACAAAAAGGGAACGGGATCCCGCACTTCGAGGTCACACACTGGCAGACCAAAAAAAAAAAAAGCCCTCCATGGATCGTACTTAGGAAGCAAGTTGAAAGAAAGCCGACAGAAGAGATGCACAGAAAAGAAACGGAGCCGATCTCATTCACACATAGATGCTCGGGAACAAAGACAGACACCAGGTCAAGCCAGAAAGCGTGGCCTAGACCAGTGGGTTCCCAGGCTTGGGTCCCCCAGACGTTCTCGGACTGCAACTCCCAGAAGCCTTCACCACAAGCTGGGCTGGCCAGGATTTCTGGGAGTGGCCGTCCAAGGACATCTGGAGAACCAGGGTCAGGAAGCCACTGCGTCTAGAACATTAACAAGCAACCCACATATCTGTGGGCTCCTTCCCGCAAGAAGAAATGGGGTAGGGCTGTCATCACAGAATCCCAGGGAGGGGGAGGTTAGGATAAACGGAATTGAGAAAAATGGGGAATGTAATTAACCCTCCCCTGGCAGTGTAATTTTGTTCATATTCAGTCAATGAGTTCCATGCTGTTGACTCCCATACAGTTTTCCTAGTATAAATACATCTTTTGTGCTTTTTGAAAAATCATCACACTGCAAAAATTCTGAGAAGGGGTATTTCAAAAGATGATTGGTTCCTATATTCCTGCCCAAGGCTATAATTATATCAGTGTATATTAAAAACCCGAACCAAAGGGGTGCTCTGCTCACCCCCATACCCTGTTGGGACTATAAAACTCAGCAGTCCGAAGCAGCCGGCCAATAACTACAGAGTGAGGGAGTCAGCCCAATAGACCAGAAAGATGCCAATTCCATTTTTGAAATGGAAAAGGTGTAAATAAAAAGAAACAGGCTGGAATGAAATCCACATGGATTCTGTGAGGGCAAGGCTCATGTGACTCCTGAATTACCCATGTGATTTCTTTCTTTCTTCTTTTAAATGCAATATGACAATCTAGCAATTATGTGCCCCTTCCTGGGAGGACTGGATATTCCATATAGAAGGCCTGAATTATTTCTGGAGAGCCCCTCCTGGGACCCCAACCTTTCCTCCCCTCTCTACTGCACACAGAAACAGCTCCTAAGCTATTGGTAACAAAAGAAAAAAAGAGGAGGGGGGCGCGAGGCGGAGGGGTTCGATTTCCCAGTCTTCAAATTAAAAAAAAAAAAGGCCAAGCCACATTTGATGAATGAAAAGAAATGGCCTAGTTAAAAATAAGCCTGCTTCCCCGGCAACGCAGCGGAGTGAAGCTAGCCGGCTGCCCTCGCCTCCCTGGGAATATTCGGCATCATTTACAGACCCGGGGGGGGGGGGGGGAAAGTCAAGCAATGGCTGAATTAAAGTTTCGGGAGTAGAGATCCTTTTTTTTCTTTCTTGCTGTTGTTATCGGACGTTGAAAAATTAAAACTCCACACACCCTCTCTATAGCAAAGTCGCTCCCAGGCTACTTTGTTCCCCAAAAAACATCACGCTTGTGTTCCGGTTTGCTGAAAGGCAGGCTTTAAAAAAAAAAAAAAGGATCAGGGGGTGTGTGGGAGAAGGAATGCCGTGGGGAGAAGCCACTCCGGCTGCCTGAAACCGGATCATCTCGGCCACCTCTTTCTTCTGTCGCAGAGCCTGGCCCTGCACCACCGACGGGCCAAGGAGGCTCCGTTGCCCCAAAACAGATCCGAAAGGTGCCAAGACCATAAGAGAAACCCCCGCTGGATTCACGGCTCCTCCTGAGGAGTCCCCCACCCTCCGGACCCTGGCTGAGATCCTGTGGACAGCCTGAGACCTACAATGCCCCTGGCCCATCGGACCCGCCCAGGCTGTCCGCTGACGGCTGCCAGGCCAGCGGCGATGAGTGCCCCTTTCGAGGCCAGCTTCCTCATCGGCCGGACGAGGGAGCCGGAAGCTGCTGGGTGCAAAGCGGCCACACGTCGGGCCGGCTGCACTCCACAGGGCCAACGGTTTGCTCCGAGATTTTCGGCCTTTCCGGACTTCCATTTGGGGACATCAGGCCTGGCTCTGGCAAGAGTCGAGAGGGTGGGATTAGCGACCTTCGACGAACGAAACTGTCGTCGGCTCAACAGGTTCACGAATCCAATCCAGGGCTTCAGCCCACCCCCTGCGGTCCCGTCGCTTCCACCCCAGTTTTGACACACCGGGTTCCTCCGCTTGCGAAACCGCGGCAAGGGTAAGTGGGGCCATTATCCCATTCCTGAAACAGGACGGCCGGGTGACGTCATGGACACAGGCCTTCTTGGCAGCAGCAAAGGCTTTCTTTCCAGGACAGCGTCCACAAACACCCCCTAAAAGCACACCGGCTTTGTCGTTCCCCACCAGGGCTGTTTGAGGGATGGACAGCTCTTTATAATCAGCCGCCCCCGTTTATATTCTATATGCATTACAGTTGTTACTTCGAAGTAGATTCGAAACCAGTGGGATATTTTATTAAACTCCCTCACACACAAAGAAAGGGAAATGTTTTAAGAATAAGTTCTAAAGAGAATTTTCAGATTCTCTGTCATTAAAGAGGCCACCTGGCTCCCTCCCTGTTGTACTTCTGCCCGTCGACAAAGGCTCCTTTATGCCTTTGGCAACTGATCTCACTTGCTGTCACTGCTTGGATGGATGTCATTGTTTTGCATTTTTAAGCCATTTTATGCAATCGTACTATGTTGTTCAGAAGCCCTCCTGAGCCCCATTCATGGCACAAAAGTTGATTATAAGTCAAATGAAATCATCATCATCATCCAGATATTTCTTCATTCCATTACTACTATGTCTGGTGTGTTATGGTTCGAGGTGTCTATCTTGATATTCTCATTTTCCGACACCTTCTCTACCTCAAATGTCTGGATCACCGACATTGCAATTCCATTGGATGCCAGAGTTGAAAATAAAGAATTGGAAAAACTAACAGAAGTACAGAGACCTGGTGATTAAAACATCTCACTTGTGGATGGAACACCCTTCAGTGGTCCCCGTAGTCATTGGGGCTTTGGGAACAATATCAAGAAATTTCACACAGTATTATAAGCGGTTTCAAATCTCAGAAATAACACCACGAGAGCTGCAAAAAAACAGCAATATTAGGAACGGCACACATACTGTGCCGATATTTAACAGATACTTAGGTTTTTGGTTAAAACTTGTATCTGTTATACAATACCAGTCAATGTTTTTATAATTTTGATTGACTGGGCCTGGTGTTTTTGATTATGACAATGATCATGACAAGCATTATATTAAGCAGACTGTAAGTATTACAATCAAATACCGTATTTTTCGCTCCATAAGACGCACCTTTCCATAAGACACACCAATTTTTAGGAGAAGAAAACAGGAAAATATAATCTGTTTTCTTCGCTCCATAAGACGCACAGACTTTCCACCCCCGTTTTGTGGGGAAAAAGTGTGTCTTATGGTGCGAAAAATACGGTAACTCCGTCACAGTTTATTCTCCTAATGAGACTCATGGGCAGTTGAGATTCTAAGTCAGGAAAGAATGTGCATGTAATTAACCGATGGAATTCTCACTCCCAGGACATTCATTCACAGCCACCAGCTTTAAAGGTGGATTAACAGAGTTTGATTGTTCCTCTGCTTCAAAGAAGGGCTGAAGAAATGACTGCTAGATCCTCCCTGGATTGTTCTCATCCCTTTTCCACATCTTAAAGTCAGTGGCCGTGGCTCGCCTATTTTTGGCAACTGACTTCAAGGAAGGTTTACAAGACTTGTGTTCAAAGGACCCTCTTCTCAACCGCTGTAAACTTCCTGTCCGTCTCCTTCAACAAGTGATCACAGACACAAAAAGGATGGGGGGAAATCGGGTAAAAGCACCCCACCTCTATCCATTTTCTCCACATTGTTGTAATCCTGGGGAGGGGTGAGGGAGATTCATTCCCTTGGGTTTCTTAAAAATGGATGCTTTTTACACCCCCAACCAAGAGAAGACCAGACACTTACAAGAGTATTTTGCCGTTTATTAAAAGCCCTTGTTAAAATGCACAATCTGGTCTGCTTTGCACAAAATGCAGACATGCTTAAAAAAAAGGAAAACATAGTCAAACCCACTTTTTTAAAAAAAACAAGCAAACACATACACACCCTAATAAAGGGCCAGATTTTGAAATATCATCCATTCACTGGAAGAGTTAATTCTTCCTTTACAGTAATTTTGGACAGAATTCCTACATGGAAGTTCTCCGCGTATTTCCCAAAGGCACTTTTTAATCAAAAGCACTATTTAGAAAAAGGATACACAACTTAAACCGTGAAACGCAAGAGGCACAAGGTGAATGGAGGGGGGAAAATCCATTCCAACCTTCCTTTGAAGTAGCAAAAGATCTTTCCCTCTAACTTCCATGATTGACGCCCAGCCAGAAAGAAGTTTGTCGAAAGGAAGACGGAAAAGAGGCAAATTTAAAAGCCTGAGCCGCCTCCCCTTTGCAGTAAAGTGTCAAGTATTTCACTGACCCAGATCAGCTTCAATCAAACGTAGCACTTCGCATGCGAGATTCAAACAGCATTTTGAGAAGTTTCTTTTTTGGGGACTTAAAAGAAATCACATTTAAGTCCTGATATATTGCTTTAGGCACAAATAGCCCTAGAAAGATATCCTTAAAAAAGCAAAACAGTGCCCTAAGGAAGAGCACAATCTGAATTTAGCTTATGTTTTTAGCCATTTCAAGCCCACCTTTCCACAACTTCCAGCAAGTATATGAAGGATAGATAGTCTTTGATTAAGGGGTGTGTGTGAATCAAGCACTGTTTAAAATAACGTGTTTTTTTAAACATGATCCTCAAACAATTACCAGCATAATTTTAATGACGTACTTCTCTCCCTTTAGATTTAGATTTCAAGGGAAAGGCACTGGAATCTGTAGACACGCTGATTGTACTTGTTATGCTGTGAGTGTTTTACTCACCCAGTTCCAACAGAGATCAACCCTCTCGGCTGAGGGCTCTGGGACAGCTTCATTGTCTCTGCCTATACAACCAATTGCTTCGCTTAGGCCAATTCTGGATGGAAGCGATTTGGGCATTTCCCGCCCTTTAAAGCACTCTTTGGATGGTTTACAATATAATATTGCAGGCTACACACATTGCTCCCAGCTTCCCAGCAAGCTGGGGCTCATTCTACCAACCTCGGGAGGATGGGAGGCTGAATCAACCTCGAGCCTGCTACTTGAGCCCATCCGATCAAACTCAGCTCATGAGAAGAGTCTTGGCTGCAAGACTGCAGTTTAACTGCTACTCCTTTCTCGTGAGAGGCCACCGCCTCTCTCTGGTGAAAAAGTATTCTTCAGAAAAGAATGCTCCTATTTCTCTAATACCTGAACTGGCGCTCAAGGTCATAGTGACTGAATGGTTCTGAATGTAGAAATCTACATCTCGTTTTTTCCTAAAGAGGGAACTGAAAGGCTCCAAGATATATGGGGTTTTTTTTGGGGGGGGACAGAAATCTGAGAACTGGAGTGATTTCTTGTTGTACAGATAAAACAGGAATTTCAATCAGCATGAGAATGAACCCGTTTCTTATTATTTCAAGGCCACCTTTGCAATCAGGATAAACTATCTTGGTATCCTCGCATACACACACGTCCAGAATTGGCAAAAATCCCTTGGAAGATAGGCTAATTTCAAGTTTTCAGGGTGGATCCCGCCCGTCACCCTGCATTCTTCAACTTAAAAAAAAAAACAAGCAAAGATCGCCCTCTGCGCCCCCCCCCCAAGCCCGCTAACTTAATACGCACAAGTCTTGCAGAGAGAAGAGGTTTTAACCTAGCCTAGCTGAAAGCAGCCTGTTGGGTCGAGTATCCCACTTGATTCAGGCAATGCCTTCGGCAGCCCCTTTAGTTTTTACCCTGCACTCTCCAACAGGGAGAGAGTCTGCGTGGAATACAGGACTATAAATATTGTCTTCACTTCCACCACATATACAGAAACTGCAGAAAAAGAAGAGGCAAAAATCAGATCCCTTGCTGCCAGGGCCCAACCTCAGAAGCTCCCTCTGGGTGAATTTAACTACCATCCACTAGGAACGTGTAAGACAGAGAGAAAGGGTTCCAAAATGAAAAGGAAAAAAAACAGTGGGTGGGACACTCTCCCACATGCAAATCTCACCGCCCCCCTTCAAGCTTCTGGCTGCGTATAGCAAAATCTGCAGGTGTGGACAGATTCTTGCAAGGAGAGGATCACAGCGTCTCTCTCCTCCCACTTTAAGCATAAGGTTGAGGAGCCTTTCAGGGGGGAAACGGTGGCCACCGCAAGTCAGCATTTAATACAGTTGAATACCTGGGGATTCAACGCCAGACTTCTTACAAGTGAGGCCCTCAAAAGTTCTGGACCGGATGTACAATAACAAACCCCCCACCTGCTCCATTTCTCTCCCCTGCGATTATATCTCAAGTTCTTCACATCCCAAATACAAAGGAATGCACACATCAGATTAAATTCTTGTAAGAAACAAACTGAAATAAAACGGCCACTTATTCCTAACTGCAATGCAACCGTCGGGACTTTAAAAACCTTTACCCAAGAACCTTACAAGACAACACAGTGGAAGGGGGGGTAAGAGAAGGCATCATGTTAGGGTTCGGCTGATTGTCCGAAGAGCAAAACAGCGATATTGAGAACGTCGCTTGACAGACACTCAAGAAATGTTTTTCCTTAAAAAAAAAAAAAAAAGGAGGAGGAGGAGACAAATTCCTTGATAATAAAACGAAGGCACGCTAGAAGCTCCTATGGCGTCCTCCCACCCGAAGCCCTCCGGTCGGGGTTCTCAACCACCAAAACCCCAGATTTATATATAACCTGTTTCACAGGCAAAGGGTTGACAGGTAAACACGTTGGCCTTCTGCTCTGCATACAGGTCACTCGGCTGCTAAAATCCCCTCGGGGTCTTGAAACCCAAGGCAAGAGAGATCCAGCCACCCCCCGCCCCACCCCCGTCTCCCAGAATCGGCATCCCTCCCCCTCTCCCGCCCCCCCCACCCTCCTCAAACAGTCGTTTCCCGGCTGGCTTTGAGGTTGGGGGCCGAGAACTGCCGCCGCATCCGGGGCGGGGTCACAAATGGGTTGTAGGGATTCGGCCGATCGGCCTGTCTTGGGCGGGCACCGCCAGCCTCCGGATCAGCGCCCCCACACCCGTGACCGCCGTACGGCTGTCGGTGCTGGTGCATGTGCCGCTTCTGCTGGAAAGTCTGCAGATGATCTTGACCGGGGTGCCCAGCTCCGTAAGAGGGCGGCGAGGGTTCGGGAGCGTCCGGGCCCTGGTGGCGCGGGCTCTTCGGCTGGCCATTGAGGGAGTTGCTCCTCCAGCGGAGCGGCGCCGGCGGCTCGGGCTGCGAAGGAGACGGAGGTGGCGGGGGGTGCAGCGGCTGCCTCTTAATCTGGATCTTCTCTGGCCCCTTTGGTGGGCCGCGCAGGCCCAAGAGCTGCTGGTGGGGGTCCCTGGGCAGGTGGGCTTCTCTGCAGGGGTCTCGCCGGTCCTCCTCCTCCGGCTCCCCCTCCTTCGTCCCGTTGTTCTCCTTTGGGATCCGCACCTCGATCACCTCGTCCTCGGTAATGATGATGTGAGTCCCGGGACTCCACGAATTCCGGTGCTTGGGGTTGCTCTTGAAGGGGAAGCGTGGCTTGCGGTTCTCGGGCGGGATGAACCGGTGGGGCGTGTTCTGCCGGCGGAGCTGCTTAGCAATCTCTTGCTGCTGGAGGTTCTTGAACCGGACCTGCTCCTGCTTCATCCAGCGCAGGCGCCCCCGACGGAAGGCCGGATCGTCCTCCATCAGCCTGGAGACCCGGTCCTCTTGGCCGGAGCCAAGCTTCCCCTCCTTTCCCCCTCTCTCTTCAGCTTCTGCCCCAAGGGTGGGACTCGGCGCTTTCACTCTCGGGGCGGCCGGGCCCGATGGGGCCTTCGCTTCTTGGGAGCCGATCAGGGGCAAGACTTTTTCCATCTTGAGCATCTTGTTCCGGAGGACTTTTATCTCCTCGTCCTTCATGTTGTTCTGCTTCTTCACCTCCTGCAGGATGTCCTCCAGCTTGTCAATGTGCACCTTGAGGTCGTCCACGTCGGCGACGCTCTTCCCACCGAGGAAGGCATCTTCGATCTTCTCGTCGCCAACGCCGACGGTGTCCCAGACGTCTCGGGCCACCGCGCGCCAGGAGTCCCGTTCGTTGGGATCCTTCTTCCCGTACATGGCACAAAGCTCCTTCATCTTCACGATAGCCAAGGCCTCGATCTCCTGCCGCGTATGGCGGAAGTCATTGAGGGCCACCTCGTAGCAGATCTCCTTCACTGCCTGGATTTTCAAGTCAGAGACCGTCACCCACCGGGAGTCCTTGCTCAGGCGCCGGCGCTGCGGGATCTGGTACATTTTAATAGGCTCTCGCTTCTTGCCGCTGCTGGGGAGTCCACATTTTTTAACAATGGTTTGCAACTTGCTGGGGGGCAGCTTCTCTCTCAGGGATGTGATCAGCCTCCAGCTCTCTTCGCAAGACCGCTTGTCCGAGTCATCCCCACTATCAGAGTCTGCATCCTTTGGAAAACAAAAAAAATCGAGAAGTGGCCCCAAAATAACCAAAATTAAAACTGAGCGGAAGGAAGGTAAAATAGTAAACAAAAAGTCTGAATGATTTTTTTTTAAAAAAAGAAAAGAAAAAAGAAGCACAACTAAAAACTAAGAAATCATTGGGTGGGTGAAGGGGAAAGGCTCAAAACAGAATAAACGGTGGGAATATCTAATTTAAGAGGCCAGTCGTAAGATACTGGGTTCTGTATACTATGCATCGCCAGTAGTTTTCTTTAAAATCCAGCCAAATTTAAATTTCATGGCACATTTGACTCTAATCGTCCTGGAATAATTCAAGGTTTTCCATAATCCAATCCACAGGGATCTGTTAGAAGAGCCAACGGCAAGTACCTGGGCCAGTGGGCAGAAGCATTGCTACAGAGACGTGCAAGATTCTCAGTCAAACCATTCTTTCCCTCCCTTCTTTTTTGTTTTCTTTTTCCTTTTTGCTTCAGTTACTTGCAGAGTCCTTCCAGAAGAACAAACTCTTCCCTCCTCCAGAAGTCAACCCCGTGGTCATTGCAGGACAACAGTCAGATGGGGCAGCCAAGGTTAAGTCGAGTGAACGCGGGTTAGTAAGAACGTGGTGCGGGGTTGACAACGCTCACGGTTTTACGGTCCAGTCAGTCTACTAGAAAAGCAGCCAGAGAAGTGTTAGAAGGCAAGAAGGAAACGGTTTCAGAAGAAGCCACTAGGAAAACAGGGTTAGCAGTTCGGCAAGCGTCGTTACCGCGAGCGAGAAGGTTTCAAGCCCCAACAGAGAAATGCTTAGAAAGCAAAAGGACAAGTTGCGGCATTCCAAAATGCATTTTATTTCTTTGCTCCTGACATTTATTTTCAAAATGCTCATTTATTGCAGGTCAACTGAACAATGCCCAAGACTTTTAGAAGACTGAACCACACTGTGTTATTTTGACGCCTTGGGTCTTTCTGCATTCCACCGTCCAGCCTCTTATGGGTTTACAAATCGCCAGGTGGCTTAGGGTTCATTTGTTACAGGCTCACAGACAGTCTAGGAAGCTTTTCTGGCCAAAGAAGGGGAGGGAAGGGAGGGAGAGAGAGACATGCTTCAAACTAAATCAATTCACCAAGATGTACCCAACCAAGACCCAAACAAAACTCTCCGTGCGGTTCCAAGGGCCATGCCTATTTATGGGTGCTGGCGGCTTAGGCGTCTACTTATCCAGTGTAACACAGGAGCTGTGTTCCAGAGGTGGGCTGAGAATCCTAGCGAGTTACACCCTGGAGTTGGTTAAGTTCATGGAAGTTGAGTCAACACCCTCTGGTCCACTCCTGGCCCATTGGCAGGTCTGTCTTGCTCGAGAGAACAGCGCCCTCCGCCCACCCCCCAGAGGGATCCGACTACCTGGTCGCGCAAATGCTCCTAAGGTAAGCAGAGTCTGGGTTGAAAGAAACAGGCGCCCACCGCCACTGCATGGGAAACGGAAGATATTCAAGCAGGGCGTACCTTCTGCACACTGTGTACGGAGAGAGGATCACGCAGAATCCTCAAAGACCGGTTCCCAACTATTTCTGTGAAAGGGGCTGGAATGTGAGAGTACCTGTCATCTCAAGGGGCTTCAATGATTTCAGCCCCCCCATTCCTTTCTGGCTCAGGGAAACACAGGAGGAAGACCAGGTGGGAGGAGAGGACCACCTAAGAAGAAGTCTGAGGAGCGATTTAGATCTCAACATACAAGGTCCACAGATTCAGCAGGGAAGCAGAGAACCACACACTCCTGCCAAGAATTTTTCCTTCAAAATTTAAACCTAGGTGGTCTTTCAGCTAATGTTACTGATGTATGTCAAGGTGGGGGAAAGCTGTGGTCCTTCAGATGTGGTTTTCCCTGCTCACCAGCCAAAGCAGCTAATCATCAGGGGTGGACAGCAACTGGGGGTCCCTAGACCCAGACCGGAGGAAGCAGATTTCGGCTCAACGTTAGGAGGAATTTCCTGAAAGAGGGAGCTGCTCGCCAGCGGAGCAGATGGCCTTAAGGTGGGGGAGCTTTTCCTTTACAAAGGATGGGCAGCCGTCTCTCCAAAGCTGTAGCTGCAGGTGGATTTGGACTCAGCAGAAAACTAGGCTAGATAGACAACCTCCGAGAGTCTTAATAACTGCAGCATATGGAGCACCACAGGTTCCCGAAACTTGAGCAACACCATTCAAACACAGACCTCACTGCATTCACCAACAACAATCAAGTAAATTTGCCCGGTGTTGCCTCCTACGCACAATTCATTACCAAAATGGGTTTTGTTGGATGGAAAGGCTTTGACCTAAAAGGATTAAAACAGGGGCAAGCAAACGTGGGTTGCCGAGGCCAAAAACCTTCACTCAGAAGGCAGACATGAGTCATTCTAAGCTATCAATGCAATTGCTATGATCTCCTGTCATTTGCATTTTAAAAAGTTTATTTTTCTCTTTACTGGATGTCTTTAAATCCTGGAGTAGCTGTTGGGTTTTTTTTTTAATGAAACCATTAATATCAGTCTACAGTATACTCTACTGCTGCTTTCTGAATGGCTTTTATACATTTTCCTGCAGTTTACCCTTTTGATCCATTTCTGAAATCAACAGTTCCCCCTTGTCTGTAACGACACGGAGAAATAAATAAATCCCACCTTCAGATCTCAAACCCCCCCCCCAAAAAAAAACCTTCCCAGGCCCTCCTTGGCAGGTCAGCCAGGACTCCCACTGCTTCCCATCATCCTCGCTCTCACCTACTTGGTGGGTTTACAGGGAGAAGGAAAGCAAACGCCACAGTACCCGGAGCACAAGGGTTGCTGCGGAGGTGCTCAGGCTTTTTACTCCAGAGTAAGGACCATCCTTACATGGGGGAGCACCATCACCTGTGTATGTGATTCAGACAGCCAAAAAGGGGGGGGGGACCCTGAATTCTCCTCTCCCCTGCCCCCTTATTTCTCTTTGCTAACCACGAGGTTCTGCTCTCTAAGAAAGTCATTGTGTAGTGATTGTATGACGACCTCCTGTTGACCAGGAGGAGAACAAAAACCCGTACCTTTCCCCCTAGCCTGTAATTCAGGAGATCTGCTTGCTCCATGCCAGACCTTTTGTCCTGTGTTAGTTATACATGATTCCCTTGCCAGCCTCAGACGCCCGCCCTCCTCTTCCCTCGCCCGCCCTCGGCACCCCTTTGTAAGTCTCCATGCAAGGAGGATCAGAAAAGTTAAGACATGCACAGTGGCAGCCATCCTTCAGGGCATGACACGGAAGATGTCTCTGCACGCAGCTAGAACGTTCCCTATCCCGGCAGCAAAGAATTAGTAACGTGGTGATCATTCCAAGACAAAACCCAGGCAAACTCTCCAAGCGGCCATAACCGGAAACACCACAAAGACAGGACTTGAGAGATCACCGGGGAAAGGGGTTAGATGGGGACACAAGACCTCCCCTCGGGCCAGTTAAAAAACCAAGATGCTGGCACGGGACTGGCTTCAGTTCAACCTGGACCTGGGTCGAAGGAGGCAAGCCTTGGCCCTCCCAATTATCTTGGCCTACGGGGGCCATCGTTCTTTACCACCGGGGGGGGAGGACTCTGGGAACCGGCGTCCAACGACACCTGCAGAGCTAAGGTTTCCCCTTTCCTGAACTTGAGGGTGACATTTAAATCCAAAACAGCCTGCGATCCGGCGAGGCACAGCCGACAGGGGGAAGCCCTCCGGCTGTCTCCTGCTCCCAAGAGTCGGAGGAGGTCACCGTATCCGGCATCTGCCAAGAGAGCTCATAACTCGCGACACTTACCAGCCTCTGCTGCTCCAGTAAGAGGTCTGCTTCTTCTTTCTCCTTCTTGTACAGAATCTCCATTTCTTGAAGCCTGGGGAAAAGAAGCAGGGGTCAGTCGCTCCAGCTATGCTGCACTGCAGACACCTTGCTCGCCATTCCCTTGAAAAGAAGACTCAAAAGGGGGAGTTGACGCCAGGGATAACAGTGGAGCGAAAACAAGAGAACAGATCACGTCTGTCTTTTCGAACCTGGGGCTTCCTGCCTGGCCAGGCTACAACCTTCACCCCCTTAGCCAGCACAACTGCCGGTTATGTTGGGCACGGGGTTATGGGAGCTGTATTCAAATACAGGCAAGGCAGAAGTAGGTAAGAATAAAGAAAGGGACAAGACAGAACAGAATACAGGACAGAAGAGAAGAGAAGGAAGAAAAAAAAATTCTCCTCTTTCCAGCGCCCAACAGAACTGGTTACCTCTTCTCCATCTCCTGCTTCATATCAATCCCCTGCTTCTCCAGCAGCTCCCGCTGAGCAAAAGTCCAGTCGACCGGTTCCGAGGGCGTCTCTGCCGACGGCGTCTTCTCCCTCTCGGCACGGGCTTGCTCGGGATGGTTGAAGCGGAACACGTGGTTTTTCCCCATAATAATGCGATTTCCTGGACAAGCAATGAAAAGCTTACAACCGAAGGACTTTTATGATAAGAGGGAAGAGCTGAGAGCACCTCCGAGTCATTCAGCCGAATAATTTCCCCCAGCCATAAATTTTCAAGGAGGATAAAAAGAAACCCAAAAACCCCATAAAATTCTAACACCCAGGAAAGGAGATGATGGGCTTCTGGGAAAGGCTCATGGCTCAGCAGCCAAGCACATCTGCTGCATGCAGAAGGACCTGATCTGTCTGATTTAAAAAAAAAAAAAACACACACACACACACAACCAAGGATCGGACTGGACTGGGATCTGGGGGCGCTCAGATACTGCTCCTCGTTCATCCTGCAAATTCAGTGGGTGACCTTGGGCTACATGCCTTTCTTTCAGGCTCACCAACAACTCTGGCTTACGGAAAAGCTCAAAATGGAAAGGGAGGAAAGGCCCATGGGAGGAAAGAGGGGAAACAAACAGAAGAAGGAGGAATAGTAAGTTACATGGAAGAGTTTAAGCAGGTAACCTGGGCAATGCGCTGCCAATGAGAGCCAGCGATCCTGCAGCCGAGGGACCCCCGGTCTGACCTGCCATAAGGCAGCTCCCTTGGCTGCTTAACAGGATGTGGCCACTTCTTCTAAGGCAACTAACTGTCTAAGCCCTGACGGCTTACCTGAGCGGAGCTGAACAGGCTGTACCACCCTCTTGCCATTGACGTAGGTTTCCGATCGTTCGCAAGGTTCCAGAGTAACAATAACTAGAACAAGAGGGGGGGAAATGGATTGGTGTCACGAGTGGACTCCCCAGAGGAGCTATTCCGAAAGGTCTTTTTCGGAGTGACCACTAAAACCTCCGGAGGGGTCGTGGTGATGCTGCAGGAAGGCACAGTGACAGATCTCAGAGGGGGGACGAGGGGGGGTGGCTAGTCCACGGCTTCTTGTCTCCAAAGAAGGGGAGGGGAGACAAAGGGCAAATATCAGTCCTACAAACAGCCAAAGACAAACGGATGTTGATATTGAACCAGGAGGAAGTCCTGCCGCCTCACCTTCGCCGTTGTTGTTCCTCTCACTTCGGAAAATGCAGTGCTCCTCTTTAATGTGAGCCCCGCTCAGCACAATGTCTTGACGCCGCTCCGCATCTGCCTGGCCGACCCTGCACCCAACAAACGGGATTTTAAAAGGTTCCCAACGGCCTTTTGAAACACAAACAGTTCCTGGAACCCTCCAGTCAACTGAGTTCTCAGAACTAAGGTAAGAGAAGAGAGCCCCACTAATGGAGTTATCCTGTCCCTTTCCTCTGTTGAAATAAACTCAGCGAGAGGCTTCTGCAAGCCCAGATCTGACGGCTACAGTTAAATCTCCTGCATGTAAAAAAGGACCAGGGTAATTGAGAGTGGGCCCTGCCTGTCGGCTAAGAATGTGATACAACCACGTTCACTTTGGAAGAGAAGAAAAAGGTGGCCTCAAAAGGGAGGCCCTCCATCTGCACAAGGGATGGGCAGGAGAGAGATCAGGATCTCCAGGCAGATTTCAGGATGGCGCGGAACAGGCCGGCACTAAAAGCAAGAAGCAAAAGGCTTCCTGCCTCCCTCACTCAGTAAGAACTTGGGGAGCGGAAGGAGGCCGGGCTCAGAGCCAACAGGACTAGAAGCTCCGCTCTGGGAGCGAAAGGAAAAGCAGGACCCAAACCACCAGGTCAGGCGGAGCACAGCGGGCAGGCCAAAGATCACGCCGCGAGTTTCACGCCAGGAAGGGGATTCGAACCTTGGTCTTATCAGGGCATAGCCCAGCACTCCGGCCCCGGCGGCACGGGTTCCCCCACCAGTTTGGCCCCAAAGGGACCCTGTTCCTTAGCCCCAGATGTGTCCAGGGGCTCCCTGGGAACCCACGCTGCTCCTGGCTCTGGGCGGGCAGGTGCCTACGCTCAGAGGTCTTTAACTGGGTGCCTGGGCACGTGCCAAGAAGCTGCGGCTTGCATGAGCAACGTGGCTTAAACCATACACTCCATGCCAAACAAACAGGGTGTGGGGCGTCCCCCATCTTCCTGGCCTGTTTTCCTCACACAGCTCATCATCAACTCTTAGGTGGGGAAACAGCCAACATCCTCGGTTTAGCCCTTGCAAGCCAGCCGTGTTTTCATCAGCAGGCCAAAAATTCATAAGCCAACAGTGGGTTCAGATTCTGTTTTTTTCTGGCTGTGATGTGCAAATGTGACATCACTTCAGGTTTTCTGCATCATCTCTTACCTTGTTATACCATCCTTAATGTAGTAAAGCAGACACTCTGACATGAGCGGATCTTCGTTGAGGTTTACCAGATGAGGGGTCTGAAAGGAAAACAGCCATCTTTTAAACAGCCATTGATTTATTCACTTCTTACGACGAGACCTGACAGCTTTAAGGACCAAATGCAACCAGCGGTCTACCTCCTTCACTCAGGAAGGAACACATACCCCCCCCGACACAAATATTTCTTAAATAAAGGAAAGTTGTTGCAATATACAAAGAGGCCCATGTTACAGAACGCACTGTCATGACAGTAAGAATTAAACAAATTAATCTGATGAGCTGATCTCACTGTGGAGAATATGTGGCCCTCCAGACGTTTTTCGGCAGAGCTGCTTCTAAGCCTAAAAGGGTTCCTCTAGATTTGGCTACAAAGGAGGCCATGATCTACTTGCAGCCAACATTCTTGACATAAGCTAGAGCTACGACAGCTACTCAACCAACCTTCTTTGGTGAAAATACCCCATTGGAATCGGCAAACAAGTCACATGGCCTTGGAGTGAAAATCTAGCCAATGGGATGCCAGCCAGCACAGGTAAGAGGAAAAACAAAGTGTCAGAGCAAAATAAAAGATGGACACCCAAAACCTACAATCAATACCATTAACTCTAGTTTCACTTGACATACAGCTACAAATGTCCAACTGCGGCAAAGGATGAAACTACAAGAACTGGAAGGGTTTACAGTTCTGGGAAAAGGTGGATCACAGGCTACAGAAGGTCACGAGGATGAACAGGGCAGGCTATATGAGGGAGTGGGAAAATTCGTATTTTCTAATTCAATAGGCAGAAGCTTTTTCTACTTGAGCAGTTACCCCTGCAGACACACAAACCTGATCGACAGCAAATGCGTCAAACGCATCATCAAATAGGGTTGATGGCCTCCGAGGAAAGATCTAGATGGAGAAAATCCAAAACAGGAGAGAAACGGGAGGAGAAAACAAGAAGAACGGATGACAGTGGTGGGCAGGAAGCTACCCTGTGGATGATGGCAACCTCCAGGATTTCAGAACCTCTCACAGAAGGCAAGGTCCGTTAAGACATCACTGCCACAGCCAAAACCGGGCACTCGGAGAACAAAAATGCACTCGTTCTGGCCACATGCACTACGAAATCTCTATGAAATGTCTGCTGAAGAACTCAGAAAACCCATATAGTCAGGTGACACGGACATTAACTTTGGCATATTTTACATTTACAACTGTCTTAAAGCCACTGGGCTGTAAAACTGGTGTTTGAGTCAATAACTGAGAACGGTCAGTATGACAAGACCCACACCAGGCAACACAGTGCCCCCGATATTTCGAACCATATTCCCCCAGCATTAGCCATACTGGCTAAGGTTAATGGGAGTCAATGTCCAAGACATTTGGAGACCTAATTATGAGGTTAAACCACAGAGAAGAAACAACGGCCGGTTTGCAAAGCCAAATGAATGGGTTTGGAGAAGCCCTGTCTGAACAGCCAAACCACTGAGCCAACACTTCTAATGATCTTAAGAATCCAAACCCAACGGAGGCAGGGCGACCTAATATGCTTCCAGCATGAACACCAAAGACCTACTTTATGATAGGAACTGAACGCATGATCAATCAGCAGGAAATGCCTGTATCTCTTACGGGACGAAGCCAACTGCTAACGGAAGACACACGAACCCCTGAAGAGACACCTCTGTCCTCACTAGGGTGACCAAAATCCAGGTCTATCTCAAATAGTATCAGCCACATGTTCCACTAGCAGACTTCTCATTTCGAGCGACAGCTGGTTAGCACGGTAGCCTCGGTAGTCTGTGCCGGCCGCCATTTTGCCATATGTGGCTCAACTGTGGTCAAGAGTCTGCTCATGACCTGAGTTCAAATCCCGACAGGTCCGGGTCTTTAGCTCAAGGTTCACTCAGCTTTCCATCCTTCCAAGATCGGTAAATTAAGGACCCAATTCGCTGGGGGGGGGGGGGGGTTTGGAATTGTTGTTTGCATAATTATGTTGTGAACCACCCAAAAAATGCTTGGAGCACTATAGGGCAGTATATAAGTCAAGACAAAGATATGTAGATGATGCAAAAAAAAAAAAAACACCTAGCCAAGCAGAACATTTCCAAATGGATAGCATGGAACATTTAGAAGCAATGCGATACACAACGGGCAATCATCACAAGATCCTCTCTAGAGAAGACAGGAGAGAGTTTCTGACACACTATTACAGATTTTCCACACAACTTTTTTGAATCAGAGCGGTTACATTGGCCTTCTGGCATGGGACTGCCACTAGATCAAATTCTCTCTGCAGCATTACCCGTCTCTGAAGGGAAAAGGCAGGCTTACCCACAACACACACGATGGCCAGAGCTTAGAAAACGTACTCTGGGTGGTTATAATTCTTCAGATCCTCTAGACCAGTGGTTCCTAACCTTTGTTACTCGGATGTTTTTGAACTGCAACTCCCAGAAACCCCAGCCAGCACAGTTGGTGGTGAAGGCTTCTGGGAGTTGCAGTCCAAAACTCCTGAGTAACCCAAGGTTAAGAACCAGTGCTCTAGACAGCATGCTGGCTGGCTGGGAGGGGGGGTTTCAAGGAATTGAACCCCCTAGCCAGCCAAAAAGCAAGATTTCCGAGTTCTGGCCATGATTTGATTCAACAGGTATTACTGAACGTGAAAAGGGACCGTTTGACTTTGTTACGGAATCACACACAAAAAATGTGAAACTCAAAACAAAAGATGTCATTCTACCTCTACAACCTCCCAAACAAGTGTGAGAACATTTATACAACCTACCAATTTTTTGGTACACGAGTTGTTCTGTGAAGATTTTTTCTTCTTCTAGTTTTTGTAAATCCTGTTTGTTCAGAGCCAAAGGCTACCCTAAAAGCCCGAGATTTGCCCCATGCTGCCCACCTCAATAAACAATTCGACAAAGTAGCTTACCTTTTTGGGCGAGAAGACTCCAAGGGTTCCCCCGTCTTCCCGGATGGCAACTCCCATCTCAGCCAGCAACGCTTCTCTGCGGAGCAAAAATAACAGGCAGATAAGAAAAGGTATTTGTAATCCGGCCTGAAAAACTTGTTAAGGGTTATGTGTTTCCTGCAGTAAACCGAACCAAATAGACACGCAGGGTTAACTAGAAGTCTGGCCTACATCGGAATTATGACGTATTTTCCAAACCAATAAACAAGCCAACCTCTCCATCCGAATCGCCTCGGTCTTCCGTAGCTTCTCCTCCCAGGTCTCATTCAGCTCGGCAATGATTTTTTCAGATTCCTGCAATGGAAGCCAACGGGAGCATTAGCACCAGGTCAGGGGGGAAAACAGCCAAATGCCCCCACTCCTCTCTAAGCCACCTGGCACATCTGAAGACGTCCCCCTTAGGCCCAGAGTGTTCGGCAAACACAGAGACGTGTTCATTTTCAAAAAGCAAGCATGTATGTCCTTTGCAAAGGGGGGGGGGTCCCAGCCTGTCCAAAATCACCTTGGTGGCTTTTAAAACTGAGACGGAGTGTGCATTTTCGGCTGGACCTCAAGATGACGTCGCCTTTGACAAAATCGGGGGGCTGCTTCTAAGAAGCTCTGAATGCTCCCGTTAAAATAAGCTCTCGCTTTCCTGTACGCACTTAGGTGGGCAAAGAGGCTCGTAAGCCTGTCAAAGGTCAGCCTTACATTCCCGCTCAAAAAAAAAGAAGAAAAGAAATCAAGATGATCGGGCAAGAAGCCACATCTGTACCACTGAGATGCCTGACGAGATATTGGCTTGGCCTCCCTTCCCATAACTCCCCAAACCTGTAGGATGTATCATTAAGCTAGCCTTCTCGGTGACCTCCTGATATGGAAGACTATAACTTTCATTATCCCCTAGACATCAATGTCTCGGCAAAGCATCGGGTTGAGGATGCTTTTGGGTGTTGGCCATATGCCTTTCAAACTCTGGAAGGTCAAAACAAGGCCACAGCTTAGCATTTACAAAAGAGAGAGAACGTCACACCTCTTAGCTTTTCGTAGCTGCTCTTACTGTTATTTTATTTGTTTGTTTGTTTTTTATTAGACTTCTACCCCGCCCATCTAGACCGAAGGTCTGTTACCGGGGGGGGGGGGGGGGGGCTTTGTATCACAGACAAGCCGCTTTACAGCATTCTGATTTTAGGTACTGTTTAAAAGTACTTCTAAATGAAGAGTTGCTTTCTTTGAATTATAAATACAAAGGCAACCGAGTTGGCACATAAGGAACAAAACAAAAAATGTAATTCACGGGTGGGGAATAGCAGTTATTAGGAAAAATTACGATTTTGCAAAAGTGTGTCCACTTCAACAGGCTAAGTGATATTTTTTTAAAAAAAATCACACGGGCACAGAAATTCCAAACATCTGGCTAGATATTACTACAGCTACAGTTTGCAGTCTGCTGTGAAGTTCAGTCCCAAGATCGACATTTCGGGATGAGTCAGCCACTGGTAAATGTGCAGATTTTTGATTATATCTAGCGACGTAATTATGAGGGGTGCTAATTTCTTCAGGAGGCTTTGGAACTGCAAAAATAATCAATTACTCTTAAAAAGTGACACTCCAAGCTTCAGACTCTCGAGACAGTTAAAAACAACTCATTGCTTGGGATGGTCTTTGCAAGATTGATATACATAAGAGCCGGGGGGGGGACCCACAAGCGGGGGGGGGCCCACAGGCAGGGGATGAGTTCCAAGACCCCTCCCTGCGGATACTGGAAAGGGCGGATTATAGCAAACGCTAGGCATAGCGCAGTCTGTGGCTCTCTCTAGTGGACAGTCCTGGCAACTTCATCTTTTGAGATATATGTTTTTCTAGGATTCTTCTTTTAATATTTCTAGACTGTGGACAGGGGGAGTCAATCAGTAATAAGGGGGGGCTACTGTATATGGAGCAGGAGACAGGCAGAAGGACAAAAAAGCCCTCGAAGGGCACATACCTTCAAACGTTCAATGGCTTCCTCTCCTCCTGGAGTAGACATGATCCGTTCCTGGATACTGGAGACTGACGTTAAGCCCACCTGACTACTGAGAGAGCAGGAAGATGGGGAGGCAGTGAGGGAGCCCATGGGCGCTGTGGAAAAATGGCCAGGACGTTGGTTCTCTGAGGCTAGCAAGTATCTGTGCTTACTGTTCTGAATATCTTTCAGATCTGGGAGAAAGAGAGAGACAGACAGACAGACACAGAGAGGAGGGAAGGCAGAAATACAAAGGGCAGGGAGACGCAAGGCGAGGAAGAGGACGGAGAAGAACAAGAAAGGGTGGGGGAGGAGATACAGGGAGAAGACACCAGTGTAAGAGGAGAGCACTCGAGCAGCCACAGAGGCAGGTTCAATCCCACACGATGGCAGTTCTGAAACACACTTCCTTCCGAAAGCTTCTTTCTGGTCCCGTTACGATCGGCTGGGCTAGCCCTGAGCCGGGGGTCCTCCCTACACAGCCAGCGCTTCCCCCCCACTCCGAGGGTTCCCCAGGGCCAGACTCCCACCCTGAACCTGCTCTGCTTCCCTCCACTCCCCCATCCATCTTAAGGAGGATGGCTGAGACTTAAAGGAAGCAGACCTTCAAGGCGGGGGGGGGGGGAATCCTCAGATTTCTCCAGATGGGGCTTGTTTTTAATGGGCTGTTCCTTGTTATTGATCCTTACTCTCCCTCTCTCTTTCTCTCTGGGGTAGGGCTCACCCTCCGGATCGATCACTCTCTGTGGTACATCAAGCATTCACGTTCATGCGTTTCAGGTCTTTACTGAAGTTTTATCATTTTAGTTTGGCGTTCTCCCGGGACGGAGCGAGTCTAATCTCCCTCAAACGCCGTGTCACTGTGTTATCTTATTGTGGAGCTCTGAACCACTTCAAATGGCAGAACGGCACAGAAGTGTTTCTGATAAAGGGACAATCCGTCTCTTCATTCATTTTAAATCTATTAAATGGGATTGCTTCAATTGCACGGGCCTGCGAACTCTCCCTGTCTCCTTTCCTAGAGATAGGATATGCTGTTTGAAAAAACGCCAAATGCCCCAATTAAACAATGTATACCAAGTTTCTCCTCCTTCAGGGGCCAACATGATGCTCTGAGTACCAGAGACACTGTCTGAGCATGATGAGCCCTACGCTGTGGCCATAAAAATGGGTGCAGAAATATAGGTCACTCGTCAGGATAGGATCAGCAGTGCGATCTGGGGAAGGGTGCCGGTCCATCGGAGCAAAGGGTTCGCACGAATAAAGCTCGGAGGTGGCCAAGACGACTGGAAGCTGTCTTAGGTCTGGTTAGACTGTCTTATCTGCCTGATCTGGTTATTACGTGTCCTGACTGGCAGACAAACCTCCACGGTTCCAAGCCGAGAGAGGTTTTTCTCGACATGTGCTCACTGATCCCCAAACTGGAGTGCCACCCATTTTTGGACTCATCCATCTCGGCAAGAAAGCCCACTAAGAGGATCGTTTTGAATGACTTGAGTTGCTCGCCCCTCTCGCTTGTTTGCACTCCAAACTGTATAGCTTTGCTAAGGAAAATCTCACAACTCCTTCCAAAAAAAGAGAGAGAGAAAGCATTGTGGATTTACCCAACCAAGCTCCTGAAAGCTCAAGAACGCAACCCCTGCACTCCCGTCTACCTGCCTACTAGAAGTGATGTTTCAAAGCTGGTTTTAAAACTGCCATCTGGAAATACAGAAGAGAGGAAGGTCCAGGAGGGCAGAAGATGATCGGGGAACACGAGAGCTGATCTTGGGGTGCGGGAAGCAGGCAGTGCACGGAGGGAGTCCAGTCAGAGACACACACGCGCACACACCCCTCATGCACTCACGGGGGAGGAGCTGGCACTTGCAAACAGTACAGCTGCGGCACAATTCGCACACGGCGTCACACCTTTGGAGGGGGACATGCATGCTTGTCCCTCTCAGAGAGGTTAGCAGTTGCTTGCTCAGGCCAAGCGTTAAAAGCTGTCAAGCTGGAAGCAGCATTTTAAAAACAAACAAACCACCAGTCATTGTCAGAAGCAGGAACCGGGCGACAGAACTTCACACCACCAAGGAAACCAAGTTCAAGGAAATCCCAGACAGAGCTTTCTCCCGCTGCTTTGTCTCCTGTGGCTACGGTCGGCCTTGATCAACGATATACCCAGTTCTCCCCTCACTTTGCCTGGAGGAAGTGGCAAAAAATACCAACCATCCCACCTCCTGGGAACATCTCAGTTCAACCCACTTGAATCCTACAGATGGAAGCCAGCGAAGTGTGGGACCTTCAGGGGTTGCTGGCCTACAAGTCCCATCAACCCCAGTGAGGAATGCTGGGAACTACCCAGAGGGTTGCCGTTTGGTCCCTCCTTGCTCCAAAAATGGAGACTTTGACCCCAGCGACCTGCCATTCTTTCTCGGTTTTTAGGTGCCAGGTGACCCACACACACACAAACGCTCTCCCACTGACAAGTCTGGACTTTGTTTCTATGCTGACCCTGATCCTTTTCATTTGGTGCTTTCACAACCATCTGGGGTTTTTAGTATATTTCATAGTTTTTACTGTTTTTGTGCTTGCAGCTCAGGAAGGGACCCGGAATTCTATGAAGAAGGGGGTCTCCTTTCAGGTAACGAAGCTAAAACAAGGAAGGTAACATGACACACGAGAGTTTATCCCCCTTGCTCCTTGGACTAAAGAGAAACACAAAAGATTCTTTCCAGAGGCCATCATCAGGAGCTCCAGCACTGGTCATTTAAAACAAAAGCATATGACCAAAAAGCCAGATTTTCAGCAAATGGTGGTTCTCCCTTCCTTGGACTCAAACCACAGGATGTCTTTTTGTTTTTATAAGCTGCACATTCTTCGCTAAGTTACGCCTTTGAATACGGGAGCTCGAAACCCAAGTGGAATTTAAAATAACCATCCTGACACTCTGAAATTCTTTTGTTTTAGGAAAGGTTTTGATTTTGTGCTTTGCCAATGAAAGCTGCAGCAACCGGGGGGGGGGGGGGGAGAGATGCCATGGGCTGAGTTCAGCTCCATGAAACCATACCAGGCCTGTGCTTTGAAAGAAGGTTCGGTCTTGGATTTCCCACAAAGAAATTGCGTGTGTAAAGCTCAGTCAAAGAGCAGAACCAGCAAAAGGCAAAGTCGGGGGGGGGGGGGAAGAGAGGGGGAAGACTACTAAATCCACAATACACACATTTGCCTCCACTTCCAGAGAAATCTCCCAGAGGATCAACTGAAGGAGGAAGTGAGGAGGGAAGATATAAGAAGGGTAAAAATATTCAGGATCAATAGTTGACAGAGGATGGGAAGAAACGCCTGGCATCGGGTTTTACAACAATATATCTCAGAGGTTCAATCGCACGTACAAACTTTGTCATGACAGCCCCACCGTTTTTCCTGCTGGGACCTCCCGGCAAAAGGCTGGTTGGCTTCACATTTCAAAAGTCTCTCTTTCAACCATTATTTTTAGGGCACAGACAAACTCCGCATACAAATTATGTCCTTTTGAGCCGTGATTAAGCAGGAATGCCCTCTGGCAGACAAACGCACACCCACAATCCAAAAGCCAAAGGTCGGCATTCATGCTGAAAGCCTGCGCCTCGAAGAGGCAACCAAGAGAGAGAAAGATGTTGTTTCTTCAGAACGGACTCCCACCCAACAGATTCCCTTTGATCAGAAAGGAAAACAGGTCTATAGAGGGACCCAATGAGATCCTCCGAAAGTTACTTCCTTTAGGGTATTAAAAATGAAGGGCCGAAGAAACCTGGAATACCAATCAGAACCCCTGCGGTCCGCATGGTTGGTGCCATACTGGCTGAATCAGTGGTTCCCAACTGTGGATCCCCAGATATTCATGGACTACAATTTCCAGAAGTCCTGACTAGCACAGCTCGTGGTGAAGGCTTCTGGGAATTTTACTCCACAAATCTCTGGGGGCCCCAGATGGAGAACCGCTGAGCTAGAAAGGGAAGAGTTGCAATCCAACACCCCTTCCAGCAGAAGAACAGGGAAGACATTAAGTAACTCGTAAGCAAACGGCTTTACTCCTAGCAGGGCAAATACAGAATTCTGGATGCAAAGCAACATCTGTTGACCCAACAGAGAATGTGGGAAGACACCATGCATGGGCGTTGGTTACATCGCCAGCTTGGGAAAGATCATGTTTTGGGGTTTTAAGACGTCTTCTGGGGAGATTCTTGGAGCCACACTCAAAAAAAGGTACCATTTACAAGTCTTGGTTAAATAATGTTAGCCTCTCATCCTTCCTCGCTCCCACTCACACCTTCAAACCCACCGAAGTGCCTAGATTTCTGTTAGGCTCTGAAGCAGAGGAAGATGTTTTATCTCCTCCAGCGAGGCTAAGGCGTGAATCTGTTTAAATCCACTTACTGTCGATAATGTCGCCGAGCCCTTGAGCCCGGAGGAGGTCCTTGAGCCGCGTCACTTCCTCCTTCAGCTCCCGCACCAGCTTGGCGTTGGGGTCTTCATTGATCACGGCATTGCATTTGATCTGCTTAGCCCGATCGGCATATCTGAAGAGAGAAAATGGTACCGGGGGGGAGGGGCCCTCTTCGTAGAAAACAATTTTTTAAAAAATCACAGCTAAGCGGGAATAAAACCACCTCGGAAGCAGGGAGGGCACAATGAAGGGTTGTGGGGCCTGCACTCTTTTTCCTAGAAACCCCAGATTCACCAGCCGGACCACATACAAAAGATGTACTTAGCGGCTTGCCTTGAATACCAGACCAGCATTTTATTTTAGTCATTATTGTATGTTATTACACTCTCGTTGCACTTTTTCACTAAAAAGTGGCTCTCGGGACAGCTAACAAAATAGGGACAGATTTAACAGGAGAGATCGTTAAAGCAACGAGAGTAACAGAAGCCGTTCAGGAGGCTAGGTCGAAGAGAGAGGTCTTCCAACCTGGCTAGGCACAAAACCCAGCCTAGCACAGGTTCTCTCTTCTAAAACAAGGTACGTCCTGTAAGTGGGGAGGGGGGGGAACTGATGCAGAAAAATCACACATCATGCTCGGTACCTTAAAGTGCTTAACGTTTCATCGTAGTTTATGTCTGCTGGACTCAGAGCAGCCACCATGGCGGTTCGGGAGTTGCCCCCTGCAAATGAGAACAATCAACTGGATGACACTGGACTTGTCAACCTCAACCGCTAGGAATAAGGCGTTACATCTCTAAGTTCTGCAACTAAAATGTGGGAAGTTCAACAAAGCAGCAGGTCTAACTTGTAAAAGAAATACAGTAAATGCTTTTATGCCCTTGAAATATACAATATTCACGTCTAGTGGATAAACAGCAATCTAGAAAAGAAGTTCCTTTAGAACTCAATTTCACTTAATATCGCCAGTGGGAGATGTTTGATACAATGATACTTGCCAAAATTGAGGGAGCAAGAAACTCCTACTAGTCAAAGAAACTACCACCCAAACCATGGATTCCAAAAAAAACTCCGGACATTACACAATCCTCCTTTCCCCAAGCAATGAGGACTAGAACCTTGCTTTTAATTTTTTTTAAAGTTAATTTCAAGGTGTTCTAGATTTTAATATGGTTTGGTAAAGTCTCAAAGACCGTGGCTCTATAAGGAATCCCAAACCGCATCAAAAGGTGAGCAAATGTTGAGAGCTTCCATTCCTACGAACTAGATTCTGTTTAATCAGAAGCAGCCATACAAGCCGCCACTATTGACTGCGAGAAATAAACTGATCATAAGATGGATACTTTAAAAATAAGTGGAAAGAGTTCTCGCTTGCTTGCTCGCTCACTCTCTGCATGCATACCTAGGTTTTCTCGAAGCAGCCAAGTCAGCACAGAATCTCTGTATGGAATAAAGTCGGTCTTCTTTTTCTTCTTACTCTGCAAAAGGACATTTAGCATGCATTGGTACAGAAAAGGTTCTACATACGCATTTCCCCACTCATTTCCAGGAAGCAACATGTGAAGCTATGGTTTTGTTAAGGCAATTTTGTAGAACAAGCAGGAGTGTGCTTGGCGTTAACACTGAAATGTCTCGCAAATCAGTTCGGTTAAACAGATTTTATTTTCACCAGATCGCCTATCTTTAAAGAGTGCCTCTGGCTAATTCTGCATCTGATTTTTAATTTTTCAGTCCCTCTCAGCGTGTGTTTACATAAACCCTAAGGGGCCATGCCGTCTCAGAAGAGGCATTTCCCCCCCCCCACAAAAGCGGGAACACTTCCTTTAAAAGGGTGTCGCTGCAGTAGGAGGCAGACCTTTTTGCCTTCAAAGCGGCCCAGTCTTCCTCCAGAATGCAGCTGGCATCGACCCCCCCCCCCCGCAACCCGGCCATCCCAGCAGGCGCCAGCAGAGGGAAGTTGTGGAAGGAGAACACAGCAACCTCTCCACTCCTGCTGGAAGATGACTCGCTTCTACTTCCTTCCTCCAAATCCAAGTTTCCCCCTTTGGTTGCATGTCTTTTTAGATTTTTTTTAAAGCCCGAGACTTAAAAAATTCAGAAGGAGAGAAAGCAAAACTGGTAGATTCGCTCGCTCAGGGGGAAGGTTTTGAATCCCTGTGGATTCAGCAACATTAATGATGACTTGGGTTTGGTACCTTTCTCTCTGACCACATCTCAGTCTTCCCCATCTAACTACAAACCCAAATACAATATGGTCCTTCCCGTCGTGGGAACAGAGGCTGCTGAACTTGGGCAATGCAAACGGCAGGGCCGGGGGGGGGGACTGCTTTCATTTTTGTCCGTTTTTTTCTTTTCTTTTCTGGACTTCACCCATAGCCACAAAATGCCTCCTATTCTAGGGTGAAAGAAGACCTGATCAATTTTCTTTTTTTTGGGGGGGTGAGTAAAACCTACAGATTTTTCCCATCCATACTGCCCAGCCCTCCCTCCTCGATCACTTCCTGAAAAGCAGAACTGACTTTTCCTGACCAGGAACACAGGCTGGGGTAAACTACTGATGCATGTAAACATGTTGGACAACCGGCTACACAAGCAATTAAAAATATGCTGGGCTATAATTCTTTTTGAGCAGGAAGTATGAACTGAATTTAAAAGACCCATCATTAAAAAAAAAAAGCCAGCTAAAACCTTTCTTCTTGGCACGCAAGGCGTCTGCTTTATTTTATTTTTAATTGCGTGCCATCATTATGGAACCATATAGAATCATATACAGTCCGCAGTAGCAAAGGCCAAACAAAGGATAAAAGGTAAAGGTAAAGGTTCCCCTTGACAATTTTTGTCCAGGCGTGTTCGACTCTAGGGGGCGGTGCTCATCCCCGTTTCCAAGCCATAGAGCCAGCGTTTTTGTCCGAAGACAATCTTTCCGTGGTCACATGGCCAGTGCGACTGAGACACGGAACGCTGTTACTTTCCCACCGAGGTGGTCCCTATTTATCTACTTGCATTTGCATGCTTTCGAACCGCTAGGTTGGCGGGAGCTGGGACAAGCAATGGGAGCTCACTCCATCTCGTGGATTCAATCTTACGACTGCTTGGTCTTCTGACCCTGCAGCACAGGCTTCTGCGGTTTAGCCCACAGCGCCACCACGTCCCACAATAAACACAGGATAATAATAATAATAATCTTAGAACGACAGAGCTGGAAGGGACCCTATGGATCTTCGAGTCCAGCTCCTGTCAAGACGGCACAGTGAGGAACCAAACTCCTAACTTCTGGCTCCACAGCAAGATATCTAAACCACTGAGCTATCCAGCAGGAGAGGTGGGGGGGGGGGAGTTGTTAATATTCTCAAACTATTCTTATGACTTAATGCCCCTGACCTTGTATTGCAACCTCTAGTCGAGAGCTATCTGGATTGCCGTATGAGGATTACATCAATACGATTCAGCTTTATTTAGAAATTAATTTTCAGTACGCAGTATGCACCATCAGCTGAATTCTATTCGAGCTGGCATACTACTGACCTTTTAAAAAAAAGCTAAGAAAGAATGGCAACCCCCGATGACAGCAGCCGGACAGATGGAAAAGCACTTAGAACGACTGAGCGGGAGAGGGAGGGGGAAAAAGATTATTGAGAACAGAATAGACGTAGCGAGGTCGGGGGAGGCCAGAGATCCTTAAGCCAGCAAAATCAGAAGCAGAAGCCCCAGTGGAATGGAGAGAGGTCGGATTCTGCCCTGCCCACGCTTTGTACCTGGCTGGGGATTAGAAGGGTTTAGAGACTGCCGACAGGAGAACACAAATAAATAGGGGTGGGGGAGCCTGAGAAACCATCAGCAAGAAAATAAAGGGGGTGCAGGAGCTAGAGGTGAACCCGGCACTGGATTCAAGAGTCGTACTTTGGCCAGGCTGATGCAGGCAGGAAAGCAGACGCCCTCCGCCTCCATCTGCTTTTATACCCCTGCAGACTGAGTCGACGTTTTTATTTTGAGTGTGCGCTTGTAAGAAGCTGCAGTTAAGAAGATGCATCTGCTACTTCTATTTCTAAAGAAAAGGACACCAATTGAGTGACATGAGGAGCTGGGATACCTGGCCGGATTTTGATCACGAGATTACAGCAACTAAACTGGGGGGACCAGAATATTGAAACTAACTCGCTATGAATCTGTTCCGGCCTCTGGGTGGGAAAAAAATGGCAAACCTCAGCGAAAAATCAAGTGGAGGTTACATGTCTGGGAATTTTTTTTATTTTTATTTTTTGGAAGAGTGTTGTAGTTAACGGCACACCCGGGAAAACGCATTCTTTAGGCGCGGGCCTGAATTGTGCCCCTTCCTGGATCCCTTTGCTCCTGGAGTGATCTGTTACTCCCTACAGACTACTACGTTCTCGTTGTCAAGACCTACTCTTCCCCCCACCCACCCACCCCCGGACATCCCATACCTTGCTGGTGCAGTTATCCTATATTTCGAAGCATTGATGGAAGAAAGGAAGAAGAGAAGGGGTTGAAACCAGGAAAGGGGGGGGGAACACACATTTAAACAGACATGGCAGATTCCAAAGATGTACTTCCAACTTCACTTTTGCTAGGAACCCAGTTATTTTGCATTCCCCGGCAACCCAAATCCCAGCAGAAATGCTTGCAACCCACTGTCCAATACTTGGGCTTATGGGCACAGCTGTGAAATACCAAGAGGGCCTGGCCACAGATCAGGATCATTCAGGGCCTGTGGCCCTTTGGATGGGGATGGGCTCTGTAGCCCTCCTGGCTAACAGTAAGGGTCAGCAGGAGTCGTTAACATCTGGAGGGCCACAGGCTATGAGCCACAGGGAAGGGAAAGAAACCCAGGCACCTCAACGTAGACCAGGTGTAGAGGAGCCCTGATCCCCCCCCCCCGATGCTGCGGCTTTGACTCAGGACGCCCACCAGCCCTTCCCACTATGGCCAGTAGCAAAAAAAAAAAAAAAGGCAGAATTTGTAATCAACAGCATCTGGCATGTCGGACATTCCCAATCCGAGGCCTGGAGCATACTCAATCCGACATGTTAAAGGTTCTTTGGAGCTGGGCTCCAATGCACCAATCCCTCCGCATTGGGAAGGGGAAGAAAATAAACCATCTCTGTTTCTCAGGCTCTAGACTGCTCCGAAGCTTCACATAGGTGCGCGGAATAACCCACGTATGTGATTCATGGAGGCCACGAAGAAGAACACTGTACATCAACACAATGACACCCAGTCGTTTCTGCCAGCGGCAGCCGCCCTTTCCACATCTCAGAGGGATACTAGACCCAGGTAGGGCCTCCAGAGCAGAATGAACGGTTACTTTTCTTTCTTTAAAGGGTATTAAAAATAACCTGGACCTACCACTTCTGCCAAAGCTGAAATCACTTTCCCCAGCGTGGTGAGAGACTTGTTGATATTTGCTCCTTCCTGGAAACAAAATCAGAGGTTTGGGAGGGGAGCGGCTCAAGATATATTAAGACACTTCAAAAGAATTTTTAAAAGCTGTTCTTCCTGGTGCAAGGAATTAGAAGGAACATGGGACTTGTAGTCATACAAAGATGGGAGTCTGTTCGGTTCTGTTGGTCTTCTCCTTGGTCTTCCCCTCCTTATTTTGGGGCCGGGCAGAGCAAACTTGGAACAACAATCCCACGAGAACGTTTCGGTTTAAATCCAAACTACACAGAACCGAACAGACTCCTATGTTCCTTCTAATTCCTTACACATGGACTGTGTTTACTTTTCTCATTTTTTGCTTTTGTTTCCATACAATGAAGGCCATACCTTTAACCGAGTCCCTTTGGCACCCGTGGAGTCTGCCCGCTCGCTTCCTGCAAGATCGACCAGGCTGATCTTGCTGACCTGGACAAAGAAGAAGAAGAAAAAAAGCAGGATCCGGTTAAGCACCCGTTCATCACCTACATCTCACTCCCCGGTCCTGGGACAGCTTTACCTTCTCAGTGGAAAGATCAGTTTCCGCATCGTGTTTCTTCTGGGTGAACACGATTGTGAAGACGGCATGCGAACGGCTGCTGGTCTCGTTCATGTTGGTGGCTGCCACCGTCCTTTTAATAGAAAGAGGAAGAATTCGCTTTTTTTTCCTATTTAAAACAAATCAGGAGAGACAACAGGAAGGGCTGCTCCTAAAGGGTGACACCTCTGCCAGCAAGCAGCTCCAAAACCCGACGCTCCGGGTAAGCCCGCTTCGGCAAACGTAGATCTTTAAACATGGACCTGGGTGTAGCTGAACTCTGCTACCCCTGTGATCCTTCTACTGTAAGCGATCCGAGTTGGGGCTGATGGGACAATGTCTGGAGGGCCACAGGTTGCCCTGGTTTGGGGGCCAAGCTGCCCCTACCTGGTTCTTCACTCCTAGCTAGAGATCCTGTTCCCGCAGCCACGAATGTTATGGCATCTAAGCTTCAGAAGGATCTGGTTCAGTGTGTCTCTCTCGCTCTCTCTACATCAGGATTCAGGCACCAAGTGAAAGCTACTCTCCTGGCACACACGAGTAATGAAAACTCTTCCCCCTCATTTTCTAGACTTCCTGATGGCTTCTAATGGGACAATCTGTTATACTGCATTTCCTTTACTTTGTCCATTTACCTTCTTTCTCATTGCTACCGCTGAGCTCCTGTCTACCTACCTGCTGCCGATTCCTTGACTGAGAAGCTGGGGTACGAATAGCCAACCTTGGGCTGCAGTCTGAAATGGCCACCTGCATTTCTCCTAATGCCCATCTAAGAAGCAGACCGGACACAAAGCTCTGCCGTGAATTTTGGGGACACTCCTTTATAATTTTTTTCCACACTATCCACAACATATTGGTGCATGGCCTGAAGCCATAGATGTGATCCACAGAAAGCTTGACCGTTTGATGATGGCGGTATTTTTTAGTGGTCTATTAAAGGTATCATGTACTCCTGAATTTGTATTGCTTGCCAAGAGAAGCAAAGGATACTTTTAGGGGGGAATAAGCTGGCATTTGAGCACGGGGCCACTTAAAAACAAGGGAGAGAGGGACACCCCGTACTGCATGTCTGAAATAAGGTGGAACAGACCTAGCTTTGTTTCCAGCATCCATAAGGTCAGCGATATCGGTGTAAGAGGTGACTGCAAGTTTGGAAAGGTCTTCCACGTAAGGTCCAAGCAGGGGATGCTCTCGGACCCGCAAATTCCCCTTGTTTTTGGGGTTCAGCAGGTCTCGGACCCTCTCACAGTAAATCTCCATGTAGCTGACCTGCAAGCAAAGGCAGAAAAGCAAGCTTGAAATGTCGAGTTCTAGGGAGGATGCCCACAAAGAAGCACCACAGTAAATGACGTGAAGGACCACGTCTCTGGCAAAACAAGCAGTTAAAGCCTGATTCCCCCCCCCAAAAAGAAACTGTTATTTAGAAGGCTCCATTATTTCAAAATGACCTTTCACAGCCAAGAAATCAATATGCATTTTGAGAGCGCTCCAGATCACTCTCCGGGGTCTTTTTTTAAAAAAGGAAAAGGAAAAGAACTTGTGTCCATGCAAATGGCCATGAGCTAATGTAGCGGTGGGCGATCTGGGGGTTCAAAATACTCTGGGGTTCGGATCTGTGATCAGGGTGATGTATCCTTCCTCTGGCAGTCTACAGGGCAGGAAAGAAGATGAGAGAGAAAAGGCAGCCTTAGGAAAACAGAGGAACGGTGGTGGGGAGGGAGAAAGGTGACCTGCCTCCTTGAGGCTCTAAGCTCCACCTCCTTGAGCCTTCTGGAGCAGCGGTTAAACTGCAGTACTGCAGCCAAAACTCTTCTCATGACCTGGGGTTCAGTCCCAGGTACCCCGCTCAAGGATCACTCAGCCTTCCATCCTTCCAAGGTCAGTAAACTGAGCAACCAGCTAACAGGGTGGGGAGGAGAGGAACATGTGACCTGCATAATTAAACCACCCAGGGAGCACTTTAAGCGCTATGGGGCAGTATATAAGCAGCACGCTTTATAAGGCGGGGTAAGCGGTCAAGTCTGTGCCAGAAAACCCCAATAATGTCCTGCCTCAAAACCTCCACATGATGTTGCAGCTCAATGGTTAGAATCTTAAGTCACATGGCCAACGCTCAGGAATTCTGGGAACGGCAGTCCATCAACATCTTGCCTTCTTCTGGTATATTGGTTGATTTCACAACTCCTCCAGGAAGGGGAGGGGGAAGAGGGCAAATTTTTACCGTGGAACCTGGAGGAGCTGATTAAGGAGTTGCCCCCACTGCCCCCTTCCAAGGCAGGCCCTGGGGGTCTTCCTGACTCAAAAAGTATCAGGTCTCAAAAGGAGAACTCGTTCCCCACCACGCCTGCCCCACCAGCTGATCTGGTAGGTTTTAGAGGGCTTAGCCGAAGCCTCCCATCTGCCCGTCCAGGAAGGAGGCCCGACGAAACATATGGAACAAAGGCATGTGGCGACGGGGCTATTTTTACATAGACTGCCTTTTCATCGCTAGCCAACTATGGGCACACGTCCTCCTAAGCAGGTACTTGGCCGTCAGCCCGGACGTGGTCACGGTGCGTCCCATTCACAAGAGGAACCTGTTTCTTCAGATGCAGCTCCATCCATGTGGCCTTTCCGGTCCCCACACTCTTGGGGGCGCAGAAGCCACCCTGGTCCTCCTTCCAGCTGACCCCCAGATGCAGCTGTGTCTCCTTTCATCACAGTTAAAGAGGCTTTTCATGGCTGCATTTTTTTTTTTTTTTTTGGCCCAAGGAAAAAGCCGCAACCCAGCACAACCCTCGGATGTTCCACCCGCTGTGAATCATTCATTCCCAGCTGCTTCCTAAACTCTGTGGCAACACAACTGCAATGCAAGAGGCCCGGATTGGTGGGTGTCGGGGGGGCCAGCGGGCATCTAGGATACTCTTTCCCCCTACCTGGTCAGAGAGATTGGGCGCTGCATGTTAATAAAACAAAAAAGAATTGTTCTCTTTTAACAAGGTTTTATTTATTATTTAGTCCAAATATTTTTATCCTGCCTTCCTCCTTAAGAGGACCCAAAGCGGTTCTACCTACAAACCTGCGCTTACACAAATGTCACAAAACTGGGGACTGCCAAGGCCACTGAGTGAATTAGTTCTTCTTCTGCCTCTCTCTGCTCTAGGGAACCCAAGGTGGCTGGCTGGGCTTGCGAAAACTAAAAACGCACAAGAATGACAAGTTTAAAATACTATACAAAGCTATGTGCATTAAAAAGGCAACAAAACGTTGCTGTTGGTTGAGATGAAATGCATTCCCTAAACCTCCACTTATGGCTTAAAAGCCTGCCTGAAAAGGAAGGTCTTCACCGGACGACAGGAGGAGAAGAGGGGCCATTCCTCTAAGTCTCCTCCTCAGAATTTTTTTAAAAAGCGGGGATCTTTAGCCCCAAAATGTACAATTCTGCCCCAGGAGCCTCCAAGGGGGGCATCTCTGATCATTTCTAGTTTGGTTGTGGCACACAGCGATCCAGGGGTATGATGGAAAATATAGGAAGGACAGCTCGGGGGCCCTCTGCTGTCACACCCAGCTCTGGGAGAAGAGTAAAGTCCAGGCATTAACTCAGATGCGAGATGCAGACTGTACTGACGGCTGGCAGGTACACAGCCATCGAGCGACACTTAGCAATGCTGACAGTCAAAACGATAAACAAAGTTGCCTCCAACTTAAAGATCTATCAATTCCTCGGGCAAAAGACACACGTTCTTGTGTCTATATTAGTAGAAGCGCAGAGCAACCAGACGCTACTCGCACAAAACACACCCTACACACTCACCTCCACGGAGTAAGACATTTCCTCGTTGCTGTTGTCATTGATCTTCTCAAACAGCTCCTCACAGAGCTATAAAGAGATTTAAAAGAGCATCAAACGACAACCCAGCCAGAACGATGCTGTGACGCTCAATCTCCTCGAGACTTTTCCAAATACACAGGGACTAGCAAAAGGCCACCAGTTTATTCCCACCCACCCAAAACTCGCTAGGCGACCAATCCACTTAGCATTATCCCAGCAGCAATTGTACCCAAATTCATTAATCTGCTGTGTTTGGGGGCAGGGGAAGTGGGAGGGGAAAAGCTTCAAAAATAAAAGCAGCAAGCCGTACAAACTGAACTAAGAAATGTAGGTTACAAATCCTAGAGGGGCATGATTATGTTAAATCCTCTCTCACCCAGCTGTAAAAACATTAAAATTACAGCTCAGATTTCAAAGAACCTTTTGGAGTTTAGCTGCTTGCTTGGAACAAGGGGTCTCCATGAGCTGGGATTTTTCAAGAAAAGTAAACACAGTGTGGGGGTTGGCTGTGTTGGAAACAGCTCCAAATCCCCTTCTCTGAGGTTTACAAAAGGGGAGCAGCAACTCTGAGGAATGGGGAACTAGTTCCATCAAAGGGCTGAATACCGTTTCGGAGACCGTTCTTAGGAGACTGGATTCTGGTGACAGCCAGACCAAAGGAAAAAGGGGGTGAGACCCAAAAACCAGCCCATTTTCCTTTAAACCATCCGTAATCAAGCATTAAGAGAAGCATTCTAACTATTTAGGTTAGGGAACACACTGTGGAATATTGACCATCTGAGGACATTCACAGATTCAACTCCAGGGCCTGCGCTTTCCCATTCCTTAGCTAGGCTCAAACCTCAGTCTGGTCCAATTTTAGAGGCAGCACTTCAAAATGCATTTGGGATGAAACCAGGGCCATTAAACTTTGATTTGGATAGGAAGCAGGGAACCCATGACGTGTCTATAACCCTCCAAGACGCTGCCCCCCCCTGCCCAGGTGTGTGTGTGTGGGGGGGAAGCATCCAGGAACATTTTGCATAGCCGAGCAACCCCGAAGCTCAGCTTACCTGTGGTATGATCCCTGCCTGGTTCTCCTCCTGCTTCCCCATCATGGTGTAGGATTTCCCTGCTCCGGTCTGGCCGTAAGCAAAGATACAGACATTGTAGCCTTCGAAGGCGTGCAGGAGCATCTCCTTCCCGATGTCATTGTACACACGGTTCTGGGAGGCGAAGCAAGGATCGTCGGGCTGCAAGGAGTGAAAAAGACGACGTCAGGACGGACCCTCTTAGGAACGGAACGACTAACAGGAGGGGCGGTTTGAAGCAGAAGGCAGAGGGAGGGCACCCAGGCCCTGTGACTGGCAGAGGGTCTATTAAGTCTCCGGCAGGGACTCCGCAGAGCCGTTGAAGAGCAAACGCCAGTGACGAGCTCTGACTAACGACAGGAGGCACCAGTTCTTTGAGGGCAAACCTTCCAGAGAAGGACAGGGGTACTGATCAGGTGCAGGCATGGGGGGGGCACCTGGATCCTCCCAGATGCAGGAGGAGAAACATTCCTCCATCAACCTTTCCAGAGGCTGCTAGAAGCACCTGCCAAGACACTGGGAAAGGGGATCCCAAATACTGGCAGCTACTAGTCCTAATCTCTGTGCTGGCCAAGGCATTGTTGCTGCAACCTCTGATCAGTGGCCAGGGACAATATGATCCCCCCTCTTCAGCGAAGAAGGAGGCCGGGTACCCTTAGCAGGCGAGATCAGGCCGGTGAGGCTCTTTTCACCTGCATTAGACACGAGGCCAGCCCTGCCATTCGGCAGAGTGAGGCAGTGGTCTCCGCGAGCACGTGGTGGGAGGCCAACTGTAGTCCAGTATTGTAACAAATACACTGGAACGGCTCTCCAGGCCAGCATTAAGGCTGGCTTCTGGGAGGTCTGGGTTCAAGTCCTGACTAAGCCATGAAACTGGTTTGCTCCGTGATCACGAATCTTTCATTCTCCCTCTCCGCCTGGTCTCTTCCCGTCCCCTCCCCATGGTTGTTATGAGGAGAAGAGAGAAGGAAGAGTGACATACATGCGGTCATATGAATACTGGATGAGAAATACACTTGTAGGTCTAAATCCATAATGTTTGAATCCATAATATAAGCCTCTCCCAACTGCATTCCTTCAGAATCAAGTGCTCGTAAGCATATAAGAAATGCCCTGCCTTCGCCTCCTACGTCCATGGTCAACCTCGGTGGATTCTGTGATCAAGCCAGTCTCGCTAGCCTTGAGCAGAGACCTCGGTCCTTCCATCATCACAATCCCTGCTTCTCACACTAAGCACTTGGTACTTCAGAACAAAGCATCCAGGGACTATGAAGCGGAAGCCGAGTGCCAGAGGCGCTCATTCAAAGGGCAATTGTGCTCTGCCGCTGCTCTGGAGAGAAATCAGGGACCAAAAAAAAAAAGGCTTCAGAAGGCAAGCGAGTTCAGAGAGGGGTGAAAAAAACAGTGCTAGTTCTTTAAAAAAAAGGCAGGAGGGGAAGAGGAGGCCTCCAAGCATGACATAATCCGGAGCATCAGCTGACGGGCAGGAAATTTTCCCGTTGAAGGAATAAGTGGAGCAGATTAACGCTGAACAAGGCAACTGTCCTGCCGTGCTCTCTGTGGAAAACCAAGTTACAACTCAGTTTGAGTGGGTGGGGAGGAATCCTTTTTTCCCCCACCATCACACAGGCATGGGGTGCAGAGAGAGAAAGAGAGAGAGAGAGAGAATTTTATTTTAAAAACAAACTGCAGCTCTCATAAGTCACATGCGCGGAAAGTGGTGCACGCATGTCCCCCACCTGCCCCTCCATTCACATCTCCTAGCGAACCCGTGCGGGAGGTCAGGGTGAAAGGGAACATCCATGGGAGGGACTGGCCCACGGACACCCAGTCCGTTTCGTGGCTCAGTTCCACGCTGGACCCACCCGTCCTGACTCGGGCTGCCTCGCCACCCGCCACCAATTTCTCCTTCCACTTACATTCCTAACACAGGCCAGCCTTGTCTGCTGTGGCAAAGCGACCCCTGAAGGGGTGGGACGGTGGCAAAGTGGCCCTTCCCACGAGGGCCTTTGCACAGCAGGAAGGAGGCTCTGGCCGTAGCTCTCCCTCTCTGCTCTTGGACACCAGCATCAGCTCCACCTCTAGACCTTGCTGCTTTATTCGATGGGTTCAGCCTTCACGAGGCAGGTGGGGAACGCGGGCTCTTCGGATGTTCCGGCCTACAAGTCTCGCCAGCCCCCACCTAGCAGGGCTACTGTTAAGCCATCGTGGGGGGGGGGCATGGTTTCTAATACCCAGAGATCCAAGGGCTCAGCTGTTCCTCTTTACAGAGTGAAGCAAAAGGGCAGCCATGAGCCACTGTACACCAGAAGGAGAGGAACTCCCCCCTTAGCTATCACCCTACTCCGTAAGTAACAAGATCAGCTCTTTTAGAAGCCTGTTCCATGTACAACTCCTTACTGATGTACCTCCACAGACAAACCCGTCCACTAGGGGGCCCGATTCTCCACCACACCATGGCCTACATCAGTGGTTCTTAACCTCTGTTCCTCGGATGCTTTTGAACTGCAACTCCCAGAAACCCCAGCCAGCACAGTTGGTGGTGAAGGCTTCTGGGAGTTGCAGTCCAAAACTCCTGAGTAACCCAAGGTTAAGAACCAGTGGCCTACATGACCGGCTCTACTATCAGAAAGACAGCACACGCAGCAGCGACACAGAGGAGGGAGCCCTGCCCTAAAGAGTGGAATGAAGATGGAGCCCTAGTCCAGCCAGCTTCTGTGCATGGGATGCGAGTGGGAGCCGCCGTGTCTTTTGCCTCAGGCATCAAAATCTCTTGGGCCACTCCTGGCTGCCTATGTCCTACAAAGCTATTGGCTCCCTTACTGCAAGCAGACAACACAGAATACAGACAGTTAAGAAAACAAAGAAAAAACTGCTCTTTGCCTTCTTAGATTTCCTCTGAACATGAGCCAAGAGAGTTTAGCTGCTTCAGGTATGCCCATCGCATATGCCTCCCCTTTCTGGACCAACCGACCCTACACCCACTGGGGACGGGGCAAGGCCCTTTTCATCCATCCCACCCTTTTAAGAAAACCCAAAGAGCAGCAAAGAAAAAAAGCCCAACCATGACTGGAAATCAGAAAAGCTTTCACGTCCAGTTTTCACCCATTTCCAGGGTGGGACAGAAGGGTGTAACTCTCCCAGTGGTTGGGGGAGTGACAACGTGTGTGTATGTGTGTGCGCGCGCGCAAGCGCATGCACACACACACACTGGGCCAACCCGCTGCCCTATATCATCTTTGTACACACTTGCTCTTTTTTGTCTGGAATTTAATCTCTCCGTTCCCGTGATGGAAAAATGCACTTAAACAGCCCGAGAGGCATCTTGGAGGGTGAAAACCACCATACAACAGAGAGGAGAAAAGCAGCTGCAGGAAAAGAGGGGTGGACAGGGAGAGGCCATGTGCAGTCACCAGCGCGCAAGCACGCACACGCACACACTTCCGAAATCCAAGACAGTCTCCTTACCGAAGTGTGGGACCAGTAGGAATAATCAAAGCTGAAGGATTTTGGAGGTTCCTTGGGATTCTTTGGATTGATAATACCTGGAGAAAACAGAAATACGGGTCTGTTAACAAAGATAACAGAAAAACGCATGAAACACAAGGCTTGATACAAGAACTACATTGTGAAGAGACATAAGCAAAGCTGCTCTTATTTTTCCAACACCTGCACCCTGGAACACAGGATACGTATAAAAGATTACGAGTCATTTGGGAAAGGAGCCAAAGAAGCATCCGAACTGTACTAAACCCAAAGAGAAAAGGCGGGCTAGGGGATCTCCGATATCTCGGCCTCTTGCTCCCGCCTGCCTACCCACAGCACGGGCAGAAGTAAAGGACCGGGACAGCTGCCATTTAAAGTGTGTGTGGAGGGCCGAAGATTCCTCAGTCCAGTATCAACCATGGAGCATGACTTGAAAGTAAATAACAATCTGAATAACAAGCACATCAAGGGACCTGCCATTTATTCCGTCTTTGCAATACTGAACGCGTCACTGAGTTGCCACACGACCAGCGTGCAAGGAGGTGTCCTTTCACTTCTGCAGTGTGACCTGCTTTAGTTGCTTTTATAGTTACGACGTGTATATCTACTGCTCATACCTGGGTTTGAACCGGCAGGCCAGCAGCATTCCAAAAATGAAGCAAAACGTCATCATTTTAGTTGCTTTGTGAGAACTGCAGGAATTGTAACCGCAAACGAGCTACGACAACCCGGATCCTCCACAGGCAGATTTGGGCCCTCCCAGGATGCCTGCGTCGCCCCTTTTATGGGCTCCCGGCCCACCTACAGGCGCTGTTCAAAGTGCTAGGGATGTGGCTCAAAACGCTACACGGTCTTGGACGACAAGGCCGAAAGGAGCATCTTTTCCTACATGGGTTTTTCTGCTTCACTTTACAATCTCCCAAGAGAGGCGGTCCTCTGTGCCCTGTCTTACCCATGTCAACGCTACAGCTGATTTCCTGGGATCAGGCCAGCCATCCCCAATTTGGCAACCTTCAGAAGCAAGGAACGGCAACCTCCATCGTTCCCAGCCTACGGCACTACATGGCCAGTGGTCATGCTGGCTAGGGAGGTTACAGCCCAACACATTGAGGATGCCAGATTAAAGAAGACTTTTTCTCCCTCTGTTTCTCTGATGCCCTTCCATTGCGTCAGGAAGCGTTCAAGCTCCCCTCTCTGACACACACACACATACAACACACGACTTGCTTATTTGTTGGTATTCAGTTCTGGCTTGCTTTAACAGCTTGCATTTTGTCATTTATACCTTTGATCCTATTCTAAACAACCTTCCGCACTTAACCACAAGGCAGGAGCTCTCAAATACGTTCAAGATGGAAACAGGAATAGAAGAATGCAACGACCATCTGTATCAGAAAGCACCGAGGACGGTTCTAAGGGGAAAGGGAGCTAGCTGGCGATCCATTCTGCAGATCAACTTTAAAAAAGTTGCACACATTCATACATGCTCGATTATGTAAGAGCCTTTATTATAACAGATTTGTGAGGCAGTAAACAGGATTTTACTTTTTTTTGAAGGGGTCAAGGAAAGGTAGGGCTACTTGTAAAGCAAAAGAGCCACGCATTTGCCACATGAGAAATTCACATTAGGCAAAAGTGTAACATGACAAAAAATAGCTCATCTTGAATTTCAGACTTCCCAGAGCAGCACAGAATTTTCTTTTGAAGTTAGAACCAACCAACCAACCAACCCCCCCACACACACACACATCCCCGAGGGACCGCAATAATGAAAAGCTCAGGAGGCTCTTGGGAATTCTGCAGCCGGCCTCCGTCAAACCTCTTTTGAAACACATGTTCCAGTACAAACATGAAAAGGCCTTATAGCCTGTGGATTTGTTTTCAGATGCTTTAAAAAAAGGCTTCTGGGGGATGAAGAGAAGGGCCCGCAAAAAGCACTCCCGACCGTTCTGAGGCTCAGTAGCTTTGGGATCACAGAGTAAAACATTCCTCTGTAAATAAAAGATACCTATATAGCCCACATGGAAGGATTTGAATAGAACTGACATTTTGAAAAAGGGAGAGTCCAACTGTTCTACCAACTCTTTTGCTGCCATAGGACGACCTCAACCCTGTCCAACCCCCCCAGTGTACCTTTCCTCGTCCCAAGCACCCAACCACAGGCGGTACGTGCGCCCTCCCTCCTCCACGGTCGGTCATGGCCACGAACCGGTAACAAAGGCCCTCCTTCATTTCTTGTGTTCTGGCCATCGATGCAGCTCGGGCAGAGGAGTAAAATTCCCACCCTGGCTTTTCCCCAATTGCTGACCAGGGATGAAAGAGAGAAGGGAAGCAAGACAAAAGTCAACCCGGCATCTATCAGAGGGCCGATCTCTCCATCTCTCCAGTCAGGCATCCTGCGGAAACAGCTGGGCAAATGTTCAAAGTGGCCTCCTAAGGCTTCTTGACGGCACGTCCTATGTGTCACGCTACACGGACACGGAAAGTGAAACACCGCTGATTCGGAGGAATCTGTTCAGAAATGGGAAGTCCATCGATGGTCTGCACTAAGTATACTTGTTAACCAGAACTTCCATTAACCAAAGCGCAACCTGTAACTAATTTGGTGTGTTCAAGCAATTTTTTTTCCACAAGCGGCGTGGCTTTCTTCTTCAGAGAATCCTTGACTGCTATTCCCAAACGCTGACTTCTGAGCAGAGGGCAATTATTACACTGAACTAAATTGTGCCTCCGCTACAGTTCACAACCTAGATTAACAACCCAGCTTTTCATAATCCTGGTTCATTGGCAAAAGGCTGGTTGGTCAGATATTATTGGTGCAGGAATCGTGACAAACTTTAGAGAGTGGCTTTATAATGAAACTACTGTTCTTACTCAAAGTTTAATAAGAAGCGGCTTTGAAAAGCGATCAAAACAAATTAGTCTTTAATGCTCTTTAACCAGCCTGTGGATTCCTGTTTCTTCAACCCAAAGCTACCTCCTTGCAGATGGCGGCTTCAGGAGGGAAGATGGAGTATCAGAAATGAGGCAACATCTCCAGATTTTCTTGGACTACAACTCCCAGAAGCCTTCACCGCTAGCTGTGCTCGCCAGGATTTCCAGGAGTGGCAGTCCAACAATATCTGGGTTATCCAAGGTTGGGAACCCCTGTTCTAAGCAGTCTTCTACTTTATTTGTTGATGCACTGGATGCTGGCTAGCCGCCCATGAATAGGCTGCATGTGGGAACCTGTTCCTTTATCCCAAGCACTGTTCCTATACCACTTACGACGCCTTATCCCCCATCGTCCACAAATGGCTTGTTCCTGAAAAGAGCTCTTGCGAAGGTTTTGGACAGAGCACAGGGTCCGTGGGCCTCCTCGTTTGGTTTGCAGACCACAAATAGCAACGGTTGCTACTGCGTTCTCCCGGATGATTCCTTCATTTAATGGATTTGCCTTCTGCTGGCGCTCCTGACTTAGGAACGCTGACCAGCAAGCCAAGCCAAGGATTAATATCGCTTACACTAGCAGGGTGTCACGTAGAGGAGCAGACAGGCAACTCTGGGTAGCAACAGGGGCATCAACACCAGCCATAAAATCCAAACAGAACTGGGGAGCCCACAGCCCCAACCAAAATCACAACATCTGCCCAATCCACTCTTTGACCAGCTCTAAAAAAACAAAAGAAAACCAAATGATTTTTCCCCCTACCAACCTTCTCTAATTCAACACTGCCTTGACTTTCAACCTATTTCTGTAAGAAAAGCAGGAAAGAGGGTAGCAGGGGGAGGAAGATCTGTGGTGTAAGATTAAGACTGATATTCATCGGGACCAACTAAAGACAAGGGGGTCATCATGCAGCTTCCCAGCTGTCTTCTGCTGACAAGGGCCACTGTCCCCATCATCCGTCTTGAATTAGGATGGCACTGCCAGTCCAGGCGGCTTCTCTACGTGGCAAAGGGTGGGCGCACCCATTTTATTCTTTGCTTCAGACGAGTATTCATACGAAGCCTCCAATCAGCAAATTCTGCATTCATGTTTTGTTGTGTGTTTTTTTAAAGATGGTTTATTAAGGGGGCAGGCTATTCATCTCCAGCCTGCCAGAGGAACCAGCAGGGGTGCGGCCCCTCTCTCTTTCTCCCTTATTCCGACCCCGTCTCTGCTGCTTGGACCTGCCACAGAGAAGAGACCGTGTGGCCAGGGCCGAGGCATCTTTGGCTCCAAAGAGGAAGCCCCTCCTCCTCTCACTGTCACCTCCTATGTTCTTCTGGTGGTCACAGAGGGAGGCCGAAAGCAAGGAAGACGCCAGATGGAAGCTGGCAGCCATAGGAAATCATCTATGAGCCACCTTGACGTCTATGAGAGTGGAAAGGCAGCGTCTTCCCACTATGGATCTATAGGCATTCTGGCCAGCAGTTCCCAACAGCTGTACCCAGTACAGCCAATGCTTAGGTACAACTGTAGTTCTAAACATCTGGGAGGGACCAGCTTCCATCACTTTGAACACTTTGAGAGAAGATAAATAAAACATCAAAAAAAAACAGGCTCTACTATCTTACAAGAGGAACAAATAAAATCGCAATACACAAGACTTCTCAAAAACAACTGCCTGTTCAAAGAAGCAAGTTCCTCTACCAACATCACAACCTTAAAAAGGTGGCCTTCTGCAGTCCCGTTTTTTTGTATCTATAGCTATAACGTCTTCCCTTCTGCCTCTTTGTAGCTACAATTTTTGCAGCTTTAAGCACCGCCGTTCCAGGGTGCTGTACATGCCGCAGGAGAATAAGCGCTACCTCTCCCCACTGAGCCAACTGACTTTCTGATATCCTTGTGTTAAAATCTTAAGAAGGCCGGCCTCTGGAATCCTAAACATCTGGAGAAGGTTTGTCAGGTTATCAAGGCCAATTATACTGCAGGTTCTTAAAACATTTTTCTGGTTTCCAAACACGGCATACTTTTTTTCCTACAAGCCTCTGGTTCTAGCTGTGGAGAAAACCAACCTATTTTTGTATTCTCACTGGTCAGCTCAGGACAGAGCCCTGGGGCACCCTATTCTTTGCGTTCAGAAGCCAATACACTACAAAGCCTGCCTATTTGATAATTCTGGTAATCTGGGCAATGAGAAAACAAAACAAGGTCCCCACCAGATCACATCCTATGTAAATTTTGGAGAAGGGTGCTAAATCTGTATGCGTGCAAGCACATCAAGCAAGGATCATTTTGCAGAAAATGGAAGAGGGGATTGAGAACAAGCCATCTAAACAAAGTCCAGCCTGCTTAAAGTTACCCATTTCAAACTCCCCGTGGATCGGCATGGTCACAAAATAGTCAAAAGCTTTTTATTAGATAATTTCTGCAGCATTAGTTACTAGCGCACAGTTATTTAGACGCTGCTTGAAGTTCTCCACTCTTTCAATGAACGACAGAGAACATCAAGCCATCAGTGAAACGAAAACATTACCACCGGGTAACATTGAGGTTACAGGTTAGGATGAGCCCCCCAGAACAATAATGGTACTGATGAGGATGACTGATTTAAAACCTACCCTTTCCCAAGGCACCATTTTGAAGAAAACCCTGTTGATCGTTGGATTCACTTCTCTCTCACTTTACTGGGGGTTATTTCTCTGGCTTGTCAAGAAGGAGAAAAGTGAGGGTCCTGGCTTTAGCTATCACCATTAAATGGGGCCACGGATACAGGAATGAGCCACACCATGCCTTAGCATAATGCACATAAACAGAAAGTCAGATGTCTCAAAAATGCTGGCATAACATGATGGCCCAAGTATGCCAGGGCAATGTAAACACAAAGGGCAAAACACCTTGCAGACAAAGGCAATTTAACTTATATTACCAAGACCACTAATGTAAAATACTGTGGTTTTTTTTTTAATCACCAAAGGGCGGGGAAGCACAGTTCCCCTCTCCCCCCCCCAAGATCAAAACAGATTTTCTCAGTGACCACTTGAGCTGACAAAAGCCCACCTGAAGAGAAAAGGTTGTTTCAGCAAGGAAAGGGGGCCAGTGTAGGCTCCGGCAGAGTTACAGCATTCACAGAACAGTTCTGCTGAGATTTGAGCATCTAAAGGACCCGGTTTTAAACCTACGTACATCCAGCTAGCTATGGAAATGTCCTTATTTTCAGAGAGCCAGAGCATCATACACAGCTAACAAATCACACCGTAAAGCCATTAATGGCCTATCTTGATGCATACACGTACATAAATAAGACTATTCCCTATTTATGCCGCCATTTGACTTATCTTCAAACCTACAGAGATCCTTGGAAGCCAATGATTCTCGGCTTGCCATTTCCACGGCAACCGCTTCATCTTATTCCATTGAGAAAACAAAGTGGCTAGTGGAGGGGTGAACCCATCATCACCATGCACTGTTGTGATGTCGGGATATTTTAGGTATGCAAAGCTGTCACTCTTCTTTCCAGGCTGGTTAGAGAAGAAGCTGGGGGGGGGGATGATTGTAGACAGAGCACAGCAGTCTGTTTCAGCCAAACTCTGTTTATAGCAACAGAAAAACATGCCAGGGGCTTTTCATGTAAGGAATGGCTTTTAAAGAGAATTCTTTTTTAAATTTTTTTTCTTTACTTTAATCTAATTTGGGCAATGAAAGATAAAAACTGTATAGCCCTGCCTACATTTCCATTCCGCTCGCATCTCCAGGGAAGCATGGCATAAAGAAGTCAAGTTCCCATCCCTGTTTAAGTGCTCATCCTTTCTCTGGAAAACAGAACGGATGACCCCCATGCCCTTAGCTTCCTCCAGGAAGGCTTGCTTTAGCCACCATCTTTTTCTTTCTGCATCTGCACCTCAGCCCTGCGATTCATGAGCTACCTACCAACTCACCACCAGCCAGTCTGAAGCCTCTTCACAACAAAAGGCGAAAAGGCATACAGAGATATAGAAAGCAGCTTTGTGAGAGACAGAGGAGTGAATTTTAAAAGCAAAATAAAAGCAGACACTTTTCTCGATATGTTGGGACACCCTGCTTGGGCCAGCAGTTATGAACACACATGCCCCGTTACGAATTGTGTGAAAAAGCACTTTCCCACCATCCAGACCATACATGAGAAGAGCTTGGGGACATCATGATAAAGAAGAAATGGTTGGCTGCAGGCTCTCTCCTCAAATGGTCTATGCAAAGAACAAGCAAACAAAAGGCGTCCGGCAACATATATACAGCCACAACAAAAACAATACCGAATACAAAAACACAGGACCAGGAAATGCAAAATCAACAAGAATCAACTAGAAGTATAAAGCGCCACTCAAAACATGAGAAATCCTCCCCCCCCCAAAAAAAAGAACCACAAAAGAGGGTGTCCAGAACACCCGGGAGGAACAGATCTAGGAACGTCCAGACAACTGAAGGGGATTCGTACCACAGTTAATGCCACTGTGGAGCACTCATCCAGCAACTGCACCCCGATTCCATTTTTCCTTCCATGCCTTCATTGGTTTGTACATCTTGGATGCACAACAGGCCAGCCTAATAGTTTAATTACACACACCCTTGACAGAAAGAAAGGCAACAAGGCAGGAACCTCCACAAGGGCCCATATTGTGTTTAGTCGTTTAGTCGTGTCCGACTCTTCGTGACCCCATGGACCAGAGCACGCCAGGCCCTCCTGTCCTCCACTGCCTCCCGGAGTTGTGTCAGGTTCATGTTGGTTGCTTCGCAGACACTGTCCAGCCATCTCATCCTCTGTCGTCCCCTTCTCCTCTTGCCATCACACTTTCCCAACATCAGGGTCTTTTCCAGGGAGTCTTTTCTTCTCATTAGATGGCCAAAGTACTGGAGCCTCAGCTTCAGGATCTGTCCTTCCAGTGAGCACTCAGGGTTGATTTCCTGAGCGATCTGATAGGGCCCATATTAACGCCTCATTTTTCAACTGAAGAAATTTGTTTATCTGATATGTCTAAAGGCCCAACACAACAATTAACTTGCCTGTTTGCAAACCAACGCTTGCATGCCTTTGTGTCGCAGCTGTAATTAAGTTTTCTATCACTGTGGCACTCACAGCTACTTGGCGCAGCATGGTTAACCCCGGCCACGTACTCCACAAAATGCCACAGCTTTACTGGGGGGGGGCAGCAGCCATTTCATGCAGCATTTACCATAGCAGGTACCCCTCGGCCACCGCCATACTTAACCATTTATGAGTTTTGTCAAAAACAGGCTTTCTTGGGCAAAGTCTATTAGAATCTTCTGCTATGTTGGCCTATAACAATCATCCTGCCTGGCTGGAGAACACATAGGGACATAATTGCACAGTGGGTGGAGGGAGGGAGGAAACACATCATCATTGAAAACAAGGATTCCTGTAGCACCTTGAAAGGTTACAAAGTTATTGAAACATGAGTTTTTGTGGACTACATCCCATGACTTATTAACAAAGGTGGGTCTCAACATGCCAGGTTTCAACAAACCATGGTTTGCTGTTACAGTCAGGGGACACAATGCGATCTGATAGGGCTCGAGATTATGAGAAGACTGCCAGTGGCTGGAAAGCAAACAAAGGTTTAACCTTTGCTGCAGCAAATAAGGAGGTGAAGCAAAAAGGATGCAGGACCTTAGCTTTCATCCATACCCAAAGAGTCATATTTATTTCTTGGCACTGAAAGGAATGATCTTTGTGGAGAAGAAGAAGAAAGAACTCATAGTGAACGTCTGAGATCAAACAGAATTTTGGAACTGAATGTGTTAATTGTATTTCACTCATACACATTCCGATGCTACTGAGAACCAATCCTTTTTCAGCTGAGCGCGCCACGGAGAATGCCTTGAGACTCCGTCTTTGTCCTTTCGAAGCAAACACCCACGTCAGAAAGATACTCTGGATACAGTCGGAAGGGGCCAGTCCTTAAACAATCTATCCTAAGAGCTCAATGAATTTATTTGTTTCTACCAAATGGGTGTCCCAGTCGCATTAAGCAAGCAGCAAAGCATAGGGCAGGACGTGCACAGCTAGGCCCTTTCAGCCACTGAATTATGCAGGGCTTGGATTTAATTTTTCATCAAGCTGCCTGGCTCTTGCATAAGGAGGGGGCGGTTGGTTTTTGTTCAAATGCTGCTTTCGCAATTAAAAAAAAAAAGGCAAAGAACACCAATCAGGATCAGAACCAGGCATCAGTTGAGGAATGGACATCCCTCTTATTTCTCTAAACCATGGTTTGGACTAAAGATTATGGCTGCGTTGCTTCTGAAAATGCAACGTTTACTGGTTCATGAATAAAGCATTAGACTAGCGAGGTCTGAGTACAAATTCCTCTTTGGTCGATGCTCTCCAAGTACAATTCAAAAAACAATGCAAAACATGCAGATTCAGGAAAAATGAAACCATCGACTATATATATATGCGTGCGCACACATGCTCGTATTGTGTGTAGGTGCCTATTTAAATTATGAAATCATTCACTAAGTTCCTCCTCTTTTTTTTTCTCTCAATCGGCCAATAAAGGTACCACCTGTTCCGGCATTTGTATAGCGGGATGAATCTGCCCGCTATACAAAAGGAGACCAAGACAGGGGTCAGACTCAATTGATCCATAGCGTCCCTTTTCCAGCTTTGCAGTTTGGAAGATGATGGCAACAAAGATGACGTTAATGATTACTACAATGGGATCCCACCCAAGGGTGTGCTTTGTTCTGCTTTGTTTCTTAAATCCAGGCTCCTCGTTCACTCAGAAATGCAGATGGCTCCAAGATTCACAATAGCAAATGGACGGATGAATGAATGAATGAATGAATGAATGGAAGGTGACCTTCTCCGGGAGGAGGAGGAGGGGCGAGGCCACAAAGGAAGGGAAGCCCAGACAGCAAAATCTGCAGAAGGGACCTGGGGAAGGTTAACTCAACATAGGCAGCACAGATGGCAATCGACTTGGGTCTGTTTTGTACATAACCCTCATATTTTAAAAATCCATTATTTCTTACAGGATGGTGCAAAACGAATGACCGCTTTTTAGTCAACGCTAGATCTTCTCAGGTGTAACACTTAAACAGACATCATCTGAGGGCTGGCAGAGGTGGGGGGAGCAGTTGTTAAAATGGTCTCTCTGCCATCTGTAATTTGGACAGCCCTTCGAGAAAGACTCTCGTGTTCAATGCGAGAGAAAAAACTCGTGAGTTTACCACGATTCCGGTTCGACAGATGGGGAAAGGAGGCTGAGAAATACGAGACGCGCCCAACGTCACACCGTGAGTCAATGGAGGCAGAAGCATTTGAACACCCATCGCCCAGAGCCCACACTGGTTAGTCATCTTAGAACCAGGCAGAGTCTGCCTCGGAGCCATATCTAACAGCTGAGTGTAGAGAAAATGTGGGATGTAAATAAAATGGATCCTTTTAAGCCGTCTGTTCACTAGATGTTACTATCAGATAAATATGATGGTCAACATGCACTGCTTCCGTCCAAGGTTCCTGGAAACTGACCATTTGCTATAGTGTCCCGAGGTGAAGCTTTTGGAAAACACAGGGCCGATTAAAGGAATGTAAAACTGCACCCTTAACTCAGAAAGGAGAAAGGATTCTTCTTTTTTTTACCCTTCCCCTGTAAAGATATAACTAGAAAAGTGCTGGACTCTTTACAAAAATGTCATCAAAACAATCTAGAGGAAAAGTTCCTATTACACCAGAACCAATGCAAAGAAGTGGGTCTGCCCCAGCCGTAGAAGGAGCCCCTGCTTGCTGGCCATTCAGGAGGGATGGCCTTTTTCAAGTTAACTGAAATAAAGGAAGAAGACCACACGCACAGACCCCCCCATGCTGTGGAATGGCTTGAACTGGAAATTCATCAAGACAGATTCTGCTGCGTAGGAATTCGACTTCCATACCAAGAGGAGAAGGAGGAAGGGAGTCAATCCTGAACAGCAGGAGGACAAGGAGGAGGAACAAGAAGAAGAAGAAGAAGAGAAGAGCCAGAAGCTACTGTGTAAAAGCTCTCATCCTCAGCTGCTCTAGCAGATCCAGTTGCTATAAATATCAAGTCTGCAGCTGCCATTTCAGGACAGCATGTCTCCTCTCTAGTTGCTTCTGAGCCGAACTACCACAAAAAGGCACAGATCCATCTTTGCCTGGATCCCCCACACTGGGGACAGGCTAGCTGGTGCCCTCTACAGTGGGGTCTCTACTTAAGAACGTCTCTACTTAAGAACAATCCCACTTAAGAACAGCTCCATTTGCTAAATTTTGCTTCTACTTGAGAACAGAAATCCAAGATAAGAACAGGGGGAAAAAAAGCTTTCCTGCTCTTTTTTTAACCTTAGGTCATCTTAGGTTAAAAAAAAATTCTACCCCTAGTGGTAGAGTACGTATTAACCAGCTCTGCTTTAGTTCCTATGGGAACTAATGCTTCAATGTACGAACACACCTCTACATAACAAAAAAACAGCCAGAACGGATTAATTGGTTTTCAGTCCATTCCTATGGGAAATCTTGCTTCAACTTAAGAACGTTTCAACTTAAGAACACCATTCCAAAACGGATTAAGTTCTTAAGTAGAGGTTCCACTGTAGTTTCTATGGACGGAAAAGAGCAGATACGGATTAAATGGTTTTCAATGCATTCCTATGGGAAATGCAGATTCAACATAAGAACTTTTCAACTTGAGAACCACCTTCCAATACGGATTAAGTTCTTAAGTAGAGACCCCACTGTACATGGTTTGGACTACAATTCTTCACAAGCCCTGGCCAGCACGGTCATTGTTGGGGATGATGGGAGTTGCTGTCCATATCTGGAGGCTGCCTACCCCTGTTCCAGTGTGTAGCATACACACATTTCACACAAGTCAATCACTAGGGTCCACCTTATGGAAGATTTTCTATAGTAACATAGTAAGCCATCAAAAAATCCCACATAGGGCCCGGAGACGCTAATGAGAGGCAGGAGTCTTCAAAATAATTTTGGTGTATGCTGAAGATGCATGCAAAGCAACAGCTGCACCCTGAAGATATTCTTGCCCCAAGCACAAAACAGATTTTAAACAGTCACATATTAGCTCAGGAGGATTCAGTGACCAGTGATGGTTATCATGGATTTGAAATGAGGTCAGAGCACGCTACCGTCCGAAAACAACTCCAGAAAGCATAAAACCACCCAAGAATTGTCCACAATCAAACAAAAAAAAGGGGGGGGGAGTCGTGTGATCCTTGCACAGACTCCAAGGCCAGGGGTGGATCCTGGGCCAGGGAATTTATCAAATCATCCTTCACCTCACTTCTGGTAGCAGTATAACTCTGCTGGCTCTTCCAGTTCTAGTTGAAAGTGTCACGGATAGAACCTGGGACCTCCATTATTACTGTACGGTAGGTAGACAAACGATGGGATCCAGACCCCTTCCTTCAATCAACAGCCTTTCCTTAAATGGACAGGGGATGGCACAACAGAGAACACAGAGGCACATTTCCTACAGACAAATGAACTGTGTTCAGTTCACGCCAGTTTTCTGGACGAAGGCTTTGATCACGGGGAGCAACTCTTCCACCAAAGGGCTAAACAAATTTTTAAAAACTTCTCTGCAGGCGAGGGTTCTGTGCTTTCCAAGACTGCTCATTTCTCACTGGTTTCAAAGCGCACAAGTCAGAATTTAGGCAAGAGGCAAAAGATTAGTTTATGTGAATGAAGGTGGCTCTCCGTCTGCCTGGCTGCCAATTCCCTCACTTTGTCTGCCAAACGCTGGAAGAGAGAGGCTAGTGAGAGATGGCTTGACTTGAGCAGGACGAAATTAGATATTTCCCTTCCTATCTCTGTCTGCCCCACAGGGCTTGGAAGGAGGAAAAGGAGCAGCTGCTGGCCCAGAACTGGACCCTCCCGTTTGGGGCAAATCTGACCCTAAGCTAAACTGGGGATTGGGGGGGGGGTCATTTTATCAGTCATTCAGAAACAAGAGACCATCAACGAATTACGCATTACACAAAGCAAAGGCCGAAACCCTCCACTGTCATTGCCACCTAGTTACATGAGATGCTAACATGAGCCCAGAAGACTATGAAATGGTACTATATGTGTCTCGATGACTGGCCAGTTGTTGCTATGCTGTTACAAGTTTATTTGTTTTTTTTTTGTTTGTTTGTTTTTGTTTTGGTTTTTTGGTTTTTTGGCTATCATTACCTGAACAGTTTATTTTAATTGTTGGGTGCAATTCTGTGGAAAGGCAACATACAGGTGGACTGGAACACACAATGACTTGTGGCACGCCCCAACAGCCTTGGAGGAGGATAAGATAGGCTATTATCTATGTGTTGGAGGGAGATAATTCTTCCTTGCCACAGCAGTGTGGCTATCTGAAAATATCCAGCTTAGATACGATTATAGTAGCAGACTTTACATGGGGCTGCTTTTGAAAACAAGAATCAGTTCATTTCTGGGCACAATTCAAAGTGCTCATTCTGAACCTGCCAATCCGGTTATAAGTAACTTGGGACCACTGTCTTAGAAGGGCAGAGTTGGAAGGGACCCCCAACTCTGCCCTATTCAGGAGTTCTTCGATGTGTCTGAAGGCCCATCAAAACGACCTAAATGTTGATCTCTGTATCAGAGGCTCGCTCCTGGATGTTCCCGCTTTTGGAGATGAACGTGACAAAACAATCAAGAACGTGGTCTCTCTAGTGGTGGTGCAGATCCACCAGATGATTTACCCATTTATAAATAGCTGGGACACAGGAACTGCTCTCACTAAAGTCGTATCGCTCAGTATCTACTGTAAGAAGCAAGGGTTGGTTGTCCAGGGTCTTAGACAAGAGGCCTTCCTCAACACCTGATGCTATTCAGTTACAGATGTTCCCTTGGCATGCAAAAAAAATTTTTAAAAAGAGCAAAGCCAAACAACGCACCCATGCTCTACCTTTATTTTGATAAAGAACTGAACACAGCGACTGAGCAGGCACTCCCTCCCAATACTTTCTGTGGCCTTGCCAGAGCCTAACCGGGCTGCTCAGCTTCCCAACTCCAATCTGTTCAAGTCAGCATCTGTGACTCTCGCTCGCTCCTGGCAGATGGGGTCGTTCCACTGCTTAAGCATTGAGTTGAAGGGGTTTGGGAATCACCCAATCTCATTTCGAAATCGTTAAAGATTATCCAATAAATTCAAGCACTACAGAAGAACGGACAAAACACTGCAAAGAGAGAGGGGGGGAGAGGGAGAGAGAGACCCCTCCATAGAGAAGGAGATAGTAATCTGTCTCTTGTCTCTCTCTCTCTCTCTCTCTCTCCCTCTCTCTCTATTTTTTAATTAAACAAGTAGAACTTGCTTTCTAGGTTTTGGTTTAAAAGGATTTCAGCTTACAAAGGCAGGCAGTTTGCAGTTTTAAATGGAGCTGTCAGATGCTTGTGACTAATGCACTTTGAACACGTTTTAGAAATTAAAACCCCCAATACTTCTGCAAATCTTATTAAAAAAAACTGCACCCTTCATCAAATTTCTCCCTCACATGCCTACATATTATTAACATGAAGTGGGTGTTCTATTATATTTCCATTGCATCTGCAGAGCAACCCCCAGCTCTAGAAAGAATTTCAGCCAAAAGATTTCACATGATCAATGGCAGAAGACCGACTATTACGCTCCACCCTGCTTATATTTCCTCTTCACATCATTGTTGGGAACCCCTCCTTCATCGAGAATGGACTGCATACCCAGTGCATGCCATGTTATAGACATCCTCCTGACGAACAGAAATTTGCTTTTTAAAAAGCTTAGATGTGGGAGGTTTCTGCATAGTAGGTAAGCAACAGTGAATCTATTAACAGAGGTCACCTGTTCCTTTGGAAATCCCTGATTTTTCTATAGGCCTGATCATTTTGTAAGGACGTATTTTGAGACCTGGTTGAGGATGCCATGCTGGGCACACTGGTCTAGAATTATGACTCACTGAACACAGTATGACTTAAGTCCAAGTGAACATGTACACAACTGCACTGTTTTACATGGTGTGCCCATGAAAGAATGCCATTTATTGTGTTTCGTGCTTTATAAGCCACTTTGAGGGCATCGTAAAAATGTATAATGAATCTGAAAAGCCTGAAACTGGCTTAGCGACACGTGAAATCAGCAAAGAAGCAACACTCCCATCAAACAACTGCCTTGACTTTCCAGAACATTCTGTCTTTCTAAAACATACACTTCTCCACCCATCTCATTATGCTCATTATAAAGAGTATTTTCCTGGACATGAAAAATACACCAGTGGGGAAAAAGAAACAGTGAATATCAGCATGATCCTATCTGTCAGGATGACTCGGTCTTCCAAATCACCATTCTACTATTCCTAAACTGTAACCTGGTAGAACTTCATATGTTTCCTGCCTGCTGAGGCTGGAAGAGGATGATCGGAACTACAGCCCAACACATCTCGAGGGGCACGTTTAAGGAAGGCTGAAGTAATGCTGTTGACTCTATGCCCAGCCCTTTGGTCATGAATGTGCCCTAGCAGTGGGGAAAAGAAGAAGAAAAGACTAGTTAAAATGTGATGGGTGACCCTTCGTAGGAGAGAATCTCTCTCCAAGTTCTGGGGATGAATTTCTGCTGTTGCTAGGGTAGACAAAGTGGGAAGTTGTTCTCCACCAAGAAGCCTCGCCAAGCAAAAAATATACTGCCCTCTGATAAGAGACATGAACCCACAGTTCTTGTTCTTAGGCATATGTTGAAAACATAACTATCTCTGTAAGCTTTCCTGGTAGAGCTGAGCCTTAGTGTCTCTTTCAAGGGTAACTAAAGTACTGAATCCTGATGCTATATACTGCTTTATCTTGTATGTCTTCCTGCACACAGGTTTGAAAACATTGAAATCTGATGTAAGCAGTTTTAAAATATTTGTAAATAAACAGAGTGCTATGGTTAGATCCAGTTGTTACTCTCCACTACACCTGACTCACTAAACGGTTGTGACTTGTGCACTCAACACATATTGATTGAATGGGTCTACTCCACTTGGACCAGCAAGCAACTTAGCCCCTAGTGAATCGGGGCTAAACGGATCCCAATGCCTGACACCGATCTGAGCTGCCGAACAGGAGGAGACAGCTTGGGTGTGAAGTATGACGGTGGTTTTCCAGCTGCTGTCATGTGACAGAAAAACATTCCCTTGGATTGTTTTTGCATATGATGAAGCAGCCAGAAGTTCAGTCACAAGAATGGCACTAGAATTATTTCATGGGAGCACATCCCAGATTTCCTTCCTGTTCTGCTTTTCAGACAAAACTAACTTCTCTAGAAAAACACTAATGGCAAACCTAGGAAGGGCATAACAGACCCTGCTCTGCTAATAGTTCCACAAACAAACTTAAGGAGAAGAGAGATGTTTGCCAATTTTTTTTTTTGTTTTTAAAGGAATCAAAATTAGAAGCAATTCCACTGCCGAGTCCACAGGCTGGCAGATTTCAGGCATCCAGCATTGACTTTGTCTTCTTTACTCGAATCAAGGTCTACCACCTGGGGAAAGGAGGTCTACATTTTAGACTTAAAAGAGTCCTGAGCCCAGGGATTTAAATAGCAGAAATGAAGGCCAGTCTAGACTTCTGCAGTTTGCCCAACAATGATCTGCCCGTTTTGCCCTTTCATGCCTATGAGTTATGCTTAACTGTAAACAGATCACAGCGGTGCAAGATGTCCGGGGAACCAGAGGGAAATCCACTTCCTCGACCTCCCACCCAACAAAGAGCGATAGGCTTACCACAATTCCAGTGCCACACATCAGATTCAGCCCAAACAGGAGTCAATCACCACACAATCAACCCCATCCTCATTTTTCCTTAAGCAGACAAATCCCGGCCTAACGTCTCCTCCTGCCTTGCATCCCAGGTACATCCTTCTGCCGAGAGTGGCCAAAGACACCAAGAGAAACAGTGAAAGTGGTGCATTCTTGGCCAAAACCACACGATAAAAGAAACACAGGATTAGAGGTTAGAGACATTTTTCTATTTTTTTAGTGCATGTTTTTGCATCTAATCCCCAAACAGCATTGCAGTTTTACTGCTGCCCTTTCAAAAGAAAACTGCAAGGGCCTATAAAACAGTTCCTATGAAAAATGGTCCTCAAACCTTTTGCCATGGACCCCTTTCCCTGCCTTCACGCGCTCCCTTTTCATCACATGCCCTTTTTATGCACATTCCTGGCATATTTTCCACCTAACAACACGGGAGAGGCTTTCTGTGGACGGCTCCCCGCGTATCTCTAAGGTTCTTTTCCCACAGTTATTAATGGCCCAACTGACTTCACTGGAACACTTGCCGCTTCAATCTGCTTTTGTCTGCCTGGAAACCTTCACCAAAAGACGACAGGACTAGCGCATGCCCAGAAAAAGAAAAGAAAAAAGATAGACACAAAGGAAACCTTTCCCCATTGACTTGGCCCTTGGAGCACTCTCGTTTTCTTCTAAAAAGATTTTCCTTTGAACACGACTGCTACTACAACTAAATCACAATTATGTCTTTGTTCAAATGACATCAGAAGCACGTATGAAGAATAAGGTGCTAGGTATGTAAGATATTATAATTATAATTATGTTATAGTAGTCTTAGAACTGCAGAGCTGGAAAGAACCCTACGGATCCTCAGGTCCAGACTGTGTCAAGGAGGCACCGTGGGGAACTGACCGCCTCGCTTCCACAGCCAGAGATCTAAACTGATCCAGCTGTCGGCACCACGCTTTTAAAAAACATACAGACAAATCAGAATGGGCTTAATTCTAAGAAAGGTGTTTGGCTGCACAAGGGAAGGTGATAGGCCTGGAGAAGAGTGGAAAGGACACGGCACTCTTCAAATTCCCCAAGGCTGTAAAAGAGAAGAAGATGGCATAGATGTGTTCTCCGTTGTCCCACTGGACTGGACTCAGCTCCGACGGGCTGTAATTCCAGGAGAAGAAATACCGGTTGAACCTCCTTAGGAGAAAACTCTTGATAGTAGGGAGGGCATGGTCAATGGAGCCACAACTTGTGGCATCAAAGTAGACTAAGTGTGACCCTTCAAATCGTGAAGAGATGGCAACTCTCCGCATCTTTCGCCACATTAAACGTGACTGAGGCTGCTGGGAGTCCCAGCTGGACAACAGCTGGCAGCTACCCTGTGCCCGGCCCTATCGCTTCCCCAGATGTCCTCAAGCAGATGCTGGACAGTCATATCTCAGGGATGTTCTTGTTCCAGTTTTCTCGCTGGAAGCAGGGGCTGGACTGGATTGACTACAATTATCTGATTCAAAGATGTCAGGGCGCAAAAGGAGCACAGCCGCTTTTTAGCAGACGAAAACATCCTGGTAGCCCGAAAGGGGTGTTAGCAGGCCACGTGGGGGTCAACCTTTTCCACAAGGACATGGAACTAAACATGTGCGCACAAATCTGGACGAGTCCCTCTGCCACTGTCAAAGAGGAACTCGCTCAAAAAAATCACCACACCATACAATACCACCTGCACTGAGAAGTTCCCAAATCACATTACACCTTCCAGTTCTAATAATAAACAAACAAACAAACAAACATTGGCAGGACGTGAAAAGCCGTGTCTGACTTACTGGTTGAGTTGCCTTGCATTTGGATGATGCATTTGGACTCTTTGCTCGTCTCGCGGGAGTTGAAGGGCCTGACCCGGACCGCCACCTTGACAGAAGCCCCCGACATTTTGACGCCCCCTTGTGCGTAGTCCAGAAACCAGCTGCAAAGGACTTCCCACAAGTTCTCTCTTCTGGAGTTATCTGATAAAAGAAAGGAGAAAAACTGGTTTTCATTTATTCTGGAATACAGATCTGGCAGCTCAGTGGAGTCAATCCCCCTTATGCAAAAATTAACATCATTTCTTGGCATCCCAAGACAGCAAGGATAGCGCCACTCCCCGCTCACCTAGCTGGTCACAGTTAAGCAACAGCTCCAGAGACACTGTTTTCAGTGTCCCACCCCCAGGAACAAAAACGGAATCTGCAGCATTTACATCACTTTTGACTCAGAGCCACTGAAAGGGTAGCCATCCTCTGAGCGGTTTGACAGTTTTATTGGTACATGTGACATGCTAAAAACAATTCTGCACACATAGAAAGTCCCAGGGATCTCCCAGATCCATGGAGGAAATGAAAAGGGTTTTTCTGATGGCTTGGCTGTGCAAGTCCGACCTTCCCTTCTCCTTTCTGCAGAGTGGCGAAGGGAAGGCCTCCGATACCCAGCCAGATTTTCACTTGAAAACAGCTCTGTCTTGTGCAGGTGCGCACAAATACAGCAGGGAAGCTCACAAACTGGGTCCCACCTCTAAAAATGCCACAGCAAAAACTCCTTCCAACTTGGAAAGAGAGCACAGCGCATCACTGACAAATAACGACACGTCCTTAGACATGCTTAAAAACAGCTCTATGTGAATCAGCAAAGAGGCAGGTTAAAGACAGAAGACATCGTTCACTTCCTGAACGCCTTTTTAAAAAGTGACTTAAGAAACATTACTGTCATCGTTTTCTAGCCTGTATTTTTAAACTGAAGTCTGCAAATTATCTGTTTGCTTGTTTGCTTCCTTGTTTAAAGGCAGGACATCTTGGTGTTCCACCTAAGAAGAAAAGTTGCAACCACAATGCACTGCAGGCAGAGAAAGCGTAGATTTCCCATTTGGGTTTATTTCTTCGGGGGGGGGGGGTAAACTTAGCTAATAAACTCAGATAGGAAATCTATGTGTTCTCTGCCTGCAACTGGATTGTGGTTCCAACTTTTCATATTAGATGGAACACAAAAAGGAGGAGGATGTATTCTTCTGTTGGAAAGACAAGGAAGACAAGTTGGTGTCATTAACACATATACAAACACATCACACTTTCAAATGCAGAAGTGACTCTGCAACATGCCAGCTTCAGATGTACGCTACAACTCCTAGAACAACAGAAGGTGCCAACACAACATGTGACCAAAAAAAGGGAGTTAAGATTTCTTTGGCCCCTATTTAACACAGCTTTCACCACCCTTTCACCAAACCTCTTGGTCCTGCTGGCTGGGGACCAAGAGCTTTGTAGTCCAACATATAGAGGACATCCAGCCAGGAAAGGCCAGTTCAATGGTTTAGCCAATGGGAGCATTAGCAGACTTTCTAATAGTTACACAATTGGCTGGATAGCTCAGTGGGCTAGGTCTCTGGCTGTGGAGCCAGAGGTTGGGAGTTCGATTCCCCCACTGGGCCTCCTAGGAGAAGAGCCCGCCTGGGTTGCCTTGAGCAAGCTGCAGAGCACACCCAGGGGAAGGGAACGCTGAACCACTATCGAGTTCTCTCCCTGAAAAGGGCCAACCTAAGTCAGAATTGACTTGGACGGCACATGATTATTATTCGTTACACAGCTGGGACACAATTTTTCCTTTTTTCACTTGATGCCTAGCAGGAGTCAAGAGCTCTCTAATTTGTACCATAACTCACAAAACAAAGGACACCAGTAACTAAGGGTTTCTTAGTGCCTGAATGTAACTGAACAGGCATCAACACAGCAGCAGTTATCTTCCAGATACATCTGGAAAAAAAGCTAACAAACTGGGAGATGAAGTCCAAGGTTGTGATGCTGTAAGCTTTGCTTTCTACGGTCTTTTCTGTGTAACTGATCCTCCCTCCCTAGAAGAAAACTGAAAGGATTCTGGCCAAATGGACGGAAAGCTTCTAGTAACATAATAAAAGTACATTATGTACTCTCAAGCTCTCTACTTAAGTGGCCTCCGGTAGCTTCTTAACAAGGATGCAACCTTCCTCCTGCTAAGACCAGGAATTCACATTAAGTATTACTTAAAATCTCTTTTTCCAGGAAGACATTCCATCTCCGTCCGAAAAGCATGAGCGGCTCTTGCATTTCTGCATCTTCCACCATTTGTAGTCTCCGCATGATGACGGTTATGAAGGGCAAGAGAGAATCACATAGCTCAGAAAAGGGAGTGGGGAAGACCATGTGTTGCTCATGCAAAGTTATTTCCTTTACAAGTTTCCTTCTTGTCTCTCCTGTAACTGCCAGGCTGGCTTCTTTTAAACTCCTTTGGGCCGATCCAAGGGTTTCACATGTCTAGAAGAAGGCACATGAATGTGCAGCAGACAAATGCTATGGGTCAGATTTCTTTTGGCAGCCATCTGTCAGGGGAGAGATGGAGGCGGCTGGGGAGATTAGCCAGAGAGGAGACCAGAGGGGAAAGTAGGTGAACCCATGCTCTTTTTCCTCTCCCCTTCCTCTCTCTTCTTCCCCCAGCGGGGTTCTGGGAAGAACATTTCCTCTGCAGCAGGCTTCACAAACCAGGCCTAAGGCCAGATGTAAGACTGGGCCAAAGACCAGGTATGGGCCATGGACTGCAAGTTGCCCACTCCCCCAACATGACCTGATAAAAGAGTCTGCCCTACTTCTAAACAGAAATTTTTTTCTGCTTTGTTTGACAACATAGTCTGAGCAGTGCTCCCTTTCTCTCATAAAACCTCAGAAGAAAGAGAACACAAAAATACAGAATGGCGAGAGATAAGGATTTGTTTCTTTTCAAAAAGATACGGTTAAACATCATTTGGCGGGCATTTTGTTCGGTTCATACTCTGCATGTCTTCAGTATGCAAGATGTAACACAGACAAACAACAATTCAATGCCCCATTCTTCTGAACAAGCCTTCCTTAGTAAGCTTCTGCACTGGCATCAAAAATGCTGCTTAGGACGATGATCAAACCACTAAAAAATGGAGCAGGCTGCTGGACACAGCGTTCCTGAATCTTGTTAGGAGGAAAAATCGGACAGAGATCAGAGCAGCCTAAAACACACTCAACAAAAGCAGAAATTCTGACTCTCGTATTCTCTCTCTCAAAAACGGACAGGTATCAAAGAGAGATGCATGGGAAAACATAACTCAAGACTGGGGCACATGCCAGTCCTCCAGATGTTCCTGGACTGCAATTCCCATGATTGCTCATCATTTGATGTGCTGGGGAGGACCCTCAATTTGAATTAGGTGTCAAGGCTGCTTATATAAAAGCAACCATTTAACAGAACCACAGTAAATATGACCTAATGAAGCTTCACAACCAAGATGGTTGAATCAATAGGAAGCTCAACTGGATTTCCTTACAAACATAGCAAGGATATGCATGGCACCTTTTTAATTAACAGCCTACAGCCTCACACAGGAATCCTAACTGCTGCACCATGACTAAGAGGACAAGAGAAACAAGGCCAGAGATTATGAATATATGGCAAAGCTGACTCAGTGGAATCAGTGAGCTGAAGAATCTTGAATACACAGTTTCTATATGGGCAGAGACATCACTTCCATTTTATGAATACAACGTGCTTAAATGTTTTAAATTTAAACAAAAGCAAAAATGCTTCCATCTATCCAGATAGATGTCAGTCATAAACCAACATTTTTGAAAAGATTCTACATTATGGAAGCTTGAGAGGGAGGCTTCCCGAGCAATCCTACATGGCTACTCAGAAGTAAGTACCACCGAGGGTAATAAGGTTCATTCCTAAATACCTGTAAAAAACAAACAAACAAAAAAAACCAAAAGCCATGGTCTTAAATACCTTCCACCGTATGTTTCAATAACTCCTTCACAGTGAATTTTAAAAAGTCAATACAGTCACTGCACCCAGCATTACAACCTAACAAGACAAAGATAAATACAGAATAGCCAAATTGACCTGGGCAAGCTAAAATTTTTCAGACGTCAAGCTTCAGAGAAACAAATGGAAATGGAAGACCTGTCAATTCCCAAAGCCCCACCCCTGAAAATCCGCCACGAGGAGGAATACAGAAAATCCTGTGAAAATGTGAGCAAGCAGCCATGGAGGCGAGATGGTTCACTAAGCCAGGGATTCCAAATGAGCCCCGCTTCTACCTTTCTGCCCCCTTTCCTGACGAAGCTCCAGCCGGACTGTCAGCAGATCATCCCAATATGGCTGCCCCGGCAATTGTGCTGTGCGGGGAGGCAGAGGGATGGCGGAGGCCAAGAGGAACACATCAAAGGAGAACGGCAACTGTTCCCGGAGTCGACGAGGCCCCAAAAGAGAGGGGGAGGAACGGAAACACAGGGTTCCCCTCCGCCAGCCCACCCCTCCTAAACAAGTCCCCGTGGGCCGGCGTCAATGGCGAAAGGCAAGAGAAAGCCTCTTGTTCACCCCGCCCTGCTCGACGGAGGAGAAGAGCCAAAGGCTGAGGGATGCTCAGGCCGCCAAAGAGCTTGAGGCCGAAGGGAGGAGGATCACAAAGCAAGACGAGGTGAGGGTCACATCTTTAAAGGCATCTTCTGAGATCATTCACCCCGGCAGCCTCCGCACCATTAGGGAAGGAGGGATCTGGGCCTCTTTCCCAAGGGAACGCAGCCAGCTTGAACTCCCAGTTTAACAGGCCAGCATTTTATCGTGGTGGGGGTCTCCCTTGCCAGGGAATCCTGCCAAAGCCCTGTGGAAGGAGCCCCTGTGTGTAGTAACGTATATGATCTGGCTCTTGCGAGGAGGGTGGGGGTTCAATAACCAAGCTTCCGACTTAGCCCCATGCTGTCCAGCTGGAGGGCATTCCTCCATCAGCATTTCCAAGGCCGGCAATCAGGCTGTCACGAGATCTCAAAATCAGGCTGTCCCCAGCTTCCTTGTGGAAAAGGTCTTTGGAACAACTTACACCGCGAATGTGGGCGGAAGAGGAAAATAACTCGCAACCCAAACTGATTCACGGAGGGAGAACCAAATTTAAAAAGCAAAACAAAGAAAGGTTCGAGAGATGGGGCTGCTATTCTAGGAAAAAGGACCATCCACAAAAATTGCTGAGAAAAATAATACAATACACGATATAATATACTCTTCCGGTTTCCTTGTGGGTCAAATGGGGAAATTACAGGTACCTATCTTTACAACATAAACATCACAGGCCTGGGCAATTCACAGGCAGTTCCTATCTTCAAATGGCATTTAAGCACATACGTAGTGCGTCATCACTGCACACACCTGTCCCCCCCACCTCGTCAATGACACAATCCCCCGAGTTTACCACGCCACCCCCTAAGCGCTTCAGCCATACGCTAGACTCCAATGACCCCTCTGGAACTCAAAGGTTTTGTACATTAAGGTTTTCCACACGAGACTAAATTTAGCAATGGGGACTAATCACTCTCACTAGGGCTTAATTCCCAAATGAAATATACACTAGAGTTCTCTGCACTAGGTATAGGTGGATACGAAGACAAAGATATAGACCGATAAACAATTATATGTTCTTTTTGTCAGCGTTTAGAATTAGAGGAATGAGGCTTACAAAGCAGATTACTTATTAGATCTTGTGTTATTTTTATTCCCACACCATTTTACTTATCTCATATTCTGTTATTACACATGCCACTTATAAGCTGCTTTGTACAATCTACTGAAAAGGCAGCATATACATATTTCCAAGTTTAAAAAAATCAGTACAGCATATAGCCATTTATTCTATTTTTGTCTCAGGAATATGAATGATTAGTACAACAGTATTATATTTATAATCATCATCATTTCTGACACTTGAGCCACCCACTCCCAGGAGGGGGGGGCTGTGAGAACAGAGGGCTGCAGAAAAGAAGCAGGGGGAAATGTCCTCAGTGGCAGAAAAACACACTCCCCCAACCCCATAAGCACCGAGGCACATTATTTCTCCCTTTGAAGGGGGAGGAAGGTCTCTTGATGGGGTGGTCAAATTACAGCCTCCTCCTGGTCTTCCACTCCCACCTTTTGAGAAGCTGAGTACAAAATGGAGCAATGAAGAGAAAGCTGGGCTCGAAAAATCAGAAAAGCCAGAGAGAGGTGACTCAAAAGGTAAATTACACCCTTCTTTTTTTATGCCTCTTGGAAGTAGAGAGAAGATGGAGAACAGAGGATGAAGTAAAAGAGAGGAAGATGGGGAAAGACAGAGACCAGGAGAGGAGGCTTTGAAGCTAAACCCACCCCAGGATTCATTTCTTCCCTACGTTGGGGGCTGGAAAAAAAGAGAAGTTGGAAAACAAATATTACAGAGCTTTTATAGAAACCCCCCTTTTTTAAAATATCTTCCTATGGCTTCTGCAACCCCTTTTTCCTCTAGTAAGTGGCTCCCGTCCTTTGTTTTGTGAAGGAAGAAACTGAAAAGGGATGAACCCAAAACAAATAAATAAAAAATAAGGCTGGGGGGAAAAAAGACAGAACCCCCCTCCCTCCCCACCTAATCCATAAACACCCACCCACCCCAAATAATACCCTTTTTGGGGGTGGCAGGTTGGAAAGGGAGGGAAGGGCAGACAAGAAGTGGGGGGGATGGGAAGCCCCGCCCCTCCGTGTCGTCACGTGATCACGCCCTTCAAACTCCCCCCCCTCATCTTTCCCAACGGCGTCCCCTTCTTACCTCAACGGAGCTCAAGGGCGGAGCGAGACCGGCGCCCCCGCGAAATGGTCAGCGGCTTCTCGGGAGGCCATCAACGGCGGCGACGCCCCCGAGATCCATCACGGAGCCGCCACCCCCCCGGTCGGATCCGCCAAAGAGGGCGAAGGCAAACTGGGGAGTGAGGCAGGGGAAGAGAGAGAGAAGAGACGCTCCGGCAACGAAGCGTCTCCCACGGACGCCCGAGCGACACTAACGAGCGGCCGAGCAGGACCGGCCACCCAACCCCACGCTGAAGCCCCGCCCTGTCCTCGCGGCTCTCCTCCAATCATACGCCCGGAGGTGCTCGCCCGCCCTCCCGGTGGGGCCACTCGATAGGCGGCTCGTCCTGTCCGTCGGAAAAAAAAAAAAGGTGGAGAGGCCGGGAGGGTGGGAAATGAAGGATTCGGCTGCCCGTCGCGATCCGCCTCTCGGCCAATCCCATGAAGGCAAAACGCCGGGAAGGTGGGACGGTCCAGGAAGAGCCACCAATTAGCGTTCGCAAAATAAAGGGATTATTTTATTGCTTCCTACCCCCTCAGCCTGAGGCCGGGTTCGGCGCAGAGGTATTAGATGGTGCTCCCCCTTGCGGCGGAGCGAGAGAGGACGCTGATGACAGACCCCTCCGCTGGGAGAGATAAAAGGAAGGGGAGGGGGCGAAAATGGATTCCTCACAGTCGCCTTTTCTCTCCCCTCACGTCATATGTGTTATATTTAGTTTGTCATGCCTCAAATATAGAAAGTCTGAAAGATGACGATCCCTCTCTGTTGCTCTACTCTCTGATAAAATTTCCTTAATTAATTGCCTAACTAGATTCTTGTCATTTTTCTTCTCTGAGGTGTGGGGAAGAAAAGATGCAAATTGAATTTTTGAGGGAAAATAGTGCCATGGACAAGGATTAAAGAACGAACGTGTGAAAATTAGCTATTTACAAGTTACTTTTCTAAAAACCGAATATTCCTCAAAAAGGAATACACTTTTAATAATAATAAAATTGCATTATATCACATGAGGTTTTCTACTGCATGATTTGTGGAAAGGCCCAGGGTGACATTTGCAGAATGGAACCCAATTAAACAGAGAGGAAAAACTGAAAAATTATGTGACATCTATGTGCTATCTGATATTCATAAAGAAAAGTCCGTTCAGATTTTAATTTTAAAAAACAAAAATCCATGTTAAGGGATTAATGTAGAGATCATTTATGTCAGCTATAAAGTTGAAGTGATGGTGAGACTCGCAACCCCTCCAAAAAAAAAAGAGTAACTTTTCAAAGCTTCTCTCCTGTCTGGTTTGATCTTAAAGGTTTCCCGTCCTGCAATTGCAGCCTCTGATCAGTTTTTTTAAGTTCACAAAAATCTAACATCAAAATGTTTGGTGTGAGAGCTATAGTGTAAATGGAAGGGGGGGGGGAATCTAATTTGAAACTGTGCCACTTAGAGGTCAAATCCTGATATACCAGGACCAGCTCTCAGAGTTGAAGAAATATGAGACCATCTCAGCCTGTTTTTACTGCATAATGCTCTTTATTTTAATGCTTGTTTTTTTTTAAAAATTGATTTTTTTTTGGTAGATGATAAGCTAAAAAAAGGAGACAACCACAGGGTGTTAAGTACTGGGGATTTGCACCAGAATCCAGAGGTGAATATATTGGGGCATGTTAGGAAAATAAATAGCCACTCCTGCTTGGCCCAGATCCTCAAATTACTAGCAATGGCTCTGGGCAAACACAGTAAAAGCCTGATGCAATTTCAACCTCTCTGTAAACAGTACTGTCCAAATCAAAGAAAATAATACTTTGCCAGGGTTTGCTGCAAATTTTACATCCTGTTCTGGGATCTGCAGGTTAAGATGGATGCTGACCACCCGGAAGAGAAGTGACCAAGAGGGTTTTTAAAAAGTGTCTGGAAACCAAGCCTTATGAGGAATAGTTGTGGGAACTCATCACATTTAGCCAACAAGACCGAGAAGCAAAAGTATAATGGAGGACAGAGCTAACATTCGAAGGTTGGATCTGAACCAACAAACTGCAATGATAAGGAAGAGGTTCTCTAAATGCTAGAAAAACCCTCCTGATAGTTACTGAGCGGTATGGTAATAGGATATGTCTACCCTGGAAAGTGGTCAATGTTCTTCCATTCTAAATTTTTCAAGCAGAGATTGGATTATCTCATTTTTCATGGATATTTCAGCCGTGGGATTTCCTTCTTCAACAAGGTTTGCCAAGATGGCCCTCAAGATTGCTTCCACCATGTGACGTTGCATATCCTTCCAAGAACCCAGAATAAACTCACTTTTTCAAATGAAGCGTTGCTCTTTGCTTTCACATCGATATTGAAGCAGCCTTTTTCAGAAGCTCTGCAGTCTAATCTGAAGCCAAAGCCAAGTCCATTTAAATATTGATGATGCTTTGGTCTATTTTATTCAGCCTATTGATCCGGGGGGGGGGGGGGGGCATCAGCTGGTCTCCAGATCCCAATTAGGCAAAATATTCCCTTTTGCTTAAATGCTGGGTTGAGTTTGGCATGGCATTAAATAACTGTTTTGTTTATTTTTATTTTTGTTATGCAGGGGGAGTTCCCTACATGTCCGATCAAAATCGGCTTAGAAGAGCCATCCAAATAAAAGTTGTCTATCAATGTTAGCACTTCACTACAGCTTTGAAGTTGCCAGTTACAAGTAACTAGTTACTTTTTAACCAATGCATTTCCCCAAACACCCAGATTTACCCAAGGTTGGGAACCACTGATCTTCTAGACATATAAATCGGCACGGGCCAATCTGCCACCCACTCCACACACATACTTTCTCCCTGACATTTGTTCTTCTTCGGCAATGGTCCAGCAGCTGCCTTCTTTGCTGCTTTCATTTCAACACAATGGAGCTGTGTGCAGTGCTGTTGAGTCAACACAATCCATTTGCCTTTATGTCAGTGGCAGAGAGACAAGGCAAGTGTCTTCTTAGGCCTCTAAAAAACCATGGTTCCCAGCCTTGGGTCCCCAGATGTTCTTGGACTGCAACTCCCAGAGGTCTTCACCACCTGGCGCTGGCCAGGATTTATGGGAGTTGTAGTCCAATCTGGGAACCCCAGGTCGGGAACCATAGGTCGGGAACCATAGGTCTGAGGCCCCAAGAGCTGTGTAAAGCCTTTGATTTGTTGCTCAGATTTCATGGACTGCCAATTCAGGTCATCCGATCCAAAGCACGGCACACTGTAATCCACAAAACCTTCTTCCATGTAAAACTGCAGTGGACCAAGATGGTTGTCCTTCCCCCCAACCCCGCCCTGTAAATTATTTAGGATCAACCCAAATTGACTGTTCTTCCCAGCGGTCACTGATCAACTCCAAGATAATTTCCTCTAAGAGCTGCTGTAAAGAAAATGTTCTGGAGTAAGTTACTGTTTGGTCGTCAAAGAGCCCCTCTACGCTTTAATGAAACCATGAGTTTGGTTTGCCTGACAGATCTTCCAAACCTTTCGTTTAAAGCGGTCGTTTTCGAACAGCTTTAATAGGGAAGGCAAAATCTCAAGAGAGTTACACCATCCTGTCCAGAGGGCCAGCTGGTTCCTAGTTTATTCTATAGGGAACAGATCCGGCCATACATACATACATACATACATACATACATACATATATATATATATATATATATATATATATATATATATATATATATATATATATATATATATATATATATATATATATATATATATATATATATATATATCGCCAGCTTTCCCAATGCCTACAGAAACTGAAAAAATAAACATGCATTAGTGTGATATATTCCTCCCCCCCTTCTCTGTATATTATCCTCTGCTCTGCACAAACAAAGCCATTGACTTACGTCTGGTCACCCTCGCCCCATTCAGGGCCAGTGCTCATAACCCATTTTGGTCTTGGTTTGCCATTTGTGAGGCATCAAAAACAAACCCAACGGGTCCATTAGCTAATTAAGGATTAGCTTCGACACAGATTCCAAGAGCATTTCATTCCCTACAGCAGCAGCCAGCCCACGACACAGCTATTTATCATGATTATTCATCATTTCCCTCACAATTAAGGGGCACCATCCTCCTATTTGTGAAGCGGTGAGACTTCAAATATATCTAAAACACAGCACTGCAAGTCTGTGTGTTCTAAGCCTTAATGCTGGTTTCCCATGGATGCAGGCAGCAAGCTTGTAGTGTTCCTCCTTCGTAGCCCCATATAATAAGCAAGGATTAAAAGGGGACATATTCATACCGCAGGTTCAAATAACTGCCTTATTTTGCTAGGGAAGGATGTATTTTTTATATCTTGGGCAACCAAGTCCTGATCAGTCCATGTTCCAGGATACACTGTGAAAACAACACAATAGGGACACCCCCATCGGCAGGATCAGTATCCGATTCACTCATCTTAAAATAGTAAATTTAAAAAATCCGGAAGTGTGCATTTACTGTATTTTTCCGTGTATAAGATTATACAGTACTTTTGTCTAAAATCTTTAGACTAAAAATTGAGGGTCATCTTACACATGAAAGCAAGCTGAGGAGAGAACAAAAACAAGGGGAGGGGAAAGCAGGGATCAAAGTGATCCTGCAGGGCTTTGATCGCTGCTTTCCCCCTCCACTTGCTAAGTCCCACTTAGATTTCTTAATTTTCGGTTAGAAAAGTGGGGGGTGTCTTATACATGGTGGTGTCTTATACACGGAAAAAAACGGTATACGTTTCCAGGATGTATTATCTGATGTGTGACAGCAGTAATGTCCATTGCGTTCTGCAAAAAGGCCAGTTCGAAGTTATATCCTCTATATGTGGATGCTCTCCATGGAAGCCAGAATCCCCGGGTTCTAGCTCCTGAAAAAGCCAGCCCCCATTAACCCTTCTGTAACTCATCAGCCTCCATGGCGAGAGGGCAACAGAAGGGAGGATGCGCGAAGGGTGTGTGTGCTAGCGAGATGTACCCAAACTGTGCCACTGGAACAGGTCTTTGGTCTCCCGCCCCATATACCCACCTATGGCATGCAAATGAAGAAAATATAAAGGAGACCCACAAGCAGAGGGCTCTTTGTGAAGGTGTATCATCATTTATTGTTGTTCAAGAATCAGGAACTGAACAGAGGACACTGTCAGCGGAGGGAAAAAAAAAAGAAAGAGAAAAGAAAAAGATTTTCTTTTCAGGCTTAAATCTTTTTTTCTTCTTTTTAAAACACTGCGGTTTCCAATCCTTTTTAAAAAGGAAGTTCAAGTATCTTTTAAGCAGGGGGGGCAGTCATACAAAAATGTTTTTTTTAATATAGTTTCTTTTCTTTTTTTTTTAAAAAAAGCAAGTCTACAATTTTTATTTTCTGCACCCTTGTTGCTTTGGTAAGGCCAAGCCATGGATACAAAACTGGTTACACAACGTAAAAATGGGAGGTTTTGCCTGCGACCGGGGAGGTGCCCGCATTTAAAAAAAAGAAAGGGGGGGGAAGAAAAGGATCTGCCACTCACCTCTCTCCTAGTCTTGGAGACAAAGCTCTTAAAAGATGCAGAACCCTTTTCGTTTTTAGCTCTCCGACTTTTCGAGATTTTTACACCTCTCCCTCTCTCTTTCTCTAAGTACAGTATCTTTTAAGTCAACAAAGCCCACACCGATTTCCTCTTGGCAACTGTTATATTACAAGGCTTAAAAGAAAACAATTCACAAGCCAAAGGAAAACTCAAAGAGTAGCAAACCTCTCTCCTACATGACAAATAAGGGATGTGTCGGGGGGGGGAAGGAGGAGAGAGCGCAAGAGTGAAAGAAATTCGCCATTGTGAGTCACTCTTTCCAGCTACAGCCCACCAAATAAAAATAAACAAATATGCAGAATAGAAAAATATGATTTCCCACCTCCCACCCCGATCGACCCTTGTTCCAGGCACGCTTATCTGTTCAAGATTATGTTCTCCTGGGGTCAGAGAAGGACTTTTTTCTTTTTTTTTTTTTTTCCTTTTAATATACAGGAAACAGGTTCACATTACAGGAAAAAAAAATTAAGGAGACAGGAGAGTGCAGGAAAGAACCGACAGGGACAAAAATGAAAGGGTCAAGGAATTACTTTTAGCAGCAAAATGTTCAAGGTTTCAACCACAATCAAATTAACGGAGATTCTGGCAATATATTTTTCAAAAAATAATAATAATAAAAAAGAGAGAACACGTCGTGGATTTGCTGCCCTGATCCATGTGTCTTTCGCTAAAAGATTTAGCCGTTATGAACCCCAATTATGAGATGTCAAGAGGACATTGGTTCGTTACAACAGCCAGCTTCCTAAAAAAAAAAATTATCCCCCAAGCTGCTATGGACTGTCATTTTTATCACTTAAATATATGTACAAGAATTAAGCCGTGGTTTGTTTGTTTTGTGTGTGTGTAGGTGTGTGTGTGTTTATTTTTATTTTAATTTTTTTTGCCATGGTTCCTTCTCTCTCTCCACATGCTTCTGTGTCATCTGCAGCAGCAGGCGTGGCGTGAGACCCGTCCCCCCAAGCGATGGCGCATCCTCACGTCCCAGGCCTCCCTTCTTTCCTCACAGCTGACCTCGGGGTGTGTGTGTGTCGCCGCAGCACACCCAGAACTGCCTCAGTTGTCGGTGCTGTGCTTGTGTCTCATCCAGGCTTGGATCTGCTCTTTCAGCTCCGGCACTGAAAGGAAAACAGCAAGAAAAGATGGTGGGGGGGGGGGGGAGAGAAAAAAGGGTTAAAAAAAAAAACTAAAATGAAAGAAAAAACAGTGGTGGATTGTAAAAGTATTCCCCCATCAACCAGGTTGCTTCCTTGACATTTCTTAAAACTGTGCCTTCAAGATCCCTAACGTTCTGTAGAAAAAAAAACCCCTCAATCCCTTGGAGGGGAAGGCAAACGATGATGGACTTTTAACCCCACATCCCAGCAGCTTTTTGTGTTGTTGGGACTATAACAACCATAATCCCCAGCCAGTGGAGCAAATGATCTGGGATGATAAAGAGTGACGTCTATCCTGACAAACTCTGAAGACCCAAAGTTGGAAGCCCTGAAGCCCCATATTCTAGCGGTCAAATTGTCTTCGGCTTGCTCTTAAAACGTGGTTTAATTTTTTACTTTTACTTTTATTGGACTTTTACCCCCACCCCCACGACAAAGTACACGGGGCGGCTTACATGAGTAATAAAAATACAACAATATAACATACAAATAAAAACCTACACAACTTACAAAACTTATTTCTATATATACATTGCTAAGATAGAATAGTTAAAGAAGTCACATCTCTGACTTAGCTCATAGGCTACTCTGGTGTCGGCCACAAACGCGTCATTAAGTCGAGGAGGAAAAGTTAGGTTTCAGGCAAGGAAATGGAGATGAACGTACTGCAGAATGTCACGGAAAAATTCGCTCTGCCTCATCTAGGCGGACACACTGAAACAAGTAATTCCTTTTGTGGAGAAAACTGCTCTGCTCGAAACCTCTTGCCCAGAAGAAGTTTCTGTGTAACTCGAAACACACGCGGTGATTTCAACGCAAAACGTTTTCCCCCCCTTTCCTCTACCTGGTTCCAGCATGTTTTCTGTTAGGGTTTGCCTATTGAAGGGATCAGTCGAGGAATTGAGAAGGTGCCGGAGGATGATGGATCGATCCATGATGGTCCCAGAGGGCAACCGCACAGGATCCGTCATGAGCGTATCCATGAGGGGATCTAAATGGGAAAGCAGGGGAAGCTTGTAAGAACTTCCAGGTTGGTCACCTTTCTGTGTGCACAACTCAAGAGGAAACAAAAAAAAAAGGTATGCTGGCACTCCTTTGCAAAACCGAACGCAACAGGATCCCCGAATCTGTGGGGGAATCAGTTCTAAGCCCTCCCCCCCCCCCCCGGCGCGGTGGTGAAAAAAGCAAATTATATCAAACACTAACATAGCATTGTCTCTGGTGCCCTCTAGAGGCCAGTTCTGGCAACTTCAGCTTGAGAAATACATATTACTAGGATTTTTAATATGTCCAAACTGTGGATAAGTGAATCAGCGGATACCAATCCCGCAGAGAAGTGGGGTCCTATTATATGGGAATAACTGGTGAAAGTAAAAAGGGTTGCATCTATGGAACTTTTCCATGAGTTTTCTAAGTCAGCCCCTCCTCCGTAAAAATCTACTTGCCTCTAAATTCATCAGGAGCATCGCTGTAATCGATTTCGGCGCGCGCGTTCTTGGCGACAATCTCCTCCACCTTTTCGGCCAGCAGCTTGAATTTCTCTATCGCGATGGTCGACTTGATGCCGGCTTTCCTCATCTTCGAAATGACCTCCTCGAACAGCTCCTTGCTGTAGGACCTCTGCAGGGCCAGAGAGCATCTGTTAAGGCCGCCTGATCCACTCCCAAGGCAAAGCCACCGGCTGGTCCTGGGGTCCAAGCACGGGTGTTGGGGGCCACCGGAGACCCGAGTCTCTCTCGGGGAGCTTTTCTCCACCTAAGCCCTGACTCCCCTTGGCTAGTCTGCATTCAAATACAACATGCCAAAGGATCGGCAGCTTTTGCGCTTCCTGGAGGTGTCAGGCTACCTACTTTGCAGGTGAAGGGGGACAGATGCTGGTCCAAGCCAGCGGAAGGCAGGCAACTGAAGTCTTCTGGGGAAGATGGCATTCCCTCAAGGGATTCTTGTGGGTGGCTCAAACACCAGCATTCCCCTGTACGATCACATGCGGAGCACTTTGGAAATTAGGCCAAAGGCTGCGTGAGACAGAACGGCTGTGGGCTATAAATTAGGACACAGCAGAGCGACAGCCTGTTTAAGTCCAATGGAGACCTCTCCAGGCAGGGCTCCCTCCTTCCGCAGAATCGTCGCTAGGTCTAGCCTAGCCATCTGGGGGAGCAAAGAGGAGGGCGTTCCACAGCGCCCACACAACGTGGGGATTAAGCCTCAGTCCTTGAATGAAAATGGCTTTAAACCAAGTGATTAAATTGGTATATATCTGCATGCATGCAAAACAATGTGCCTTCAAAAAAGGACTCAGCCAGTGCCACTTTTCTCCCACTTCCTCCCACTTGGCGGCTGAAGCTGCTCAAAGGAGAGCAGTAGGTCCCCATCAAGGACTAGAAACTTGTTTGGTGTGTGTTTTTTTTTAAAGGAAGTTCAGATGTTTTAGAAGTTCTGTTTCATTTCACCTGTGGACGTATAGACCAGTGGTTCCCAATCTTGGGTAAGCCAGATGTTTTTGGGACTGCAACTCCCAGAAATCCTGACCAGCCCAGCTTGTGGTGAAGGTTTCTGGGAGTTGTAGTCCAAAACATTTGTGGACCCAAGCTTGGGAACCCCTGGCATACGAACAGTTCTGCTCAACTATGAGATCCGAATGCAGCCGTGATTTAATGGGAACCAGAAATCCTCGCGCAGAATTGGAACCCGGTTACTTCTCGCTGACAGCAAGGATAATCAGACAGAAAAGATCGTCCAACAGCAGAGGGCAATCCCTGTGGCCCTAAAATTAGCCCATCGCGTGATCCACTGGGAAGTTTGCCAGTTCCTGCAATAAACCGGCAGGGGTGACTTCTGGGGGGGGGGCAGCCGTGATGTGGCCGATGCTGCCTGGGGAGCCCTCAAAACCCTCTTCTCTCTCCTCGCCCTGTTAACTCAAAAATTAAAACTTGCCAGCACCTACAGGGAGGGTGCCAGTTCAATGCAGCATCACTGCAGGAAGGGCAGGGTTCTGACGACAGGATGGCACAGGGCACGTGGCGCCATCTCAGCCAGCCGACCGGGAGGGAAACCGCAAAGCCTCTGTCGATTGGGCAGGGTTACCAGTCAAAACACCAAGCGCCCAAGCCCAGGGAGGAGCACAAAAACCGGCTGGTTTGGATCGTGGGTGAAGCCCAATGCCAGCCACCCGAGGCGGAGAGGAGAGGGGCCGAGGGCTCTTTCTCACTCGCTTGACCCTCAGCGGATGGAGGAGCGACCATCGCCAGTCCCCCAAGCAGGACAGACTCAGCAGAATGGGGTTTTTTTTGGCTTGCTCGTCTCTCGAGGCCGCTTCCAGATGGGCTTCGCCGTGCCAATAACAGATACACATTTATCTGCAGTGCAGATAAATGATCCGCTCCATGCCTGCGCCTTGCTCAAGGCGAATCTTGGCAGAGAGAGAGAGAAAGAACTGGCATGACGCCCAGTTCGTTCTTCAGGTCTTCGTAAATGACACGACGTCCCCCCAAATCAGAGAAACATTACCGTGCTTTTCAGGAGTCTCCACTACGACGCGTGTTTCTCTCTCTTTTTTTTTTTCCAGAATCAAGCTCCCTCTTTGACATCTGTCACCCACTAACCACAGGGATTCTTCCCCTCTAGAAATGTTCTTCCTCTTTTTTTTTTTGGCCAGTTCACAGACTGTTCCCCCCCCCAAAAAAAAAAGAAAGACAGAAAAGATTCCCATGCACGGGTCGTCCTGGATTTGGGATCTGATTCAGCCAGCCACCCATCAAATGGAACCTGGTCTTTCCAGAACGAGACAAATCGAACTAGGGGTGTGGGGTAGAAACACCCTCCTTGTCAGCTGTTGTCTGGAGATCGGGAGGAAAGGCTGGTTTCCACCCCTGGCAATCTCCACGGAGACGGCTGGCTGAGGAGCAATCTTGGACTCCAGGGAATAACGTCAACTCTGCCGAGATGACCAGCTGGGGCTGCAAAGGGAAGCAGGTGGGCCCCAAACGGAAGGATCCAACGGGCAACGCCTTTGGACTCGCCTGGATCACCAGGATTCCAGCCTTGGCAGGACGCTTTCGACACACACACACACACACAAAAGGCGAACTTCAGAACACGGAACACAGAAGTAGTTCAGAACCACGGTAGTTCGATCGAGAAGGGCTGGCCAGGGTGAAAGCCAAATTACAAAGAAGCTGCTTTTGCTAAAAACGCAGAGGGTGGAAGGGCTCTGCGTGGGTGGAGGAGAGCCAGGATCTCCCCCCCCCCCCGCCTCCTTTATCTTCAATCTTCCCGTACGGCTGACTTCAAACAGCTGCTCCCAACTATTACTGCATTCCAACTTTAATCCTCCTCCTCCTCATCTTAGAACGGAAGAGCTGGAAGGGGGACCCTTTTGGATCCCTCCCTGTCAACGAGGCTCAGCGGGGAATCTGATCCCTCAACCTCTAGCAATGCAGCCGAGGACCAAAACTGGGCTGGACTCCAACTCCCATCAGCCCCAAACCAGGATGGAGAAAAGCAGCAACCCCATAGCCTCCAGGTGCCTGTGAGGTCCTGGATTTATAGTCTACCTCATTCCCACCACGCCAAAGAAGCCCGCCTGTTCTTCTCCTTCCACCCTGAAGCCTACGGGTTGACCCAGACTCCAAGCCTCGGGAGATGGGGCATGGCTCTACCAGTTACTCCAGAGTCACAAGACGAGAACTTCAGGCATTCTTATGCAAAGAGTCTCCAAACATCGCTATTTTTAAGCCTCCATACCAAAAAAAGCTTCGGCAATCCTGTCAATGCCTCTGGCCGCACGCGCCCGGGAGATGGAAGAGGGGGGAAAAAACCCCAGCATGGAGCAGAAAGGAAGCGGACAGCGATGAACCCCTACGAGACCAGAAAAGGGAAAGGCGCCCGTTCCTCTGAGCCTCCGCAAGCCCCCCATCCCTCGCCTGCCTTCCGTACCCCAAAAGCTTCCATCCTCCCGCTCACCTGGTCGTCGGCAATTGCTTTCGCAAAGCGGGGGCAGTCGAGTTGCAAGTAGATGTCGGTCAGCTGATCCAAAAGCTTCTTTGGTTCGAACCCGTACTTCTCGGGGTTTTCTACTTTCAGGTCACGGCACTTGGGGCCGCACAGCTGCTGGAGGTTGAAGTTCAGCATGGCAGCCAGCCGGGGCCCAAGTTCCTGGTGGGGGGAGAAAGGTGATGGCGGGAGGAAGCGTTGGAGAGGAACCCCCCCGAGTCTCCGTAAAGACCTTGCGTTTCACCCCTAAGCCAAAACGGCTGAAACAAAACTGACCGCCCGCCCACCCGCCCACCCACTGCACTCAGCCTCCCGGTCGCGAGGTTATCTGGATCACAGCCTCTGGTTTCAAGCAGTGGATTTAGAGGCCGTCCCCGTTTTAGTTAGCGCAAGCAGCAAAATCCAAAAAAAACCCCAAGACAGAACAGAAGAAATATGCTGTGGATGAATATTTACGCAAAGCAATACATTTCCTGCCCAGGCTAAAGCCTCTTCCAGCTTTATTGGTTTGTTCTCAAACGAAGCACAAAGGGGCAGATCGCGTCTTTCGACTCACCGGCCTGAGGAAAGGCTTCTGGACCTGCTTAGTGAGGATGTGGAACATGTCCACTGTTTCTGTGGCCAGGGCCAGGTAGGAGCGCGAGACCCGCTCGTCTTGGGCAAGCTGCGACTGCCGGGCCTGCTGCTGGTCCTAGAAAAAAAGATGGGCCTACAGATAAAATCCCCACCATCTTGGTAGCCAATAAAGCCGGCCACCCATACCTGCGCCCAGTGGCTTTTTAAGAGGGCCGACGCGGGGACTACAGCGGCGACAGGAATGGTTTTCCAGACGTTCATTCGGAAAAAGGGCTGGGAATTGCCTCCACCCACTTGTGACTGTAACAAACTTGTTTTTATTTTCATACGCTTGCAAGCTTTGTCTTTAAAACTGTTTTCCACGTCACTGAGCCACCCCAGAACCCTCCACCCATTTTCTGGGCTGGCTGACATTTCCGAGAGTTTAAAATCGAAAAATATCTGGGCCCCTGAGCGTATTTTGTTTATTTTATTTATTTTCAACCTCTACCCCGCCTATCTAAGTGGGCAGCTTCCGAGAAGATCACGGAAATATATAGACAAAGCTGAAATCATAAATATGCAAAACAAAAATCTGGTCCTAAAACCCCCACCAACGCCACCCCTCCAGGTCAGACCAGCGTTGCAAAAGCAGAAGACGGCGAACCCGCGGGGCCGTCACAAAAGGGCCTCAAAATTAAAATCAAGAAGGCCAAAGGTTTTCGGAACAGCTGCCCCTGATGAACACAAGCACAGCTTTGCCAGGGAGATGTAGCCGCTCCTTCGGTGCATCCACGGGTGGGTCAGCAAAACTGAAACGGTGCAGGGATATTGGGGGGGGGGGGGGGCTTGAGACCTTTCAGGGCCCAGAAGGGGAAAAGGGGGGGGACCCCCTTCCCTCACCCTGGGAAGCAGGTCCCAGTGCTCTTTGTTCTTCATCTCCTCCTGGACTTCGTGGATGCGCTTGAGCGACTCCAAACTCTCATCCAGCAAAAACGTCGTGTCGTTGATCAACATGTTGATGTAGCGGACAAACTGTTTGCCCGAGCTGAGAAAAATCAAGAGCAGAGAGACAGAGACAGAAACAGAGATGGATTTAAAAAAAAAAAAAAAAAAAAAAAAAAAAAACAAAAAACAGCCGGGCCCTAAGATAGGGGTCACTTGACCAAGGTGAAGCTGGGAGACCCCCAAGCAAATCCGCACCCAGGGATTGACGTCTCAGCTTCCTAGCAAGAGAAATAAGGAATCGTGGCTGCTGTGGTGAGGTGGGGTGGATTTGATTTCAATCAAACTGATTTAAACCACGATTTAAATTTTCCAAAATCGTGGTGTTTGTGGGTTTTGTTTTGTTTTTACAATTTAAAGGGGTTTTTTAAAAATCTATTTTTATTTAAATCAATTTGATTTCAAAAGAACCCCTGGTTTTTTTACGAAGACCCCTTTGTACGGTAAAAGCTGCTGTGTGATCTTGAACCTGGCAAACCTGCCGGCCCTTTTCCCTCCGGGTTCCAGACCCACACGGAATTCCTCACGGTTCTGCCTCGCTTCACAACACTTTAGAAACAATCTAGTCTCTCTAGAACCAAACCATGCAAGATGGTGGTGGAGGGCAGCCATGGTTCCTGAGGAAGAAGCTACAGAATGGACAGATGGGGGCTGGAGAAAATGGGTGGCGGGAGGGGGATGAACCAAAGAATAAGGCTGGGGAGCCGGGTCCTTTGGGTTAAGAGTGGGAGGTGCCTATCAAAAACTTTTCTAGCGCAGGGCGACCTACTGCTAAGACAGAGAGCGTATCTACAAGATCTCAAGCCAAGGGTTTTTCCACCACCTCTGCTGATTTGGTCCTTTCCACGGCAGACCTTGCAGGCTGTCCCCGAGAGCTTCCACCCCTCCTAAGCCGGAGCAGCTGAAGGCTGAGTTATGACAAGAGGAACCCCGATCCAGAACCCCCCTCGGCCGAGGCCACCCTGAGAGCCTCCCGACTCACTTGAACTCTTCCATAAAGGTGCCGTGATGAGCGATGTTCTGCCAGAGGCTCTTGAAGATGGTGCTGATGTGGTAACGGATCGTAAACTTGTCGTAGAACTCACTGGTGGCGCCCGTGTGTTCCACGTCTGCAAGAGGGGAGGAAAAAAACCCACCGCAGGAGAAATGAAGACACTCTCGGGTTTAGAACAGAAGAGGGAAACATGCTTGGCCGTTTCCATCATCCCAAGAGGGACCAGCGGCCATCTGGACAGGAGAGCAGAGACACCTTCAGGCTTCCACCCCTAACCCCACCCCACCCCCCAGCATTTCAGATATGGTCACTTTGCAGACCACCAAACCCATATGAGATCTGTCCAGCTTGTGGGGCAAAATATCTGCAGGGCCCCAAACATTTCCCAACGCTGGGCTGGGAGGTTGCCCGTCCCTCCCTCCTTCCAAAAGAACACCAAAGTAAAGTGTGTTTTTTTTAATTTGGTCTCTATCCCGTGTTTTTAACCACAATTGGGAGTGAGGAAAGATACGACATGAACCCTATAAAAATAAATAAATAACACAATATCGAAACACACCCATGGAAGAAAATAACCAAGCCTTCGGCTAGAGAGTTCTAAAGAAGACGTGTGTGGGTTTATGTCTTATTAATATTTTCTGAGCTGCCCACCTGCTCTTCACTTGACAGGCAGGCTATAAGTCAAGTGAATGAATGGATGAGAGATTTGTTTTCTGTTTACCTAAAATACTGGAACAGCAAAAACTGCAAAGACTGAACAAATAAGGAAAACTGGCAGTTTCTTAGTATAAAGGTAAGTCTCACCCAAGGCTTTGGGCAAAGTTGATATGTTTGAATAATTCAGAAAAAAAATGGATAGGAAGAAACACTTGGGCCCCACAAAGGAATTCCTTCCCCATTAGATTTGACGGCATTGTGGTAACATTCTTGGCTTCTCAAATAAAGAAGGGATGCAGTATTGATGGGGGATCGCTTACAAGCACACACACACACACACACACCCCTGCCGGATGCCAAAAAAAGCAGTACAGTGGTGCCTTGCTTTATGATTGCCCCGCATTACGACGAAACCACATTACAACGATCTTTTTGCGATCGCAACTGCCTCCAAGCCGGCTGTCGCACAACCCAGGGCTACCCAGATAGAGCAGCGTCAGTCCCGCAGCCTGTGAGAACAGCTGGTGGCAGAGGGGGGGGAAGCCTTTCGGAGGGGCGGGAGGCGGCTCACCTGTATAAAACTTCATCAGCGACGGGACAAGCAACTTTGTGGAGAGCGGATGGTTCTCGATCATCTCAAAGAACTTCTGCGTCCGGGGCTGGACGGCCGGGTTCGTCATGAACATCACCTCCACCAGCTTGGCCACCAGGTAGGGGTTCCGGATGTAGTTCTGGTTGCACAGCATCACGACGAGGAACGTCACCACGTCTTGAGTGCAGGGCTCGTAAAGTACCTGAGGCGCATATCTGAACAAGAGGGGGAAGAACAGACACGCTGAGAAACCTGCCAGGAAGGAATTCTGAGATTCACTCAAAAGAACGGCTGGGCAACTCAAGGGTGGAGGCCTTTGGCTCCAGAGCCAGAGAGGTTGAGAGTTCGATTCCCCGCTCCCCCCGGGGAAAACTCCCTCCTGACAGGGACTGGACGTGATGATCCGGAGGGTCCCTTCCAGCTCTGCCGTTCTAAGCACGTGATGGTGATCAAAGGGGGCTTCTTACTTACTGTACAATAAAAAATAAAAACTCTGCAACATCTTCCACATAAAATTCAGGCAACGCAGCGAAGACTTTCGGGACGTCGGGGTTTAAAGGCAGCTTTATGCTGTGGGCGGGACGGGAGAGAAGACGGTTCAAAGGGGTAAGACTTTTCCTAAGGGGGGGTCATCAGAACAACCTCCTCTGTACTTAGGCCCCCCAAACCCACAATCGTCTAACAGGCGCGAGTCAGCCACTTCGCCGCCACCCAACGCACGCGGGCGGCAGAGATCCACTCCGAGGGCCACTCACTCAGGATAGGCAGGGTCAAGGATCCGCAGCAAAAGCTGGATCACCATGCTGTAGAAATTCAGGCACCTCCGAAGGAAATTCTCGTCTAAGAGGCCGGCATCCGCACACGCTTTACACCGCACCAGTTTCTGGGCCAAGACGACACGAGAGCAGAGATCAGCCGAAGAACAGATACGGGGAGGGGGGAATCAAGAGAGAACTCCCCACCCCAAGCAAAAACCAGCTCTCCAATGGACGGCATTGCTCTCGGGGAATAAAGCCTGACATTTCACAAACCATGTGTGGAGAAGCAGGGCTAAAACTGCCTGTGTGAAAACCCTCGGTCCCAGGCAGGCTAGCTGGTGTCCTCCAGATGTTTCACAACAAAAGGAGGACCAGACCAGCCGACTTCCAGAAATGGACAAACCTTGAGTTGCGTTTTACACCGTTTCAGCATTTCTCGATGCCTAGTGGCTAGCGGAGAATCCTTCCACTGGCTTTCGTTATTTTTTAAATCCTCCACCGTCCTTAAGAAACAAGACAAAGGGGGGGGGAGAACACCTCTTAATTAAAGCCGAAGCACAATTGGCGAGAGCCGGAGCAAAGGTTGCGTTGAGCAGACTCTAGCTGCGTGACCTGCAGGATCACCTCCCGGTTCCAAACACTCCTGCCAAAAAAATCTCCAAGGTTTCAGTTCCCTTTCCCGTTTTACAATCTCACAGCACAAAACGGGGAGAGTCAGGCTACCCACTAGAAGTCAAAAATAATGAAATGCTTCAAACTTTTTAGTAGTTAACCAAATGTTACTTTCTCCCTAACTCAGAACTGGACCTGAAATTAATAATAATACAGTGTGGCAGAAAAACAACAACAGTAATCTGTGGGTCATAAAGCAACCTGATTTCCCCAGCTTTTCATACGTGTTCTTCCTTATTAACTTCCAACTCTGCAAACTTCCATCCACCAAAGGAAAAAAAATACGGAAAGCAAAGTGTGTTGCTGATAGACCACCCCATAGCACTTAAAAACACTCTCTGGGCAGTTTACAACTTAATTATTCAGGCCACCTATTGCACCCCCAGTGAGCGGGGTATTCATTTTACTGAACTCAGAAGGATGGAAGGCTGAGCGAACCTCCAGCCAGCAACCTGGGATTGAACCCAGGCCATGAGTCTTTGGCTGCAGTACTGCAGTCTAGCCACGGCACCGATGCCACCCTCTTCCTAAATCATCCTGACGGCGCCCTTCCCCATCCCCTTGATGTTTGGGGTGGCCGCCAAGGCTCCAGTTCCTGGTGATCCTGTGCACACAGACACTCCCAGTGAGTTTCTGGCCAGCAATGCCTCCCTCCCCCCTACATCCCCGGTGACTCACGCCAGCTTGGACCCGGCTGAACAATGGAGCCATTGGCAGCCTACGGAGCTTTCTGGGAACGCTGGCACGATGCTCCAAACAAGACAATGCCCCAGAGGGCATGAGCGCGTGGGCCAAACGGAGCCTCCCCCAGCCCTCCGGGTTCAACACAGCTAAGCATCGTCTCCAGAGGCGCACCGCAGCCCCTTCTGCGGATCAGGAGGTCCAAATCGTTGCTGATGGTCCCCAACGACATGGCGAGAGGCAGGCAGGCGGTTCGACAGGCTTTGGCTCAGAAGCCTTTCGGGAGTGAAACACCTCCCAGGTTTGATCCTCGCCGTCTGTGGCGAGGGCTAGGGAAGAATTCTACCCGGAAATAGGTGGATTCAGGGACAGTAACCCGTGCGAGAGAGGGCAGTAGTCTAGCTCAGGTTAAGCCACTTCACATTTCGAAGTGGCAGCTGCAGGTTTTATGACGCTGTGTTTTGAAAGGTGTCTTGCTGATCAAGGGGATCAAAATGTGTTGGGTTTTTCTAAATCCACCAGGTTGACTCCTCGTTGAAGCCTTGGAGGAAAGAAGCACCGACTTTTTAATCTGTTGTTAAAGTGTCATCATGTCACCTCCGACTCATGGTGACCCCATGAATGAGCAATCTCCAGAATATCCCATCCTCAATAGCCCTGCTCAGCTCTTGCAAACTGAAGGTTGTGGCTTCCTTAGGGAATCAGTCCATCTCGTATTGGTTCTTCCTCTTTTCCTGCTGCCTTCTGCCTTTCCTAGCACTGTCGTCTTTTCCAGAAAATCCTGCCTTCTCAGGATGTGTCCAAAGGAGAACAGCCTCAACTTTAGCACTTTGGCCTCCAGAAATCACACGGGCTCGATTTGATCCAGGACCCACTGGCTGACCTTTCTGGCAGCCCAGGAAAGCTCTCCTCCAACGCCACATTTCAAATGGACCCATTATTTTTTTTCTATCTCATTTGCTACACCCCTACAATTCTAATAATCATTCTAAAGAACTTGATGCTGTTGTTTACTTATTTGCATCTCCCTCTAAAACTAAAGATCTCCTATGGGGATGGAATTTTATTTTTTATTTTTTAAATTTTACTTTCCGTGCATACACAAAAATATTTGGGGCTTCACTGAACGTCTACCTCCACCGCCGTCTTCTATTTTTGGGCCTCCAAAATTCACACTTTGGAAGCAAGGCTCCCCGTGCGGCTTCCTTACCGGTTGAGTTCCCGGATGGCCCTCAGTCGACGGATGTACCGGCGGCAGCTGGGCAGAATGGAGAGGTGGTGAGCGTGGAGGGTCAGGAAGAAACATTCGGTGGGAAATTTCGGCTCCGAGAAGAGAGAGAGATCCCTAGCTGGGGAAAAAAAGAGGGAAGAGAAGAAAAATGAGAAGGCGGGGGTGACCCACGCATGCATGTATTTTTATATACTGGCCCATTAGTACTGAAGCACTGTTCTGGGTGGTCTAGAAAGGGTTAAAACCACAACCCTGCAACCAAAAAACACATCAATAAAGGGGAGACAACAATGTCACAAAAGCACAAAAAAAAACAGTGGCACCAACGAATTATCGCAGAGAAGCAGAACCAGAGGCAAGATGCTCGACCGGCATCAAAGCAGAAAAGCTTCCCTCGATAGCCGTCTTTTCAGCCGTCTCCCCTAAAAGAATACAGGGAGGGGGCCCAGCATAGCCCCTCCGGGAGCTGCCTCCATAGCCTGGGCGACACCACCAAGAAGACCCTGCGCCTCTGCCAGACGTCTGGCACTTTACGTCCCATAATCCCCTGAGCACTGGCCGCGGGAGGATGGACCTTTTAGTTAAAAAAACACCAAACCGATCCAACAGGCTGGACATGTGCCTATCTCTGCCCTCGGCAACCAGGCAGCAGGACCTCTGAGGCTTTGCCACCAACGCACTCCTGGATCGGTCCTTGTTCGTCACCAGCGAACGAAATGGGGTCGGCCGCAACCCTCCGCGGCTGCAGGAGGGAAACTCACACAGCTCTGTCATCCAGCCGCCGACATCCTCCATGGTGGCTTTCACGCGCGTTTCGTCCGGTGGGAGGAGGATGCGACACCGGGGATGAAAGATGTAAGAGGGATCCACCGTCTCCAGCTTGATCTTCAGGCTCAGCTGCTGCAGGACCCACAAGAAGTTCAGCATGAAGCCGTCCGTGGATACCAACCGGTCGTCTGTCTGCAAGTCAGAAAGAGCCGAGGCCACGCCATTGAAAATGCAGGCACTTAAGAGGAGAGCGCTATGACAAGCTGGGGCCGAGGAAGGGGTGCCCGGTTTGATTGCTCAAAACTAAGGATCAGCAGCTTCATCGTAGGAACCCAACACAAGGCCTTCGCCCTAGCCCAGCCTGCTTATAACAAGCGAAAGCAAATTTTAATTATGCAGGCTACACATTGCCTAACCAGCAAGCTGGGATACTCAATTTACCAACATCGGAAGAACGGAAAGCTGCGTGAACCCAGAGCCAGCTACCTAGGATTGAACCCGGATTGTGAGCAGAGTGTGAGCTGCAGTTTAGCCACCGCACCACGGAGCACCAAACCTAACGGATGTGATGAAACCATTCAGAATCCTAAACTGATTGAGGAGAGGCCGGTAAGGAGCACGTGGCATGTCTCTGCAAGGGCTGCGGAGGCAAAGTCACCTGCATCTGGGCCTTCTTCATGTTGGCGTTAACCACAGCAGCCATGTAGCTGAGCGCCGCCTCCCGAGTTTCTCCATTGAGCAAAACGCTGTGCAGGATCTTGAACAGCTCTTGCTGAAAGTCGAAACAAGAAAGCAGGGACTCGTAACTGAAGGGCCGCCGTGCGCCATGAAACAGCGCAGAGCAGCGGCTCCCAACCTCGGGTCCTCAGAGGCTCTTGGACGACAGCCCTGGCCGGCGCAGCTCGTGGTGAAGGCTTCTGGGAGTTGTAGTGCAAGAACCTCCGGGGAGCCAAGGTGGTAACCACTGGCTCAGAGCAAGCTTCAAGGTGGCTGGGGCTCATCATCCCCTTGTTATTGGCATTTCCAGACCACCCCATCCCGACATGCTCAAGATTTGAACCCCAGCTTTTTCACGCCTGGATACCTACCCTGGCGGACTCCAGGTAATGTTGCAGCGACTGGCTCACGACCCGAGTGTTTTCTAAGGTAATAGCAGGCCCGGAGAAATATTTTTCCACTACTCTAGGCTATAAAGAGTAAAGGAAAAAAAAAAAGATATCAGTAAGCAACAGTTACAGGCGGAGTTCCTTCTGTGTCCTAAAAGGATGCAGTCATCCTATGAATGTCCTCTTGCCGTAGAGAGACTTATTCGTCGTTCTTCCTAGCAAACTCTCAATTACACAGCAGTACAAACAGACAGGCAAGAAGCACATAAACGGCAGAGTCAAGCGGTACCTGAAAGATACACAGATTTTATCGGGCTTCAGTTTTCACGGGCCGTAACCCACCACAGCTGAAGCAGGGAGGGACGCTCCTGAAAGGCAGATGTTTATAACCTGCCAGTGTATACACCGGAAACTTGGAAACGGTAAAAGGCCCTCTAAAGAAGCTCCCAGACATGCATGTGTGTACAATAAGACCCTGGTCCCCAAGGGGGGCTTGGAATGCTATAAATAACAAATGCTACACCTATCATGGTCTCTGGCTCCATCTAGTGCCCGCTTCTGGTAATGACACCATGGAAATCTATTTCTCTGGATAACACTGTACACATTGCATGGTCTCTGTCTCCCCCTAGTGGCCAGCTGTGTACAGTGTACTTGAAATGGGAAGAACCCTTCAATAAAAGTTATTTTAACATTTTCAGACTGTGGTGGACCTGGCCATTTCCTCCACACTTACATCATCCTCGGCGAAGACAGAGAGGCTGAAGAAAGTCCCAAGATAAGACAGCCGTTGCAGTTCCCGGCCTGTACCGGGGCTGAGAGACTTTGGCAGCCACGACGGCAGAGACACAACCTATAGATGCAAAATAAAATATTTTTTTTTAAAAAAGGCACAGGAAAGTTAACTCTATGGGTGTTTTGGATGCTCTGCTGGGCTCTGCTGCCTCCATCTATCTGGTTCTCCCACCACGAACCAGACCCCGGGGCCAAAACAAAATCCCCCAAGCTGTACCGTTTTAATACTCACCAAGCTGCACACCGGATGGGATTTCCCAAACTTGATTTCACACAGTTCACCTAAAGCCTAGAAAAAAGGGGGGTGGGGAAGGAAAACATCAGCAAACGGCTCCGTTGGACTTCTCCCTCCGGTTCTTGGGCCAACTAATAAAAGAGTGTCCCTTTACAGAAGGGAAAGTGAGTGGCTTTGGGGCCGGACGACGCTCCCAATGTGCAAGGGGAAAGCTAAAAGCCAACGTGGCCCTCCTCTGTCAGCCCTTTCCGGGACCAGGATCTGTCCTTTTCCCTCTCAAACAAGGGCTTTGAAAACCTCGGGGAGATCTTCAGAGACACGTTTCGCAAGGAATGAAGGCAGGGCCTTTTCGGTGGCTGCTCCCAGGCAGTGGACTTCTCTCCCGGAGAGATACCCGACAGGCCCCCATCCCTATTCTCCACCCGCTAGCAAGCAAAGACTTTTTTTTTGTTCAAGACAGGCTTTGGGGCAACGGACTGGAGTCTAGTACGGCAGCACACCGGGAAAGGAACCCGGCTGCGGAAGACTACTCGACCGGGAAGGCCGTAGAGCGTGCCGTGATTTTTGCTTGTTTTTCTAAACGACTGCCTTTCGAACAGCCCACCCTAAACACAGTGTGCCTTGCATAGCCATCGATGAAAGAAACCATTGTGAATCCAAGAAAAATGTGAACCGTAAGAGAAAACGGCACTCAGCGCTGAAGGAGGGAAGAAATTCGGGGCTCAAAAACGCTGTAATGGCTTGGGTTTCTGATGCCAAATAATAAAAACAACAACATGAGTCACAGGCAAGCCCTTCTGGGGAACTTATTCCACAGAACCGGAGCCACCATCAAAAAGGCCCTGCTCCTCCCGCGGCATTAGCAAGTGCAGTGTAACAGAAAAACCTTTTTCACAGTAATGAAACTTTTATTTGGGGGCAAATCCACATGAGCCTCTTTCTTAAGCGTTAGCCCTGTCTCTCCAGGGCAAGATGTCGACCACCTTTGCCAGCCTCCAACTTATTCACGACAAGTTTAAAAAAAAACAACAAAAAAACCCTTCCTGTCCAATTTTGCAAACTCCTGGTAGCACAAACCTTTGCCCTGTTTGGTGCCCAGCAAACTGTGAAACAGCCATTCAGGAGCTGGCCGGGCTCGTGAATGGAGCGCTTGTCCTCCTTCTACACCGAAGCCTTTGTCTTACACAATTAAGCGCCGGAGGAATGCGGAGACCCCGGGACAAAAAGAACCTTCTCTGCTGCCGCCGACGCCAACGCCTCCCACAGCCCTGACGGGCAGGGCGGGAGGAATGGCAGGCCACCACCGAAGGAGGGCCGTGGGCAATGGACCACACCTTTTACATCTCCTGGATGGCACCACAGCCCCATCGGGACAAGACCCTTTCCCCTCTGGACGCCCTCCGTTCACACTCTAATCTCCCCATTGCAAAGACTGCGTGGGAAAACAGCCCGAGATCCGGCCTCAGGTGGAGAGAACCCCTAAATTGGGATTTTTCCGAGGAGTCCCCGGCCGGCCGCAGCAGCAAAAGCAACAGAGAACCTCGTGGGACCTTACAAGTGAACCTGTTTTCGTCAGCTTTCGCAGATCATGGCCCGCTGGGTCAGAGGCCCCCCCCCGGTGACCCAGTTCCCCATGACGCCCATTTTTTTAATGAGCCGAAGGGCGCATCTTTTGCCTCTGACCCAGCAGGTTTATCTTCCCACTTAATACAGAGAGCTCACTTCCTGGGTGGATGACATGCTGAACAGACCCAGCCTTCGTTCGGGCGACCAGATCAGTGGCTGGGGCTGTACCACTTCACCATACCCGGTGGGAAGAGGCTGACATGGTTAAATCTTCCTTTTCAGGAAAAAAAATAATAAGAGACCCGCACAGAGAGCTCTAGCAGGTTCAGGATTAGCTTAGGGTCCCTCTTCCTCATGAGCGAGCCTTCTACAGGCTGGGATTCCACATCCCTACCTGCTGCCCCCTCCCAAAATACAACCCTGAGAAATCTGGTCCCCTGACTGCTGCCTTTACAACAAAGTAAGCTATTCCACAGACCATGGGTAACGGATCGCCTAGGAAACAACAGCAGCTTCATGAACCAGGAGAAAAAGAGGAAGGAATGCTACTCACCATAAGGGGGTACTTAAAATTGTCGCTATCTAGGGAACACTCTTTCGAAGCAAGAGCCAGGCCTTGCAAAATAGGGATAAAAATCTGTTCGTGGAAGAAAGAGAAAGAAAATGAGTCGAGATTTCCTGTCTTAGGGCAAACACAGCCAGCCTGGGCCCATTTCACGCATCACTCAGATGGAATCCCCCTTTTTAAACAAGAGTGTGGATGAGTGGGTCGGTCCATCAGGGGCAGAGGGACAAGGGACAATTCTCGGACGCTGGCCGGCCGGGGGGGAGGGAGGATGGCTGACCTGCTCGAAGACCTCGTTGTCCTGATGCGTCGTCCGGACCAGCTCCTGGATGAAGCCGAAAGGGAGGTTCCGGCAAAGCAGGTAAGGGACGAGCAACGACTGCTGCTGGAGGGACCTGGGTGCCCTCCCCCCAAAAAAGAAATCAGGGAGGTGAGGAAAATTCTCTCCAGCTTCCAGAGGGAAAAAGGGAGTGAGCAGGGAGAGAAGCCATTGCCCCCACCCACCCACCTGCAAAGAGGCCTCGGGGGGGGGGGGATTTCCATAGCTATCGTGCTCGCCTTCCCCCTCCCAGAGTTCTCTGGTCACGCTAGGCACTCGGCATGATGCTCTCGGGGGGGGAGGGATTCTGGGAAGTGTCCCTCCCCCACCTAGACCCCCCCCCAGCCAAAACTCTTCCCAACTCCACTTATTTTCCTTAAGACTGGATTCGAAGCCTAACACGCTTTGAGGAGTGGGGGCAAGGGAACAGCAACGGGAAGGAAGAATATCATTTGGACTACAATGTCCATTATCCCCAGCCAGCACACGGCCATGGGGATGCTGGAGGATGTAGTCCAACAGACCTAAAGGGCATCAGCCTCCTGGGCTGAACGCCACACATGGGTGCTGCCCTGCAAATGCCAGAACCAACTCCCGTGGGGTTCTGTCTGCTGGACCCGACATGGACCTGGCAGTAAAGGGGGGGGCATTCCCAGCACCCCTGAAGCAGCTTTGAGGGCAGCTTGCAAATCTTGAGGGTTAAACCCACTGGGTTGTTTTTTGTTAAGAACAGCACCCTGCTGGTTCGCTCTGGCCACCTTTTGTCTTATAAAATCCAAGCTGACCCTCAAAAGTGAATCCCAACCAACAAGCCCACCACGCACACATGCACACACCCCCTCCCGGGCATGTTGTCCCGCCACACCGTGGCCCGGCTCACCTCGGCTGCGTCAAGGATCCCTGGAGCACCAGAGCCGCGTGGGAAATGCACTGGGACCGGATGTTGCTCAGCAGCTGGGTCACCACCGGCTGGCTGCACATCTGCGAGAAGGACCGAAACCCAAAGATTATGTGCCTTGGCTCCCTCGCCTGGGACCGCGCACAGTTTTGAGCATCCTCTTTTGCTTGATTAAAAAATGGGATTGGGTTGTTATGAGGAGTGGGGAGGGGGCAACATGAGCAGGGAAGGGGGGGAAAGTCTGTTAGGCTTTCCCCCTGCGATGGAAGGAAAATATTCCCAGCATCTCCTTGCTAGATATTAGTGACGTATCGTGTATAAAAAATGTATTATTCCAGGGAAAACTGTTTGCAAAAGGGTGCCTATATATAATGCTAGGAAAGGCAGAAGGCAGCAGGAAAAGAGGACAATCTAAATACAAGATGGGCTAACCCCCTAAAGAAAGCCACAAGCTTGAGTTTACAAAAAAGCTCAGCAGGGCTGTTGAATTGGGGACATTTTGGAGGTCGCTCGTTCCGAGGGTCGACTTGACGGCACATCACAACAATAAATTCTGCAACATTGCACATGAAGCCATTTAAGTGGAGAAAAACACACACACACACACACACACATGAGCAAAAAAAAAAATCTTTACCGTGCCCAGGAAAAAATGAACTTAAGATTCAAGACCAACCTTTGGCGCCTTCCTCTCCTCGATCCCCACCCGGTCGAAGCACTCAATGAGGTAGTTCAGCATCTCCGTCTCCTTGCACGTCTCGATGGTGAAATGGTCGCCGCACAAGTCAGAAACGCTGGCCCCTCCGGAACCTCCACCGCTTTGGAACAAAAAGGGGATTTTTTTAAAAAAGAAAAACGTATCCTACACACACGTAAGGCAAGGTCACAGGTCTCTTCATGAGCCCTCTGGAGGCATTCCACTCCCCTGTGGAACATCTCATAGAGTACAGCTGATCCTTGTGGATGTTTACACACATAGCCTTGATCTTGAAGACGTTTACATACGCTATTCCCCTACTCCATCGGCAGTACTATTACGTGGTACTTTGACATCCCACTCCCCCCCCCCAATATATTCCAAGAGCATACATGGTTCTTCTCTCTCCCAGTTTCTTGGCACAACCTGCGTGGGTAGGTCAGGCTGAGAAAGTAACTAGGCCAAGGCTACCCAGGGAGTTCTGTGTCACAGCGGAGGCCTGAACCTGGGTTCTCTCCTAAGCCCCAATCTTTCTAAGGGCCTGTCCAGGCAGTGAAACCATATAAAGTGGAAACACAATTGGTTAAGGTCTTTTTCCGCCCGTACCAAACAGTGCTACCAGCGAACGATCTATCATAACTATATGCCCCTGTGGACAGGCTGTGAACTCCATACCCTGGCTCTTTGCTTAACTCCTCTAAAGACAGCGTGTTAGTTGGAAGAGTTGCAAAAACGACACAAATCACACTTAAAACACAGGGGATAATTCATGTATTCCTTACCATCATTATTATTATCAATTTTTTTTAAGCAAATCATAGTTTGTTGCATTGAGCAGACACACTGGAATGCAAGCGAGCACACACTGTGTATTCCCGCGTGGTGCCCATGCATGTGTGAGCCTAGGACATGGATTCTAGGCTCTAGGTGAACCTAGCACCCAAGAACCGAGGTTCTACAAGCTGATCCTGCACCAATGACCGATTTAAAACCCAGGCGAAGTTGCCATCCGAGTGAGCCGGGCGGCCCCAGCAAGCTGGCTGGTGCAGACCTTTCATGACCCACGAAACAACGTGGTCTCAACATGAGCTGAAGGGCTTCCAGAGAAGCCAGTTTCAAGAGCAAGAGATCCTGGATTCGTAAGGCATGACCCACTGCCTTCCGTTCAACCCGCAGGGCCAGCAAGCAAGCCTCGCCATCCGCAAGGGCAAGAAACGCACGCCACCGTTGTGCGTATAAAAGCTGCACTCTTTGGACCGAGTCTTCACACGCCAGCTGCCACACCTACCACCCCCCCTTCCCATCTCCAAAGGGCAAATGAGCCTCTATCGCCTGCTTTACAATTAAGAAGGCGGATCCCTCGTTAAGCTTCTCAGCTTTTAAAAGAGCCGTTTAAAATTCAGGCAAAATGACCCTCTGAGTTCCCAGGGCGCACCCTCTGAAGATACAGGGCAAGGTTCTGTCTTAATGCTTTTATGGTGGAGCTCAGTTTCCTCGCCTGAACCACCGGCTTTTATTGTAATGACACCTTTAACATGTCCATCTTATATTTCCAGGGGTTTGCCATCAGCCTCTTTAGGTTCCCTAACAGAAGGTTTAAAAATAAAATCTAACTAAAGGCGGGAACAGTTGGCCAGCATTGATGTGTAATAGCAGGACAGATCCGCAGACCTCTATCATCCTCATCTGCATCTCTGAAGACAACGGCGCTTCTTTTGCAGCCACGGTGGCTGGGGGATTTTGGCAGCTGTAGTCCAAAAAAAAGAAATTCTCTCCGCCCCCAGCTCTGCTTGCCAACATAAAGCCTCCTGAGCAAAGCCAGGTGTTGTGGATCAGGGTGGGGGAAGTTCTGGTCCTCCAAATGGCTTCGGGCTTCCATCTTCCAGAAACCCAGGACAGATACGGGCAACAGGAAAGGATGATTTGAGCAGCATTTCACCATTTAGACGGCCAGAGGCTCCCCAGTAGACTGTTCTAAGAGTGAGGGTTTCATCTCTACAAGGTATACTGAAAACAACTGGTGATATACCGTATTTTTCGCACCATAAGACGCACTTTTTCCCCACAAAACAGGGGGGTGGAAAGTCTGTGCGTCTTATGGAGCGAAGAAAACAGATTATATTTTCCTGTTTTCTTCTCCTAAAAAATGGTGCGTCTTATGGAAAGGTGTGTCTTATGGAGCGAGAAATACGGGTATATATTTATTTGAAGCACTATTCTATTAGTTTCCCAACCTTGAGCCTGCAGGTGTTCCTGGACTGCAACTCCCAGAATCCTTCACCACTTACAGTGCACCAGGACTTCTGGAAGCTGTCATACAAGAATATCTGGGGACCCAAGATTGGGAATCCTTGTGCCACTGCAATCAACTTCTTCACCCACTTTTAAGGGAACCTCGGAGAGCTATTCTGCTAGGTTCCAAAGCACAGGAAGGAAGAAAACAAGATTAATTGTCAAGATTTTCGACACACAAAACTGTTTTGAGAAAAATGTTAGGAGGGCCGTGGAATTAGACGCAGCAGATTTTGGCTGGGGCACAAGGCAAACAGGAGTTAGTTGCTGTTGTTTTTAAGGAGCCAAGTTCAAAGCAAAACCACACACACTTTCTGAAATACCTGGACCCAAACTGGACACAAGAAAAATCATCGTCCTCATCCTCATTGCCTTCATCAGAACTGTCCCCAGACACATCAGAAACAGCCAGGAGGAGAGAGAAAGGGTTCTCGTATGTACTATCGTAACAAAAGCAAAGATGGACCCATGAATATGAGAGACGGAAAGCACAGCAGAAAAGCCAAAGCGTGGGAGTGAGGGATCCTTTTTTAAAAAAACAAACATATATATATTTGCTAATATGATTTTTCACAGCAAGCATGCAGAAAACTGGGTCTGGAAGTCAGCAACACTCATTAAAACCACAAAACAGTTCAGGTGCCTTATTGTAAGATAAAGGCCTGCAAACACTCCAAATGAGAAAGGGTTTACAATTCAGATCAAAAGAGAGGCAAAGCCAACAAACTCTCCTTCTGCTTGGATCCGAACAGGAATCCTTGGAGATAAATCAGGTACAAATGAACTGCATGCCGGGGGGGGGGGGGGGAGACACATATGGGGTAAGGTGAGAAGAGCCGATTAGGTCAGCTAACTCAGTGCTGGCTGCTCCCAATGGGGAGCAATTCTCCCGGTCTAAAACAAAGAGGGGGGGGCTGTGACAAGCTCCCCAGTCCTTTCATCTGGACTCGTTAGGGAACAAACTTTCACGCCTGCAATGGAGTGGAAGCACTTAAGGGCTACCTGTGCTAAACAGATGAGTTATCATGGGACCACACCACCCACTAGTCAGAAAATTGGCCTCCGTCCATCTTGCATCAACTTCCAGAAATGGAGGAGGGGGGCGAGTAAACCGTAGGTAAGACACCTCTCTCAACCTTCTGCCGGTAAAGCAAGACCTCTACGCGCGTCCCTTCTGCTGGCCTGTAAAAGGCTGAGCGTTTCTGACATCTCCGGCGCCTACAGCACGACCACGCAACAGGGCCTGGCTTGCAAGGCAGTGGGTGTTAGTGAGACATCTAGTCAATGCAACCCAAAAAGGAAAGCTTATCTTTAAAAAGAAGGAGTTAGTGAGCGGCCAGGTCACGTTCTCCCAAAGCACGCCAAGCCACCACCACACTCCACAGCAGGCACAAAACGGCAATCATGAAAAATACCTCGACGGCGGAGTCCTACTCAGGAGGGAGGGGTGCTGGCCGAGAACAGTCAGCAATGGCAGGGCCATAGTGACCGGTCTAATCCTGGCCGAAGGGGCCCGCAAACCTGGAGGACTGGTGCTGATGACTGGAGGCGCCGGGCAGCGAGAGAGAAGGGAGGAGATCGAGGAGGGAAGGAGAGGCGAAGGGGCCGGGAAGGTCCAGGGGTGGGCCACCGTGTACGGGCGGTATCTTGGGGACGAGGGCTGGGCGCTCAGTGGCCCAGCCGGCACCCCGTGAGGGCTAGTGGAAAGAGCGGAGGTTGAAGCCGGGGCAACAGGGCCCGGGGAAGAAGAGGCAAGAAAAGAACCCACCAAAGACGGGGGGTTTGCAAAGCTGAAACTCGGAGCTGGGCTAGTTCCGTACAGACTGCGGTCGGAGAGAGAGACAGGCAGGAACGGAGACACAGAGAGAAACGGAGAGAGAAATCGGCAGTTTAGATGACAGCAAAACGAAAGGCAAAGAGGAACAACGATAAGGCAAGGAAACGCCACCCTGCTCTCCACTGGGTTTTGTCCTTGGCTCCAAAAAAAAAAAAAAGAAGGATCCTCTCCATATTTATGCCCTCATTGGAAAACTAAGCCATGCCTGACTGAGAAGGAAGAATTGCTCACACAGCTTCCGGCAACGTGCAAAAGGGCTTCTCGTTACTCGTGGAACTAGGTGGAGGCTAAGGAGAGATCCTGGTTGGGGGTAAGACACCCCCCACACTGCCCAGTGCGGCCAGCTGGCCAGCGGGCTTGCAACAGCTGCCCTTCAAAGAGATGGGAGACACCCCCCCAGACAACGCCTCGGCCTGGTTTCAGACTTCGGGAAGCCTTATTTGGGCGTCCCAACAGGTGAGCCTCCTCTCCGGACATGGAAGGGAGCCCTCTCCAGTCTCCCTTGAGAATCGCTACCCCATGGGAAGAGGGGAAGCCGCCTCTGTCCACTGGGGGGTTCTGTGATCCAGCCTGCAGACGAGAGGCAGCATTCCCCTTCAAACAGACACACCTTTCAAAGGCTTCCCACAGGACGAGCTTTCAGAGCCTAGACAGTCTTTCTTCCTGCTCTTCCCCCCCCCCCCCCTGGCCAGGGCAGTACGTCACGCATCCATTCCCGCGTCTGCCCTTACCTTGACAACGAGGTGGACCCAAACGACCCCACGTTGCAGAAGATGGGGCTCGTCCCCGAGTTGGAGCCCGTGTTAAGGAACAGGCTTCGGTCGGGAGACCGGGCGGCGGCGGCGATGGGCTGAGAGGTGGCCGTTAAGCTGGCGAAAGGGTTTTCTTCCCTCGACTGGGTCGACATCATCAAGACCTCCATCAGGATTTGCCCGATCAAGTCCTTGAAGTCCGAGAACACTTGGGAAGGAAAAGAGAAAAGCACACGGGTTTCCGCGGCCAGACTTTCACGGTGAAATATCCAAGCTTTCCGGCAGACAGGCCAGCCCCATGTGGGCTGGAGGATTCTGGGAGTTGTAGTTCCCCACCCCCCAAAAAAACCAGCTTGGCCCCATAGGTACTCAAGTCAACTCCAGCGATCCTTAAGATCGGCTTTATTGGTAGTCATTCAGATATAATAAGGTGGCACTACACATTGCCCTGAAATCAGATCTCTCTATATTCCCCTGTGTTGCCTGAAAAATGTAGAACACACAACAGGAACCTCCTCCCCATCCACGGGATCAGTATCCACAGTTTCACTTATCCACTGCCTAAAAATATGAAATAACCCCCCCATTACAGTATGTTTCCCAGATCTATCACCAGAACTAACCACTAGAGGGAACCAGAGAACACACATTACACTGTTAGAGGGTTTGATCTTATCAGTGGTTTCCAACAGCTGCCATAAGGCCTAGGGGGCCCATCATCTGTCAATCCTCCGGTCCTACTGTATGTATGACAAAATATAACTGGTTCTCACACAACACCTCAGCGAATGGCTATTCTCACACTCCTCTTCCGAAACTGTTTCGTTTTGTTTTAGAGAGACACCTTTTATTGGAAACCGTTTAAGATTTTGTACTAAGCGGTGTACAAGTGCTATATCGAGTGGGGGTATAAGTACCACACTTCATGCAAAATGCTTGGTGAGTTTATTATATCAAGTAAAAGACTGGCCTACAGATACAGCAGAGAAGGAAACAGGTAAAGAGAGGCTAAGGGTGGCTTAGCAATCAGTAGATCTGTCTGATAAGATTATAGGGATTGTCACCCAATGGATCACGCACCTTTCCAAGCACAAAGAGGAAAATACTCGCGTTCCTTACCTTCTTTTGGGTTCTGGCTGAATTGCTCGGAAAGGGAAGTGAGGAAGATGACGTCTCTGTCCCGGTCTTTCCAGGAGACCCGGAAGATCTTACAGACTAGCTGTACGGCCTGCTCTTCTGATATTTCTGATCCTGACAGAGGCTCCTTCCCCACGAGGAAAAACAAGAGGAAAAAGAGCAGAGGTTTATCTCGGTCATGCCACAAAAAGAGCACTCAAGCTTATATACACCTTCATCCCCCAAGCTGGTGTCCTCAAGATGTCCTGGACTACACCTCCTACCGTCCCTGTGCAAAGGAGGGCTGGAGAACATAGCCAATTGTAGACCAATGCACTTGAATTTTTCCAAGTCGATGCAATGAGGTGCAATGAGGTATCCGTTAGGGTTTGTGCAACAGCACAAAGGTTGTCCTTGCAAATCCAAGGACAGAGAGTGCTAAAAAAAACAGCTTGAGTCCTCTTGAAGGTGAAAAATTTTGGTTTCCCGTTCTCACACACCACAGCGACATGAGCCCAAGATTCAGCTCCTTAGCATCTGATGAGGCCACACATCTGTAGATGGGCAGGTCAGACGCTGGATAGTCCGGAGAGCACGTTTCGAAATGATATGACCTCGGCCATGAGCTCGCCAAGGGATATCTAAGCTGGTGAAAACCAACTTTTGTTTTCAAATAAGAGGCATCTTCGACCAAGGAGCATTGTGAAGCGTTCTCCCAGCGCACGGGATGAGGGCTCACCCACCTTGTCAGTAAGGCTCCTTTTCTCTCTTCGGTCGTTCTCGTCCACCTCCATGTTCTCGATTCCTGAATCGACGTCCACCTGGGACATGCTGCACACAGAAGAGAGAGCCCGTTAATAGGTGGGCAAGAGGCGGGAGAAGCAGAACCAAGAAGATGTTGTCAGCAGCCGGCCCCTGACCGTAGATGGCCCGTTCCTGTCCTCCATGAAGCAGGGGTCCCCGATCTGAGGTCACCAGACAACCCTGGACTACAGCTACCAGGAGCCTCCACTCGTGAGTGGTGGGCTGACTAGGATTTCTGGGGAGCTGGCAGACCAAAGACAGGTGGGGAGACAAAAGATCACGGACCTCGGGGAAGGCTTGGCCTTTCACCGCTTTCTGGAATGGAAGCCGGGGACAGGGACCCCAGGAGATGGGAATTCCACCAAGGGGCGAGGAACTGGAGTTTTTCCCAGTAAAAAGATACTCCAGCCGGGCACGAGGTCTGGGGGCCCCCATCGAATCCCCCAGCTCCTTCAAGTACCTGCAACCGAAGGAGTTCCCAACTGGGGCTTTAAGAAAACCTTCTGGCCACAAAGCACCCGTGGGTGAGCGGAGGGTCGGAAGGGCGAGCGGAGGGACTTCCGAAGGTCCTGGTGCCCACTCGGCCTTAAAATGCACTAGACCAGGGGTTCCCCAGCTGTTCTTGGACTACAACCCCCATAAGCCTTTGCCACCCACTGCACAGCCCAGGATTTCTGGGAGTTGCAGTCCACCTGGGGACCCAAAGGTGGGGGGGAACCCCCAGGCTCTCCCCATTCTCACTCTCAGAGGGCATCCCCGGCCTCAAGAGCCCCCGGCTCACCTTTTCTCGCAGGAGACGCTGTCGATGTCCATGCTCTGGGACCGGGAGAGGGACTGAGAATGGGTTTCAAGGCTATTGGAGGGAGAGCTGCTGAGCGAACTCACTCCTTCGCTGCTCTGACTCCGGTGGGCGACCCCTGCGGAAGAGAGCAACAACACCAGGCCACGTTTGTTTTGTTCGCCGCCCCCTGTTAGGTTCTGACAGAATCACAGGAGGCCTCCAGAAACCCAAATCAAAACAGATCTATCAGATGGTGTTCCAGTGTTCTCTCGAAGGCCTCCAGAGAGGGAGAGAGAGAGACTGGAATCTGCAACAAAATGTTGCTGCATACTTTCGCCCTCTAACAGGAGTGATTCGGTCCATTCAAAAACCAGCTGAGGATGCTCGTCTGGCATCCCACGTTTCCTCCAAGAAGCTCAGCCCCGGTTCCAGACCTATCACCCACCCTTTATTAGCAACTGGGCTAATTGTGGAAGCTGCCACCTACCTGATGCGCCGATGGGAGAGGTAGCAGGGGTCATGGGGTGAACGTTTAGCCCGAGGTTATGGGGTGCCGTGGGGGACGGTGCGGCGACAGGCAGCCCAGGCGGGGTCTCCCTCTGCGGAGACGTCAGTGGGGTAGAGGGTTGGGAAGACGGCCCGCCAGCGAGCCGGGCGAGGCGCCTTCGACGAATCTGGAAAGAAACCGAGAGAAGATTCCCCCACGTGTCTTGGGTTTTAATCCTCCAGGATCTCCAGAAGAAGACGGAAAAACAGCCCGGAATAAACAATACCATGTGCAGAAAAAAACTCCCCAACCCCCTGAGACACGGATGCCCTTGTGCTGCCAACACTGAGAGCTGATAGACAGAAGCAATGAAAAACAAGACAGGAACCGAGGGTGTCTACCATGAGCCTTTTCTAGCCCTGTGTTCTGAACTCGCAACAGGACCACACAAGAGTCGTTCCCACCTCGACCTGGAATTCCCCAATATTATCAGGCAGCTTCTCATCCGAGGGCCAGCCAGGACTGACCCTGCTTTGGTTCCAAACTCAGGTTAGACTCTGGGTACCCAGAGTCGCACCACGAGAGCCAGGGTGGGTCTCCCCTGCCTTGCTCACGCGACACGAAGCAGCTTTTCACTGCAACAGGGCGCATGTGGCCTTTGGTGGCCGAGAGTTCCAGCGCCCGGAGGGGGGCGCCTACGAGAAGATCACCCCCACTTTTTTACATGCACACACCCCAAAATGCATCTCTCTAAGGGTAGCAAAACTGAGCAGAGGGACGCACTGCAAAAAAGGTCTTCGATGAAGACGGAATTATTCTGGAGAACACAGTCTTTCAAAGAGTGCAGTCCTTATTGCAACCCTTCATATATACTCAGTAGCTCAGGGGTTGAGGTCTCTGGCTGCGGAGTCAGGGGCGAAGAGTTCGAATTCCCCACTGGGCTGGACTCCACAATTCACGGGGTCCCTTCCAGCTCTGCCGTTCTAAGGTTCTTTAGTTATTATTTTTTAACTCAATCAAGGTGCCCTTGCACCTTGAGCGCCTCAACCTTATCTATTATCTTAGAGGTAGATTAACATCCTCACTGAGTTCAGCATCCCCATATAGGACCAGACAACATCCTATCATCCCTCATCACCACAAGTGCTTGCTAGGAATATTGGGAGATATAGTCCAAGAATAACTGGAGCGCTACAGGCCCTTCCCCCCCCCGGACCATCTGGAGCACTACATATCTCTCTCTTTCCCCCTCCATTGCAACATCTGGAGGACTACATCTTTTCCTGGTGCAACATCTGGAATGCTGCACCTCCCCATTGCAACATCTGGAGCGCTACATCTCCCCCCTTGCTGGGTCATACAAGCTCCGATGTGGATGTGTGTCTATCCCCCCCCTAGAATTCCTATGGAGGGAAGCAGGAATCTGATACTCTTTTCCTTCAAGGGTAACTTTCCAAGCAACTTTCAGCAGGTAGAGCGATTTACCACCTGGACAGGCTTTCGTTCCACAAGATTTCTTAACAACATTTTCTTCCCAGAAACCCTTACGGAACATGCAGGAAAACTCTGATGCAGTGTTTATCTCCATCTGCTCAGATGGAACACTATAATTAGAAATGGATCAGGGTTCTCCCCATGGCCTTAAGCAATGAGGTCAGTACCGTCCTCTCCTCTCGGGAGCGTTTAAATATCCTTTTTCCTGGAAAGCCATTCTCCCTCTTTATTGGAGGCAGGGGTGAGCAGCCGGGAGAAGTGTATTGCCACCTCTTTATGCTTAGAAAGGATTCCCCTTAGGCCAACCTCCCCTAAGAGCTCGAAACCAAATAAATGAATTTTTTAAAGGTGTTCAGCCTAAAGGGGTTTGGGTTTACCAGTCCAAAAAGTGAAAAGTGTCAAAACCACGTTGAGAAACAATAAATAAAGCAGAGTGTTAGATGCAGAGCAAATATCTGAACTGTTAAAGAGCTCAATGCTATAGACATCTAGCCGTGGGGCCAGAGGCCGGAAGTTTGATTCCTCGCTGGGCATCTTTGAGACATGCTGGACTTAGAACTAAGGTGACAACGATATGTGCAACAAGACAGCCACTGGGCAAAATGCATCCTCATTAGGTACATAGAGTTGCTTCTAGGATAATGACCGGTTTATAATGTTGGGCCCGCATGATACAAGTGTCATGACCTTTGGTTAGCCCTCCGGTAACTAGGTTGGCTCTAAAGCTAAATTATGTGAATTGTCTTGAGAGGGGGGGTCTTATGGTTCCTGAAGGCAGCATTTACAGTAAATATTTAAAATACACAGATCTAAGCCCTCCAGAGTTGTTGCCATATGCGAAGCTCCCGGAAGCTGCCATCAAATGATGACAAAAGCCAAGCCATTAGGAGACCTGTGAATTATTCCAGCCCTTCTAAATGTTGCTGCCTGTTCAGAACTACCTAGCAGGCCTTAAGCTTTTCATTTCACATTTCGGGCAAGCTCTTAACATCTTTTAATTTGCTTCTCTCTCTCTCTTTCTTCCTCTACACCCCCCCCCCTTTGTGGCATTTTCTATCTCCTTCCTCTCTGCTCCCTCGCCATCCGATTTCTCCTGCTCACAATACAATTTCCACACGCACAGCAGGGTAACGGCCACCACGGCTGTTCCTGCAAGATGCCAGAAGCGTACGCGGGGCTGCGCAAGAGACGAGCAGCAGACGGTGCTGCCCATAGCAACACACGCCGCCTCGTGAAGGCTGCAGATCGTCCAGTGACTCAGTTCAGATGCCGGCCAAGCCGGTCGAATGACTTCACCCGCCTCTTGGTCCACATCGTACTTTTTTAATCCCATCACATCAATTACATTTATTTCAAGTTCCCTCCTGTCATGACCAAATCATCATTAGCAAATGAGACGGTCTGATACCAAACCCATTCATCTGTCCATCTTGGGCCCATCTGCTCTGACTCGTAAATGCTCTCCACAGGGGCCACCAACCTGGAATGATCCAGATGATCTGAAGTGCATCTCAGCACCGGCCACGCCAGCAGAGGCTGATGGGAGCTGCAATTTAAAACATCTGGCACCAGGTTTGCTACTCCCCCTCTGGAGCCTCCCAGCTAAGTCCTTCTTTCCTTCGTTAAGGGATAGATTTAGCTGGCGACGGCACAGAATTCTAAACAGACAGAGATGTGCAAGTTTTGTATTAGAAATTCCCAGGCAACTGTGGGGAATTCTGGAACTTGTAGTCCAAAAGCACACGTCTACACACCTCTAAATTGGGGACCTTCACACGCGAAGCAGGTGCTGCTCCCCGTCACCAAGAAACCACGGGTCTGTTCTTGAGGCTAACACACACCTACATGCAAATCCCAGGTATATGAAACCCAAAGTGTTCTCAGAGCCAGCTAAAAGACAAGGACTGCCAAGTTTTCCATCATCTTACTCACAAAAAGGCATCGGGTTTCTATGTCATTGGTAGAGACTGGGTTGCAAACCTAGATGTCCCTAGTTCAAGGAATCGTATTTTAATGCTTGCTTCACCTCAGGAAAGAGCCGTTCAGGTTTTGCTAGTCCCATTCATCGAGCAGGGCAGGGCCCATCCAAGCCGGCTGAGACAGAAGGGAAACACGGCAGTCGTTCCTCGGTCCCTATACAGAGGATGACGAGACTGGCCGAGGAATCTTACAAGGCGACTGCTGATGGGACAACAGATTCTGCCACACCTTAACCACCAGATCGAGGGGGGTGAGGGTAGACCGTGCCTGCTTACAGGGATGTTGTACAGCAGAAAGAAACAGAGGAGTCAGAGCACCACCGGTACCACCTCCAGAATCTACTGCCTAAGACCGTCTGCCTCTCTCTGCCTCCAGAGGCGGCCAGCTCTGCACCAGAGCGCCCCGAGGCAGCCTGGTCTTCTCACCTTCGCTCCCCTGAAAGGAATGCGAGAGGTGGAAAATACTAAGAGTTGCAAAACACATTTCTTGGTGGGATTTCTCTGTGGGAGCTTGATATTCTGCCCCATAGGTATGGGGCCCAGACAAGGACCTACACCAAGGTACACAGCTGCTGCTGCTACTACACTTTTGAACGCACACGCACATACACAAACCCATATGACTTTTCCTGTATTACTCCTGCAAAGACTAGAAGTGGAGCCATAAATAAACGCACACTAAGCATGAGTATGGATTTTACTTTTGCCTCTCTCTTTTTTTAAAAATCCACCCACTGGAAGAAGGCTGCACATGAATAGCAGAGGGGAACTACATTGGTGGGTTAACACGCCTTTCCCTCAGCAAAACAAGGTCCGATGCGTGGACTGAGTAATCCACTGCCCATTACAATGGCTTTCTCTAATGCAGTATCTGCACTACAGGTATTTGGTGCCTTTTTGGGCTCCTCTCAGTTCCTTTACCTGAAAGCGTACGATGCAGCAAGCCAAAGAGCAAGTCGGTGTGGGCTGCTACCTGGACAAGAAACTGCATGGGACCCCTGTCAGCGCGTGTATTCCAGAGGAGAAAAGCGAGGAATAAAAGAAACTTGCAAATCTAATATTGTCTTTGCCTTCTATACTCTGTTTTCCATCGTCCACTGGCCAACGTACATCTGAGGCACAGATCCGGCAACAGCGTCTCCAGCCCGAAACCTTCTTGTCTAACAGCGCTGAAGCAAGACTTGCTTATCCCAGTTGGGCGGCTAATTTGAAGCCTCAGGTCTTGTGCATGGGTGGATTAAAAATCATCCCAGCATGGGTTTAGAAAGCAGAGTGAAGGGTGGCTCAAACCACAGCAAAATAAGCCCGCAAAGTGACAAATTTTTTTTAACAAAAATGTACTGAGATAACCGGGGGGGGGGGGGGGGGGGGGAGAGGAGGAATCTGCTCAAACTTCCAACTAAATCTTTAAAGACCAAGGCCCTTGCCCGGAGACACATCTCTCTCCCTCTGTTTTATTATCTGGTTTGATGACCTGGCATTTTAGGGGCAATCAATTTGCATATACAAAAAACAACAATAACAAAGCAGGGTGGTGCCTTTAAGATCAGAAGCTTAATTTCCATAGGCCTCATGATAATGAACTCCCTCAGATACAGGAAGATAAATTCAGCCACAGGGTTATATATAGTGTCCGGAAAGGGGCCAACTGAGATAGGAGACTGAAGGTGCTAATTGCTTCAGCAATTTATACATTAGCATGATATAACCAAGCCCAACTCAGAAAGGACAGAGCTAAGAAGCTCTTATTGGCATGCAAATGTACAAGGCACTGGCTTGCTAGTCAAGTTGCAATCAATAAGCCTACTAAACTAAAAGGTTCCCCCCTTCAGCATCATTATAAACCTCTCCCAGTGCCTGATGGGAAATGTAGTCTTATTTCACTGCTCTTTCATGAGCACATATAAGCGCGCTGGTCCTCCTGCTAACATCCCAACATGCATTCCTATTGCAACATCGAGGGGTTGCTACATCATTCCCTTCACCCCACATAACCCCCACCACCTCGCAACGTTCTGGGAAACATTGAGAGACTTTGTATTAAGGATATCAGTTGTTGCAATGCGATCTGCACACACAGCACAAACTCTGAAAGTCATACACACACACACACAAAGTCATGGAACAGGGATCCTGAAGGCCATCTATCCCTGCCAGCTGCAGAATTCCATGCCTTTCATATGAACAAGAATCACCAGCTGCCCTTCCAAAGTGCTGGCCCAAGAGGAATCTAATTACACCACTGAAGTATGTGCTAATTAGCTTGTTTCACACAGGATGATGAACAATGTGCCATCGCCTGGCAATAGAATTGCAGCCTCTGAAACTGAAAAGGGTACCTTACCTATAGGTATACTGACTGCTCACGCTGTATAATGTGCGTGTCCTGTGCCATCAAATCAGAACCCACTGATAGTGACCCTAATTGGGCTTTCAAGGTAAGTGAGATATTTAAAGGGTGTATTCGCGAAGGCTTTCATGGCCAGGATCTAATGGGTGTTGTGGGTTGAAGAGCTCGAAAATCTCAAAACAACCATTTAAGGGGTGGTTTTACCAGTTCCACTCCCCCAGTGGAGTTTCTATAGCTGAGCAGAGATTCGAACCCTGTTCTCCAGAGTCTTAGTCCATCACTCTGACCCACCACACCATGCTGTGTAGGCCTGTGTCCTCACCAGAGCAGCCTAGGAAAGCCTTTAAGTTATTTTCACCCCAATGGCAGTAGAAGGGACCACAAAATATCTCTTATTTTGGGTGGTTATCATTCCTTCTAATTTTCAGGGTGGGACTCTGGCCCTCGCCTGCGGCTTTTTCCCCCAAACAGGCTTTCCATCGTGTCCGGGAACCAAAGGGACTGAAAACCGCCACCACTGGTGTGCAGAGAAGGAAGGCCGCATGGAGGCGCACACCTTATAGGGAACCTGGGTTGTTATACAACTATCCTAAAGTGTAAATATACTCCCAGAACGCAACAAATTTTGGCTGTTGCAAGCAACAGAGGCTTTTATACAGAAAATGATCCGTCCAGTCACTTATTTTTGATTGGTTCTAAAAGACCAAGAGGGGAGTAGGAGAAAGATAAGAGAAACCAGGAAACTGTAGTTAAGCGAAACAGAAACACCACCAGGTGCTGAGGAGAAATATTTCCTTCTTGTGATAACAAAGGGCTCACACTGTTGTCAATGTGAAGTGGGCTATGAATATTGTAACGAACAAAAGAAAAAGAGAGAGATGAAACGTCATTTAAAAAAAATATAAACCAAGCTTCGGCAATGGGCTGGCTTCCAAATGTGTTTAAATACAACCTCCAATTAACAATCATGCTGACTAGGGAGGGTGGATGTTGTAGCTCAATACATGTATCGGCTACCTAGCCGGCAAGGGCCAGGATGAACAACACACAGGATATCCTATTAGTAAGGCAGGAAATAGTCTCAGGAACACCTCAGCACTACAGTATCTAACCTTTCAATCATGACAACAGTAACCACACCAGTATGTGCCACGCTGAGCTTTTTCATGTGCCAAAACCTGTATTCTGAACCTGTGCCCAAAGCCAGTGGCTCCGATCGCCATCTCCTTAGTTCAGCCTCTAAGGAAAGCCTAGGCTATCAAACCTATAAAAGGTGAAACAGGACTGGTGAGACCAGAGTTCAAATCCCCACGCTACCCCTAGATCAGTGGTGTCGAACTGTGGCCCTCCAGATGTTCTTGGACTTCAACTCCCAGAAGCCTTCACCACCACCTCTGCTGGCCAGGATTTCTGGGAGTTGAAGGCCAAGAACATCTGGAGGGCCACAGTTCGACACCACTGCCCTAGATGAACTTGGCCTAGTCACTATTTCGCAATCTTGTTTACATCAGACAGTTGCTATTGAAAATAAAAATAGGCAAGAGGCCTAAGGCCCATCAGCCTGACCTTCCTGGAATAAGAACAAGCCAACACTAATAAACAAAACAAATAAGAATAACATCAATTCTGACTTAGGGTGACCCTTTCTAGGTTGACTATCCCTTCCCCGGGGGGGGGGGGGTGATGCCCTGGAACTAATGCGTAGCTCGCCCAAGGCCTCACAGGCTGTCTGTACTCATAGGAGGCCAAGCGGGGAACTGAATTCTCAACTTCTGGCTCCGCAGCCAGAGACCTCAACCACTGAGCTATCCCAGCCGGGTAGGAAAGTGACATATGGGGTTTTTATATAAAATCACCATATGTCGCTTTTTTCTCCCAGTAACAGCTTCTACAGGACAGCTCAAAATGTTATGCCAACAAAGACACTGAAAGGGTTGTCATATAAGGCTACGCCAATTTTCTCACACTCAGTAGCACCTTTATCAAAAACATTTCAGAGAGTAAGAATAAGCAATCCAAGACAATGGTTAGTGCTTTAACATCAATGGACGTAACTGGAAAAGTTCCATAAAGTAACGACTTTTGTCTTTTTCAGGCAATCAAACCCATTTTTTAACATAGCCCCCTAACTCGGACAGATCTGACAAGTTTTCGTAGCCGAGGCACACAATCATCTGGAAAAGCAAGGTTTAGGACAAACCTACCCTCTACATCAGTAGTTCCCAACCTTGGGTCACTGAGGTGTTCTTGGACTGCAACTCCCAGAAGCCTTCACCACCAGCTGTGCTGGCCAGGGTTTCTGGGAATTGCTGTCCAAGAACACCTGGGCGAACCACGTGTGGGAGCCCCTGTTCTACATGACTGCGGTCTTAAGAAGGTTGAAGGTTGGGCCTAAAAGACAAAGAGGGAAAAGATCTATTCCTGTTCCACTTTTTAAAAAAATAACAAACCAGGCATCTCCAACCTGCAAATATACATATGTATCAGAAACAGCTCTTCTACCCAACCCCCTTCATCAAAACACCACTTTATCTCCCTCCAGGAAAGCTATTTTAGTTCTACAATTTGATACCTGCCCCAGACTCCCTTTTCCCCAACAAGACCCAGACTTACCTCATCAGCGCTCAGCTCCTCCATTGTTTTCCTCTTAATGGTGAAAGGAGGTGGGGAAAGGAGAACTCTGTACTTCCCCCAGAGGGGTGTGCTTGTGGGAGAGAGTCTCCGGGGAAATTCCTGTCCTGCTGACCCTTTCCCTAGGGACGTCTCAAAATTGCATAGTCAGAGGTTAAGAGCAACGCCACAGAGTGCACTTTCCTCTTCAGCACAAACAGTTTTCCTCCTTCTGTTTGGCAAGTCAACTAAAGAGTATCAACAAACAAACACATACATACACACACATACATACACGAACCCTGTCCAACAACCGGACCTCCAGGCCTTTCTGTCTCTTAGTCTTAAAAACCTCTTTTCACAGGCACCTTGAAAAAGACCTTAAGATCCTGGATAGATTTTTCCCCTCCCTCTTTGGAGCAGGCTTGCCCTTTGGGGGGACCCCTCAAGCCTCCTCTAGCTGCCTTCTACAGCTCACAGAGCACTTACCCCCCCCTCTGTCAGTCCTCAAGAGCCCCGCCGGCAGACTAGCCTCTCTGTGTGCCAGAAACCCTCCCTCCGGCTTGCTCTCTTGTCCTCCCCAAGCCGAACCCTACCAGAGTGGATGCAACGTCCCCTGGCACCCCGCTGGTGAACCTACGGCTCCTTCTCCCTTCCAAAGACACATCCCAGACCTGAACAGGGGCACCGTCTCTTCTGAGACCCTCTTGCTGGCTGCCTGTCCCGCACCGTGGCCTGCCTTCTGGATACCCCCACAGAGTCCCATAGAGAGAGAAAGGACCCCTTCAACCCTTCCTCTCGGGGAGGCCCACCTGCCTGAGGGGCTCCTGCAGCTCCACACAGTCCCTGGGGCCAGCTCTCTGGCAGGAAAGCCCTCCCTCTGGCTGGGATAACTTGGGACAGAGAGAGAGAGAGAGAGAGAGGGTCGCCACTCCCCCCAAGCGCCCTCAACTGCCTTCGCCCCACAACCAACCACCCACCCCCTAGGATTCTCCAGGTACCTGCCTTGAGCTGCAGAGAGGGAAAGTTGTGGGGAAAGGGGGGAAAAAACCCACAGGCCACCTACCAGCCTCGCACCCCCTCCCTTTCCTCGGCCACCACCTACCTACCTACCTACCCCCGCCCCCTTTCCAGCTGCCCCCCAACTTCGGCGCCCGCCTTCCCCACACACAAGAGATTATTCATCAAAACAAGAAGGCGGCGGCGGCCATCTTGGCGTCGGGTCACGTGACCGGCCCCTCCTCCTCTCCCCCCGGCTGCTGCTGCTGCTGCTGCTGCCGCGCCGCTCTTCTCTGCCTCTCCTGGCGTACGGCAAGCCACTGGGCAGAGCGTGAACGCGGACGTCAAGGAAGGGGAGGGAGGCGAGGCCTTAACAGCCACTGGAGGACGGGAAGGCGGGACCAGGCTCCGCACTCCTAATAGGGACGCAGCGCGCCGGGATGGAGACCAATAGGAAGAGAGGCTCCGCCTCCCCCTCCGGCGGCCAGCCGCCAAGGCGCCGGGATCGCGCGCGGCAAGCGACCAATGGTAGAGGAGCTAAGGGGACACGGGGTGGCCAGAGGGCTTTTAACAGGAGCCAATGACAGAGGGAGGAGAAGATATGAGTGGGCGGGGCGAAGGAGGCTACTGTCCCCGCCTACATCTCCGCCCCTTCCAGCCGGGGTCTCTTATTAAACCTCAGTGAGAGTGGGAGGGAAGGAGGAGGGGCTTGTTTCGCTTAGCAACAGGGGCGGGACTAGGGAGAGGCCTTTTTGACTATGGCGGGAACGGGTTTTCGTTTGAGGGCTGTGCGACCTGAGGGAGGCGTTCCTTTCAGAGGAACTTTTTTTCTCGTTTTTCTAGACCAAAACCTACTGCTGGGTAGCTAACATCACCGTGAACACCAACACTGAAAAATGCAAAAAATAAAATATTAATTTTATTTATTACGCTCAATGACCAGGAAGATTATCATTATTTATTTATTAAGTTGTGCCTGACTCTTTGTGACCCCATGGACCAGAGCACGCCAGGCCCTCCTGTCTTCCACTGCCTCCCAGAGTTGGGTCAGATTCATGTTGGTCGCTTCGCAGACACTGTCCAACTATCTCGTCCTCTCAGTCATCCCCTTCTCCTCTTGCCTTCACTCTTTCCCAACATCACAGTCTTTTCCAGGGAGTTTTCTCATGAGATGGCCAAAGTACTGGAGCCTCAGCTTTCCTCCCCTAATTCACATGCACAACCTTTTGGCATTTCAGAAAATTGGGATGCTACTAAATTAAAAGCCACAGACACACCATGTTCGGTTGCCAATCAGGATCTTTAATTAGACTGTACATTAAGTGCCGGTAGCTGTCACTCTTCCATTCCAGACATCCATAGGAATGCTTTTATTAAGATAATAGGACATAGGGAAGGGTTTGACCTTGGAAGCTGCCATTTCAGTCAACTGTGTGGACTTCAGGTTAAGAGAATTTCATTATGGGAAAGCCTCCCCTCTACAAAGCACCCCGTGTGATGTTTCCTAGAGTTGTGTCAAAGGTTTTGCTTCACGCCCTCTTGAAAACTTGTGTGCTGACTTCACCTTCACAACGGAGTTCCTGTCCAGGAAAAAAAAATTGATATACAGATCACATCGTCACTAAGATTCCATCAACTTTGGGAAACAGAACCAGCAACTGAAGCCTTCACTAACTCGTTTCCCTGTGGTTTACTGGATATTTTTCTGCTGCAAGTTCATACCCATACCTTAATTCTAAGTCTCCACTGAAAATCAGAAGCAACAGAGCAAAGTTTAGACAAGGGAAGGCCTTTCACTGAGCAAGTGCAGAAACAGAAAGGGAAGAGATGACCGATGTACCCCAGATTGAAAAGCAGAACTCTGGACAACTACCTCCTGTACACAAGCAATTAAAATCTTGAGGGGCGGGGGGAAAGAGGACCCCAAGGTTCATTTGCAGAAGGTCTTTCACCTTAAAAAGGCCCAACAGCAGGGTGTAAGGGCAATGGTTCCCAAGCTTGGGTCCTCAGATGCTCCTGGACTAAAACTCCCAGAAACTTTCAGCGCTGATTCTGCTGGCCAAGATTTCTGGGAGTTGTGGTCCAAGAACATCTGGGCACTCAAGCTTGAGAACGACTGCATACAATGACTGTCTTATTTCTAGCATGTAGCAAGGCATCCATAAGGTAGATCAGTCTCATATCTTTCCCGAGTCTAGATTGCATACCAGGTAAAGTTCGTCCCCTTCTACCCAGTGTGTCCAGCCTCTGTTCTTCTTCTCTCCCGTCTGGACGCAAACAAGCTTCTCATTGTCCCAGGTGACCACACTCTTGATTTGAAAAAGAGGGAAAAGAGAAGGTCAGAACAGATCCCACCGTTCCTTAGGTAACCCTAATCTGGAAGCGCTCTCCTGCTTCAATTATTTAAGAAATTAACCCTCCCACATTCTTTTCCTCCTTAGGCAGGCTAGTCTTCATCCAGTCTGGGTTTTCTTGCCCATCCTGGTGGGATCATTCAGAAGGACCGAATTACAACCCTCGTCATTCCGAGACAGCAGCTCCATCAGCCTTCTGCCTGGGAGTGATGGGAATCTTGAAAAGTTAGCTCTAGAAAGATAAAATGTTGGCCAGACACTAGCAGAAATCTAGGTGCAGTCCCCAGCTCTGTTAAAAAGCACCACGCTTATTCCAGTAGGAACTGTGTACCAACAGAAATGTACATACATACAGAGCATGACTGCAAATCCTTCCCAGGGAAGGCTGATGGTCTGCATTTTCTGCAGGCTCTCTCACCTTGCATTTTCTGTTGTCCAAGCCCTTGTTGTCTTCTTCAAATTCCTCCCCGATTTTGAACTGGACAAAATAATTTCGGAACGTGCTCGTCGTGCTGATCGTAAACGAGTCCCCCTCCTGTTTGATGACCTTCTGGGGCTTCAGCATTTTCGCTATCTTGCGAGTCGCGAAGTCAATACCTTAGTAAGGATGAGAATTAGAACGCCCAAGTCATTCAACCATTTCTGGTCCACACCGTGGAGTGGAAAGCCACCTACCACCCACCTAATCGATTTGAGATTCACATCCTGATCTGCTACAGTCACCAGAGTAGCAGCGCCCCATTTCATGAGACTTTGAGACCCAAAACCTGATAACCAGTCCACTCTCTCAACGGCAGGGCTAGGCACATTTTGGGAGGGGGGGCGCAAACCTTCTGGATCAGTTGATTGCAGAAACAGGGGGGGGGTTTGAGAGTAAATGGGTCCCAAAACTACATGAAGAACAATCTATATAGCTGATCTTGTAAGCTAAACAATGGAATGTCCCTAGGGTGTTTTTGGCAGGTAGCAGAAAAAATACGCTCGGTACCTACAGGGCTTTCCTCCATTCTTGCTACATCCTATGTAGACTTACTTGCAGAACACGTAACTTAGAAGGGATTTCTGAGCTGGTTTGTGGAGATATTACTACTGATCCACAGGGAGATCCCCACCACCACCAAGATTGATGCAGGCACGCACCTCCCAAGTTGCAACACCAGCGCTTCACTCCCAGCCCTGTTCCAAATGGCACAAGAGGGTGAAAGTGCCTTTAGCTTCTCCCTCCCTCCCTGTTCCCTCACTCTTGGCTGTTTCTTTCTGAGGCAATGCTGTGCGCACACAAAACTCTTGATGCCCAAGCCTGTGAGCTGGAAACAAGCTGGACCTAGATGCACTTTGCCTTTAAAAGCAACCTCAGAAATCAGAATTTCTTCTCCTCCACTGTTGTTAGCCCTGATATTTCTCCTTTTGGTGGGAGACCCAGCCTTTAGCTTTCCAGCCGGCAGCTGAGACCCAGCCACTCAAGACCAGAGCAGTAGCACAATAAATTTTTGCCTCTTAGGTCCTAGCTTGGCATAAGAACGAGCCGTTGTCCTTCATCTGGCCCGCTGAGAGAAAAGGAGTGACTTCATCCTGCAACTTTTCACAGAATTCATGGCGGGCGGGAATTGTGGTCAAAGCGCCACAAACACAGGCTTGCACAAGTCTTAAGCCCAAGGAACAACATTCCCAGGTCACAGTCACTGAATTGTTCTATCAGGAGCAAAACTGGAAAAGTGACCTGCTTAAATTAACAATGCCCTGAAGAATCCTCCATCCAGCATATCTGTCCTTTGTCATGCAAAACGGTATCTTTTCCAGACTCCCTTAAGAGCTTGAAATGTGGCAGTTTCAGTCTTTGTCTATAGCCTTGCAAATTTCCCTTGGCTGATAAACAGCCGTCTGCCAGGATACACATCTATTGATCTAGCAATTCATGCTGTTAATTTTTAACTGGGCTATTTGAAGACGTGTCTGTGGCAAATAATTCTTCCCAGGCCTCAGGTTCAGGCACAGAAGCTCACCTGACGTTACACTCAGTTAAGATTTATTAGGAGGAAAAACAGAAGAAACACAGCCTTTTATGCATCAGCCCCCATCCTTATGGGATGGCCGGCTTGTTTCGAAACAAGTTTTACAGACATGCTTGTCCCAGGCTAATCTTGGTCCATCCTTGATACTGTATTCTTTATTGCCAAAGTCAGTAACAGTTTATTCTGTCTTCACTGCATTTTGTTGATTTTTACCTTTTCACTTTGCAAACCAGCCTGGGAAAGCTTTGTGCACAAACGCAGTATCAGAAAGACATAGAACAAAACACTTTTTTTAAAAAAAGCAAAAAACCAATATATTCTAGTTTCTGGAAAGCTCAGTTTGGTCCCTTAGATAGAACATGTTATCGATCACAGAGGAACAGACACATAATTATCACCAGAACAGCAGGGTGTAGTGGTTAAATTAAGTAAAGGACGCTAACCTTGAGCTCATGGGAGAGGCAGGATGAGAACTTAAAGGCATAGGGCATCAAGAAAAAAAAACACCACACCTTCATTGTTAGAAAACTGATTTCACACTATGTCACCCTAGGCAGCTTAATAGGTTTTGACAAAAACATAATTTAAAATACAACATAAAGTTTCAGGCTGAAGAAGAAACTTAATCAATCTTGTTCTGAGAGTCACTGTTTCAACAAACATGGAAGGGCCGAAAAGGAGAGCAAGGGGCTTTATTTCCACTTACCTAAAGCCAGCATATATCCTTCAAAGTTCTCACTTCTCACGAGGTTCCAGGTGCCGTTAAAGTCCTCAGGCATGGCTGAGAATCCGGTCTCTGAATTGTCCAAAAGGAAGGAGGAAAATGCAAAAGTTTTGAAACTTCTTCCCTAAGACTTCTCCTTATATGTCAGGGGAAAGAGGGGGTGGGTGGAGGGACACCTGAAGAGAGTGGGAGTCAGGACCCAATCTAGCCGGAGGGGCCGGATTGGGCAGGATCCAGAAACATCAGCAGCTGGGGCTGGGGAGGAGAAAGTTCACGTGGGCTGAAATCCTCCGTATTTGTAGAGCTAAAGTGACTGTCCCGTTGAGTCAAAGCAGAGAGACAGGCTGACCCTTCTTCTGGGACTTATCGTTACTGAAATCAGAAGGTCTGTTGAAATCTGTGTCAGGGCATGGGAACGCAACAGGAGTCCTTGCTAGAGTTTAGACCCAACTTTCATCCCTGGTAGAGTAGCATAAAATCATGGTGTAGCCAATCAGGGCTTCTGCTCAGTTGTTAAGTTACACAAAATATGGGGTATTCAGCTCTTGTATTTAGTTCTTTTTCTACGCTGCCTTTCCATCTGCTAGGATTCTCTCTTCTACACCACCTCATCACTGAGCCTCCAAGGAGAGTCCAGAATGTAGGTGACGACATTCACCCATATCAACAGACCTATCTTCACAATCTGCACCTGGAGAAGGTCTTTTGCAAGGCTAACGGCTCTTGGTCCAAGGCCAAGCGACTGAAAAATATTTTGCATTGCAACCGGTATATATTTCATAGCCTCCCCAGCTACTGTGAGGATTCTGGCAAAGCTCAGAGGTAACAGGAAAGATAAAAGGGTGGTTGTAAACAGTATGTGTTGAGGCTGCTCGCTTTCTCTACCATGGCCCATTCAACCACAGATCACAGCAGGCAAGTAGATGCTTCTACAGAGTCCCACAATGAAGGATGATGACCACTCTTTCTCCTCCTGATGTTTTTTTCCTCTTCACCCCCATCCAAAGGCTGCAGAGTCTGCCACATGACATAGCTCTCCGATCCCATGACTGTTGCCACCTCCCAGCATCTGCCGCCTGAGGCAATGGCTTCACTCCCGCAATTGTTAGGGCCGGCCCTTCCCAGCTAGCAATTGGAAACCGAGCGTGGTATAATTCTCTGAATAAACTCCCCGTGGGGATTAAGTAAGACCCAAGTGCTAACTTTCCCCTAGAACGTGTTCCTGCCCGGGTTATTTTTACACACGTCTATGGCAAACTGTGTGGGTGGAAAGGGGAGTTTGCTTTGTTCCTCCGACTCCCAACTTGGAAAAACCGTCCCTCCCCACCCCACCCCCAGTGCTCTCAATAATTGAACAACCTCTTCGAATGTCATGGCTGAGACCTTGAACTCTCACCAGATGCCTGGCATTATTCTCTTAGAACTCACGTGATCACCGCGGGATTGTGATGACCAGACCCTCTTGCAGCTTTTCCTGTCTTAGATCTTTCTGGTTTTCAACAGGACCCTGACTAGATTTTAACGGAAATAGGGATCCAGTTTTATAGTGACCAATTCTGAAACGCAGGCAGTCCTAAGGTTGTCCTCCTTGTATCTTTGGCTAGTTTGTTTTTTTTAAAACGTGTCTGGTCTCCGTTTGGTGCCCTTTTTATTCTGGCCACAAATCTCTCCTCTCCCTGTTTTAAAAACAAAGGAGTCCTTCAATATCTCAGGTACCTTGAAAACCCTATTAGGGTCGCTAGGAATCTGCCTTTGGCTTGATGACACATGACAACAATAGCCAAAAACATCTGGAAACCCAACACTTCACTCCCCACTTCCAGCCAGAGCGTTGCTAGAGCCAAACATCATCAACACGGATTGGGACCCAGCACGCTGTTCTGCCATCGCTCAGTTACAGCATGTCATTGTATGCATTCCTCTTGAAAGTTGCTTTCCATGCCTTTCTAAGAAATATATTTTGGATGCTGAGAATCTTGCCACCGGTCGGTCGGTGATGGATCAACAGGTCTGCGTTCTGAGCAGTGGCATCATCTCTTTAGATGCCGTACCTGCAGAGCCAGACGCTGGGAGTTCGATTCTGCCACAGTGCCTCCCAGGTGAAGAGCCAGCCTGGGTGGCCTTGGGCCAGCTGCACCATCCCAGGGCGCCCCCTGGAGGAAAGGAAGGGGGAAACACCTCTGAGTCATCTCTACCAGGAAAACCCTGGAAAATGTTGGAAAGTCAGAATGGACTTCATGGCACACTATTATTGTGTTATGTTATGACTACCCCCAACAAGGTACCCAAAGAAACACATTTTGTTCCTCTCAACTTTATTGCACCGGGTTTATTCTAATTTTCCAAGAGATAGTTTGCAAAAGGACACACGCATTCCCCCCTCTTGGCTTCTATACAGCGCTTTTCTGGCACCGAAAATAAAGCGCAGGAAGGCACCCGTGTGCACGCACACAAAACACATTCCAGCATGATGATTCTCAAGGGTAAACTGTTGGTGAGGAGTAGCAAAGTGTAATTTCTGTAATGAAAGGCAAATATGTAAACACGCCACTCTTGGGCTCTGCTTTGTTCTTTTGCGAATGATTCATCTAAACAATGTTTTAGAGCGAAAAATGGAAAGCAAAAATAAAAACAAGGAAAATAAATCAACATCCCCCCACACCTATGCTCAAAAGCTAATTTAAAAAGAAAGAGCCTTGAAGCCACCTTCCATTATGCCTTTTGGAGGAGCCATAACGACGCTGACTCTGTTTGTGGGTGTCGTTTGGCGTCCCCGAACCCGGAGATCTTCAGCTCTGTGATGTTACAAAACTCCTATGACCTGGCAGCTACCCAGGATAGTCAAACTGTGGGTGATAGGAGTTGTAGTCCAGCAACTCTCAAAACCTCCAGGTCCCTGGTTCAAAGGAAATGGGTGCAGATTTTCTAAGGATCTTTCTTCTCTCTATACGCAATAATGTTTTTTTTTAAAATCTTCAAACAAAAAAGCACTGTTGCCCTGACAAACTCCAATCATTATACTGCACATCGTGGCTTTTCACATTTTCCCTTCCCTCTCCCCCACCCCAACTTCTAATTTGTTGTGTTTTTTTTTAAACAGGAGGATTCTTGCTCCAGGGAGTCGACGGCTCATGAATATTCTGTTTCTTCTTTGCACAAGTTCTCAAGTCATCGGATCAGTTCGCCCCATCAAGATCCTTTTTCACAGACACCCCCCAGCCCCGATACGAATAAATCCTGCAGCTTATTTCTTTGAGTCTTATAGAATCATAGGACGCTGCCAGGGAGGGGGAAAAGTGCAAAAATCTGGCCCTGTTGTGTTTAAGTTGAATGTGTGGACCAACCCTTTCCTGCTTGGTTCTTTTTTTTCCTTCCAAGAACAGTCCCATAGGAACACAGTGACGCAGCAACACCCAGTCTGTCCACAAACAGCATTTTGCAGACATAACCCTGTCCGTTCGAATCGTGGAACGCAGACCAAGAGCTTCCTTCCTGCTTCTCCCCTTTCCCCTTCCTCTAGGACACGAAGCCTCTCTTCCGCCCTCTTTTCAGAACCATCCACCAATGCTATCATGAGTATCTCGATCCCAGTGCGAACTGTGATTCATGATGCAACCAGGGTTTACTTGGTTGGGCGTTGGTGTTAACTAGAACCACACCTGCTGTTTTGGCAGGAAATCGGGAAGGAGGAAAAAAAAAAGACCTGTGCCTTACGGGGGGCCAGAGGCAGCCTGCAGCTGGACACCCAAAGGGGTGGAGGAAAATGGGGTCCTTCCTTCCCCTTTCCATTTGAGCACACCCAACGGTAAAACGTTCTCCCCTCGCTGCTGTTATCGGCCACTGCTTCTCCCTCCCTCAAGCAGGTAATATCCAGCTACCAAACTGGAACTGGGCCAGGATGCATTGTGTCTGATGCTATGCTCTGGACCATTTCTGCCCACTGGCGTAGGCCAAGGATCTACATCACCTTGGTGTTCTGGGACTGCCACTCCCAGAAGACTATTCCCCACATGCTGGGCTGGCCCAGGTTTCTGGGAGTTGCAGTCCAAGGACACCGGGGTGACCCAAGAATGGGAAGGTAAAGGGGCGATTATTGCAGTTTTGGACCAATCAAGCGGTCACAAAACACACCGGAGCAGGTCCATGTGGCTGTTTCGAAGAGTCAGTTGACTGCTTTACCGAATGCCCCGATTTCTAGGCACCAGGAGACGCCAGACACTTGGGGGCCGGAGCCAGCGAATCGGCCCCGAATGTAGGCTATCCAAAGGGAGCATCGGCAGGCACTCCGATCATTGAGTGCATCCTACCTGCCCCCCCCATCCTGTCCCTGCAGGAAAGGAGCGTTCAGTTCTTGGCAGCTTTCCTCGTATATCGGTGCAGAGGAGCCAAGACAACGTCTTTATTCTGATCTTCACTCTCGGCCGTGTAGAGGTCGTGCTGCTCGATGTATGCCTGGACTTTGTCCGGCACGAGGTACCGGACGCTCTGGCCCCTCCTCAGCGCTCTCCGGATCTTGGTGGCTGAGACATCGTTGGCAATCCACTCCTCCACCAGGTGAATGTTGTCCTTGTGGTTCCAGAGCACGTCGGATTCGTAGATGAATTTCTGAGCGTGGATCCCCATCCGGGTGACGCACACCATGCCGTGGTTGGCGACGATCTCCACGATGTCTTCCTCTTTCCAGAGATTGGGGACGCTAAAGGACTCCAGGATGTCTGCTCCGCACAGCATGATCAGCTGGGGGACACCTGGGGGGGGGGAGAGGAAGAATAACAAAACCAGGAAGGATCAGGTTTACATCCCACCCGTTTCTCCGCTGTTTCTAGAGCTACCGTCAGAACGAGTTATCCTTGGCACTCGGGATACGGGAGGAATTTCTGAACCCCTAATGGTCTGCTTTACTATCCAGATTCTCTCCCATGGGAAAGAAAGAGGAAACCTCGCTCCAGCTTCTCTCTCGCTCAGTCTCTTTTCCCTCCGCGTTTAGCCTGGCGAAGAAGAGAAGGCTTGAGGGGAAATACGATAGCCCTCTTCGAATATCCAAAAGGCCATCGTCAGGCAGGGAGAGGATGGTGCAAACCTGGCCCCGGGAGCTCCAGAAGGCACAGCTGCGACCCAGGAGTAGAAACGAGAGCAGGGGAGGTTTCAGGGGTTCATTTGGAGAACGGGTGAGTGGGAAGAACAGAACGGGAACGGAGCATCTTTGGGAGGCAGAGGGCTTTTCAACAGAGATGAAATGGCCCTTTTCTCAAGGAGGCCATCCTCCCCTCCTTCCCCCTGCCTTCTGGGTTCAGCCCTGCCTGGGCAGGGAGGACGAGAGGGTCTCACCCCTGCCCGTATCCACGGCACCTTTGGTTTGCGGCTGGTTTTGTTGGGCGGGATCCCGGCTGCCGGCTTCTCGCTTCCTTTTCCGGCCCGCCTTATTGGGGGCAGCGACGGGGTCGAAACTCTTGGCGAGAGGCGGACGCTTCAGCTTCTGCTGGTGGTACCTGCGAGGCAAACCAGCCCTTGAGAAGCATAAAACCACAGGGGCCCTTGCTCGGCGGGTGTGGAAGCCTGTCTTTCAGGTGGATTCCAAAGCATCGTAGCTTTGGAGTAATTTCCAGGGAAGCGGGAGCTGTTCCCTCGAGCCCAGCCCCTCGTTGCGCTTGGAGAAGAACACAAGAGGGCCCTGAGAATGAGCGGCCGGCTGGCTGGCTGGTTGCCCTCCCTGTCCGGCTGCCCCGCTGAAAGGGCCATACCTGAGCACCTTGATGGTCTCCTGCCAGTCCTTCTGGCTGCTCTCCCAGTCGTCCACTTCCACCCAGTCAGAGTTCTCCGTCGCCAGCTTTGCCATGGCCACCCGGTGACTGGCACTGATCAGCCCCGTCTTCTTATACGCATCCCCCACCGGTGAAACGATCCCCTTCAGCACTTTGTATTTCCCTGTGAGGAGCCAAGGGGAGAGGGGGGCAGGGCGGTGTAATGGTTAGAGCCAGATGAGGATCTAGAGGAGAAACTCTTTGTCAAATGGGAGGCAACTGTTGTAAGGGAATATCACAACTGATACGAACTGAACCCGGGGTGGGGGGAAATGATTGTGGACCACGGCAGACACAAAAAGAGGACGAATTACTGCAGGAAGTATTTAGTGGGAAGTCTTTGGTCTAGCGTTCCATCTTGTGGCTATGGTGTATCCCTTAATAGCCACAAGATGGAACTCTAGACCAAAGACTTCCCACTAAATACCGTGCTTCCTACAAATTACTGAGTTAGGTCTCTGGCTGCAGAGCCAGAGGTTGGGAGTTTGATTCCCCCACTGGGTGCCTCCTGGGAGAAGAGCCAGCCTGGGTGGCCTTGGGCCAGTGGCACCGTCCCAGGGGTGCCCTTAGAGGAAAGAAAGAGTACCACACGTCTGAGTCTTCCTACCTGGAAAACCCTGAAAATAGGGTCACCAGGAAGTCAGAACTGACTTGACGGTACACGATTAGATTAGTAGAGTCTTTTTGAAAGATGTACTCTGTAACCACAATGCCTTCCAAGCGTGTTGGATTATTACTCCTATCACCCCCCCCCCCCCCAGATGGCGGACTGAGTTCTCCTGCTGGCTAAGGACGGGAAAGTGCTAGGTTGAGGCATCACAGATGTTACTCAGCATCCTTTAGGGTCAGAACAATGGTGGCACCCGCCTTTGAACCTCTGACTGTCATTCTTAACCAATGAAAACCTCCTTAACAAATGTATCCGCTCTCATTCATTTTGCGCTGGAATGTCACACCCCCCAGCGGCACCAGGAATCGAACTCCCAACCTCTTAGATAGAGGAAACGTGTTTCAAAGTTGGTTCTCCCAAGCCCCTGGTTTTACCTGTCTCGTGCAAGTAATCCCGCGCCAGTTCAAAGAGCCGGAGGTGCATGTGGGTGATCGGGTTGAAGGAGCCGCAGGCCAGCAAGACCACCTCGGTCCGGTCGTCCGAATTTTCCATGGGCTCTGGCTGTCGCCGCAGGTGCAGAGGGGGAGCCGTGCCAGAGCAACCGCCACCTGCAAAGGGAGGAGGGGAGGCAGGAGGAGAAGCCGAGGGTTTATTCCATGCTCTTCGCGGAGAAATGAAAAACAAACCTGGAACCCAAGAAGCTAAGTAGAAACGTTTTGATTCGGTGGCCAACAAGCATTTAAAATCTGGGCCGGAGGCGATGTCTCGTCAGACTGCCGGGAAAGCAAAATGGGGTTTCCGATTTTACACGGGATGGAGGCGACACAGGTGCGAATTTGCAGACTCTGCGCCCCACCGAAGACCAAAGCTTCAGGGCCCCCGGATCGTACAGTTGCAAAAACAGGGGGATCAACCATCACTTGCCCGACTCACTAGCCTAGTAGAGGCCACAGTGTACCACTTAAGCCACCGTCGGCGCCCTAAGAAAAAGGGAACTGGATTGTGTCTTTCACGCCATTGTTGTCCTGTCCCTCACTGACCCTTCAGGACAGGAGGAAAAAAAAATCTGGTCTTTCCCCTTTTTTGTGAACCCAGGAAGGCTGTGGTGTGCTAAAGTCATTCTACAGGAATGCATCCAGGATTCTTTCTTAGCCCTACCCGGAGGTGTCAGGGATTGAACCCAGAACTTTCTGCCCGAGGACTGTAGCTTCGACCGCTGGTCTGGTCGGCCAGCAGAAGAGAGGCGCGGGGCGGGGTTTGGACCGTGCATTCTGCCAGGAGAAAGGAACGGATCCTGCCACGCTCCTCTTGCCTCTTTTTCCTCTCAGGCTCTTGGCCATCCGCGATGATTCACTTCTGCCTGGCTCACGTCGCCTACCACTTCAGCAGGGGGTTCCCGAAGTGCCACCGGTTCAAAGGGTAAGCACCCCGTGCCGTGGGCCTCACCCACCCACAGGGGACCCTCCCGCTCATGATGGAACAGGTCCTTTGCCATTCTCAGATCCTTGGAGAGGTCAGGATCCGAACCCTGAATCCCCAGCCAGAGTTGCAGATGGCTGGAACCCAGCTCCGTGAGCAACCTCCACGTGTCCGAATTACAGTACATTCCTGTCCTTCTTACCCCCAAGCTCAATCAGGGAATGGAAATATAAATATTATGTAGTGACTTCTCCCCTTACAAGTTAAGTGTGACCCACACACTCAGCTTCACATTACTCTGCTTGCAGGGCAGAATGCCACTGCTGGGAAGGCATCTCAGTTTTGGACTACCAACTCCAGAATCCCCCAGCCATCATGGCCAGTGGCCATGCTGCCAAAGGGTTCTGGGACATGTAGTTCAGAAAAGAAACCATCTCATGCTGTGCGAGACCTCGGCGGTGAGCTCTGAAAACCAGTTGCAAGACTAAGGGAACAATCATGCCTACATGCATATTATATATATATAAAGATACATATTTCCAAGCCATTGGAAGAATGTTCACTGTGTATGCCTGATTTTGCCTCCCTGCAGCCAACTTCTCCTCTTGATCTTTGGCATCTCCATCATCCTTTCCCAACTCTACATCCTGCTAAGGTACGACTTGGTGATCTCACTCATTCCCTTTCCTTACAACCTTCCTTTAAAGGCTGGCATACCTTCCGGAACAGGAGGGGAACCAGCCGGAATATCCTGCGGCATTCTTGAAAACAGAGAACTCAAGGCCTCGCCCATGACTCTTTTTAGGACCGGTTTTGGCCTTTGTTTCTTGAGTGTCTGCTTACAAAGAGACTACCTGTCGTTTTCCTGTTTTTTTCTTTCTCTCTCTCTCTTTCTCTCTGTCTCCTGTGAGTTAGAAAGCTGATATTCCAGACTGGGAGGGCTGAAAACCCAATGGAAGGCTGTAGGGAAGGGAGGGTGGGATGTCTCAATAAGCAACAGCTTTGGAAATGGAATCACCAGTTCCCCCTCCCTCCCTAAGTACAGCACCATTCAGAGCCTGGAAAAACGTAATTTGTTGAATGACAGCTTCCCACCCAATGCAGTTGATCTGGTGCTCAGTACCCTGGAATTGCTAAGTTTCTAGTCCTTAAGCAAGGGAGGACAGGGCCTTGGAAATGTGTGATGTACCGTCATGCCAGAAGGGAAACGGTGAGGAGGGATGCGCTTCCATGCCCGGAAGTAGCATAAATTATGCACATGATGTGCAAATATATGCAAATATGCCTTATTTGTACGGGTGGCAGAGTTCAGCTTTTTCCTGCTGGTGCAACACACGAATCAGAATATGTCAGACGTATACACTGCCAGGCTGTGTTTGAAGAACTAATTATGGACTAGAACCTTGTGTGTTATTGGTCTCTGTTTCCTCAATCCTCTCTCTTTCAGGCCCAAATCTTCTCGCTACTGCAGCCAGCCTCTTCTCTACAACCTGGTGGGAAGCATCACCTTCACCTTCTTTGCCGTCGGTAGGGCTGCGACTAGCAGGCACGAAAAGAGCCGGTGGCTTCCACTTTGGATAAGAGAACAGGACCAAAGTTTCTAGTCCTTGTGAAAAAGGGGCGCCTGAAATGTCAGGCGTCAGAAAGAAAAAAACAAATTGCAATCGGGCTTTCCACTACCCTCGGGAAAGGCATACGGTGGGCCAAAAACTCCTGCCTCCCCAAAATCTGGTAACAGGAGGGTGGGAGAGGGGAGAATGTACTTCCGAGTACTCCATGATGGGGCAGGATAGACGGGACAGAAGTTGCAGATCTGTCCGTCCTTTGGTCTGCACACTTAATAATGGTAGGATGTGATTTTGGAGGTGTCGCTCCTGTTGTTTTTGAGATTTCTTTAGGAGAGCTGCCCACCCTATGGGGGGGGACTCAGCAGCTCTTTCAGGCGATGTGACTACATTATTGCTCTAGCGTCGCTTTGCTTCAGTGAGGTCATTCCTCCCTTGGCTTCTCTTCAGGTCTGGCTTTGCTGCTGGTGGTGCTGGATCCCATCCCTCGGGAGCTGAGGACGGTCTTTTCCATCTTCGGACTGGCATCTTTGCTGGAAGGGGCTTGCACAACCGCTCTGACGGCTTTAGCAAGGCCATGCGTGGGTAGTCCTTGTGCCTGGGACGTCGGGCCCCGCCTACAGAACGAGCAAACCTAGGGGAAATTATGTTTTTTTTTCCCAACGAGAATTCCCAGCATCTCCTTTTCAAAAATGCCAGTTAGGATCTCAGGGAGCAGATCAACGTAAAGCGAACTTCAAAGTACTGCTTTTAACTTACAAAGCCCTAATCAGCTTGGGTCCAAGCTATCTCAAGGACCGCATCTCCATTGATGAGCCTTAATTAATCAAGGGAGGCCTTTCTCTCAGTACCACCACCATCCCAGGTGTGCTTGGTGGGGACACAAGATGGGGCTTTATCCGGGGCTGCTCCCAGACTCTGGAACTCCCTCCCACTGGAGTCCAGGCTGGCCCCGTCTTGGCTGTCTTTCCACAGGCATCCAAAACCCCTTCCCTTAGCAACTGGCCTCCTGAGGGTTTTTTTTAAAATGGATCCTTGTGCCCTGATGTTTTTAAATGTGTTTTAATTGACCATTTTAAATATAACACTGATTTAATCCCTTCTTAACATATTAACTGTCTTTAGCTTTTAAATATAGTCTTTTAATTGTTCTACAGGGACGTGGTTCTACACCGCCTTAGGACCTTTTTAATGAGAAGGGTGGAGAATTTTGTTTTGAGTAAATAAATAAATAACCTGTACGGGTCTAAGTTCCATATATTGGACCGGGACAAAATGCAGCTTGATTGTTTATAAGAACACTTTTCGAAGCAATAACATATGTGTCTCCATCCTGCAGGCGAAAACCACTCCAGAGCTGTATTACTTGTCAGTGATTCTCTCCGTGGGCAGTGTGGCATCCGCCGGTACATACAATTGTGTCTCCTTGTGCCTTCTTTTCTTGGGTCTTACTGACACTTTGAGCAGATTGTTCCGTGTGACGTGTCTGCTTTTCAATGCGAGATGCTTAGCCCATGGGGGTGAGTTGTCACTGTAGCTGCATAACTGGGAAATAGCACTGGACATGATTATGTTTTTTTTAAATCCAAAGCTGTTAACCACTTTGAACATTGTGGGTTTTTTTTTTTTTGCCCTGGAGGGTGTTGCGTTTCTCAGCTCTGCATTCGAGACTAGCCTTGTCAAAAACCAGCTCATGCCTAAGCAGATCCTTCTGCTGCTCCCAAGCTGGCACACAAGTGGGAGGGTTTTTAAAAAGGCCCAGAGGAAAAAGGAGGTGCCTTCTTTGACATCGGGCATTGGGCCGGATCCCTATCTGTATGGGATCCGGATCTGTATGGTGTCCAATAGGCAAGGTAGAGGAGCCTAAAGACAAACAGGCCTGCCTTCTTAAACCTGGAGCGCTTCCTACATTTCAGGGGAGAGGAGCGAATATTTTCATGAGGCACCCAAGCCAGTCTCAAAAGCCCCGGAATAATCCTCCCTGATCTAGTGCCTCCCAAATGGATTCAGCTCCAACTTCCCACAGCTGGCTGGACAGCTCAGTGGGTTGAGGTCTCTGGCTGCAGAGCCAGAGGGTGGGAGTTCGATTCCCCCACTGTGTGCTTCCTGGGAGAGGAGCCAGCCTGGGTGGCCTTGGGAAAGCTGCACAATCCCAGGGATCCCTCCCCACAAGAAGAAGGGAAGGGTAAACCACTTCTGTTTATTCTCTACTTGGAAAACCCTGAAAAAGTGTTGCCATAAGTCAGAACTGACCATATGGCACATGATGATGACAACTTCTCACAGCCCCCTGACATCAGCCAGTTTGAATTTCTCAGCCCACTGTAGTCTCCCTGATTTCGGCAGTAATTGAACAAAGGGGGTGAGGTTAGTAAGTACAAGAGAGGTCGGGGGGGGATCCACATTTGCTGTATCTTTCCTCTCAAACCTGCATTTTGCAATTGTATGAGATACTCCGATTCCTTCCTTCTCATGGCATATTTTGTTTGTCTGTTTCTTCAAGCCATTTTCTCTACCTTGGGACTCTTCTGGATTGCCAACAGGGTTTCTCCCGGCCTGATTATGAACAAGGAGGCAAAGACTGGGATCTGTTACAAGCCAGTGTCTGAATGCAGCTGCCTGTGGCATGTGTGAACCCACAAGAGGCTGGGCACCAAACTCTTCGTTTCCTTCAACCGGCATCGCACCCTGTGAAACGTGCCCAGCTTGCTTTCCTCTTTGCCTCGGAGAAAGCTGACTGATCTCTCCAGCAGCTGCAGGAGAAAAGCCTGGAGCCCGGGATACTCTCAGCCAAAGTCTTTAACTATTCATAGGTTGCCGGCATCAGGGGGCCTTTTGAGTCAAAAAGACAGGGTGTGAGGGATTCTTTTAACTCGCAAGGGGGAGGAAGTCTCCAGATTCTCAGATGGCTTTTGAGAGGTCCTTCTTATTTTCTCTAGATCTTGTTTTAAAGGCTACAAACGCTTCAGCAGTGGGATGCGTGTATGTACAAAACAGCAGCGAAGGCTGCGAGCTTTCCACTTGAAATATAATGGCTTGCAGCAACATCAACTGGGAGACAGTTGCCAAGGGAAACAACTTCGGAACCTGAGAAAAGAAGGAGTCCAGTTTCCTACAGGATGCTTCAAGAAGCCATCGGAGGGCAGCCGATCCTCATGCAGCGGGATGGGACGTTCCAGGCGGCTGAGAATCATGTTTTGTTGCTGAACACACACCTAGCTAGACCTGCAGTGTAGGCACCTCTGTTGTGACATCAGCAATCAAACAGCGGTGAACAAGGTCCCGAGTTTTAATCTCTTGCCATATACAGTTTAAAAGCAAACTTCCCCACATATCTTTTGGGTTTTGTAACAAGTGTATGTGTGTGTGACTATATAATACAAGAGCACTTGTCCTCCATGTTGCTGAATCAAGGGTGGACTGTTTCATAGCAATGAGCATGATATCACCTAATCAGTTTTACGGCCAATTTGGGATTTAAAAGAGATTTTCCTGGTTGTATTCCAGATTCTACTCATTTCATCCTGCTGGTTCTCAGTTTAGCAGATTGTGGGCTATGGATGGATCAGTAGAGGTAGAGGGCAGGTGTTGGGAGCCACCCTAGATCCTCATCCAGGCTAACCATTGCCTCTTGGCTTAAAATATCTCACAGTTTTGTTAAGGAAATAAACTAAGGATTACAGTATACAAAAAAGATACAGGGCAGGTATCATATATTACAGCTAATAATCTTAATGTTTTTTAAACTTTGTGAACAAGTGCTCACTGGTCAGCTAACAGATGAAGCGCTTACTTTCTATTTTTCATGCAACATTTCCGTTATTTTTATTTTTATTTTTATTTTTATTATTATTATTATTACTACTGCTACTGCTACTGCTACTGCTACTGCTACTGCTACTATTATATGAAATAACATGTAATTGGAGTGTGCTGCACACCACCCCAAGTCTCCCCATGAACTCTTTACAGTATTATGTTTTCAGGGAAGAATAAAATTTAAATCAAAGGTCTGGTTCTGATACAGTATAAACTATACTGCAGTCACATTTCAATCAATGGATCATTTTCTTTTTGGCCCTAAATGTGAATTCCAGTTTGACAGCTGATCAGAGCACTGGGCTAAGACTTGAGAAATCCAGGTTTCAAGCACTCGCTGGGCCATGAAGCTCATTAGATCACCCTAGGCCAGCTACCCTCGATCAGGATGAAAGGAGATCCACCTATACTCCCCTGAAGCCACTGAAAGAAAAGGGGTAGGAACTTAAACAATACAAACAATTACACACACACACACACACACACACACACACACACACACCAGGTCTTGCTGCATTTAGTCTTATTGGGGTCTTAGGGCTTGCTTTCTTAGGCTACTTCTAAGACCTTCACACCTAGATAATATTAATAGTTAAATCTTAAGTTAAATGTGAGGGGTCACCCAATTCTCTCCCACCCCCACTGCCGCCAGGTGCCCAACTCTACTTTAGCCAAAGCTCAAAAAGATAAGACGAGACTCCTCCAGAAAGGGAGGGGAATTAAAACAGCCTGGCATCGCGATCCCATCAACAGGAGATGATGATTAATCCACAAACATTGGTCCCAACTGATGCTGCCACCCGGATACGTTCTCCGAGGGGAAGGATCCTGTCACCTTATGACCACCCCTTAACGGTTCCTGAGTTGTCGTTGAGGAGTTCCTCGTGATGGGAAGCCCCTCGGCCCAGCCTACCAAGAATCATCATCCTTAGAGATCGTCACGCCCCCCCGCCGCCCGCAGCAGCAAATGTTTCTTACCAGCCCAGGAGATTTCCCTTCTTCCTCAACCGGGTCAGGAGGAACGGAACCAGGCGGGAGAGGGAGCGAAGGGGAAGAGAATGGTCGCCGTACCCAAGGTCGGCGTTCCTATTGGCCAAGGTCGCCGGATGTCGTCCGTCCCAACAGCCGTTCCCCCACCGCTTCGGAAACGGAAGTGGGAAGGGTTTGGCCCTCGAGGGCTCCAAGACCCCCCCCCCGCGGCCCACGGAGAAAGGATGTGACCTGGGAGCGTTGCGGTGGTTGTGGGTTTTTTTCCCCCATTGCTGGAGGCTGGAGGAGGAGGAGAGTTTGGAGGGTAAGGGGAGGGGAGGGCTGGAGGGATAGGAAAGGGTTAATCATAAGGCTTGGGTGGGGAGGAAGGGGCTCTGCGGCTGTCTAGGACCTTTTAGGGATTTAAGGAATACAGTACGAGGCTTTTCGGCTTAGGGACGAAATAAAACCTGTATCACAGGAATATATAGAAAAATTAAGGGAGATCGCAATGAATTACATTAGTTCCCTACCTGCAAGGTAAAAAGATGTGTAGAAGATATAGTGGCTCAGCTTCGGTAGAAAGAATTGCTGGAGGTCCTTTGGAGTTAGGGTTGACAAAAGAACCTTTCCCAATTTCCCGTTATGCTTTTATGTTTCTCTCTTTCCGCGCTCCTTAGGGGAGGGCACAGGGTTTGCTCCTCCTTAAAAAAAAATTCTAGGCCTATGAATGAGACTTGAGAGACTTCCTGGATCTCTTCAGCCCTAGTCTAACTCTGTAACCAGGGCAAGACAGTGGTGGTAAGATGGCAGTGCCTCCGACTGGAAGGCTTATGGATTGATGAGCAAGCCCAGCTCCAGTGAGCTTTCACAAAGATGTACAACATGCTTTTATTCTCAATATTAGATAAGGAGGGTGCGGTCGGAGTTGTTCATAAATCTGTGATGCTGAATTGGGATTTGAATACAAATTATAATACGTTAAGCCTAACTCTGGTGCTTTTTGCACCATATTTCCTATTGTCAGCACCACATGGGGGGGGGGAAGACCCTCTAATGTACTACAATACAGTTTTACAGAGAAATGTCAGTCGGGTGCAAGTCTGATTCTCCATTGAACAAAGTGAAGTGGTCACCTCAGGCACTAGATGAGAGGATTAGGTGTGTGTATACATTGTATGTTTATTCACTAAATTGCTGCCAAAGCATTTAAATAATTAAAATAAATGTAAATAACAGGATAGAGCAGAATGGAAATCAGGAGAATGTGATCTTATGGCACTGAAATACCTTTTCACTAGAAACTAAAAAGATGAGAGATTTTACTTTGGAAGTATTATAAACCTACCTTTGTTTTGTTTATGAGGATATGTAAAACATACTGCAATAACTGTTCCATGACCAGTAAAATCTCCTGTGGACCTTTGCAATAGGATTGACATGCTTAAGTAAACAAAACCAGATATTGACCTTTGTATTAAGGCAATGTTCTTTTATGCTGCATTCCTTATATACTTAGCTGGTTGTTTTATCTATACAAACTGTAAGGTTGGGATTGTGTTTGTTTGTTTGTTTGTTTTTTTTTATCTATTACAGAAGCGTGTTGTGCAAGTAATTTAAAATGGCTTCAAGGGGAACAATTGAGACCAGTAAGTTGAAACAGAACTTAGAAGAACAGCTGGACCGATTGATGCAGCAGCTACAGGATCTGGAGGAGTGCCGGTAATAAACAGCTTGCTGAAAATGACTCACTCTTGTAAAACGTTTGCATACAATCTTCTAAACTTAGTTAGAAGATTAGCAAATTTAGTTGTTCTGTAACTAGCTGCTTTAAAAATAAAAACGTTTTCGAAACTCTGGTTGACTTGTTGCTTCTTGTTCAGAGATGAACTGGATGCAGATGAATATGAAGAAACCAAGAAGGAAACACTGGAGCAGCTGAGCGAATTCAATGATTCCCTGCAGAAGATTATGTCTGGAAATATGACCCTGGTAGATGAGCTTAGTGGAATGCAATTGGTGAGTACTGGGGTGTGTTTTGGGAAGGGGGCCGAGGCCTCTCAAAAACACTGCAGAGAACAGAATATATTTCCTAGCATTTTTTGACCCAAGCAAGGAGGAGAAGCAGCACAAATTGGCTTGTCTTTCTTTTTCCAGGCTATACAAGCAGCCATTAGCCAGGCTTTTAAAACCCCAGAAGTCATCAGGATGTTTGCCAAAAAACAGCCTGGGCAGTTGCGGACAAGATTGGCTGAGGTAATGTGCTTTCACTCCTCTTAAAACGTAAAGAAATGTATATATGTTTTTTCCTTCCTTACATGACAAATTAATTAGTAAGGATCACTGTTGAGCTTTAAGACTTGATGTTTAAATGGCAATTTTTCCTCTTCCCTTCTCATACCTTTTTCTTTTTGTGCTGCCTGCTTTCAATGAATCATAGAATCACAGAAAAGTGAAGTTGGAAGGGGCCTCTAAGGCCATCAAGTCCAACCCCTTGCTTAATGCAGGAATACAATCAAAGCATATGTGCTAGGTGATTATCTAATGTAAGCTTTATGGCTGAGCCAGCTCTGTTTTTATTGAGGAAAATTTTGTGATTGGAAAGCTAAAAATGCTTCCACCAAAGTCTTTCTATTTTGTGAATGAGGAATTGAAAACCAGGACAGAGCTGAGTATCTTTCAGTAGACATGCACTGTGAAGTCTCCTTGAAATCAGAGCTCTGCAGGTCTTCTTAGAAAGGAGGTGCTACTTGACCAGTTTATTTCTTACCGAGCAAATGTGCTTCAGATTGCATATATCTTCACATATTACCGTAAGTAGGTAATAAATGCCTTTTCTGTTTCTTTCCTTCATAGATGGACAGAGATCTAATTGTTGGGAAGTTGGGGCGGGACCTTTACACTCAGCAGAAAGTGGAAATTCTCACTGCCCTCCGGAAGCTCGGAGAGAAGGTGTGCTTTGTGGATAATGCATCCTTCACAGAATTATTAACTGAATTGTGTATATTATCTTCCCTTTCTCCATATGTAGGAGAGATTAAACTAACAGGGTACCAGAAAAAGGTCCTTTTGGCAGCGAACCCACAAGTGTTGATCTTTTCTCTCCAGTGAACACAAATCGCCTGCAGCTCCAGACAAAATTTTAAAATGTGTTTATCTCTCCATGCTTGTTATGAACTGCTGTTGTTTTTATTCATTGTTGTTGCTGACTGAACCTTTAAGAAGGTACCAGCTGATTTTATTTCTGTTATGATTTTATTAAATTTTATGATTGTCTTTGGTGAAGCCTTGCACACTACCTTTAAAAAGATAATTGTGACCTCAAAGCTGGGCTATAAATCAAATAATACATAAAATAAAGGTATCTGTATACATGCCCTAGAGCAGATGATCAATGCCCTAGAGAGAAAACTTATTTGCGTTTTCTTTTTAAAAATTACCCCATTTAATGTTTTCCAGTCCTCCTTGTTTTGGGCATAAAATACAAGGTGTTTATATATACTGTTCTTCACATCTACTTTAATCACCTGAAAGATGCCATATAAATATGATCTGAGAACTTTTATTTCTCTTACTTTCCTCCCTCTTTGTTTTCAGTTGACTCCAGATGACGAGACTTTTCTTTCGACGAATGCAGGAGCTGCTCTCAGCCAATTTGAGAGGGTCTCCAGTGACCTTGGTAAATCTCTCTCCCCCTCCCTTCTTTCTGAAGCCTTGTTCTTGAATCAAATATACTGTATCAGACAAGGGTGTGTTGGTTAGAAGGGCCTGTTGTCGGAATATAGATTTCAAAAACGGCTTTTTCTTGTTCCTGCAGGCTCAGGAGACAAGGTCTTCGCTCTGGCAAGTGTTGAGGTAGAAAAATCAAAGAAATGAAAAATTCCTTTTTCGGGGGTGGGTGGGTGGGTATGGGCTGCTTTTGTCTGCTGCAGCCAGCTACACTTTATTATTATTTTTTACCATGTTGTATTTGTGCATTTCCTACAGACTTTTTTTGTAATATTCCTTGTCTTAATAGCAACCTAATTTAAAAGCATAAAGTTTCAAAAGTGCCCTTTTCAAGCTCAGCAATGTACATTTCCGAGGCTTATACACTAAGTGGTACTTTTTGAACAACAACAAAAATTAACCTACTATGATTGTCATCTTTTGCACATGTGCAAATCTGTATTATCTCCATCGTTCCATGTCTTTAAAATAAGGATTTCTCTACTAAAACATTTTTTCCTTTTCTCTGTTTCCTACACGGGATGGCAGAAAAAAAATCTCTCTTCCAAAGCCCTCAATGCACAAGTTCAGCTGTTTCCTAGAAATTCCATTTCTTTTGTTTTATTGAAATCCTTTATTTTTGGGGGGGGGGAAGAGTGTGGAATGCACAACCCTTTGTGTGAAACCCCTGCCTAAAAAGAAACCCCAACTCCAAGCTCTCACACAAGCCAAGCGTTCTCCTACCCTGCCGGGTTTTGCTCTGGATATGAATGGGCGCCATTGTGCTGTAGGATCTTGATTGGCGAACAATAGGAGCCCCATTGAGAGCTTTTCTGGGCCAATTTAACTCTGTATCGGAATGACAGGGAAGGCAGTCAGAAGTGGCAGCAGGAGGCTGTGCCTCTGGCCTCCTTTGGGAGCCCGGGGCGGTGTTATCGGCTACAAGCAACCGTTCTTCCATTGTGTTTGGAGGGCAGCGTGAAACAGCTTCCTTCCAAGTAGAAACAAACAAACAGTGGATGTCTCTTCTTTCCATGAATGAAGGTCACGCTTGGTGTCCATTGACCTTGTTAGTCTAGGGTCTCCCTGGGGGTCTTCTTGGCTCAACTCCAAGATGCCGGTTTTGACCTACATGCAGGGCGGGGCTCAGCCATACCCCTTTGGCTCCTGATCGGTAGTAATAAATGTGGCCGTCTCTCCCCTCCAGAGCTCTTGGGATGATGTATGTAGGTCTCCCCACCCTAAGCGATGTTATCCTCAGAACAAACTTGTGAGGTAGACTAAACTGAGAAGGAATGAAGGGGAAAGATGACCTTAAATTTGCCTCAGTGATCTTCATGTTAGTGTGGGGAATTGCAGATCCACGCATGGCCCTTGGGGATCCCCCAGTATGGCCATATACACTTTTCTCGTCAGATCCATCTTGCAGCCTCAGCACCAGAGTTCTTGCAGAAGGATTGTTTAAGTATAAACCGCTTGCACTGAATGAGTAATGTGAGGCTTCAGTTTGAACAGAACTTGACTAACAACAAAGAAAATCTAAACATTGCTCACCTTAAATCTCAGGGTGTGTGGATTAGAAGGCCCTTCTGATTTGTGTGTCTCTCTTGCCTAGTCTGTTCCGGACCTTCAGCCATTTGCTTCTGAAGGCCTTAGGAATGGACCTCAACAGATGGGAAACCTTGACATCTGAGTGTTCAGGCTGGAGGTAGGCGGTGCATCATGGCCTCTCCCAATTTGAAGAGACCCTTGTCCAGCAGGCCAAGGCAAAGAGGCCGTCCTGAAACCAGCAAAATCAGGGAGCTGGACAGGGGACAGACTGTGTTTGTCTTCATTGTGGAAGGAACCGTCCCTTTAGAATTGGCCTCCTCAGCCACACTAGACACTGTTCCAAGTCCTCCATACAGAGCACGTTACCCTAGTCTTTTGAGACTGAAGGATGCCTAATCTGCCTAAAAACTTGTTTAAGTAACAGCCATGCCTGTACATTCCCTTTTTCTGGGTTTGCAAATGTGTGTGGGTTGCCAGAGGGGCATTGGCTATACCAGATGGCAGTGATGTGTCAGGACTCTTCCTTATTTAGCAGTTTTGGGAGTACGGCAGCACAGGGCAGATTGAGGAACAACGGCCGAGGTAGATCTGCCCTAAAACGTCTTCTCGATAGAAAAAGACAAGACTCACTCTTTGAGCTGGAGGGAACTGATTTGGATGGCAGTGTTCCAAACAGGATTATCGGCTCCGAAGCCAAGCAACTGGAATATCTTCCCCTGAAGTCTTTTTTTCTGCCCAAAGCAGGGCTTCTTCATTTATTCAGGGTTTCTTTAATCACTAAAAGTCACTCTTGCCCCAGATTAAACTGGGTCACAGTGCAAGAGCTGGTAAGATGTCTATGTGTGAATGTTGTTTCACCTAGGGTCCAGAAACACAATCTATAAAGAGAACATCTCAGCTAAAACAGTTTCCTGATCTGCAGGCTTTCTGTGTGCAAGGGAGTTGGAAGACATGGAGGGAGCGAAGTATTTGGAATGCCTGATTCCCCAGCTCTAGCCTAAAGTGAATGCAATTTAGAACATGTTTCATGTAGCAGGAAGAATGAAGCACTGATTGGGTCCTTGGACTAACAACGCTCAGTTTCCATTGTGGCACATCTCTGTTACTCCAGAAGGCATTGCTGTGTCCTCCAGTCATGTGAGACACGCAAGAGATCAACCGTGTGTTTACCTTTGGCCAGGGGATGGTTGGTAGAATTGGCTCGCTTCAGCAAATGAGCCAAACCACAAATACCAGGAAGACAAAAATACCTAGAAGCTCTGTTTACTGGGGTAGTCAAAGCTCCGCAGCTAGATAATAAAGCAGGCTTTTCTCTTACACCCTCGCAACTGAGTGGATGTTGTCAGTGAAAATTCTGCTCATCACACGGGCTGTTTAAAGAGAAGCAGCACTGTGCGGAAAACAGGCAGAAACCCTACTTTCATATCATGACCTACCATTCTGTTTCAAGGTCCATGCCCTGTGGCAGAGCTTAGGAAGCTACTTTTAAGATGGATTCGTATGGCATCCTGAACATTGAAAGCATGATGCTCTCGGTTGCACAGCACACTTACAGGTGGCATTGGAATATTTTTATGTTCACTCGTCTTTCCAAGCATTGCACCCTTTGGGAAGATTGCGCAGAGGAGCCCCCCCCAAGGGCTGGCAAAGTAACGACTGTTATTTTCTGGACATTGGTGATCCTGAAACAGGTAGGCACAGCATTTCCTTGAGCTGGGCTCTTTGAAACCTCTTAGGCTTCAGCTGGCAAGGCTTTGGATTGCCCTGGTGGTGGTCTTGCCTGCCCACCTGGCTCTGTGCCCTGCGACGAGGCCTTTGCCAACAGGAGGAACAGCCTTCGAATACCTTCCTTTTGAGGGCCACAGCGCTAAAGAGCCCCTGTGAAAACCATGTGGTTGCAGCCCTGTTTCCCTGCACTCCTCCGGCAGCCTCATTAACGATGATTAGAGGGTTTGTTGCCTGCAGAAGGCAAGCGCTGCTGCGCCATCGTTGATCTGTGCCTTGAGCCAAAGCCAGCCGTCACACCCGCTCTAAACAGGCTGCTTCTCCTTCTGATCTTGCGCCTTCTGCCTTCAGATTTGCATTCACTCTTCTCACTTTGCATACTGTTCATCCCACATTAATAAACCACGACTGAGAAATGCATTTTATCTTGATTGCCGTTTGATATTTCCACCAACACCAGCCACCGCTTTTTAAGACATACGCGTTGCAGTTTCGTGTAGCGTTTCCCTTATGGTGATGATTTCAAACACATCGTATAATTCTGAGTATATTTGGTGGGGAGGGGGAAAGAAAAAGACAGTGTTTCTTGCTTTTGAGCATCCAAAAGGTTAGCTTTATTTAAAGCAGTTATATGTTAATCTTGATGTGTCACAATGCTGGGTTTTTAAAAAACAGATCCCTTTAAAGAAGGGCACCTACAAACTGATACAGATTTTGAAGTTATTCCATATTGAGACTATGTGTTGGAATAGCAGTGTGTCATGTAAATTATGCACGTGTGTTTGTGCATAAGGATACGTACGTGCTCCATGCTCCCCTTCAGCAAGTTGGTGCCCTCAAGATGTTTGTTCCTTTTAACTCCCAAAGGCCGCCTAGTCCAGCACATCTGGAAGGCACCAACATCAGGATGGTTGCTTTGTGGGCTTTGGTATTATTTATTGTACTCACAGCAGTTCTTCAAGGTAGGTCGCTCCCACTGCTGTTCTTCACTCAGTGCCATTTTCCCAGTTGTGCAGCACTGTGGAATACAAAAGGTCAAATATACAATTTTCTGTCTCTGCATCTCTCCTTTCCGAGAAAGCAGAAATACATTTTGCCAATCTCTCCCCCAACCCGCCCACTACCTGCCAGGTGAAAAATACTTCATTAAAAATTATGCCAACGGATTGTCCATTGTATAAAAAGAATGGTAACTGGAGTTCTAATGGTTGTTTTTTCTGGAAAACTGTCCCTAGTGTAGCAGGGATGTCAGTTTGAAGCTTGTCTTAGCATCAGGCTTAATCCACCTCTGCCATCGTGCAGAGGGTTTACGTTTATGCTGGCAGCTGGATTGTGGAAGAATCCTAAATGAGTTTGAAAGAAGATTACTGTAGATGGCTAAGGGAAAAGCGATTGGAGCAGAGAGATTTTGTCCAGAGTGAAGGAGGGCCAGAAGAAGCCACAATGCAGAGACAGCCTGAGGTTTAGGATAACCAACTTAACAGCTACATCTGAGAAAAAAAGATGCATAAAGCGAAAGGAACTGGAGGTCTCGGGCAAAGCTAAAAACTAACAGAAGGATTGACTACAGAGATGTGTGATTGAATAACATGTTACGAGTCTTTCTTTTAAAAGAAGTTAGGAGTTATAGCCCAGAGAGCTTTTGAATCCACAGCTCACAAAATAACACCAAGCCGTTTACCAATATCTAACTTCCCAAAAGTTGCAGGAACTGCAGAAAGACTCAAGCAGGGATAAGTCAAAGTAGGAGAGAACGAGAGCCCGCAGGCTGTTGTTGTAGAGGTTCAGACCACCTCTCAGACTGAGAACTGGGTCAGGAGCAAATACAGCTGATGAATAGCTTGACGCCCCGTCCCCCACTTCGGCCAGTGCTTCCCTGGCTGCCTTCCCTGATAAAGCACCCTTCATTTGCACACTGGTTGCTGCTGCTACTGCTTATGCTTCTCTTCCACTGGTCACCTCCTTTGTCACGCTCATGGTATTCTTGCATTGAGGGCACAAGGCAAAGGAATTTCTGCAGCCAAATAAACAGTGCTTGATTTCTCCTGAGCATCTTCCTGCCCCTTAGGGCCCAGCTGGCCCAAGATTTTTTTGCAATATATCCTCCCACCTATGGACCAGCAGGTGACTAGTTCTGGGAGGACATCCTCCACAATACCTGAAGGCAGCAATACAGTGCAGAAGCAGGGGGTAGCTTTACTAGACCACTGAAAAACAAAGCAAAGAGCATAAGAGCTATGATAGCTCAGAGCAGACCCTAAAACTCAATACATGGCTATCCAGTGGACTGCTTCATTCTGCCTATGTAACCATTGTACCAAACTGGAGCCTTTCAAACAAGCAATTTGCAGGAAAGTGGCTATATTTTTGAAAATCAGTAAAACATCGATATAATTCTAAGGTACTAACCTGTTTAGCAAAATACCCAACTTCCTTGCAACGTTCTCTGGTCTACAGATTTAACTGTTAGAGCAGAAGGTGAAATAAAACCTGTTTACTTTGGACCTTGGGACGCATGATATATTTTCTATTTCTGTCATTCTGCTACCAGCCTGCAAAGTGATGTGCAGTGCAGAATTCATAGGCCCCGTCCCTTGAGCAGTTCCACCATCAAGCAGCCAAACCAGGACAAGGCAGGGCCATATGGTGCTTTTTAAAAATTGCATTAAGCCTGTAATTCCTTCAAAAGCCCTCTTGGTCAGTTACAAAGGGTAAACAGATGCTTTAATTTGCAGGTTGCCCACCTCACAGGGGCATAAACTGGCCTTGGGTATTTCTTTTAGCTTCACAGAGCACACTAATTAACGTGGCTTTGACAGAAGGATCCCAGAGTGAGGTTTCCGTATCTCTTCTTTCCCCCCCAGCCTGAGCTGACGCGCTCAGTTTTTCTTCAATAATTAATCATCATTACTGCCTGCTGCTCGCTGTGTACGTGATGGTGATTGTCTCAGATCCTGGCATATTTGCTCCCTTCCAGTTCCTGTCTGCAGCTTGCTTTTGCTCTTTTCGTCAGCTTTCATGTGAAGGTCTTCATTAACAGACGCAGGTTGCAGATTTTCCATGGCACTGGGCTTTGATGTCTTTTAAGTACCGAAAGACAGATTGGGATGCGTAGACCTGTTTATTTCTGTGCGACTTACAGCAGAGATACAGGAGGAGGAGAAATAAAGGGAAAATGTATCTTACTTGAACTGTCTAGTTTTCTCAGCTGGCTTTCCACAAGGAATTTCAAGAAGTTTTCAGCAGGCACCAGAGAAAACCAAGGATATTTCTAAGGTCTTGTAGGGTTGCCACTCTGTCCCCTGCTGGTTTAAACTCTCTGGGGAGACTTCCCCAAAATTCCTTCTCCACCAGATACCTGTGAGCTATTTGTTGACCATATCTGGGACTTCAGAGTGGACCCCTGGAGACCATAAAGACACTGCTTTCCACTGTATCCACTTGAGTACTTCTCATCCTTCTACTGGGACTCACAGGGAGCAGCTTTCAAACGTTGCAGGCAGATCTCCTTCGTATCCCTCCCTAAAAATCAGGGGACTGAAACCTGAAACTTCCTACATGCAAAGTATTTCCTCTACCCCATGGTCTGTGGCCCTTCTGCACTACTACATGTTCTCCGTAGCTCAGTACCAAGGCTGCCAAATGTGAGACATCCTCCCACCCTATGTTTATTCATGCGAACAGCCATTCTCACATGAATATCTGAGGCAGACAATGGCTTCTACAATAAGTTAGCCTACTGAATTTCAGCTGGACTTTAGACACTTCCGATCCAAAGACAAAAACTCTTATTCAAAACTAATACAACACACCATGTACCTACTGCATAAAAGCATGCTGATGTTGTGATGATCAAAGTGATAAAAAGGATTAAGATAATCCATTATGATTCACATTAGTTGGAGAACTTTTTCTTATTTTGCACGCTTGGAAATGGGTATTGCATTTTACCATTTGCTGTTTAGTTGATGTTCATAAGGAGCAGAAGAAGCTGGCTTATGAGACCACTGGCTTATCTCACTGATTTAACTGCCTTGCCATGAGTGACAGCAACTCTCTTTGAGTTTCATGAACAAATCTTTTCCAGCTGTTTCTGAAAATGCTAGAGCTTGGAAGTAGCTGTTGAGGAATCTATGCCCTTCCAGCGGTTGAACGACAACTCCACTCGTGCCTCACCACTGGCCAGGCTGGCTAAGGCCAAAAGAAATTCAGTTGAACCACATCTGTAGGGCTACAGAGGTGCTGTAGCATATTATTAAATAATTTATTTGCTCTTCTTTGGGAGAGTTCTTCACATCTTTGTACAGTAATTTCTTAACTAATCTGAGATTAGTTAACTAATCTTAACTAATCTGAGTTTCCTCCACTATACTTCCCAGAGTGACCTAGTATGCATACGGACAAGGTCTCTCCTGGCAGCTTTGGTGCAGCCAAAGTAAAAACCTTCTGTACTAGGTCCTAATAAGCTATACCTACTTCAGTTTTTTAAATATACAGTATATGTATATATTCTACCTCGTCTAAAACTTGGTCCATTTTTGTCCTATTTATAATTTTATTATCACTCCAGTAATTAGCATAATAGTGTCTGTGCGTAAACACACACACACAAACTTGTAACATAATCCATGAATCTTGACGGTGTTCTTCGGCCTCCTATTTTCTGGAAAGTAGAAGGCACCTAAGCGTAATAAGATGATCGACCCAGGCGAATACAGTACAGTATATTTCGCCTCCTCCATTCATTGCTGCGGGGTGATTTCCGGCAGGCCTCCTAAGCCCCGCCCTCTCCCACGGCGGCTCCTCCCCTCCCCGCCTCGCGCTGCCTTCCCAGCCCGGCGTTTCCCCCGTGGCTCCTCCTCCCCCGATAGGACCCTCCCTGCTCGCTTAGCTCCGCCCCTCGGCGGGCTTGCGGCCACGCCCACCCCGCCGAACAATAACCGTCCCCCTCCCTTCTCCAGCCCGTGAGCGTTGGAGTAGCCACGCCTCCTCTCCCCCCCCTTTTCACCTCAGGTGCGGCGTCGAGCCCCTTCCTCCTGAGGGGGCGCCGCGCCTGGCCGCGGCCTCGGGCGCTGGGACGCGGCGGCGGTGGGTCCCTCCTTTCTCTCCCGCCTCTCCACACGCCTCCCCCCGGAGTCGCCCAGGCGCCTCCTCCGCTCCCTCCCTCCCTCGGTCGCCGCCGCTGTGAGTCACGACGACGGAGGGGGGAAGAGGAGGAGGAGAAGCCCAGCCAAACCGAGGCAGGGGCGGCTGCTTCCACATACGCACACACCCAGACCCACACGACGCTCCCAGGGGCCGCTTCTCCTCAAGACCTCCGCCCCTTCCGCGCGGCCGCTCCGTCTCGTCCTCTCGACCCTTTCCTGAGGAGAAACGGTCCGAGCGCCTGCTTGCCTGCTTCCCTCCCTCCCTCCGAAGGGGAAAAGGGAGAGGTGGTGGGGGAGGAGCCCTTCCTTTCCACTTCCCTCAAGACCGAGGCGGCGGCGGCCACGACGCCGCCTCTCCTCGCCTCCCTCAGGTAAGCCCTGCTCAGCCTCGCCTGGTAACAAAAGGGGCGCTGCGCGCGCCGGCGGAGGGGAACGAGGGAGGGGGCGAGAGAGGCGCGTGCTCCCTCCCCTCCCTTCCTCTCTCTCTCTCTCTCTCTCTCCCTCCTGCGCGCGCTGCGGCTCAGGTCAGCCGTGGGGGGGGGGCGGAGAAGGTGGGGTTGGTTGGTTGGTTCGCTCCCTCCCCTCCCCTCCCTTTTTGATTGGTGGCGGCGGCGGCGGCTTCGATCGGCTTTTGGCCGGCTGGTCCGATCGAACGCTCGCCCGCCTGCTCGCTCGCGCTGATTCGCCGTGTGCGCGTGCGCGGCGGCGGGGAGGGCGGCCCGGCCTCAAGGAGCGCGAGCCTCTCGCGTCTTGATTTCGCTCACCTCCCCCCCCATCCGTGGTCACCGTGACTCCCACCCCCCCACCTCAGGTCGTGTGCCCCTGCCTCGGTCCCTCTTGGCCCTCTTTTTTTGCCCCCCCGACCCCTCTACCCCTTGGGCTGCTCTTTCTCTCCCCACCCCATCATCCCCCCCACTCACTCACCCACCCACCGACCCACCCCAGTCCCCGTGTCCCTGGCCCCACGTTTGAAACCACCACCACCCTCACCATCATGGAGCGAGCCTCTCAGTCTCTTTCTCTCACTCGCATATTCCCAGTTCCTTATTTAATTCATTCATTTAAATGATTTTCTCCTTTAAAAAAAAAAAAAAAAAGGACTCCCAGGCGGCTTACAACAGTTAAAACCAGGACCCAGTTAGTCCCTCTTCGTCTGCCTTCCCTCCTCCTTCCCCTGCCACTAATCACCTTCCCCAGGAATTTGGAAAAAAAGGGGTGTGTGCATATCTTATCTATCTTTATTTTCACATACAGTATATATAATGTACAGTAATCTGAGGAACTGCGAAACTGGAAGGGACCTATGGATCTTAAGGTCCAGCCCCTTGTCAGGGAGGCACAGTGAGGGATTCGAACTCCCAACCTCTGGCAGGGTCCTAAACCATAGAGCTATCCAGCAGTTCTTAGCATTGTCATTGGGGGGGAGATATGATGATGATAATTGTACAGCCCTTATTTCTCAGCATGGCTGATGTTTTTTGGAGGGGCAGTCCAAAGAGTCAAGCCATTAAGAGCGTCAGATTTTTAAAATTTACGTGTGAGATGATGTATTTGCAAATAATTATCATCATCATTGTTATTATAATGTTGCACTTCTCAGTATTACTGGTGTATTGAGGTGGACCAGATTCCCAAGCCTAAAAATTAGGGAGTCAAGTCCTAAACATTTGTAGCTGAGATGACATGTTTGTAAAATCACCAATTTTTAAACTGGAGGGAGCAAATTAGCAGCTATTTGCAATTTTTTTAAGTACGACCAGCGGGACTGTAGTTTGGGTGGAAGAACTGGGGCTCTGAAATTTAGAGAGCACTGAAATCCAGAGGTGAATCTGCTAGTGAGTGTTAAGGAGAATATGTGGAAACACATCCAGCCCTGTCTTTATCCATAACCTTTCTATTTCAAGGGATACCACATTCTTCTCTGTCATGGAGGCTTTGTGCCCACGCCTTGCACAGGCAGCGTGGGTGGGAAATGATGCAGGTTGTCCTGCGTGCCAAAAAATGGCTAGTTAGAGCTCTGATGGCTGTTGCTCTCTTGCTAGTCCAAAGTAAGAATGAGTTGCATGGGTTTGTCAGCAGCTATGAGTCAGTGGATATCCTGAGGTTAGGACTAGGAAGGGATATTGACCTGTTTTCTTAGTTTATATTCCCCATTTCACCCCTTGGGCTCAAGATGGTATACATGGCTTTACCCTCCCCACTTTATCTTCATTGCAGTTCCTTTAGTTTTATTACTTATACAGTATTATTATTTTCATTGTTCAGTTTATGTTACTGATAATTATTATTATTTGTGGTTATTAAATGACGATTGTCATTTTCATTATTGTTACTTTATTGTTATTGATAATATTCAGTCTTTGCCTCTAAGACGTGATTAAACTCAAGATGTAATGTTTACATTATCCAGTAAATAGTGGATAATACTAACCTAGGCGTAATGATAGTAATACACTGTTATTACGGTACACTGAAGTGCTTTTTTAGTATTTCCTTTTTTCCCTCTAATAAAATTAATCAGCAATTAGCATGTGCAAAGACAATAGTGATCAGTAACATCAACAGCAAACTTTGGGGAAGAGCAGCGGTTAAGGTGGTGAAAAAAATTAGATAAATTTAAGGCTTCTGTAGATGTTTCTAAAAGCTGTTTGTGAGTGAATGGTTTACCGAGGTGGAAAAATTACACCCACCTGGTTCAACTTGTTGTCATCCCTTGAATTCTGTCTACTACAAAGCAGCTACTCTAGTGATCATTAAAAAACAAAGCACAAACACAAGAAAATACCTTCAGTTCACCCCACCCAGAAGCCTTCTTTCATGATCGGCTCTGAGTTACCTCTCTTGGGATTATGTCTCCCAGGTTTGGTTTCCCTTGAGTGCATTTTCAAACTAGGAATGTAACGCCTTTGTCAGTAGAATTTTCTTCAAAGATTTTATTCCACATTTTGTTTTTACCATTTTCTCCACATATTGTTCCCCTCAGGCATTTCCCCCTCTCCCCATCAACCCTGCTTTCTTCTCCGCAAGCTTTCACCTAACTCTTTTCTGTTAGGTAGGGCATTCTACCCACATTATAAATGTATCTTGGTCCTATGCATATATTGTGTCTGCACTACAGAACTCTTTATGGGTGCAGGAAGGCATTCACAATGGTAGCTACCTGTGGCATCCTTTTTTTCTGTGCCTCGGTGTTATCTGCCCTTGGTGACTTTCGATTGTCAGACCTAGGTATAACAGGACTTGCAAGCGCACAAGTTACTTTTGGAGGTGGAAGGTTTCCCTTCTCTTTACAAACTACACTGGCTTCATCCTGAATTTGCAAATTGAATAATCTCTACTGGGGCAATAACCCCAGTAGAACAGAGAGCCTATTTTCCCTGCCTGTGGTTGACGTACTGTTCAACTTTCACTAGCTTCAGCTTGCTGATGAATGCCCAGATCTATAGTGTGTGCTGAGCACCGTGCAGTTCTCATATTTGCACACCAAATTGAAAAACAGAGTACACATGCATACTCAGGGCATTTATGTATTTATTTGGGACTTTTCTATTCTGCCTAAATTCTAAAATCTCAGGGTGGAGTACAACAATATAGGACAATTTAATACTTTAAAATAATTTAACAACATTGAAAATCTGAAAAAGTGCATACATTAAAACCAAAGATCACTGGTCTCCTTGATTATTTAGGTTTGATATCACTTTCACTTCCTCCCAATTCCCCACAGAAGTACTGCATAAATATACTCTCTGTGTGTCTATCAGTCAGTGATCCTCATCCCAAAGTTAACGCAGTATCTTTCCTTTCATAGTTATTCTCTTTTTGGATAAATCTGAGGTCATTATACAAACACTGTGTATGTGTAAATGGCCGGAATTTATACAACAATTATTGCCTCCATTTGGGGTATCAGACAGACACCTTTGTCCTCTGTGGATCATCTCTTTAAACTCAGCAGAGGAAACAAGATTGCTGCTGGAGCAGTCGTGAACAGGATGAAAACACTGTGCGCGCACAAGCTAAGATCTGCTTTCATGTCCAAAACTTGACATGAATATGCATGCTGTTTTCAGTTCTTCTGTAGATTATTTTTTTTCCATGCGTAAACTAAACCTCTCTTAAGACTTTTGTGGATTCAATATATCCGTTCACTCTGCCATTTATTGGCAAATGGTTTACTAATATGGAATATGGTCTCTGAATATGGAACTGATAAGTAGAGTTGTAAGAGGGATATGCATTGTCTGAATGTGGGGTGTTACTTAACTTGGACACCAAAGGTTTACACTCACTTTTTAGTCTTACCCTTAGCAATCTGCCTCTGTGTTACAACTCATGTTTATGTAATACTTTTACAAACATAAACCATGACTTTTTGTTGCTGACATCTCTTTCTAGATCAGTGTGATTGTTTCATTTCTGCAGATCTTCCATCTGGTGTTGATGTAAACCCTAGGCCTGAAACAACAGTTTATATTAGGAATGCATTGTCCAGTAGCAGAGTTCAGGCTTAAGGTGGCTTGGATTTGTAGCAATGGGTGGCAGAGAAGCCAGTTGTTAAAAGCTGCTCTGACATGATAAAGTAAAGCAAATTTATTTGTGTATAACTCTAGCCATTACAAAAAAAAAGTTTGAATAGGATAAAATATCAAATGTAGTATATGAATAAAAACATCTAAAAGCAACATTATCATGTGAAGCAGTTCAGTCCTCCGTTAAAACATTATCATTATAACTACAAAACATCTTTCTTAAAACAGTTGCTCTAAAAGCAAAGCTGGTTGCCTTTTCAGAAATGTATGACACCTGATAAAAGACATTTTCCTTGACTGTATAAAATAGTGAAAAAATAATGAAAACATCCTTCTTTGTCGGTAAAATCTTGAAAGGGTAGATGTAGTATCACATTCTATCAGAATGCTGGGGGAAAAAGGAACTATTTTAATCAAATGCAGTAAACCTTTATAAATTGTCAAACTGTAATTACTGATGTCTTGGTAATTAAGCTGTTTATGCAGGTTAATCGTGGTCTTCATTATACATTCTCCACTCATTTATTATACAAGATTTGTCTAACGTTCCCCAGAAAACAGGCACATCTGAGTAAGTCAGTCTTCTAGGTAATGAACATAATTAATGTTAATCCTGAATAAATCAAGTTTGTGCAATGGTATAATTGCAGGCTACTGTACAAAGCTTTGTACAATAGTTACTCTTTAGCCTTTTTATCAGTCTCACTTTCTCTCTTTGCAAAATACTTCAGTAATTCTGCAATAATGAAGGGTTTGTGTAACCACTGATTGGAAGATCTCAAGAGGGCACCTTTAACATCCAAGTTTTGTTAAAGAAAATGGTTATTCAGGATTCTTGCCTTAAGCTTTTTCTGTTGCAGAGTAGTTTTAAATGTAACTTGTCTGGAAGGGAAGGAAACCACACCCTGCTGAGCATATTTCCTTCCCTCTCTCTTTTTTTTAATAGGGAATAATAACTTAGTGCCATAAAACATACTGGCAAGTGGAAAATATTTTGGTATATATTTGCTGTTACAAGTGTAAATTTGTAAGTTAGCGGAGGGCGTAGAAGAACCAGCATGTTGTAGCATGACTGTACAGCATATTGGGATGGGAGTTAAGAGATCTAGATTCAAGTCTGCACTGAGCGTTGAAACTCAGTTTATCTTGGGCCAGTCACATACACTTCTCAGGCTGATCTGCCTAAGAGAGGTGGTTGTTGAGAGCATTAAAGGAGGCTGAGGTGAGCCATGTATGCATCCTTGAGTGCCTTGAAGAAAAGATGTCTATAAGTGTAACTAATAAATAAACAAACAATAAATGTGGTTCACGTTTTCTGGCCATCCCTTCAGTTACAACGAATGGCTTGCTGTAACTTGCTTCAGCCATATCTTTGGATGACATCCGGAATGTCTTGTGTTTCTTGTTCTGTTGTATTAGTGTCGGGATTATGCAACTGATGGTGATTTCATAGGGAGTTTACAGATAGTTTGGAAAGCTCCCAAACACACCAAACTTCAGTGCTTTAGTATCAGAAGCAGTTTTCATGTGAACAACCTCAAGAGCTGTTGGAGAGGGAGAAAGGAATATGTTCGTGGCAGTTAGAATGACTAGTGTGTTTTATATTTACAAAAAAGCCATGACACACAAAATGATTGAATCCTTTGTGAACTGTAACCATCTTTCACCTACATGGAATGGTTTTATGGTTTTCTTATTAGGTCCAACAGGTATTTCCAAGAATGCATACTCATTTTTAAGGCTTAGACTTAATTAGCAATTTACCATTTGTCTGCACCCAAAGCAGTTTCGCGATGAACAAGAAAATTAAGCTGTTGACATCCTTTTTGACTTATGTTTTTGAAGCTGTCCTCTTTAAAATAATACTTGAGACCTTTGATGTATGTAGAAGAAAATATTATAGCTTGTGGGCTCTTAACTTGAAATATAGTGAACAATATATTACCAAAATTTAAAATGAGCCAGTAGCATACTTAATTGCAGCTTTTACCTTTATTTGAATATAATCAAAGTTATTTAAAAGGTTATAAGAAGTTTATTTACCATGTCTGTAACAACATGAGATGAGTGGACTAAAAATTGAAATAAATAAAGTCACAGTTATGCTCATTTCTCGAGTTCTACTGAAAGGGTTTATATTTTGTGATGTGTGCTTGCAGGCTTGCAAACTCCTTTTGAGTGAATAGCTTGTCCAGACAGTTACTCAGAGTTCTCTGTGACACATACAGGTAAATCACTGACTACAATATCGTGGATTTTGTTGCGATGGTGGTTTTAATTTGATGCATGTAATTTCTCAGGTATACCAAAAGTAATCCTATCCATTCTCAGTGGCATTTTCAAGAATGTATGTGTGTCTTTGTTTATTTTTGAAAAATAAACAAAAGGGGACTTGGGCTTTTAAAAAAATATTAAATGGTTGTATATTTGTAAGTACTAGGATAAAACTGAACAGTCGTGAGATCACTGGGTACCACACATAGTGCCAGTTGCTTATATTTCTGTTCTTACTTAGAGCCTGAAAAATTGCTGCTCTTAGAACACGCATATATACACACATATGTGCCATGCATGTTTGTGTATTGCTAATTATTGCTACAAGAATTGTTGTCCTGGCTAAGAATAACTTAATTTTAGAAATCTAGTATTGCTCCATTCTCTGCCCCCCCCTACAGATGTCAGAGTAAATTCTTTTGCCAGTAAATACTGTTGTCTCTGATTTGCAACAGTATTATCTATTATGTCCTAATCTAGGTAAAATCTGAAGAGGTTTAAATATTGCATGATTGCTGGACATCTAGTATCTAGCACTATTTGGTTCTGACAGAGTTCAGTTTTATATAAATTCTGCAGTTATATTTAAGCCTAGTGGTGAAATGAAATTTTCCTTCTCTCATCTGAAATTTAACACTTTAAAAGGGTAAAGAACATTAATTGGATGACTTGGATTATAACAGAGGCAGCCATTTTCTGTTGACAGGGTGATGTTGTCAAAAAACTAATAGGTTGCATATGCCTTAAGGACAGAAAAGAGTAGGAGGCTGGACAATAATTCACAGTTAACGTGACTCCATGTGGTCATATAAAACTACCTAGGGGAGTTCTTGGATTTGACTTCATTAATGTGCTGAATGTCCTTTGAAATCTTTGCATGAAAGAAGCTATAGAAATGCAAAGATCATATCCAGGAAGGAAAAATTTCCCCACTTTTAGTGTATAAATGGTAAGGTATGGAAAGTTGCAGCTTGTTTTACGTCTTTCATGAGAAGAACTGTAAAAGCTTTGTGTAAAACCAAGTTGAATTAACAACTTGAGAATTTTTGATAGAAACTAGCAGTGGCAAATTCAGTCTCAAGTTGAATGTGACTTAAAATCTTATGCCAGGAGGCCCCAAGAAGTTTGACACATTCCAAAAAAGACATTAAGTATTCCATAAATGAATCAGTGTTATGGATTTTTATGTTGTTCACATCTCTTTAGAGCTGTGACTATAGTTGCTTTATTACTGGTAACTTCATGCACATAGGTAGTCTTAAAATACCGGATCTAACATAGGTTATGGTCAGTAACTTTGTGTGAGGTGCTGCCTAGTCAAAATTAATGTTATCTAAATGATTACAAGCAAGCGTAGGTAATGAGTTCAGATTCCACAAATAGGTAACTGAAGCTGGCATTACCTAGCAAATTGATGGCCAAGCTACTCATGGAATTCATCTCTGGCTGCCTGGAACCATTATGGCTCTCTCTGAATTGCAGAATGAGATGGAACAGGCCCTGGTAGTGATTCAGCTGTTGGACAGCTGTCTTGCTAGGCGTTGCTGCTTGCTTTTGGGACCTTATTCATCTACACACACACCCCATATCCCCCCCAAAAATATCCTATTACAGAATATTTTGGGATCCTGTTTCTTGGGAGTCCGTGCATCATTGAACATTTCAGATTTTTAGTTGAAATGGAAATCCTTCAGCATGGGCCAGAGAGTCCTTGGGATCAAGGTCACAGAGTTCTGTCCTTTGTTTTGTCATAGTTCTGGCTTGTGGCTTGAGCATGTTTGCCTCCTGGTGCAATGTAGATGTTGAGCAAGTAAGAGAATATAGAAGATTGAGTTGTGTTCAGAGAGATTTCAGGTTGACTACTGCATGATGAACCTGTTTCAATAGATCTCAAACAGAAAACAGACCAGTACATTGTATTTGGAGTTTACTAGAATAACCTATAGTTGATTGTGGGTTGTTGTTGTTGTTTTTGTGTGTGTGTGTATCGGCTTGTGTCCTCAGCCAGAAATGTTAGACTCTGCCTTCTCAGAATGTGCAGTCTCTTTAATCAATAGATCTTGGTCCATTCAGATCTCAGTCTGAAGGCTATATCTGAGCTACATTGCCGTGTGTCAAGAAAAAGTTTGCTTGTCACGTAGATTCTGTGGATTACTGATCCAAATGAATCTTTGGTGTGTTGGCCCACCAACACTTTCAAATCATACAAGTGTAGTTGCAGTAAGTAATAGTGGTGGTATTGTCTCTTAATTAAACTAACATGATGCAAAATGAATGTTTTCTGAAATTTTACTTTTCTCAACAAATCTTGAAGCTCCAAGTTTCCCATAGTGGTCGCTGAGATCTATAAAACTAAGACGAGTGTCAAGCTGAAGGTCTATCTAGTTCAAGTGTTGTGTTTCATAGTGGCCACCTAGGTGCTTCTGGGGAGCCCAGAAGCAGAGCATGGACACAAGGGCATTGTCCTGCTGATGCTTCCCAGCAATGATGCCTGTGGCCTGTCTTACCAGTGTAGTCCTATGTCTCGTGATTAGTAGCCATTGGTGCCTCCACCTTCCATGAATTAGTCTAGAGAAGGGATATTTGTCACCTGGGGGAGATGAATATGAATATTGCCACCAGGCCCTTTGGATCCCAGAACTATCGCAGTCCGCTCATTGGGCTTCATGTGGCGCACAGGGTTGTTGGAAACATTGTGCAAGCAGCGTAGCTGGTACTTCCCCACCTCCCTGTGATGCTGATCACTCAGCAACTGAGCAAGGAGACTTGTCATCCCGTCTCCTCACCAGAGTGGTCAGCAGTGCAGGGAGGTGGGGAATGGCCGGCCGGTTACTTCTCTGATTGGCACGATGTTATCGACAATGGCTGCATCCACCACGCGAAGCCTAATGGGTGGATCGGCATGGTTTTGGGGGGAGGGAGCAGACCTTCTATCCTCAGGGATATGGATACAAAGTTTCCATGTCTGAATTAGTCAGATCCTCTTTTTAAAGCCATTGAGCTGGTGGCCAGTTCTACATTGTGTATAGGAAATTTTACATTTAATAGTGCATTGTGTAAAAAAGGATCTCCGTTTATCTGTCCTTAATCTCCTGCACTTCATGTCTATGTTCATGAGCCAAGGAGAACAGCTTCTCCTTACCTATATTCTCCACAGTATTTTATACGCTTCTGTCTTGTCTCTCCTTATTCAACTTTTTTTGAAGCAAACAAGCCATATCATAGTAACCTTCCGCCACCTTGATCATTTCAGTTGCCCTTCTCTGCACCTTTTCCAGCTGTACTAGATTCCCTTTCAAGCAAGTGACCAGAACAGTACACAGCATTCCAAGGGTGATGGATTGCCATAAATCACCCTCAGCAGAAATATCTTGAGCATCTATTACATATTTAGCTAGGGAAAATAGTGGGAACTAATTATGGAAAGTTCTAGTTAAGATTTTAAAGTTTAGAGAATGTTCTTCCTTGGAGGCAATATAATGCTTCTAAATATTCGTTTTACAAAGCATGTCCATTTAGCTTGCTTCTGACAATCCCTGGGGAGTTCTGCTGTGGATGAGATTTGCAGGCATTTCAGCTGCATCGTCCCCTCCTGATGGAGACATTCTGAGGATTAGTCTGGCATCTTTTCCAGATGCTTTGTGAAATAAGCTGACACTTAGGATTACCAGTCTTGGCCTTCTGATTGAAACTCACATGTGTGTGCCGCTTAAATCAGTAATTTTCAAACTCTTCTGAGGATGCCTGAGCTTCCTTGGAAGCTTATCAGGTTCTTTGGTTATCTGATCAATAGTGCCAGATGAGCTTCCCTGAATGATAAATGGACCTCCTCCTGCTGCTCTTTCAATAGCAGGATGCGTTATAGGGCATATCACCCTGAAATTACTATCATGCTTGGCTTAGAGAACTAGTTTCACTACAGGTTCTTCCAGAACACAAACATTTGTTCTGTACCAACAATGGTGAAAAGACATTCGTTGGGCAGGCAAGATGCACAAGGTGAGGAGTAGGAAGTTTAAAATCTCAGCCTCATGGAGATCAGTTTGTAACAGGGCAGGACCAATTCTGCCCTATAATTACATTTTATGATTTATTTTTTTAACCATGGCAGACTTTTCACCAACATTATTTATTTATTGGACTTATATACCGCCCCATAGCGCTACAAGCACTCTCCGGGCGGTTTACAATTTTAATTATACAGGCTACACATTGCCCCCCCAGCAAGCTGGGTACTCATTTTACCGACCTCGGAAGGATGGAAGGCTGAGTCAACCTTGAGCCGGCTACCTGGGATTTGAACCCCAAGGATGCAGATATTTGTATGGCCTAAAATTCTCTCAGCTGGCTCATTTCATAGAGAGTTAGAACTTATCATAGAAATGAATGAACCTCTATGAAAATAAGACAGGCATGACAGGTAGAAGTGGTTCTGTCTAGAAAACAGGTATTTTGCACACATGTGAGGAATTTGTGTACACAAGTGTATGGAGCTCTCCATCATGTAAGTATGAAAAAGTCAAATCCAGAAACAATTCTGCCCTTGTCTCTGCCCCATTTCAGTTTGTCACAGAGGTCCTTGCACATGTGCCTCACATCTCTCTTGATACGCTTTTGAAGCAAGCCTGATGTCCACTGAGCACACTAGCCCAATCACGACTGCTTTGTCCTCCTTCTTCAGTCGGAGGTTTGGAAAATGCCACGGAGAGAGAAAAACGCCCTTCCTCTCAGGATGTCCCTATGCTGAGAGGGAGGAAGTGGATGATGGACATGGGGCTGCAGAGCTCCTGTTGGTTTGGCCCTCACCCAGACAGTTGGATCTGTGCATGTGCAGATACATGCAGTGGAGAGTCAGGCAGAAGGGCCAGGCAAACTTGTCCGAGGCCCCCAGTCCCCTGCTTCCTAAGATTTCAGTCTTTGCTTTTTGTGTGTCTAGTCCTTCAACTAGCAACAAGATGGCTTTCCCCCCAGCTGGGTCAACCAGCAAATCTTGTGAAGATGAATTCTTAACTTTCCATTAAGATTCCTGTATGTTTTGCATGAAGTGATCAGTACCTAAATTTATTTGAGAGCTATCTACCATGCAAAATTTAAAGAAACCATTTATTGCTTTACCATGTGTCCATTTACGTGTTGAGACACTGTAAGAGGAGAGAGTTTTCACACGGAACCACTAAAAACGTAACCTCTGGTTCATTGTAGTTGTCTTGTGGTGTACTGAGACATCATCATTTGTCTTCTTAGAGAAGAAGGTAGACCCAAGAAGTCTGAAGAACAAAACATAAATCATGGTACAATAAGTTGTACAGAAGAAAACAAGTGCTTTTGATTTGACAGTGCTTGAAAATATCCAAAATATATGAACAGCCTTGACCTATGATTGTATACTGCTTGGGCATTTCTTAAAGGCACCGTGGTTTGAAAACACTGCGAGGAAATAAACAGATAGCTTTTGATGGTATTGTAACATTTGTGCTTTCTTTCCTCAGCGTGGGGTTTCGTGGCGTTTCCGAGCTGTGATTTAACAGATTAGAGCTGAGTGTTCCAGTAAGATTTCTTCACGGGACAGAGTCAGGTAAGTGACTGCAAAAACCTAGTTCGACTTGAACGCCAGTGCATTTCGTGACAGTGCTTATGAGTCCTGAGTGCAACGTCTGGTAAAATGTCATGAAGGTCTTTGTAAATACAACTGGACAAGGAGGAGGGTTTTGGTCAAGGAAATAACTTTTTTCCCTAGAATATCTGAATTATATTTAATATTTTTCCATATCCTCATATGAAGCTTTACCAGAATAAGATATTGATGACGATACAAATAAATGCCTGTCCTATGATTTCACTTTTCCCTCCTTTTCCTCGCCTACCTTCTGTTGTCTTCCTTTCATGCCTTCTGCCTGTTCCTGGCAGGAATTAAGTAAAAAGGGGTTGCTGCCTGTAGCTTAGGGTGACCCTGCTGAATTGTGCGGGATTGGTCTGAAGTGGTGGGTTTTCTTTGATCTTTGGGAGTGGTGCCACCTGCTGGAAGATGAAGCAAGAAATGTTTAATTCTTGCCTTTTTTTCAAAATTACTTATGCGCTGCAGAATGAAGTGCTTGAGCTTTTTAGTTTCCAGAGTGGCATTGTTTTATAGTAACTTAGACTCTGTGTACCTCCGTACGGATACCTCCGTACATTGTAGTATGCTTAGAATGCATCTTTCCTCAGGACATCCTTGGGCCATATAGTGAGCTGAACACATAGGCCATGTTGCAGGATCCTTAGAAAGTCATTTGGCTATTGCAGGCCACCAAAACTGCAACATCACGGCCCATGATGAATATGTGAGTATTGGATAGTAAATGCCAGAAGAAAATTTCTTAGGCTACATGAAAAAACACTGATTTACCTTGAAGGTATTTAGGTTATAATATTGGATGATGTCAGAAAGACGAAACAAGTACTGTCTTGCTTGGTCTCTGACAAGGAAAGCTTTCCTTCCAGATCCAGCCCATTTTGATGCCTCATGTTTATCCCATGAGCAGTCTGACTCTAGATTTTCAAAAGCCAAATGTCTTAGAACTTGTTCACAAAATATTCTCAGTGGTGTGTTCAGTGACCATTTGTGCCCTTAGAAAGAGATTGACATCCTTTTCGTCTTTTATCTGGTGAATGAAACTTACTTTGGTCTCACAGAGGCCAACGACACACATTGTGTGTGATAAACAGAAAACCAGTGGGTTCGAGTCTCTTTTGGTTATTTCATCCTTTCCTTGTTGGTACCTTCCAGATGTTGTATTTGGATCAGAGTAATTGTGAATCGGCACATTTGGAAGACACTGAGTTGGGAAGCCCCAGTTAAAACCTTTGAGCACCAGCTGCTAAAACATACGTGCACTCGTTTTGTTTAAGCCAGAGGTAGGGAACATGTCACCCTCCAGAGGTTATACAGCAGTTTCCGTCATCCCTAGATACTGGCTGTGCTATCAAGGGATGGTGGAAGTCCTCATGCAAAAACATCTGGAGGCCTGTACATCCAATACTGTGGTTTAAATGAGGGCTGCCAAGTGTCTTAATTTAAGGCCAAATGCTTGCTTCTCATCTCCTTTATATCTTTTGCAGGAGGTGCCCCGCATGTTTTCTCCAAGGCCTACGGTGAATCTCTGATTTCTTTTGTCTGGCCATTATTCACTGAACTTTCTCACAGCCTGAGGTTCCTAGGCAGGCAGGTAATCTTGGCTCTTTCTCTCTCCTGTCAGTTCTTTTGCTTCTTTCTCTTTGTGAACTGTGAGAGGTCTGTAGTGCGCTGGAATTGAAAGATAGCGCAGAGAAGCTGTCAGCTGTGCATAGCATTCTAGCATACATTTTAAAATTCCACCTAGTAGATTTGAACAAGTTAAGTGACCAGCCTAAATATTGCTGCTAATTCAAAGCAAACAATACACTGATTGTAATGCTCAATTGATCAGGATCCTCAGGCAGTCATAGAGTCATGTACTCACTAAGAGGGTGACAAATAACATAATTGCCCCCTGTCATCTGAACGTCACAGCGCTTTGAGCCTGTCAGCCTTGTCTGGTGTATGCACAGAACTGCAGTCCTATGGCAAGTGTTCATGCAACATTTCCCCTCCGTACCCAGAAGAAGCTGTACACTATTTCCTCCCTGTGGAAAATGCACTTGTCAGTTTTACTGGATTGCAGCTCAGGCTTACTGCCCCCAGGAGACCGATTTGTCCATGACATTTCCTGGCAGAGTTGAATGACATACCAGGAGGAACAAGTCCCAACCATTCCGCTTCTGTCAGCAGAACAATGATGGCTTTAGCGCTTAACATCATTTGGCAACTTCCTTTTTCCGCCGTTAACATAGTCAGCTTCTTTGCCTTTGTCATTTTTGTTGACATCAAATATTTAGGAGTCTCAGGAACTGGGAAGAGGGGAATGAACCGTGAGGGCGTCCCCGGGAAAAGTCCGGAGGAGATGTACATTCAGCAAAAAGTGAGGGTCCTCCTTATGCTTCGGAAGATGGGATCAAATGTAAGTATTATAAGGCACCTTGATGACAAGAGTCCTTACTGTTACTGGTCCAGAATGTTTACCAACCTTCTAGTAGCTATCTTCATTATTGCACAATGAGGGTTGTCAGGAACGAGAATGGACTGTTTTCCAGTTGGTGAAAAGTTCCTTGCCTGCATGCCTGGAGAGGATTCCTGGTTACTGCAGGGAAGTGGGTTAGTGCCTGTTTATAGGCCCAATTTGTGACTTCTTAAACCAAGTCTGTTTTGAAAAGTAGTTCAGCCTAATGCCACTTCTGCTTGGCTTTACATCTGAAGCACCGTGTGGGCAAAGGCTAAGCGGATTTTGATGAAATTATGTAAAGCAGTACTAAACTCTTGCCTCCGGCTTGTACCCCATAGGCTAATAATTTATGTTTGGGATTATGTCAAGGATTCAGTCCTTTTTCTGCTTCCTGATATTTGAAATACGAAGCTGCAAAATGAATCCATTTAGTATCACTGGAGAAATGGAGCTAATTCACCAATATATACTTTCATCCCTGTATGCAATGTGCTCTACTTGGGGATATTATGAATCTTCAGGTCTTTTTTGGACCTAAAATAGGATCTTAAATGATGGGAGGAAATGAAATTTAATTTAAATCTATATGTCCAGATTGGTAGACCACATGGATCACTACCTAAACATTATTTTCGTATAGGTCATTCAGTAATTTGAAATTTTTGTGAAGCAGCAGCTTCAAACTACAAGCCTTGCTTATGTGACTTTCAAGTGATAAAAAACAAACAATAAGGAAATGGAATTGTAGCTTGGCATGGATCTTGTTCCTGGTCGTGTTTTCTGCTCTGTTTTTGTGGATTTACTTTGGTTTGTCCATTTTCCAGTTAACCACCAGCGAAGAGGAGTTCTTGCGGACATATGCCGGGGTCGTGAATAGTCAGCTTAGCCAGCTTCCTCAGCATTCTATTGATCAGGGTGAGTAACTGAGGTGACAGGGGACATCCTCTGCTTTCAGTCGTTGTTAGTATGAACAGTCCACATGGAAGTACAGACGGGGCTTTGGGTGTATTTTAGAACTGCAAAATAATGCATCTCCCAGATTCTGTTCTGTGAGTTTGAGCAGCAAAGGGAAAAACTTTGTGTACACTGTATTGTGATGGAAAAACGAACTAAGATTGAAGCTAAATAAAGACTATTATCCAGTAGTTAGCGTCTCCAGTTTAGTTTAGTCCTTTTTGACTGGTGGCGAAGCCTCTTGCTGTGGCTGTCAATTCTGTTCTGTCTGGTTGTACAACAAAATACAATGGGTCCGTCAAAACAGTAGCTTCCTTTAAGGCTCTGGTCCCCAGAGGTTCTTGGACTACAGTTCCCAGAAATCTCAGCCAGCACAGCTAGTGGTGAAGGATTCTGGGAGTTGCAGTCTGGGGACCCAAGATTGGGAACCATTGCTTTAAGGCAACCTGATTGATTGATTGATTGATTGATTGATTGATAGATTGATTGATTGATTAGATTTTTACCTCGCCCCTCTAGACCATGTCTACCTGGGATGTCTACTTCTGCCACTCCGTGCCCTCCAGATATATTGAAATGCATTTCCCACAATCCTCTGGCCAACTATTTAGCTAAGACACAACTGTTTAAATTTCAGTTCACTGTTTGAATGCCACTTGGCCTCTGTTCCAGAATATTACGAATCTACTTTACTTCTACCTTGCAGAAAGTGTGGTAGAGCCTGGGAGCAAGCAAAAAATGTGGGAAGTCGTTTGGCCTCTCCCCCTCCCTCCCCCTCTTATTCTGCTTTTGAAGGGCAGAGCAAGAGGGAAGGACCTGCATGCAAGTGAGGGATAATAGACTATACTGTAGGTTATACTGTGCAAAGAGATTGAATCATACTGAATTCTCTTCCAAGATCAGGAATACTAAGAGCTTATGAGCAACTCCTTCCCTGATGTCACTTTGAAGTGTCTGCAGGAGGTGAAATGGATCTGCAGGTTGGGAAAGGAAGAGGTTGTCTTAAACTGCCATGCTGAATCACAGTCTGATTCAAAATAACTCCGGCAGCCATCTCTCATTCTGTGAAAGGGAGGAGGCGGAAGAGAGAAATCTAAGGTCAGAACAACACCTGGTGTCTAGGTCTGATTATATCAGAGCTAATAAGTGGGAGATAAGAGAAACGGTTTCGACCATGTGCTTATTTTTTAAAACTGGTTAAGGTATAACCTTAACCAATTTTTGTGTAACTAGGCTAAACTGGAAATCAGGGAGGTCTAATTCTCCTAAATGCAGTACGGATGACTGTGTGTGTCCTTCTTCTAGGATGGCAAACCCTACTTTCTGTTCTGTGATTCTTTGAGATCTTTCTGTGGGGATACTGCCCACCCTCCCCGACCTTACCAGGAAACAGAGAATCAACGCTGCCCATCTCCTTCTGTAGCTCTTCTTTTGCCTGTGATGGACTGTGGCAGGGTTTGAGACGTTTCGTTTCTCAGTGACTCCCAGAGAATTGCAGTGCTAGCATCCCTGACTCTTCTGTTTTCTTCTCAGAGCTTTCAGTTCCTCAAATGAAAATCCAAAATTTGAACGGACATGTCATCCACTAGGTGGCAGTGTTTTCCTAGGAAACCTCTTCTAGGCTCTGGGAGACTTACACCTAAAACATTTTATCCCCAAATGATTTAACATTGAATTTGCATGTATGTCAGTCTATCGCCAAGGACCCTGTTAAATTGATTTGGGCAGAAAAGAGCCCCCCTTTTTTTCTTCTTTTTTTGGAGTCACAGCATTTGTTTCATGGATCCTTATCTTAGAATTTCAAATGATTTGCTTTTGCAAATGCATACTTCCATAATTTAATGATGCATGGATTCTTATTTTCACAGTTCTTATTCCTACAAGAGTTTGTTGCTGTTTACTAGAGCTACCCCTTTCCCACTTTAAATGTTTATTCACTTGCAATTATTATGTGGTTCCCTAATTGCTTTTTATACACCTTGTTGCTATCTGGAAGTGTTGTTTATTTCTAAAACTCCATATAAGTAGTGTGACAGGTATTTACCTGCTCCTTTATAAAGACAGCTGCAATGGGGAGCACAGATCTTGCAGGTGAGCAGTCAGATTTGATTTCTTCATAGTCCTTTGATGATAGAGGCCATTGTCAGAGGGCCGACAGACTAACATTGTCTTCAAGTAGGGGTTGCTGTGTTGCAGCACCCTGTAAATGGAGTTGATATGTGTGCCAGTGTGGCCTAGTGGGTAGAGTGATGGACTAGGACTGTGGAGGCCAGGGTTCAAATCTCTACTGGGCCATGGAAACTCACTAGGGGAATGGAACTGGTAAAAACCATATTTAAATAGCTCACTTACCTTGAAAGCACTGTTAGGGTTGCAATGTTCCCTCTAACGGTCAGCCCTGCTGGGTGCGGGTCTGCCCCTTGTGCGTGGGATGCTGCCCACCATGTGGAGTTCTGCCATGACCAGGAACAAAAGGAGCTGAAAATGGTTGCTGTGGGTGTGTGGAGGAGGAGGAGGAGTGCTTTTTGGAGGGGGGCAAAGGTGTGTGCATGTGCACGCATCTTAGAGGAAACCGCAAGTGTTGGTAGAAGTCGCTTCCGACTTGAGAGCAAAGAACACACACACATACGTGTGTGCTGAACAGAGTTAGCAGATCTCATTGCATTTGTGTACCTGTTGTCTTACTGATGTTGTTCTAAATTGTCCCCTCATTGGGAGAAAGGGAGCCTACACATGATATAAAATAAAGGAAATAATAAATGCGCTTCCTGTTTAATTGCAGCTTAACAGAACTTGGAGAGTTGATTGTAAAAACGAATTAGGTATAGTACCAAACTAGGCCAAAAAGTGGTTGCCGTCATGGTTACAATTCAAAAAAATTACTTTACATTTCCATTTTCTGGACATAATTGGGATGCATACAATAAAAATACTGCTGTTGCAATAGGCCATCATCACTATCTGACAATAATTAGTTATGTCACAAAAGGAATTCATTTGTTACTTATTAACTTAGCCTTGTTATCTAACATCATTATAACTTTGTTGTTGGGAAAAAGCAGTTAAATAGAAGTAACTAGGTAGGTTTTTTTAACTAGTTCCTTCCCAACCCTGGGTTAGGAAGAAAATACTAACCCTGGGTTACTATTTTCTTTGTCAAAGAAACATTTTGTGGAAGAGTTAACAGGAGCAATGAGCTGCTGGGTCATCATTATATCTGGAAAACTGGAAAGCTTCAGAGCAGTTTGTTGGGTGATCTTGAAATATTGCAGAGACCCATGGTATGAACCGTGCAGTGGAAGATAATTAATGCACCCCTTTTCTAATACGAGCTGCTCCTTTGGAGCTTTTGCCATCAAGGAATAGTTTGAAACAAGACTCCAAGGTCTGTGCTTCCATTGGGCCTCGGAAGTGGGAGAGATCTAAAGAGCGAAGGCATTAATCTTTGTAAGTACACGCCTGCGGGAACGCTGGCTGCCTTCTTTCTCCGTCATCTGTTTTGATCTGTACTGCTGAGCTCTCTGCCTATTAAAGAGGGAACAAAATCAGCAGCTCTTGAAGGGCTGTGCTAAGCTGGGGCTTGTCAGATGAACTGAAACCCTCCTTGTTCCTAGAAGAGTGTGTGCAATATACAGCGGAGTGCGCCTGGCTTTTTCCTTTGCACACCGCCTAAGGTGAGGGGACTGAGCCTGTGCCGTTTGCGATTTGCAGAACCGGCCTGGGAACAGCCGCCCTTGCGGCCTATCAGGGGTAGCGCCAACCTTGGTGACTCGGCTACCGCTTGTTGCCATAGCGACCGTGTCTTGTAGGTTCTTGGAGGAAACCTCATCCCTCGGGAGAACGGAGCCCGAGATGAAAACAGACTCTGTGCAGGTAGAGGTTGGAGGGACTGGTGTTTAAAAATAAAGCCACTCGGCCTGAACTGTTTCAGTGGGAGAATGTTGCCGTGGAGATTGAGAGCAGAAGGAGATTAGTTAAGATTTGGGGTCAGTATTATTCTGCCTCCTTTTGCGGGGGCGGCCCACAAGTGTGTTGCGCAGCATGTTCTAACATATGACCTGCATATTCATGTTTGTACTTAATCACAAAGGGAAGGGTTTTGACAGCCACTCGAGAAGAGGTTTACACTTCCCAATAAAGCCAGGTGTCTCGTGGTCCTCCAGTTGTTCTCGGTTACTGCTTTTTTCATCATCCCTAGCTAGCTAGACTGCACTTCCAGTCTTTCCCCATCTGGCAACATCTGTATTGCCACGCATTCCCCACAACTGTTTCAGATCCTTTGTGCGACACGAGCCCTGTATTTCAGCCATACTTCCCTGCAGTGCTTCAAAAATTTGTCAGAGAGGAAAAGGTGTTCCACATACACAGGACTGACTGGTCTAACATGAAGCCATCGCTGCAGATATCCCCGGGGGCTTGCCTACAGAGCTATACTGTATTACCTCTAACTAAATGGCGATCCACCACGGTGCAAGCATTTTGGGTTTGTACTGAAGAGATATGAGGTCAAGAACTCACTGAGACCCAGTGTTTCGTGTAACCGTTTGCTGTCTTTCATCCTAGCCTGATTCATAGGGTAGTTCTGAGAAAGAGGGTGGTGCTGGTGGACATGCCATATGCGCTGCTCTGATCTTCATGGAGGAATGATATTGGCATAAAAGAAATTTGAAAGTGGAGATTTATGGCCATGGTTTACTGAAGTAAAGATGACTTTGAGAGGGCAGTTCTGCAGCACTTATACTGTGATTTAAAAATAGACCCCAGATGCCTGCTGTCAGATCATCTGCACAGGAAGCTAAGCCACATTAAAAGCGGCTCTGCTTCCAATATCTGCTCTATAATTGTGACTCCATCATTGTTCACATGTCTCTTTCTAGCTCAGACACAGTTTATGTGAATCACTCAACATTGCTTCGAGGCATAATTTGGGGAGCCTGAAACATCACAGCAAAATTAAGCAGTTCAAACGAGCCTTTGTAAACCGAGGCTTGCTGGAATGAATCTCTTAATATTGAGTCCTCAGGTTGTTTCTTGCATTTTATCTGAAGACCATGTTCTCGCTTGCAAATCATTGGATGCTCCTGCCAGTGAAAGCAGAGTTTCGAGATGTCCTGGAACTTTCCCAACCTTCAGTTTTACTCATTCTTTTACTCATTCCACAACTGATGGAAGATAATGTCAAAACTTTGAGAGTGTTCAGCCATGCCTAGTCGTTCAAGAACAGGGTATTTAAAGTTTAAATGCCTTTCAGTTCCCTCTTACCTTCATTCAGGAGGCCTGGTTTGCTCTGTGAGCCTTAGTTTTGCCACCTTAAGGAAACTAGGATTCTTGGTTTAGCAATCTTAAGTGTGCATATTACCCGGACTGTGACGTTAATGCATTGTCTATAGACAGTGGGAAGCAATCTCCCTCCCACAGATACGTATAGAATATGAGGCAGGAAGATACTGAAGACTATGTGATGGCGAGCACAGTTTCCATGAGTAATTTTTGATGTCTGCCTGTATGTAACCTGATGACTGATACTCTTCTCTATAATGTAGGAGAGTTTGAAGAAGGAAATAAAAGATGGGATTCTTCCTATTAAGGGCAGGCTTCCAAGGCACTTCACCTTGTATCACCTTCGTGCAGATTAATTAACACTCAAGCAAATCCTGGCGAATACACCTGGTTTTGTCGGTACATGCCTTTCTCAGCCCACCCTGGGTTGTCTTGCGTGTGCATGAAAGGAGGAGAGAGTGCAGAAGCAGCAACTGGATTCCCTCTGGGGAGTGAAGCGTAGAAACAGCAGATGGGACCCTGTAGCTGGAGGGTGGCATTGTGCAGCCGGAGAACAAGGCCGGGGCTGTTTCAAGATACCTAAGGTTACTGTCGGAATCAAAGTCTTCTTTTGCGTAAGAGGAGGCCGTTTGTCTTAAGCCAGAATTGCACATATACAGCTTCAGGTCCTGCAGCCTGGGAAAGGCCGTTCCTGGCTGCTGGAGTTGAAATGCACCACAGCTTCCCTGTTGTCTGCTGTTTCCGTGACCTTTCATTGTGTGTGTGTTAAGCACACACGGCAACAGAAAGTTGTCCAGTGCAGAACTGGGATAGGTGAAAGCAAGTTGGAGTTTAGCCGTAGCACCTTCCTCTTTCACACACCTCGAATGCAGGAAAGCCCGGTACGTGCACAGATCATGGGATCTGTGTTGGAAATAGCTTTGCAAGCAAGCATGGAGGAAAAAAAAAACGCACAACAACTCAAATATCCCACCTGCCCGTAGCAAATTCTAGGCGGTCCCATTTGCAGTCTCGGTAAAAGAATGTAGAGCTGTCCCATCTGATCACCTGGAAGCAAAGAGCTTCCACAGGCAGCTGGCCAAGAGTGGTTTGCTGTTCTCTCCCTCGCCCAGCAGCCCGCCATCTTCGGCTTGGGGCCAACTGCGCTGGCCGAACAAGCTGGAACCTGAAGCCCTGCCTTCAGCCTGGGAGGGATTGTCAGTTGCGGCCCTCCTGTGAGTCACTAATGGGTGTGGACTCCTCAACTGCTCTGGGAGATGCTTTGGACTGATCTCACGCAACCTTCTAGGCTTCAGTTGGCATAGCACCTCTATTCCATCCTTGTGATTTGCTGTTGGAGCAAACAGCCAGGACCCTGAGTGAGTGTCAAGAGTGGCAGTTTGTGGTGCCACTGTAAACACACAAACGAGGCTGTCTCCCACCCAGTCTTCAGCTGTCTTTCAGTTTCTTTGTTTGTTGGATTTAGGTCCCTCCCTGCTCCTGAAACATACTCCAGGCACCTTGCAGTAATATTAAATAAAATAATGCCGTTGAAGCGGGGTTAGTACGCAATTTAAAACGAATTTAAATTGAAAGCTTAGCTAAAAATAAGGAGTGGCAAACAGCTGATCTTGCAGGATTGGTGTGAGACATTCTATGACAGGGAGCAGGGGAAGAGGAAGACCCCAATATGAGAGGGACTGAGTCCCTAAAGGAAGCCCTAGGGTTGAGTTTGCAAGAGCTGAGCAGGGCTTAGAGCGAGACATTTTGGAGATCATTCACTCACGGGGCCGTCATTAGTCAAGGGCAACTTGCCGGCATGTAACAACGACAAAGGAGAGGGAAAAGGTAGACCTTTTATTCTTTCATCTTGTTTGTCTAGGTGGAAGAAGTTTTGTAAGTGAGGGTAGATATTCAGTTATGTGAGCCCTCATCTGAGACCAGAAGCAATTCTTATATTATTGCTCCTTGGAAGATCCTATAGTGGCTGAAGTCTAACTGTATTGACTACATGCTGGAAACCCAACTCTCCTCTTGGCTGCTAGTGCTTTCTCAGCCTGTGGCTTGGTAAGAAGCAGTGGCCATTGTCATCTGAATATGGCGCCTCTGAGGTTGGGTGTCAGGCTGTTGGAAGGCTGCGGGAATTCATCTTGAAACAAGTGTTGTGGGCTTTTAAGATCGTTGAGTTTTGGACGCGAATGAAGATTGGGGATGGAGGCGAGAGAGGAGCATCTGCTGTTGTTAGGTAACCCAGCTCCTTTGCCTGGTGGGCTGTGATGTCACCTATGAGCTGGCTGTTGCTAGGAAACCCTGCTTCCCATGGAATCTCTTTAGCAAAGACATCTCTAGATCGAAAGAAAGGTGGTGCCCGTTAATGGGAGCACTTGGTTTTGCATCTGTCCTCTTGTCCTTTTCCACCAGATCTCAGGGTACACCACAGCAGTGGGCGGGCAGGAGGCCCAGGGCTACTGGAAGACCTCTGGGCAATCTGCAGTCAAACAGCACGGCTTTTTAAAAAAAATCATAGCAGCAGCAACAAAATGGCTTTCTCCTCCCCAGTCGTCTTTCAAAAGACAAAAGCTTGAGGTAACACCAGGAAACGGGGTTTGACTAGAAAAGTTGTGAGTTATGTTCTGCTCTAGGCTCAGAATTCTTTGCTGTCCATAGCCTGACTTAGACGTTGTATATGCTTTGAGGGGGAGGTCCTCTCCCCGTGCTCCCTCCATCCTTATATTCTTGGTGGTTTCAGCACCAGGGAGGTTTCTGTTCTTGCTTAGGCTTTATTGGAGAGCAAGAAACGTGGAAAAACATGGTTTCACTGTGCCGGGCTTCAAATTTAATATGAATGTTGGACTCCGATCTCTAAAGGACATTTAGAAGTCTGTTTCATGATGAAGATGTTCTGTCGTGCAGATGAGGAACTTGCAGAAAGCTTGAGAGATTGCCTCTCTTGGCCATTTATCTTAAAGTCTTTTTTTTTTAAAGACCTTGCACTTAATTTGTCTTGGCATACTAAGCTGCTTAGCTTGGGTAACCCTGCTATAATGTGAGCACAGAGAGTGGATTCTGTCAGGCCAGTATTCACCCTTGTCTTGAAAAGTGCAGGTGAGACAACACAGTTGATGGGACATCCTTCTCCTCAAGAGCTGACATTTAGTGATCGCTCATGTTGGTTCACTCAGGACTGAACAGGTTATAGAGTGCTTGGCTGTCCAGCCCATTACCCACCAAAAGGCATTCCAACTCACTGATCTGATCCGATCCGTTAGGGCTCTCAAAGGTTAAATCCACTCCCATGGTTTGACATGATTGACCCTGAGCATGAGAGTCTTGATAAGGAGCTTTTGGGGTTTTTCTGTGCCAGGGGCTGTGACGTTCGATGATTCCAACGGGTGCTTCTTGCCGTCTTCCACTTAGATGAACTACATAGATCCCTTAAGCTTTTGCATTTGGGGGAAGAATGTAGTGGCGAGAATCTCTTCCACTTTTTGCAGAATGATTGTGTTTATAGGGAAGCAAGAGGCAGACACCTGGAACCGTTTCAAAATCATCAGTACTATCTAGATTTCGTTAGCAGCAGTAGATCCCTATGTGGGAAAGGAGCTTTTTAGACTTTTGTCATAACACGGTCTTTCCCAGCTTCGTTGTCTTTTGGATATTTTTTGGCTTCAACTTCCATTAGCCCTCACTAATCCTTGGAGACTGATTGATTGATTCATTGATTGATTGGACTTGTATCCCACTCTAGTAGTGAACCACTATTCTGAACAGTTTACAGAGGCACATATAAGGAACATACAAGACAACCTCGAACACCAGTAATGTGTAAAAATACAGTAAAAGTAACAAAAGCAAAATAAGAAAACAAACATCATAAGCATAAACTGCTCTCTCAGAGTTGCAGTCTGGTAGAGCTAAAGAGGACATTGGGTTGAAGAAGGATGCAGTACAGCTTGCCTGTGTAAAGTTTTTTACTCCTGCAGTGTTGTGCATTTGTATTTGACTTACATAAGTCTTGGTACTCCACATTCTTGACTGAATGGTAACTTTTGTCATGGCTGATGGTTCAGACAAATACCATGTATATTAAGGTTGTTAGTTTTGGTAGATGGGATTAGCAGCATTTTTGGAGGTCAATTTGTGTTTTGGTGTTGCTTATTTTTTGTGTGTGGCATTTGTTTGATCCTTTTGAGTATTTGTATACTCACTATTGTTAGCCTTTGTATTGTATTTTAAACATGCAAACTGCCTTAGGTCCTTTTAAGGAGAAAAGCAGGCTCAGAATGTTTTAAACAAACAAACAAATACATTCATAATGTTTCTTATGCGATGGAAGTAGCTGCTCACATGGGTAGCTCCAGGTGTCTTGACAATCTGACTACAGTACTCTTTATTTGTAACTCCTCTCTAGCTTGCAATTTGGGAAACTTTTTCTACTCTTGAGGTTTAGCAATTAACAATGATGCATTTGTAAAGGTAAAGTCCTGTGCTCTTGATAAAAAAAGCATAGGCTATGGCACAGGGCACTTTGCAGTACAGATTGAAATCAACTTTCAGGCACCAAAGTGTTATCATGACCATCTTCTCACCCGCCATCTTTTTCCAGACGCACGGTGACCCTTTGAGCTGGGATGGCAAAAGATGCCGGCCTGGTTTGGGAGTTTAAATGAGTTTCCCAAAACTAAGAAGTGGCTTCCTTGGGAGTGTTTTCTCTGGAAGAAGGACCCATGTTGTGCCTGTTGCATTTGGCGCGATTGTCTCTCCTATCTAATCCTTTTAACTCGGAGGCTTCAAAGAAAGCCTTATTAAAAGAAATAATCTGTTCACGCAAGCCTAATTAGTTTGTGTGGGGCCTGACCAAAAAAAAAAATTCATTTCACATTGTCGCTTGTACTTAAATGGCAAAGATCATTTTTTAAAACGAGAGATCAATCGCCCACTTAGCCAAACATCCGCAGCTGCGTGGGTGGGGACTCCTGGAACGCAAGCAGCTTCTTAATTTGGTTCTGATTGCCGGCGGATCTGGAAATGGAAGTATCAACCGCTTCCTCTGTGTCAGGTTTGGAAACCAGATGTTCTGGAGCAAATTGAGCTCGGCACAAGAGCCTGCTTGAAGAAGAGGCTGCAGCCCGATTGGACGGAAGGGCTTGCCGAAGAGTTACATGAACGCAGCAGCAAAGTACCCACTTAGCCAGTAGTGGTAATTCATCCGGGACTTTTCCTATGTGCGCAGTTAATTCATTAATTTATTTTCAAATACTTACATGCCTGCTTTCTCCCAAAAAGGATCCAAGGCAGCTTGAAGAGTGTTAAAGATCTAATTATGGTGACACGGTCTGTCTCCAAAGACTTTTGCAAGTGTCACATAAGATACCTCTTTTTAATCCTAAACATCCAGGGACGTGGATGGGTCTGAGAGATTGTGACTGCCCCCGTGATTGCTGAGTGACTTTCAGTCCGGGATCTGAACTTGTGTCTCTCCCAGTTTTAACAGCACTTTGAAGATGACTCTCCTCAAAGTTAGAATGGCCAATAGTACAGTATATATTTGATTTAATTAATGAAGCACAGTAGCTGAAGTATTCATCTAGGGCTAGTTCTTTCCCTTGTTCCCTGAGGCTACAGAGCAGCTACCTTGTACATGAACTGGATGCACTAAAGGAAAAGGATAATAACCATCGGGACAGTTCATGGGCCCTGGCACTTGCTTATCCATGCCAGTTCAAGCGATGACATCTTTTCTGTGTTTGTTTGGATTTGAGTTCTCTCAAATGGCACTCTATCCATATCTCAAGGTGTATTTGAGCCCACAGTTATAAAAACCAGTGTTCTGAATGCTCAGTGAAAATACAGTATTTTTAGCTTACTGTATATGGTTCTCTGCCTCTCATACCTGTGGTGAAAAGATAATGTAAGAGATTACAAGTGATCAAGAATAGCACAGGAATTATGTGTTAAAATACCAGTATCCTTCCCCACCCACCTCATCTCCCCCACGGGCACTTTTACCTTTAGGAAAATTGATATTTCCACAGTGAAAGAAATCAGTTGGTTCTTCTGGTTCTTGGTGTAAACAAATAAAGTTGTGCCACACAGTTAAATCCATATTTCCTTGTTTGATTGATTTTTCTTTTGCACTGCAGGTGCTGAGGATGGGGTGATGGCGTTTTCCAGATCGGAGACCGAAGACCGAAGGCAGTAACGTGGAAGTGCTGTTTGAGCAATGTGGAGCTGGCGCAGGGGGAAGATAAGGCTCGTGACGATCAGAGAGGATGGCTGGACACTCCCGAGTCCTTTTGCCCTCCTCTGAAATTTGTCTTGTCCTGTGATAGCACCCCTTGTGCCCTCCGTTCAGTTTCCCTGCTCCTCGGCCCCCTTCGCGGGCAGCCTGCCCCCTCTGGTTGGCTCCACGGGGCTGCGTTAATCCAGGACAAAGCCAAGAAAACATCTGGAATCGTCTCCCACACCCCAAGAAAGGAAGAACTCTGAATGGCTCCCCAATGGCTTGATTTTCAGTTTTGTATTTTTAAGAGTGATTGCTGACGTGCGGCTTCGGAAAGGCCTTGAGACTCTGGTGCTTCTTTAGGTCATGCTTCTGTGTGCGTTTTTGGAGAGGGGCTTGGCGGTGTGAAACTGGACAGGGACTGCTGTTTGCCAGATGAGCAGCTTTCAGGTGTTTCACTGACGTCCCTGTTTCCTTGGCTAAAAACTGGGGAGGGCGGGTTGAGGGGAACGGAAGGGTTTAGTCGTTGCGTTACAGTTTATTGTCATGGCGGGAGAGGGAGATGCTTTGTCATATTTATTATATGTTTGCTTGCCTCTTTCCCCCCCCCCTTTGTTTTCTTTAAAGAAAAGTGGCTTAATTGTTGACTTTTGATGGACTCAATCAGAGTCGATCAGGCCGTGGATGCTTCCACATAAGCCTTCTGCTTCTGTTCCCTTCAGCTCCCCTTTGAGGAACTGATGCTCAAAAGCATGTTGTTGTTGTTGTTTTCTTTCTCAAGTCTGTCTGGGCAGGAAGGAGGGAGCCAGAAGGGTCCTGCTGCTTTGCATTGAAGGGTTGCAGTGGATCTCTGACAAAAGGGAGGGGTTTGTGACTTCTTTGCCTCTTGCAGAAGGCCTGTCCTCGCAGTGTAGGGATTACATCCCCCCCCCCATGTGTGATGTGCAAAAGCTTTAACCAGCATAGATGGGAGGGGTGGGTGGGCATCAGCCATTGGGTAGAATTGGTCTAATGTCTGCACTGATTAGTGAAGTGTGTTGATTCTCAAGGCATGTTTACCTGGGGCTGCCGATTCCTTTGGAGATGGTGTGTCTATGCCAGATACGCTGTGATTGCACATCTTGGTTCACAGTTTGGCTGAGTCATGTTGCGATTCTTTACATGTTCTGACTCTCCAGAAGCCTGTACATTATGATCTTAACATTTCATGTGCCGTGTGTGCATCTATGTGTTTCTTTCTCCGACATGCATCATGAATTTCCACAGTACTTCCCAGAAGGCTCCTAGGTAGATTGCACTAATAAAATATTCTCTAAAAATATTGAATTGAATCTTACTCTGTGTATTCCCTTGTAAGCTGGAACAGAGGTGATTGTCTAGAACAAACAGTTTATGGGCCTGGCTGCAACTGACGTAGGTTTTGGAATAACGAAGCAGCGTTTACATGCCCACAGAACGCCATCCGTTCTGCTTTGGTTCCTTGCCAAGATACTCCTAATTTTGCAAACCTTTTGGTCTTCTCAAGCCTGCAAATAACTCAGGTTTGTGTGTGGAGGGGGCTGGTTTGGCTCCCTGGCCTGACACCTAAAGATTCAAAAATACTGCTCAGGTGTGGCTAAAACTCATTTCTCTCTTGGTAGAGGTTGCTTCCTCCAGAAGCCTCATACCCCCATGGCTTTCAAGGCCATTGTATGACTTGGACCAGCCCTGCCATAAGGCAAGGTGAGGCAGTGGCCACAAGCAGCAGATCTGGGGAGGTGGCAGTAAGATATTGGGACAAAATACATCTTTGCCATGGGGTCTGCCTCGTGACCCCCTTGCCTAGACTGTTACCTTAATGCACAATGCATAAGAGACTCTTCCCACGGCCAGTTCTCTATGTCGAATTGAAGTGGGGTGCTATTATATGCCTCAGGCTGTGAAGTGGATCAACCCGGCTTGAGAATTCACGACATTGTCTGGGACTTGCATCCCTTGTAAGGCAAACAACTCGGTCGGTGCTCCACCGGGAGAGATGGGAATGACAAATCTGTTCCACAGGGGGGGTTATTTCTTGCACTGTGCTGTTCTTGCACATTGCAGAGGCGGGTGGCCGATGACTGAAAGGGAGGCAGGAGAAGTCATCCCAGATGGTGTTTTTCTAGAAAAGGCTGTGCTGTTTTCTCTGCTCTCCACTTTATTCTCTGCTGTTCACCTGCTGGGCCTTCATTTTTCTCCTTCCCTGGGGAATAGCATGTGTGTGTGTGTGTGTTTTTCCTCCAAGGACATTGCAGTGCCATCAGTGGAAGAGAATGGTTTTCTGATAAGCTGCCTTTATACCCTGTTCTGTTGTCTGTCCATCTGGTTCCGTAGCGTTGGCCAGATCTCCAGGGCGTCAGGCAGAAAAAGGTCTTTCTCATCACCTGTTGCTTTTACCTAATCCTGTCTACTGGAGACACCTGAGATTTGAACCAGGAACCTCCTGCCTATTAAACATGTGCTGAACCCCTCTTGCCTCTGGTACGTCTCCTGATCAAAAGCAGATTAGACTCGACTCGAGTTAAAACCACCGATGGAACCAATCTCATGCTCTCTCTAAACATGTGGAATTCTTGATCCTGCAGATATGGTTGGATTGCGATTCCTATCATGCCTCCTGTTGGCAATGCTGCCTAAGGCTGATGGGATTTGTAGTTCAATAAGAACTAGAAAGTGATGTGTTGTATGTCGCTGGTCTTGGAAATGATGCAGTGGTTGCAGCCTACCTAAAACCTTGGAAGAATGGTTTGGGCCAAACAACAAGAACTACACAGATAGTTTCACATTTAGGGGATGATGAACACATTGGTTGCTTCAGTGGCCATCTTCAAAGCTGCTGGGTTTGGAAAACGACCACAAAAGGAGTACATAGCTAACAGAAATCACTAAAAGCTAGATCTGTGTGGCAAATGGACAAGAAAGAGCTTTCTGCTGGGTTTCTTCCAGACTACAAAATCTGTTTTCGGGAATAAGAGTGATAGCAGGTCTTCTCCTGTGGGCATTTAAACTGTTTCTGTGACTAGCATTGTGATTTTAATTGCCTAGCCATTGTTTTTAAGAGGGAGATTGTTTAAGGTCCCCCTCCCAACCTTTTAAAATGTCTAATTTGTGTGGAGCCTCGTGACACAATGGTTAAACTGCAGTATTGCAGCCAAAACACTGCTCACGACCTGGGTTCAATCTCAGGTAGCCCTCTCCAGGTTAACTCAGCTTTTCATCCTTCTGAGGTTGGTAAATTGAGTCCCCAGCTTGCTGGGGGAGGGGGCAATGTGTAGCCTGCATAATTAAATTGTAAGCCACCCAGAGAGTGCTTTAAGTGCTGTGGGGTGATATATAAGCAGCAGACTACCCTATTTCCTTGAAAATAAGACACGGTCTTATATTAATTTTTGCTCCAAAATGCATTAGGGCTTCTTTTCAGGGGATGCTTTATTCTTTTTCATGTACAATCTACATTTATTCAAATACAGTCACGTCATCATCTTCTGGTTGCTGCACAATGCTGCACAAGGGTGGAGGGCGGGCTTTCTCTTAACTAGGGCTTGTTCTTGGGGTATTACAAGCATCCTGAAAAATCATACTAGGGCTTATTTGCAGGTTAGGTCTTATTTTCAGTGGAACAGTTTTTAAAACATGTATTTTGGGAGTAAGTCAGAGATACATGTACTGTATAATAAACTAACAGCAATTCTTCCATACAGTACAAGTCTCTTGAGACTGGCTTAGTCTTTGTTTATTACGGAAGAAGTCTTAGATTAATCAAGGCCTTGTGAAAAAGGGTGGGGCTGATCTTTTCAATTCTGATTTTTTTTTCAGTGAATGCTATTGAATATTTATCTGAAGACAAAAGACCCTGGTGAAATTGTTCATTACTCCTTAATTAATAATCACACCGCAAGCCTCTTTGGAACTACAGTGAGTTGTTTGGACTGATTTGTAAATTTTTGATCTATATAAAGATGTAAGGTAGGATGGTTGATGCAGAAGTAGCGTGGAAAGAAGGGATGGGCTATAATTGGGCTAATATGCAGCTTGGCGAGGTATGCAATTAATATGCCACAAGAATAAAGAGCATGTCTGCTAATAATAGAGCATAATTGGGATTAAATGGCACTCGGTCGTAGGCTATATGACAGAACGCTTGTGTTTATGCTTTTCAAATGAGTAAAATGGAATGCAACACCCACAAACGAGCCAGTCTCCTCTCTAGGCAGAGCTAGGGAGACAGACGATACTTCTGAGTTCCTCTGCACACTTCCCTAGCTTTTATCAGCTGTCATACAATGCTTTCTCCTTAAATTTTTCATTCAACTGCATCTTGATGGATGGGCTGACAGTTTTTCCTGCAGTAAACTCTGTTAGAACAAGGGCAGCGGCACAGCATTTAAGGTAACGGGGAGCAAGGGGCATGGTGGGGAACCGATGGATAGCGAGGTAGGGTTAGGCTTCTTGGTGCTTCTTGGTTTTCTGTGAATGGCCATTTATGGATCGTGGCCCTGTGGTCGTTTCCCTCCTAGATCCTTTTGCTTGTCTGCAAAGAAACTGACATTTCTGCCTTCTCCTCCTGCAATGGATGGCTGGCACCAATGGGTCTGTGGATGTCCATCACCTTGGAGTGACAGCAGGGAGCCACACTGCCTCTGAAGGTTTCGGCCAAACGGTTGGACTCTCGGGGTTCGGCTCTCCAAGGTGACAGGCTGAGACTTGAAAGAGGCAGCCTATAAATAGACATCACACAACTCCTGCTGATGTCTTTTCGGTGCGTTGAGAGAAGCTGGTCGAATGTCCCTTTAGAAACCACTTGGAGAAAAAGACCTTTTCCTTCCTTAAGCTCTCAGCAAACTCAAGTTGGGTTTTCTTCTCTCCCTGCGCTGTTGGAAGACATTTCCTCCCATCAACCCTATATTTTTCTTCCAAGCTTTTTAGCTTCACCACAATCTTCCCACTTGGGCTTACCTGCCCCTGCCTCTCACCTGAGACAGCCGTGTATCATTGAAAATGTAGACGGGCCAGGCCTTGGGTTTGTTATTCCCTTCATCGTCGTTCTGGCCCTGTTATTCCACTTCTGGAATTTTCTGCCTTGGGAATCAAAAGAAAACAAACACAAGACATTTATAGGGTGAACACGATGTTATCTTTGCCAGAACCCTGACCTCCCCTACCCGAACCTGGGCCTCATGAGGACTAGGGGCATCCTTTTGATCTCCTGTCAAATGAATCTTGAGATCATACCTTCCCACAATGTGATGCTCTTTGGATGTTTTAAGCTATGTCATTCTTAACCACTGGTGCTGTGGGGAGTTCTCCTAAATCTGGATGGCATCGTTTTGGAAAAAATGACTTTGAGGAATGTGTATCAGCTGGTTACATTATGGCTGCACAGATTTTATTGCAGGAGGTAAATCCTGTTAGAAGGCCAGGAAAATTTTAACAGACACAGTTCAATTGTATTCTAGTTCTAGTCTTGAGGGCTAGAAACTTTCTTCCAGTATTTTGTAAATGAGACCAGAGGATCTTGAGATGCCTTTCAACCTCTCCCTGTATCTTTGTATGCACCCTCTGCAATGTGGGACATGAAGTTAGTCTTGAAAAACATTTGGTTGCTGATCTTCCGTTTCCCTCACCCCCTTTTGAATGCGACACTTTTTTCCATTCTTTGTTGTCCTGTCTTATTGAATTTTCCTCTCTTTTCTCTCTTCCTGACTTTCTCTTTCTTCTGATAAGCCTGTACATCAATGGCTTATGGAGAATTCCCCAAATGCTCTCCAAGATGTCAAGGGAGGCAATTTTTCAGTCGTAGCCGATGCTGGGGCCTTTATTTGCATTCCCCAAAGCCAGCCCAAAGAGATGATCAAAGAGTAAGACGCAGCGTTTCAAAGGAGAGGGTGGTGGGTTGGGGGTAACTGCACTAAGATGTCTTTAACATAACATCCTGCCACACATACAAAGACTTAAGTTGTGCACCAAAAGCAGAGGATGGAGAAATAAGATCAGCCAGATGCCGAGAACAGCACTTTTCCTTCTGTCCTCATGACCGTTTTTTCCAGCTGAATGGATAAATGTGTGTGTATTTCCTACTTTTCCATCCTTGCCTTAAAGTTCAATGAGTTGACTTTCTCTGGAAGCAATTATGAGCTGTTAGTAATAATGCAGGGTTTGAACACCTCCACTTGTCCATGGTTACCCAAGGTGTGTCTGTGTGTGGAACTGGTAAAATAACTCCATAAGCATCTATCTCCCTTACCTTGAAGGGCCTATTAAGATCATCATCAGTCGGTTCTGACTTGGCAGAGCAGAGCACACGCGCACGCACACAAAGAGTAATAATGCAAAGTATGGTGGATTTTAAAAAGAGATGCTCAAGTAGCAGTGAAAACTCCCAAGTACTGTCAAATACAGATCAACACAACTGCCTGAATGTTTGGATTCTCCTTGGGTAGGTAGCCATGAGGACTGCTGTGAAGAACATGGACACATCAAAACTTTAAGGTAAAGACATTGTTAGGAAGGCTAGCCATTTTCACACAAAAATATCCTGCTGGGTCTCAAATATTTTTTTTGGTTTCTTTTACAATTCATTGTTGCTTTAAACTCCATTTTTTATTACTTTGGCTGCTGCCTCCCGGTCTCATTTTCATCCTTGCGGATCAATTAATAGATATAAGTGGCATGATCTGTTTTCTTCTTAACGTTATCGCCAGAAACAACTCCCCAAAGTAAAATGGACAGGGCCCGAGTAAGGTTCTTTGCCTTCGCTTTGTCAAACCCAATCTCTTTCGTCAATGGGTGAAATACATTGGAAGGACAGCTACAGGAAGTTATCTGTTATATTGATTTGTTTGTGTGTGTGTGTGTGAAAATCTGCCTAGGGGCCATCAGCCCTTCTCTAGTGTGGGGAAGGATCATGTGGCAAATTTAAAAATAAAACTCAAGCTGGAAACAATCGCATCCCAGGGGCTCTGGAATGTACAGTATTCTCCATTTTTAAATATACTGTATTTTATTTCACCAAGGAAAGAAAACGGACCGTGGTATATGTGTCTAAGAAAGAAAATAATAGTAAAAGTTATTATTGCTATAATTTTTATAATTTGCAATTTTACCAGCATATAAGAAGGTGAATATTCTTATCAAGACTAATTGATCCCCCCCCCCGGCTGCTCATTAAAGAACCATTACAAAAAACAGGGAGACAAAGAACTAATTTGCTAATGAACCAAGTTGTCAGGAGCTTAATTATTTATATGCGCAAGCGGGTGGCGGAGCATAAAACGCAGGATGGCTCTACGCAGCTACTCCAGACTTCAGACTTCTAAATCAGTTTGTTCACCAAGTCTTTCTTCCAGGCCTATTGTTCCTTTGTGCCACCAGGCTGAGCGTCAGGATAAGATTTTTTTTAAAAAAAGGAAAAATTATAATTATTTATTTATCACATTTTTCAAAGGTTCTTGTTTTGAAGAAAGTTCTTGAGAAGGTTCTTGTTTTGAACTGTCCCATAATCCTCCACCCAGCATGTCAACCAAAGTCAAATTACATCTAGGACCTTATTTTACATCAATTCACTTCTCTCTAAGGAGAAAGGCAGGGTAAAATAGTGCAAGTAAGTAAATAAGACAGTATGCTTCTGTAAGTAGCATGATATTCCCTTTTAACCGTATTAGCATCCACATGATTCCTGGTGTGGTGTAGCTGTAGCGGATAGAGTGACAGACTAATTCGTTGGGAGTACAGGGTTCGAATCCTCGCTCAGCCATGGATATTCACTGAGTAAAACCTGGTAAAACCACCCCTTCACTATCTCCCTTACTAGCCCTCTTAGGTTCCAACTTGACAGCGCAAAAGACACAGAATTTGATGCCCGTTTACACTGAAGTAAATTCAGTAGAATCAGTGCAATCCATTCCGAAGGTGATCATGGCCTTGGAAGACTAAAGGATATAATAACTGATTATCATGGCTGTTGTGTTATTAAAATGAAAAAAAAATGGATGGAATCCAGAGATACCTGTTTATTCAAACAGATCTGTTTGAAAACTCTGTAGGCAAAAGTGGCTCATGACTGCCACATGTTAAAACGTCAGAAATCTAGTAGTGACCCGAACAATGGGCTTGCACTAAACCTGGCTTTACAGTTAAGTCTGGCTACTTTCATTGAGACTTTTCGGTGGGAGGACCCTTGATCTCAGGCCTCCGCTCACACCCCATGGATTGCAATGGACCCCCTCGCGAGTATGGTTACTGTATGTGCCTCGGCCCCCTTCGTCTTCAGGATTCAAGTACAGAAGCCAAGGCAACAGCAACAACGGTAATGATGATGGTCACAGTAAAATAGGCAGTCCATTAGTCTCGGCTTGGGGATAGTTTGCATGGCTCACCCTAGCTTTCTGTGTTAATAAGAACATGACAAAATATACTGTATAGTAGTATATACTAGCAAATATACAGTACTACTGTAGTAGTACATATATCTTTTATATTAGGGTTACCAATACATAGTAGCAAAAGAAAGAAAAGAAACAAAATAACCACGACATGGTGATGATGATGATGGATGATGATGATGGCACATGGAGCACATCGCATCTTTTTTTAATAACAGGTGGTCCAATGCTGCACAATAGCAGCAGGCGACGCTGCTACTAGTCCCAGTCGTCATCCTCACCATCATCCTAACACTCTCCCTCGCTCTCTCTGCCCCCCCCCCCCGTTCTGGGCAAATGGTCCTCCTCCTGCGCTGCTGCTGCTGCAGCCGAGTTGGTTTCTTCTTCCCCCCCCAGCCCCCGAATGGTTCCTCCCTCCGCGCCCGCTTCGCCTCCCCCCCTCTCCCTTCCCCTCGTTGGTTTCTCCCCCTTCCCTCGCCTAGCAACCGGTGCGGGAGGAGGAGGAGCGGCGAGCGGCCGAGGCGCCGCCATCTTAGCTCGCTTGGCAGCCGCGCCGGGCTGAGGAGGAGGCGGAGGAGGAGGAGGTGGAGGCAATCCGGCGGCGGGGCTGCTGGAGGCGGCTGGCCGGGCGGGAGCCGGCGGGGCTGGGCTGGACGGGGCAACGGCGGCGGCAGCAGTAGCTCCTCCTCTTGCCCCCTACATCCACCAACACTCCTTTTTATTATTATTATTATTATTAAATTTGAATTGGGGGGTGGGCGGGTTAAGGGGCTAGGCTCTTTCCCCCCCCCGCCGCCTCGGGCGTCTTTTTCTCTTCCCGTCCGGTCCCGGGGGTCGGTGGGGAACGGTCCGCGGAGAAGCCCCCCCCCTCCAGCTTGCCCGGCCCAGCCGCGATGCTCCTCTCCCCGCTGGCCCCCGCCTGCCTCCTGGCGGCGCTGCTCTGCGCAGGGGCCCGGGCTGCCCGAGGTAAGAAAGGCTCCCCCCCCCCGGGGTCGAGGGGTCCGGGCGGTGGGGTGGCGATGGGCGGTGGGGGTGGAGGGGTGTCCCGTTGCAAGGTGGGGTCCCCTACGGGGTAAGAGGTGTGTGTGCGTGTGTGTGTGCGTGGGTGGGTGGGGGTTGCAGGTGATTTGCAAAAAAAAAGGTTGGGGTCGGTCTCTTTGCAAAAAGGTGTTTTTGCAAAACAAATAAATGGGTGCAATGCTACATTGGAGGGGGGCTCCTGATCGCCTCTCGTTCTTCCTTGATGATGATGCCTTTGGTTATCTTTGGGGGGGGCGGCTGCCCGCCTCGTATGGCCGACCTCCCCGGGGCTGGCTCCGGATTCGGACGTGCCTCGTCTCGCTCGGAGCCCGGCGGGTCTGAAAGGCGGCTTCTCCCGCAGCCTGGCTTGCCTGCCTCTTCGGTGGGGGGGGGGGGGAAGAGAAGAGGTTGCATAAGGCTGCCCCTATTGCAGTGGGGAGCTCCTTCCTCCTCCGGTGACCCCTGAGGGGTGTGTGTGTGGGGGGGTCTCTGCGGGTCGTGGGGCAAACGCGATTCCCAGCTGCCAGCCCTGGGCCCACCGAAGTGGGAGCAAACCCCCCCCCTCCCGTGGAGCTCGGTGGGATTTCCTTCCAACTTGTCCAGGGTGTGAACGGGCACCCTTTGCAACGATGCAACATAACGCGCGTGTGTGTGTGTGCATGCACACGAACCATATTGTGGTCAATCAGCAGGGTCGCATTTCTTCTGTCGTAAGGGATAATTTAATAGCCTATTGTTCAAGAAGGCGACACAGGCTTTCCGATCTCCCAGTCCGCGATGTTGATCTGGTGCATGCCTTAATTCGATGTAAAACATGCATTGCTTCCTAATGATGTAATGGGTTGTGATCGATATTGGTGCTTAGCGTTGCATTCACGTGTAACAGTTGTGTCGTTATCTGTTTCTCTTAACGGCATTAGTGTCATAATGTTTCATTAATGTGTTTAGTGGGTGGTTTATTAAGAATATGAGGCTGCATTAATCCTGGGGTATTACAGCGGTATGTGTGGCATGGTAGCAATACATACACTATAATAATACAACACTAACGGTCTGTTAAGTAAGACCGGTGTTGAGAACTGCATTATTCAGTGACTACGGTATACAATCCTCTGGTCTTCTAAAACCGTGCAACGTTTCTGCTCCTCATCTTACAGAATGTCAGAACCATTGTTTTGCTCTTTAATCATGTCAGTTAATATTCTGCTAGGGGCGACTTTTTCCTTCTGTACCTCCACCGGCTGTAAATCTTCACGGATGGGGTATTTGGGTCCCTAACTTAATTCGCCTCCTCTTTCCAACCTTGCAACGACTCCACAACCTTGCTTTTTTAAATGGAGCACCCCACTCTCTTCCTGTGTAGCTTTTTAATGTATCTTTTGGGACCGTGAAAACGGCAGAGCCATCACCGTTCCGTAATCCGGCAACGCCTGTGTCCAGGGCAGGACTCTTTGCCTTATGTTTGTTTACAAATAGACATGATTATTAGGGTGCCTCTGTTTAATTTTCTCCCTTTCCCACTGTCTCACTCCCTGACCGTTCAGGAGGCCTCTTCTGATGCATCCTTCCCGAATCCGGGTACCGTGTCCCTCAAATGGCCACCCCTTCGTCCATTTTTCCCGTACTACCCTCCCCACCCATGACAGCTAATGTTTTCACATGATTTGCTCCTCTTGCTTTCCCTCCGTTTTGCCCCGTTTCATGCAGGAGCGCTCGGTGAACTTGCACCTTCTCTGCCCGGATGCTCCAGACAATCTGCCCCCCCTCTCCATAATAAAAAGAGGGAGGGTCTTACCAGCCCTCCTCTTTCTCCTCCACTTTGGTTTCTTTGCCCGTGCAGCACCGAGCACCCTCCAGATCTGTGGGACAACAGCTCCCATCAGCCTCAGCCCAGAAGGAAGGATGGGAGTTGAGGCTCCAGACCTCTGAAGTACAAAGGGTAGCTCTAGACCATAAATCACTCTCTGCAAAACATGTTTTTTTTAATCGTTGCATTATTTCCCATTTCTCGCTTAAGGGAATTATTCTTCTCCCCTTAAACTTGGCTTGGCAGCATTGAACAACCTTTCCCCCAACTAGAGGGGGTGTGTGGGGAGGGAGAGGGAGATTCCTCCCTCATCATCCTGACCTTAAAGGAATAAATCACCCATACAGCGTGGGCCTTCATGATATGGTAATACAGCCTTTACCGCAATGCCCTTATAGGCAAGGAGGAAGCGGCCTGCTTTCTCCTTGCCATTAAAAAAAAAAATTTAATCGCTGGTACCCCATCTGATCCACTGCTGGGGTTAAACCCATCTCCTCCACTCTCCTCCCGTCCATGCAGCCTGGACGCCGCTGGTCCTCCCCTACATGTCTGCCCATACATTAATCTCCTTTCCCCCCTATAGGGGATTTAACTCGTCCTAATCCCGTCCCCCAAATGAGGTACCCTCTTGCGTCCGGATCATGGGGCAAAAGGGGGCGGCAACTGCCTCCTCGGGGTTTTCTTATCCCTTCTGGTTTAAACAGGTAGCGCTGCGTATATTAAGAGCAGATGGCCAAAGCCTCTGTGTGTGTGTGTCCTTTCTGGAAGGTGACAGGAATACGTCCCTAAGTATAAAGCAGGGGTGGGGGAGAGAGCAGACGGTGCTGCTGCGGTCCACAGCAGAGAGATGCTATTAAGGAGAGGACCAGGAGGTAATGTTTTCATGGCACCTGCGTGAACTTTTCTCCTCCTTTATTTCGTACTCTGTGTTTTACTCCAACACAGTCTTTTAAAAAAAGCACACACCCTCTTCTCCCCCCCCCGTCCAAGAGGAAAAAAATCCCTCTGCTTTTCCTGGCTCTGTTGTGTAGGACATAGTAGTGACCCATTTGACAGCTTGACTCCAGACAGATTCTCCAACCCGCTCCCCCTCCCCACCCTTTCTCAAGCAAGAGCTTTAAGCCCTTCTCGGCCATAGAGGGTGGAGGAGCTGGTGATGATGACGATGATGATGCTTAGGAGTGTGTCTCCCTCCCCCTCTCTGATGGAAATGGAGGGCTGGTTCTGCTGTGTGTCCCCCGTGAGCTACTTTGGGCTCCGAATAGGGGTGAGCAGAGAAGATGGGGGGCCCTGGGGTTACACAGCTGCTGCTTTCGTGCACCCCAGTGGTGCCGCAGCGGGCCAGGCACCGTTGCGTATACAGGCACACACTTTGTTGTTCTGTTATGTAAATCCTTCCTCATTTCTCCCCACTTCGTTTCTTTTAAATCCCAGCCCTTTTCCCTTGGCCCCCTTGGAGGAAAAGGTTAAACCTCGCCATTGCCAGAAGCCTCGTGCCCTCGCTCTTCCCCCTCGCCTCTTTCAAACGCTGCTTGGAAGTGGTTTTCCCTGGGTTTGCCCGCTTCCTCACAGGGGTGACATTTTAGGGGGTGGAAATTGCTTTTTAGCTCGCCAGCTATGAATAGATGCGAGAAATCAGACACTGCATTGATTCCCCGGGAACCTTCCTCCTTGCTGATTTCACCAGAAATGCTGTGGGGAGGGGAGGCAGGTCCCATTGTGGGGTTTAGGATTTGCAAAATGGTTCTTTGAAGCCCAGGCTTCCAAACTCGTTATCTTAACCTATATTTTGTCCCCCCCCCAAGATGGCCCAGGTAACGTTAGGTTGTCCATCAGTAATCTGTGCAGAAGGGAGCGAACCTTTCTGTCACCGGTAGAAGTGATTCATTTTCGTCCCAGGGAAGCAAGATTTTTTTTCCTTATGTCCTTCAAAATGAGTTGTCTAGCTCAGCGGGGTGGATAGCGGCAGCGAGGAAGAAACGCTTGGCTGCAAAGTCAGGGGTCGGAAGTTTAATGCTTCCCAGTATGGCCTTGCGCAAACTCCATTATCTCGGAGTGCCCCCAGAAGAAGGGAACGGTAAACAACTTTGGAAGATCTTATATCAAGAAAACCCTGGGAAAGGGTTGCAATTAAATTAGAATTGACACGGGGGGGGGGCTTGATTATTAGTCGGTAGCAACAAAACCAGTAACAAGTTTCGTGGTCAGTTATAAGGCCATCCCATGTCCGAGGGCACCAGGCTTCTCGTCTGACGAAGTGGACTGTAGTCCATGAGCCTTTATGCTGTAAGATAGTGGTTCCCCAACCTTGGGCCTCCAGATGTCCTTGGACTTCAACTCCCAGAAATCCTAGCCAGCAGCGGTGGTGGTGAAGGCTTCTGGGAGTTGTAGTCCAAGAATATCTGGAGGCCCAAGGTTGGGGACCACTGAGTCGTCCTATGCATTGAGATGCCACATGGTTGTTGATCCCTGTTCTACATCGGTGGGTCTGTGTAGCACAGCCAAATCTGCTCTGCAGGTCCCCAGCCCAGACTTAATTCCCTTCAGGCAAGCTCTGACTGCCTGGGTAGGGTTTTTAAATAGACTGCTGTACTTCACTGCTTTAAATGTGTTTTTGATGTTGCTTTGGGTAACCGTCTTTTAGTGTGGCATCTGTTTGATCCTTTATTTAGTCTTTGCATCCTTGCAGCTTTTAGCTCAAAAAGGTTGTCTTTTAATGATGTAAGCCGCCTTGGGTCCTTTTCAAGGGCAACGGCAGGGTAAAAAAATATTTCAAATAAATCATTCTGAATATATTGTAGAACTTCTGCTAGCAGCAGTCAGCATGCATGTTTAATTATGTGCTTAGCTTTGGTGATGAGACACTAGCATGGTGTTCTCCATGAAAGGGAGCAGATGTAATAAAACAGGGACACGTCCCAGAAAACTATTCTGTTACTCATTACGGAAGAGGTTCGTGGGGGGAAGAGAGTTGAGAATAAATTTCATGAGCTCAGGTACTGAAAAAGGCAGACCTTGGCTCCCTAGAAGAGTTTGGAGATACAGGTATATAAGTTTTAGTAGTTTTCATTTCCACCAGGTCTTTTGTATGGGTAATGAGCCTTAATTGTCTATGCATGGCCCCCAGGTCAGCATTACAAAAGGAAAAAAATGTGACAATATATTGTTACTGGAAAAATCCCGGATCCCTCCCACATATTGGGTGGACTGTCACTGTGGTGTGGGTACATAGCAGTAAGGATGATGATGAAGTCCTTATAATAAAGAAATCTTGATGTGTTGACCGTGAAAGTTCTGGCTCTACACTGTTGCTCTCTGGTGATATGATGTGGAGGGTCATTTATGCTTGGTTGTCTGGGAATAATCAGTAAATAGCAACTGGAGAGTGGAGGCCAATTGGAATTTCCCAGCGGAAAGTGTTGGAAAGCTTGTGTGTGTGTGAGTATTGTGGGGGAGTTGACTTCCACCAGCACTCACCATATATTTATTATGCCATAAAGTAAGGCACATATGAACCACGTGCATGGAAGGTGAACTACCAAGGATTTCTCTGTGGACTAGTGACTTTTGTGGGCTTATTATCTTCAAGGCCAGAATGTGCCCTGTCTCCTTTAGTTTGCAAGTTAATTCAGTGACTTCATGTTAACAGCCGATGTGGTGTGGTCAGTGAGCAATTTGGACAGAGTGGCGGATTGAGTCGTAGACTGTAACTTGGAAGATCTGGGTTCTAATCACTGTAGAGCCATGAAACTGAAATTGTAAAGAGACAATCATCATCATAATTGCTATCACCTTAGAAGAGCAGAGCTGGAAGGGACCAAGACGAAAGCCAAGGAGTCATTTTATTTGACAGTTAAAATGTAAATATTTATTGGACCACAAGTACCATATTTTTCTGTGTATAAGATGCCCCCATGTATAAGACTCCCCCCACTTTTCTAATCCAAAATTAAGAAATCTAAGTGGGGCTTAGCAAATGCAAGGGGAAAGGGATCAAAGCGCTGCAGGATCGCTTTGATCCCTGCTTTCCCCTCCACTTGTTTTTGTTCTCTCCTCAGCTTATTTCCGTGTATAATACGACCCTCAATTTTTAGTCTAAAGAATTTAGACAAAAGTATAGTCTTATACATGGAAAAATGTGATACTTTTTTCTCTTACCATTGACCTGCTTCGGAAGAAATGTAAAGGTGTTAGGTTTTATATCCTCTGTCTGTCTGTCTGTCTGTCTGTCTGTCTGTCTCTCTCTCTCTCTCTCTCTTTCCCACTGGTTATTCTATTTATTGCTAACCCGGAAGCGCTACAAGCTCTTTTGGGACAAAGAGAATCAAGATTGACTAGGATTTTCCACTTCACTGTTTAGCATCCTTTTGGGCCAGCGCTGTTTTCCTACGGATTTCCTATGGATTATACTCCGATTCAGTGTCTGTACTTAAAAATATTGGGTGCGGGAGACTGCTTGTTTAAACTCGGAGGTTTCATTGGTGGTTCCTGTAGGTACTTAAGCCTTTGTTCGGCTGACATGTCAGCAGCTGTGTTCAGGAATGCAGGGGAGAACTGCTGATTTAAGATGGGAAGCTTGGCCCCTGGCATTATGTTTTTTAATCCTGGGAATTAACTGGATGGAGCCATGGAATATTTTACGGCTTCCAGTGTTGGCCCTTCTGTTTTGTTTTCTGGGCACCATACCTAGAATGGGGTTCAGCCATGGCTTCGCAGCTTGAGACCTTGCTGAAGAAGACCCTGTGAAGGCTACGCAGGTGGATTTAAATGACCGGCTGGGTTTGTACGCTTTCCGATGGACACCTGTGAGGCTCCCAAGGTGGAAGCCATGGTTGGAGTGCCGCTGCTCTTGAAGAATAGCAGCCAGACACAGACTTCCCCCCCACCATCCCCACCGCGACGGGAAGAGAAAGGAGTGGGGACCCCTGACTGGGGAGCAGAATGCGGCGGATCCCTCACCCTAAACAAAGGGGTAGACACCCGTGACTTAGAGGAGGACATGAAGGGGTTAAGAATTGCCCGCGAAACGGGACGGCCTCAGGCGGGAAAGAGGGAGGAGGAGATAGAGGCGGGGATGGGGGATATAAGGGGGAGACCAAGGGATATTCCGGGCGGTTGGGAGTGGGTGTGGATGGAGGATCCGTGGACCCACAAATGGGAACAAGTCCGGGTGCCACATGAAGAGGCAGAGAAGCGCCGACAGCTCGGGTTGAAGCCCCGTCCGTCTTACTGGGGTGAGACGGAGGCGAGAGAGTGGCGTAGGAAACTCAGGGAAGAGAGGGAGGCGGTGGCCCGAGAGCTGGAAAGGAAACGCCAATGGCACATCTCCGAACTGAGGAAACTGGGGGGCTACCCAGGCCCTGGGGCTACACCATAGAAGATGGGTCCTCATGGGACGGTTGGAGCGGAGACGAGGAGACCCTTCCCTTGATCTCCTTGGAAGAAGAAGTGAACCCTGGACCAGGACCTGTGCCGCCTTCAACAGGTCCCTGGAACCCAGAGAACTCTAACCCTTTTGTACACAGTTTATGGACCCCTCCCAAACCGAACCCGGGTCTCCAGACGTCTCTTAACCCGTTTATGGGAATTGTCAATGAAGATGTTAAGGTTGAAATAAACACGTTGCCGTTTGATTTGCCACAAGAGTCTCGTCCGTTTATTGGAGAAGGGACAGCCCGCCTACACGAACCCTCACATATTGGCGCCCAACGCGGGGGGCTGTCTGCCATGCAAGAAACGGAACGATGGATACGACAAATAACGGAAGGGCAAGAAGCATTGATGAAACAACTGGCAGATCAACAGAAGCTCATCATAGATCAACTAAGCAGAACGCAAATAGGGTCGTCGGCCAAGACGCCAGCTGCGGAAGGAAGAGGGGCAATCGCACACCGCCCACCGATCAAACTCCAAAAGATGGGTCCCCAAGACGACCCGGCGGCGTTCCTGAATATATTTGAACGAGTGGCGGTGTCAGCGCAATGGCCAAAGGACCAGTGGGCTCTAATTGTCACACCTTACCTGACAGGCTTGCCTCAGGAGATAGTGGACACGTTAGACCCAGAAGACGCAGGGGACTATGAAAAGGTCAAAACAGCGATCCTCAACACACTGAATCTGAATGAGGAGGCCTACCGTAGACGATTTAGGGAATTGCGACTGAAGCCGGGCATACACCCGCGGACGGTGGCGCAAAAGATGCGGGTAAACGCTACGAGATGGGTACAACCGAAGGGAAAAACGGCAGAACAGGTGTTAGAATTAATAATACTGGAACAATTGGTATCAACATTGAGCTCCGGACCCAGGAACTGGGTAGTGAAACACAAACCCACATCGGTAGAGGGCGCTGTGACGTTACTAGAGGACTATCTAGGAGCAGAAGATCCATGGTCAAATCGCCCTGCAGCAGGGGGAGAGAAACCCCGGAGCAAGGACAAGATGGCGGAGACGGTAAACGCAGGAGCTCCACGAGGAACCCCGATGGCGACTCCGAAAAAACAGGGCCCCGACCGTGTCGAGTATGTGAACCCAACCGGGTCACGGATCCCTCGCCCGACGATCACGACCGACCCGGCGAAAAGCAAGCTAGCCCCCACCTGGAACCAGGGGAAAGAGAAAATGACCGCCTGCTTCGGCTGTGGCCAGTTCGGCCACATCCGGAAATTCTGCCCCGCCGAAGAATATGCGTGGGCCAACATCTATGCGAACGCTGCTAAGGTGGGTGAGAAGTTCCATCCCGGGTGGGTGGTGACTGCCGAGGTTAACGGACAGAGGAAAAGGGCCCTAATAGACACCGGGTGCACCCGATCCCTGGTACGAGAACTAGAGGGACCGAGACTGGGGGAAACGGTGGTAGTAAGGTGCATCCACGGGGACGCCAAAGAATATGATACGGCCAGGGCAAACGTGACTATCGGGACCCAGGAGGCCATCTTGGAAGTAGGAGTCGTTCCAGGCTTAACCCGTGAGATGTTGTTGGGCAGGGACTGGCCAGGCCTGGAGGACCTGGCGCGGCGAGCAGAGGACGGACTGGTTGGCGAACGAGAAGAGGGAGAAGGGGAAGGAGAGATAATGCAGTTGTCCAGAGATCAAGTAAGGGGCCTGCAACAAGATGATCCTTCCCTAAGGCCTTGTTTCCAAAAAGCCTACCCTGAAGGGGAAACCCCAGTGAATGGGGAAGGGTTTGAGGTGCGACGAGGACTGCTGTATCAGATACGAAGAGGGGAACAGGGGGAGGAGTCAACCCTGGTAGTCCCCGACCACTTGAGGAGCTGGGTAATGCACTGGGCCCACGATTTGCCAGTGGCCGGTCATTTGGCCGCACAGAAAACGTTGGCCCGCATCCGCCAAAGGTTCTTTTGGCCAGACATGGTGAAGCACGTGGAAGATTATTGTAAATCATGTCCCAAATGCCAGCTAACGCAACCTAAGACTGGCCCGGGGGCGGGCCTGGTACCCATGCCGTTGGTGGATAGGCCCTTTGACCGTATTGCCATGGACATTGTGGGACCCCTTACCAAGTCGGAAGGGGGACATCAGTACGTGTTGGTGATAATTGACTATGCGACGAGATACCCAGAGGCCCTCCCTTTGAGGTCAACAACGGCGAAAGTGCTGGCCAAAGAGCTTTTGGGGGTGTTTTCGAGGGTGGGATTCCCAAAGGAGGTGCTAACGGACCAGGGAACCAATTTCATGAGCTTAACGTTTAAGCAAATGTGGGAACTATTAGGGGTCAAGCCCCTCCGGACTTCCATTTATCATCCCCAGGCCAACGGATTGGTGGAAAGGTTCAACCGGACTCTGAAGGGGATGTTGAGAAGGGTGGCGATGGAACACCCCAAGAAATGGCATATGTTTGTTAACCCTCTAATGTTTGCAGTACGGGAAGCCCCTCAGTCTTCGACGGGCTTCTCGCCATTTGAATTGTTGTACGGGAGGAAACCTAGGGGGGTGCTGGACCTCATCCGAGAAAAGTGGGAGGAGGGCGAAGATGCTTCACGGAATGCCCTGCAGCAAATAGTAGAGATGAGGAATAATTTGAAATTGGCCTGGGAGGTGGCTCAAGAGAATCTGGCCCAAGCACAGGGAAAACAGAAAGAGCGTTATGATAGGAAAGTGAAACTTAGAGAATTCGAAGCTGGACAAAGGGTATTAGTGTTGCTGCCGACTGAGACTTCTAAATTTCTGGCGAAATGGCACGGGCCGTATGAGGTGGTGAAACGGCTCAGTGAAGTAGATTACGAAGTGGAAACCCCAGATAGGAAAAAGAAAAGGCAGGTTTTTCACGTAAATCTACTAAAAGCGTGGGTAGACCGTGAATGCTTCTTCGATGGAGAGACGGATGAGGAATTGGGGCCAGAAGTAAGCCAAATGCAGGAGGATGAAGAAATCATTGTGGGCAAACTCCTGAACCCCGTCCAGAAGGAGCAAGCCCTATCCTTGAAAGATGAATTTCCCCAGGTGTTCTCAAAGATTCCGGGTCAAACGAATTTGGTAGAACACCATATCGAAACTGACCCCGGGGTGGTGGTAAGGGAGAACGGTAGAACGTGGCCCCACCACGTGAAGGCCTTAATAGAAAAGGAAGTAGAAGACATGTTAAGTATTGGGGTTATAGAACCCGCTAAGGGCCCCTGGCGCAGCTTTCCCGTCATTGTACCCAAACCCGACGGGTCCCTCCGGTTCTGTGTCGATTTTAGAAAAGTTAATGCGGTCTCAAAGTTTGATGCGTATCCCATGCCCAAGGTGGGAGACTTGCTAGATAAATTAGGGAATGCCCGGTACCTGAGTTCGATCGATTTAACTAAAGGATATTGGCAAATTCCGGTGAGAGCCCAAGATAGAGAGAAGACGGCCTTTTGCACCCCTAAGGGGCTCTTCCAATTCGTTAAAATGCCCTTCGGGCTACATGGGGCGGCCGCGACCTTCCAGAGGCTTATGGATCGGTTGTTAGACTCGCAAAGGGACTGGGCTGCGGCATATATAGATGATATCATTGTTTTTAGCACCAGTTGGGAAGAACACCTAACCCACTTACGGAGGGTCTTCAAAGAGTTGAGGAAGGCCGGCCTAACCGTCAACCCCAAGAAATGCAAAATTGGCGTAGACAAGGTGGAATACCTGGGCTTCAGGGTAGGACAAGGAGAGGTACAGCCGCAGGAGGAAAAGGTGACCAAGATTTCGCAATGGTATAAGCCACGGACTAAGAAGGAGGTACAGCAATTCCTGGGCCTGATTGGCTATTACAGGCAGTTCATACCCCAGTTCGCATCCATAGCTGCCCCACTCACGGACCTCACCAGAAAAGGGGCTTCAGTTAAAGTGAAGTGGGGACCGGCCCAAGAAAGGGCTTTCGAGACCTTGAAGGGGATCATATGTGAACTGCCCATACGATTCTCCCCGGATTTCAGCTATCCCTTCATCCTCTTCACTGATGCTTCGGATAGAGGTTTAGGGGCGGTATTGTCCCAGGTTAGGGAAGGTAAGGAATATCCTATTCTATATTTGAGCCGGAAGTTGAAACCCCGAGAAGAAAGATACGCGGTTATAGAAAAAGAGGCGCTAGCCATAAGGTGGGCCACCCACACTCTGAAGTACTATCTCCAGGGAGCCCCCTTCACCTTGGTAACAGACCATGCCCCCTTACAGTGGTTAAACCGTATGAAGGAAACGAACCCCAGGCTTACCCGCTGGTATCTAGCGTTACAACCCTATTCTTTCAAGGTCCAATACCGTAAGGGTAAGGAACACTCTAACGTAGATTATTTTTCCCGGCAGGGTCCGTGGGCGCGGAGCGAGGAAGAGCGTGCGGCACTCTCGGATGGGGGGGTATGTGAGGCTCCCAAGGTGGAAGCCATGGTTGGAGTGCCGCTGCTCTTGAAGAATAGCAGCCAGACACAGACTTCCCCCCCACCATCCCCACCGCGACGGGAAGAGAAAGGAGTGGGGACCCCTGACTGGGGAGCAGAATGCGGCGGATCCCTCACCCTAAACAAAGGGGTAGACACCCGTGACTTAGAGGAGGACATGAAGGGGTTAAGAATTGCCCGCGAAACGGGACGGCCTCAGGCGGGAAAGAGGGAGGAGGAGATAGAGGCGGGGATGGGGGATATAAGGGGGAGACCAAGGGATATTCCGGGCGGTTGGGAGTGGGTGTGGATGGAGGATCCGTGGACCCACAAATGGGAACAAGTCCGGGTGCCACATGAAGAGGCAGAGAAGCGCCGACAGCTCGGGTTGAAGCCCCGTCCGTCTTACTGGGGTGAGACGGAGGCGAGAGAGTGGCGTAGGAAACTCAGGGAAGAGAGGGAGGCGGTGGCCCGAGAGCTGGAAAGGAAACGCCAATGGCACATCTCCGAACTGAGGAAACTGGGGGGCTACCCAGGCCCTGGGGCTACACCATAGAAGATGGGTCCTCATGGGACGGTTGGAGCGGAGACGAGGAGACCCTTCCCTTGATCTCCTTGGAAGAAGAAGTGAACCCTGGACCAGGACCTGTGCCGCCTTCAACAGGTCCCTGGAACCCAGAGAACTCTAACCCTTTTGTACACAGTTTATGGACCCCTCCCAAACCGAACCCGGGTCTCCAGACGTCTCTTAACCCGTTTATGGGAATTGTCAATGAAGATGTTAAGGTTGAAATAAACACGTTGCCGTTTGATTTGCCACAAGAGTCTCGTCCGTTTATTGGAGAAGGGACAGCCCGCCTACACGAACCCTCACAACACCCCACCCCCAGTGTTAGTTGCTTCGTGGCGACAAAAGCACATCAACTCAGGCCGGGTTCTGTTGTTTTGCTGTTTTGTTCCTTCGTTGTTATTATTTTTTTGGTGCAGCAGGAACACGGCTGGAGCGTGCTCATGTTTTGCCCTGGGGAACTTTTCCTTAAAATGCCTTTTAACAGGGCAGAGGGTGCGCCTCCTCCTTTTCAATCCATAGCGCTCCCAAAGTAGTTGGTAAGAAAGGTGATCTGTAACTCTGTCCCCATATGCAACGGCTTGCGATGCAGCCCTAGGCAAACAAAACATTTGCTGGCGTACACCTAGGTGAGTCACTTCCAGCCTAGGGAGAGAGAGAAACAAATGTTTGTCAAAGCGTTAAATGCCTTGTCAGCTGGGAAGGATGCTTGATCACCACGGCCGACTAGGCGGAGATAGTCTAAGTCATTGGTGAAAACCCCCAGAGGAGGGGGACCTTGGGGTCCCCAGAGGTTCTTGGACTACAACTCCCAGAAGCCTTCACCCCCTCACTGTGCTGGCCAGGATTTCTGGGAGTTGTAGTCCAAGAACCTCGGGGGGGGGCACGGTCTTCGGTGATTTCCCTACAGGTGATTGTGTTTCCTTGAACTGTGTATTGATGTATAGCATGCATACCTTTTTGCTGTCCTTGCAAAGACTGTCAGAATGGTTTACATAGCCAGAAAGCCCGAACCAGGTCTTCTGTGCTGAAACACAGCCCCCCCCAGACTTAAGGGTGGGGTATCTGGCTGTTGTTCTTGCGCCCCAGCCCCCAGAAGCCTTGACCGTTGTCCGTGCTAACTAGGGCTTCTGGGAGGAGCTGTCCAAGAACATTGAGAGGACCACCGTCCTCAAAAGACAACAGAACAGTCATGAACAAGAGAAAAGATGCAGAGGGGAAAAGGGAACAAGGATGAGTAGGCATAGGTTTTGAATGTGCTACTCTAATGAACAGATTTAGTGCTGTTCATAATACACTGGCTCGATAGTTAATTAGTTTATGTCTCTGGCTGCAGAGCCAGAGGTTGGGAGTTCGATTCCCCCACTGGGAGAAGAGCCAGCCTGGGTGGCCTTGGGCCAGCTGCACCATCTCCAGGGCGCCCTCTGTAGGAAGGGAAGGGGAGAAACACCTCTGAGTCAGAATTCACTTGACGGCTCGTGGTTGTTGTTATTCATGGTGCAACGCAGTCAGACGTTGTTAAATCTTCTCCTCACGACCACCTAGAATCAAGGCAGTCCAAGGCGAGGGTGAGCCAAAAACTGCTGATTTGCCAGGTGATCAAGTCAGGTGCTCTGTGGCTTCTTATTTCTCCCTCTTCATCATCACAGCAGAGGCTGTTGCTGGATGGGAGAGGAAAAACCCGCTCCAACTAGACCTTAATTTATAAACCAAGTGTTTGGCTGCAAAGAAAAAAAATCCCAATAGCCTGCTGTTGGGAAGGACAGTCAGCTCTGTGATGTCCCTTTGGAAGTATATTTGATGGAGCCGAGTTGATAAAACGGCTGTAAAGGAGAAGCAGTCGCTTTCCTTGGTCAGGGCAGAGAGTTAAAACCATGCCATCTTCCGTTGATAAACGAGATAATTGATAAATCATGTTGAAGTTAAGTGGTGGCTTATAGATCGGGCAGGGCACTGGGGAGACGTTGCCAATTCAGGGAGCTCGGCCAGCGCCTGCCTTTTAAACTATAAAACATTATGGCCATAAAACCTTTCTGGTAACCGTATGCAGGAAGTTACTGTTGATTTTGGAGCCGTTTATGGGGTTTCCGGGGGTGGAATATTGCTTAAACCTGACCGCACTTGTGTTATCCGTAGAAGTTCGTCTGCAAAAGATGGAAGATGTGCATTTGAGCAGATGTTGCAGCGAAGCCTGGACGAGTTTGTGCTCTACCTGTCTGGAGCAGCCTTCAAAATTCTGGGTATTCTGGGATGTAAAACGCGGGCTCGCAACCTCTACTTTGTTCCGTAAAACCGGATGAGATGCTTAGGAGGGACTTTCAAATGGAGATCTGTCGATGGTGGTGCCTTTTTCCTCTGGCAAACAGAGATGGGTGTTTTTGCCATGTGCTGGCTCTTAGTGTCTGGGTACACGTTCCCCCCCCCCCCACAACCAGTGAGTTAGGCAGTGCTGTCAGCTACGTGCCTGAAGGCAGTCGGGAGCCCTTCCCCAGCTCCGTCTTCCCTGCTTGAAATAGATGTAACTAAAGCAGACAAAGGATAAGTAGTAAGTTAAAGGGGAAGATAAAGAGGAGGGCAACGTGCCATATGAGGGGAGGCAAGCCTGTACTTTTCAGCTGTTCTGGACTCCCCAGCCTTCCTCGGCCAGGCACCTGGGAGTTGTAGTCCAAAATATCTTGAGGACACTAGGTTACCGTTCACATAGGGTAGCACAGATGACATTGTAAAGGTGTGTTTGTGCTCCCATCTTTCAACCTATGGAATGCACGTTCAAATCTAACATGGAAGTCAGAGAGGGACATGTGTGTGGCCTTCTCTTGGCACTCACTGGTCCTGTTTCATGCCAAGGTGAGACCAGCCATGCTCAACTTGAATTCCAAGCCTGCCCATGTATAATTCACTGGTTCGCCTTGGGGGAGTCGGGCTCTTCTCTCCCAGCTCACACATTGCCCTGAGCTGCTCTTCTTCTGAGCAGCTTGGATGAAGGAGGATGTCCGTGAAGAAGATGCCCGGATTCCAGGCTCTTCCCTGAACAACCGCGGGGCCTTCCAGATGTTTTAGAGCAGCAGGCTCCTCTCCATGGATTGAGGGCGGTTTAGGGCTGATGGGAGGCCCGGGCCAGAAAACATCTGAAGGGCCACGGTGGCTCACCCTTGCCCTTTAATGGCAGAAAGAGGTGGAGGGGACTTTGAGGGAGGTGGGATGGTTCAGTTTACGGAAACAGCCCCGCCTTTGATCCTGCATCCCTGCAGACGGATGCGCAGGGAGGCATGATCCTCAATAAGAGGCACTGTTGAATGAATGAAGCAGGCCCCGAGAGGATCCTTTGGCAAAGCGGAGTGCCGTTTTCGACGTGCCATTTTGCAAGATGGAGACCGTTCTGCGAGGGAAATGGAGCCGGAGCGGTGGGGTTTCTCTCTTCTGGCCCATTGGCAAATCGATCGCAGGGGGTGAAATGACATCCTCATCCTCTGCCGGTAAAGCTAGGATTCCAACCCGCTTGACCCTTGGAAGCCGTCCAGTATTTCAAGCTATCAATAATAGTTTTGCCTCTCAGGCTTTTTTTTTTTTAAAGGCAAATGACTGTGATCTTTTTCGCCCAGAACACTTTGGCTGATGTGATCTGTTCCCCACCACCAAATACGTGATTTAGTCTTAATTGCAGAATGTACGTGTGTGTGTGTGTGTTTCATAAAACAGGGGTTTTTTTTTTCTTCCCCTCTTTAATCTCCCAGATCTATTTTGGCAACAAAAACCATAGCATTTCAGCTGGTATGTCACATTAAGAATGTATTTATTATCCCTTCTGAGGGAGAAACCTGTGCCATTGACAGAACCTGGTTAATCTAACGTGCTTTGTGTCTGAGAAAATTGTGTTTTTTTTTTGAGGGGTCGGGGTGATCGGTGCCACGTAAAACAAATAGAAGCAATTTGTCTTCTTTCACAGGGGTGGGCCTAGACTCTTCCATACCCGAAAAGTTATGTTCTTTCTTGATTTAAGGCTGGCTGGTATCTCGCATACAGAATTTGATTTTGTTTGTTACGTTTATAATACCCGCTTCCCCCTAGCGAGCTCTAGGTAGCATCCCTCATCTCCCTTCTTTATCCTGTGATACAGGCCAGGCTGAGATACCACCACATGCTCAAGGTCGTCAAATAACAAACCAGGTTATGATTTGTTAAATTGTGGCTTCTTGTTTCACTGCCTTTTTGCAAACCTACCATGGTTTGTTCCCAAGCTGCTAATCGCCACAAGAGACCACGGTTTGCTTTTGTGCTGGTGAACTCTACGCGTTGGTAGGTCTGATCCCAAATTTCTTGTCTCGCCCCTGTCTTGTTTCCCAAGATGCCTGCCTGCCCGAAACAGAAGCTTAATGGGTGAGAAAACAAACCAGAACTTGGGAAACAAACTGTAATTTGCTTTTTGTCATCAGCAATGCAGGGTTTTGTTTGTTTGTTTGTTTGTTTGTTTGTTTGTTTGTTTGTTTGTTTGTTTTTGCTAGACAAGCCATGGTTATTATAATCCATGGATTAGCTGCTTAAGTGAACATGCCCATTGTGTGAGACTAATAGAAAGATTTTGTCTCAACTAGGGTCTGAATCTAGTGGATCTGCCGAAATTTATGTTCCTTGACATCTGCTTGAATTCTGAGCTCTGTAGGAGAGCTGGTGCTTTCGATCCCCCTTCCTTTCACAAAGAATTTCTCAAGAAAGCCTGTTTTTTTGGTTTTAAACAGATCTCTGGTCTTTACCATTGCGTTTAATAGTTGCTTTCTTCTAATAACGTCACATTTAATTTTTTTTTCTGTCAGCGCTTTGTCATCTTCAATTTGCATTCAGAAATCACTGACTTCATCACAGATATTTAAGTTACTCACGGCACACTGCTGGCCAGAAAAGGGTAAAGACCAACCAATTTTGATTTTACAAATACCTGTTCATCATGACCCTCTAGGGCTGATCATTACTCATCCCAAGCAATTAAGCCAGCGGCTGTAATAAGGTTGCCCCATGGCCTTGTGTCTCGTTTAATACGTTCCTTTTTTAAAATATGCCTTTGTTTGGTCAGGTTGTCTTTTCGCTGTTTTCCGAACTCGCTCTCTCACCCCACACATTCATCATCTGCCCCCCCACACAAACAAACTGGTAAATAAAGTCTTTGAGAAGAAAGCTACGCCTTCCATTCCTCAAGTCTGGAATGGGCTTTCAAAACTGTCAATGCCAAACGAATTTTTTCAGCTGCGGTGGCTTGGAGTGCGAAGGAATGTTCTCTCCCTCTGCGGGATTAAATGTGAGCCAGGAGGTAATGCTGTCGCATCTTATCCTAGGATTTGCAGCTGATTCCAGCAGGGTCTCTGGAAGGAATGACAGAATATTGTATTTCAAGAAAACCAACAGAACTCATCCTTGCTTATGGGGTGGCAGATTAAGGGTGGCTAAGTGCTTCTGTTAACGGCTTTGGCTATCGTATTCTTGCTAAACGATGCAACAACCATCATATAGATCGGGAGAAGATATTTGCGGCGGCGGGGGGGGGGAGGAAAGGCAGGAAAACTCCCACACGGATTCACTGCCTTTTCTTGTGAAAATGCCAAGACACATTGGGGTAATCTGAATCTTTCTTTCGCCGTGCACCTCGCTTCTGGGTGCAGTACTGAGATCTTAGGGTTGAGGCCATGGCATCAAAGCGGGATGGGTTTGATTTAAAAAACACAATTTAAATTTTTTAAATCAGATTTCTGTCCCCCCTCCGATGATTTAAATCAGTTTGATTTAAAAAAAAAAAACCGTCCACACCATTGATTGTTATCCACCCTGCATTAAAAAAAAAATCCATGGTTTCACTCCAGTTAGCCAACCCAAGTAGATTGGGCTCCTTAAACTGGTGTAGATCTCGTGGATTCAGTGGGTCCACTGTAGTTGGAGTTTCAAGTTGGCCATAGGCCATGATGAAGGCGTCGTGTGATGATCTTGCTCCATCGAGGGCGAGGGTGACACACACACCCCAGATTTTGTTGGACTGCAGCCCCCGGCTTCCTCACCGTGGTCTCTGCTGGCCTGGGACCCGGGGCAACATCCAGAGGGGGCTCCCCTTGTCCCAACTCTTAGTGAGAAGATGCGGTCTGCAGAAAGGCCAGTGTTTCCTCCCAGTCCTTGATGCATGCATCCGTCCCACGAGATGTACCATCTTGTCTGTTGGCCGGAATGTGTGGTGTTCCTCAGGGACGGTCCTTCTTTTCCATCCCTCGTTCTCTGTATTGAGATGAGGGTCAGACAACTCCACTGTGATTCCTGCCACTCTTTCTCTCTCCCCCCAAATGTTTGCTTCAATATCCTGTTTCCAAGCAAAATTGTGAACGACAATATCCTGTTTTCCAAGCAAAATGTGCTTGAAAGACTAACCGGCCGATCCTTTCTGAGCATACTTGTTTAATACACTTACCTGTGGATTTTACTTGACTTCTTGCAAAATTTCATTAGAGCTTTGCAAAATGTCTCGCTTTGTTGCTCTGCTGGAATTTGAATCTGTTTAAAATGCTTGTATTCATTGACACGTACCAGCAGGCCTTATACGGGAGGATGGTTCTTCCTCATCTTGAATCAATGGGGAAGATTAGGCTGGAAATGTAATAATTCTGGCCACCAAAAAACCAAACTTTTACCTTGATCATGCCTTACATAAGAAGCTACGTTAGGCTGAAGTTTAAATTTGATATCTTTTTGTTCTTAGAACCTAGAACATTATAATTAACTTACTTGATAGTAATATCCAGATGCATTTTAACAGGCTTTCTGTGGAAAACATCCGAGAGGGGAAAAAAAGAATTAATCCAATTTCAGTAGTGCACACGCACACACAAAAATCTGGTTCCTTAAAATTCATTATCTCTTCTGAAAAGCACTTAATCATATTAACCTCCCTGGAAGATGGCTTATTAATCAAACTGTAAGACCAAGATAAGAGTTTCTACATAATAGGGAATTGTTCCAGCGTTCTCCTGTAGGTAACTTCGACCGAGATAATTTGTCATGTGGAAAAAAAATGCCCTGTCATTGGCACATTTGTGCGTTAATGACATAAAAGAATAGAAGTCCCTTCTTCAAAGTGACTCTTCTTGAGGGCTTAACTGCTGTTGTTCATAGTGGGAGGACAGGAGACATTCCCCCCTGCTCTCCGTCACTCGTTTTAATTCGTCTTGTCAAATCCCCGGTTCTGGGGATGGGAACTTAGAAACCCACATGGCGTTTGGCGCTTCCAGATGTACACCAGAGAAGCCATGATTTTTGGGATCTCAGCGGTGCAGCTTGTGTTCCCATCACCAGCCATTTCTATAAGGTCTGGAACTTGACGCCCTGCCAGGCCACGTGGGGTTGGCAAATCCACTTCAAGGGCCCTGTTCTTTCTGTGGCTGCAGCTCAGCATGCCTGGATCGAATAGACTTTTTTTGGGGGGGGGGAACGTTCTGTTTGCTTACCGTAACTCTTAAGTAACCATCCTGGTGTTGGTGGGGATCCCAAGCCTTGTATTTGAGAAAAATAAGTTCTCATCATCACTTAGGCCAAGGTCTTCGTTTTAGCTGACCCGTCGTTGGCAGGGTTTGATGTTGCTCTTGTACCTTCTTGATGACTTTGCTGGCAGGGAAGCGGAACACTCTTGCCGAAGCAGGTGGTAGAATTGGCCGTGGTTTCTGGGAGTTAAAAGTCCCAAAACATCTGGAGTGATGGAAGAGGAGGTGAGACGTCTGGGCCGTTTGCCCGGGAACAGAAGGGCTTGTGAGCTCAGTTCTGTCAGACTGAGACCTCAACCTTCTTGTCTGCTTCTCTGGCACTGTAGTATGCCATGCATGCCTTGTGGCGCAGTGGTCAAACTGCAAGACTGCAGCCAAGACTGTGCTCACGACCTGGGTTCCATGCCAAGTCACTCGCTCAAGGTTCACTCAGCCTTCCCTCCTTCCAAGGTCGGTAAAATGTGTAGCCTGCATAATTAATTTGTCAGCTGTTACTCCTATTCAGAAAACCATTGCCAGGATTGAAACTTTTCCCTCTCATGCCTCTCATGTACTGGGTGTCTTGGTTTTTGTGTGTGTGGAATGGGCAAAGAGATGTTAAGAATTACTGTATATGATTAGTGGGTGCCCGTCAGGTGTGGGGAACGGCTTGATGCTTTCAAGGCTGTGATTCTGTGCTTACGTAGCGGAGAAGAAGTCCCACTGAATTCAGTGGCCTGTGCTTCCAAGTAAAACCGTACAGGATTATTGGGTGGCGAGTTCTCATCCGTCATCTCTCCCCACTCCCACTGCAGAAGTGCATCCATTTCTTAGTTGAGAGTCTTCAACCGTTTCAACGTCTTTTGGATGTAGCCATTTGATTAGAAAAGCAGCGAAAGAATTCGCTGGTGGAGTCTGGAAACCTGTACACCGCATGGCGCCTGTCCCACTCCTTTTCTAGGGATGATATTCAAAAACGAGCCATATTGAGGGATGCTGCATGCGTTACTTAACTTGATTAAATTCACAGTGGCTGATGCTCTAATCTGGATATAAACCAGGCAGTAGGTATCTTTAACCTCCTTGCCCTGCTGTCTAAGGCTGGCTAGGGGCAGCCCCGTCCCCCCCACTGTAGACAGATTTAAAAAGATGACTCATGGCCTCTGTAAACACAAAGATAACAGCATTTGGCCAGCGGAACAGATGTTTGAGAGGGCATCTTGCCCTCCGAAGGGCAACAGATACCATTGGTCTGCGTGAAAGATCAGCATCGCCCAGACCTGCTAGGAGAGACAGACTCTGACTGCAGAACTCCAAAGGTGATTTATTTTGAGTGGGTTTATGGTGCAGAAATTACACCTGGATGAAGTCCTCCAGGACTGCTTGCCATCGCTGGATAGAAGGGAAGCCGTACTAAAAATTACGTGTTATCTCAAACCACAGAAGAGTTCTGATCTCCTAGCAGAGCATTGAGAATTTTAATTCGTTCATTCAGTTGTTCAATTGTGGCACTTTGAAATAATCATGTTAAGATTAGCGATCATGCCTGTGTGTAAATAATACTTGTTTAATCCTTTAAAAAAAATTGTATACGTACTGTTTTTAGCTTTGAAATACTGTCTTTTAATTGTTGTAAGCCGCCTTGGGACCTTTTAAGGAGAAAGGCGGGGTAAAAATGTTTAAAATAAACAAATCTATAAGCTACTGTAACATGAAGTGTTAAAGTAAATCAACAAGAAACACAAAAGAAAACAAGATTTCAAAAAAACCCTTAATGTTTCACTGCAATATTTTAATGTAAACTTTCATGGAACATGTCAGCTTAATCAGTCATAAGAATCAAAATACAGAAACTACATTGTAAAGTATCCACACAGGACTCTAAGATAAAAGGGACAGTGATGTTTGGTTGAATTTCACACCTAGCCATGATTTAATAATACTTAAAGTAGAGTTTATTATATATAATAATCCATTTAGTAATAAATGGCTAGATGTGAAATGTAGCCAAATACCACTGTCCCTTTATTTCAGCTACTGCGGTAACAAATGTTGCATTAATTATTAGAAAATTTAACGAATACAGGTAAAGAATTAAACTTAGCACATTCTTTCCAAGCTTTAACTAAGAAGACAAGGGCCCTGTGTGCTTCAAGATGAAACTGAACTCGTGTTCCACAGAGATTCCGCCTCTCTGGCTCGTGGCAATGGAGGACGGGAGTGGGAATTTATCGATGTTTGGAAATCCAGAGATTTCCTGTTCCTTATCTGTGCCAAAGGGGGGGGGGGAGATGGAAACGTGCCGTTCTTAATCTTTGCTTTCTTCCCTTCATTTATAGTTAACAAGCACAAGCCATGGATTGAAACCACATACCACGGGATCGTTACCGAAAACGACAACACAGTCCTGCTCGACCCACCGTTAATAGCGCTGGATAAAGATGCTCCTCTCCGTTTCGCAGGTACGAGGGAGGCCTTGCTGTTGATTTGCTAAGGGCCGTGTCTCAGACAGCAGGAGAAACGGGGGCTACTTGTAATATTCCAATAATTGGTCAATGCATTTACTTGATGTCTCCCTTCTTTTTTTGTTTAAGTTGTGGTGCAGTTTCAGTTTCAATAGATAGGCAATGAATTGGAGAGGGGCGTCATCTGAGGATGGCGAAGAAAGGACAGCTCATCTTCAGGCAGGGCAGCATCTTCAGGCCGGAGCAGAGAGACAGACTCACGAACGCCAAGTTGCGAATGTAGCATTGGTACGTCCAGGGTGTGCCAGAGGAGAATCAGACTGTTCTGAATGGGCAGATAACCACCAAGGCAGTGCCGGACATAGAGAGATATGGTGTATCGTCCCATTAATGGGGAACCGCTGTGCAAATCCATCAAGTCCAGCAAGCTAATTCTTGCCACTGTAGTCAAGAATTTGGGATTTCTCCGTTATAGGAAAAACGGGTTAAGATGATTGGGGGCCCTGCTGGAAGAGTAGGATGCTATTACATTGTTGGGTTTAGTGGAGTCAGAAATCCATTCGTCTGCATGGATATTCTGAGAAGCAATAGCCTCCTTACATGTACTGTGCACCGATTTTGGTCTCTTGTTTTAGACTGAGCGGCAAACTTAAACCAGAAAGGTTTCAGCAGTGGGCCTTAGACAATTTGAGGATGAAGAGGTGGTTTTGTTCCATAATATTTTCTTAGCAGTCCAGGGACTGGATGAGGCCTCAAACAACAGGCAGGATGATTACTCCCCCTGTGTAGCTACTTCAGTGGGTTTCAAGGCCTGGAGTGTTCCCCTAATGTGGTGCCCTCCGGATGTCTTAGACTACATATTCTCATCATCTGTTGTTCAAAGCAACAGGAAGGCAGCAGGCCAGAGACAGTGAATGGGCACAGCATCACATATAAATGTCTAGCCTCCTTGTGGCTAAACTGCAGTACTGTGGTTAAGACTCTGCTGAAAACCTGAGTTTGGCACCAAGGGGACTCAGGGAGGTGGCTCAATGCTTGCCTGGCCTTTCCTCCTTTCAAGGTTAGTAAATTTAGTTCACAGGGGGCTGGAAGAGCCAAAATGTACCCTGCATAATTATCTTGTAAACTGCAAACTGCCCAGAGTGCTTTAACGAATATGGGGCGGTGTATAATCAACACATGTTATTCACCCGCCGTGGAAACCAAGGGCATGGGGGAGACTTTCAGAAATGACATTTTTGCTTGAAAATGGGGCACAGGCACGCCCCCCCTTAAAATGCACATGCACACACACAGACAGATGCACATGCGAACAAAATTTGTGGAGCCTGGAGTTTCAATTTTTTTTTTTCATATTTTCAGGGGTTGACGTGTTTTGGGTTGGTTCCAAGTAGAAGACCTACAACACACAAAGGTGGTGGTGGTTGTAATGGTTGTAAGGAGAATGATGTCGAACAAAGACCTTTACAGGTTGATATTGAAGGAACCTGCCCTAAAAAGAAAACAAAGCAGTTTGGTACTTAATGGCTTGAATCCTGGAAGAAGAGGCCTATCTTGTTTCACATTTAAGATGAGAAGCCTCACGGTGCCCGTTTGCGCATCCTTTTTTTAATTCCACTTCCTTGTTTTGCTTAAGTCTCTGCCAAGGGTCAGCCACTTGCCTGACAGCCAACTTTATTTAATGAAGGATATTAAAACAAAGCTCTCCCTCTCTTAGCCAGACAGCAGGAGACGAGGCACAAGGGACCGTTTTGGTGGCTGGAATCTTTTTTTTTTTAATTATTGTCATTAAACGTAAGCTTTTAATTAGAGGGTTGTCCGTGTCAATCTTTCGCTAGAAAAAGCCGTTTGGAGGATCGGGGGAGGGCCTCGGAAGGAAGGGAGGGAGGGAGGGAGGGAGGGAGGGAGGAAGGAAGGAAGGAAGGAAGGAAGGAAGGGAAAAGGTTTCAAGCTCGGAGTTCCAGCAGTAAATTTTTCCATTCGATCGATATGGGATGGCTCACTTGAGATCCTTTTTCAATATCGAAGAGTGTGTTCAATTCCGAGGGTGTTTCTCCGTTCCCCCCGATCGTATATTGCGATTGGGGGGGCGGCGGAATCTTTTCTCTGTCTTTTGCGCTGTCCGCATTGACCTGACTCCGGGACATTCACATCCCAACCAGTCTCTGAACCTGGGTGCGGCCTTCTTCGTGGGAAGAGTCTACAGAAAAGTCTTCCTGGTTTGAGGGTGGCCACGCTGCCTCTTAATTGGACAGCACGGGGCACCTCCATTGACCTGGTATAAGGTACAGATACCCATCCTTGGGAGGCTGCCATAGAGACAGAAAGCTAGATTAGCTTGTGGGATAGAGAGGGGCTGACGTAAGCACATTGTGGCCATCTAATCTCCTGTCAATCTGTGAGGGGTACGCTTGCGGGATGGCCATTTCCATCTCACAAGGAAGCTGTTTTCATCAAAGGGTCCATTTTACGGCAGAAATATTTCCCATTATCTCCAGTCGTAAAGCAGCCCTTTCTGGGTTGTAAATACTGTATAGGAGCAGGATTTGATTGGGCCTTTTTCAGTGTCCGTCTGCTTTTTCCTCAAAAAACTGGATTTTATTCTAATGTTTGCCTTTTTTTTCCCCCCAAGGGATTTTGACTGCACAGCCCTGGTAAAAATGTTTCACGCTGGTTAGTTACAGCAGGGAGATACGGATCACATCTTAAATGATGGCCTCTATGTCCAATTAGCATATGCAGAGCCGCAACAATGGCTTCATTTCAGTGGATCCCCCCCCCCCCTTTTTAAAGAAACTCCACACTTTCTCCTGCTGCTCAGAAATGTTTGTTTGGGTGAAAATTCCTGGCTTTTCTGCAGAACAGTGAGTGGCCAAACAAGCGCCGGGTACATGAAAGGCCAATGAAAGACTCTGACATGCTTGGAATTTGTCCGGCTAAATATTCTCACCACCACCACCACCACCCCCTTGCTGTGAGATGAGTTTGTCTGATGCCTACCATCCGGAGTTTCTGCTTCAGATACTCCAGGCCCTCTCTCCTTCAAGCATTTGAAATTATTTTCATTTGATCATGGATTTCGCATCAAAGCACAGGCTGGCCATTTTCTCAATCAAAGGTTTCCAGTGCCTTTAGTCTTATGCCCAGCTGATAACCCTCGGCCCACCCTCTCTGCAGTATTAGGGCTAAGCTAAAAATGGACTTGTAAATAAAACAGCCTAGTGGTTCTGCAGTCATTAACAAAGCCCCCAAAACATCTGGCATGCCATCTTGGTGCTACAGAAAAGGACGCCTCCTTTTCCTTTTTAAAATTTTGCCGCCCTGGGTGGTTTTTCACCCCTCCTGCCCCGCGATTTCTCATCAGAATGAAAATACCCGCGCGGGCTTAGGTTTCCTGTTTTGATTTGTGCTGCTGCTGGTTTTAATTCCCCTACAGATGTTGAAGGCATAAGGAGTACAGTATTATGGCATGGATTAAGTGTTGATGCTGTAAGGTCAAGGGAGCAAACGCTTGTCTTGTGGGGAAAGTTAGTGTTGCTGGGTCTAGTTTATACGCCTGTCCAAGTGGCCAAGAGCAGAATAGCCGCCCATGTGTTCCCCCCCCCCCAAGCAAAGCCGGGCACTACTGTCACATCAACACACTTTGATTTCCTCTCTCCTCTGCCACTGGGTTACCTCTAGGTTAATGCTGGTCTTAATGCTTTTATAGGAATGTTCATTTTATAGAGCTTGCAATGCTGGAGACCTCTGGGAGTTTAGATCTCCGGCTGCGGAGCCAGAAGTGGGGGGTTCGAATTCCCCCACTGGGCCTCCCTAGGATCCCTTCCTGTTCTGCAGTTCTAAGATGATGATGATTGGAACGTTCCTAGAGTTCCCTCAGACCCTAATGTAGCTAAATCTTTTAAAAGTCACCATTGCTAGCTTTATATCTTGTCTTTTAATGTCGTGAGCCACCTTGGGGCCTTTTTTTAAGCAGAGATATTTTAAATTCAGTGGACCCTTGACTTACAGACAGCTCGACTTGCAGACTTTTCGAGTTACAGACTTCTCTGGCCGCAAAATTTAGGTTTGACATGCAGCTGAAGAATCGACTTACAGACCAGAAAAATCCAAAACGGAACAAAAACAGCCGGTTACGGATTAACCGGTTTTCAATGCATTGTAGGTCAATGGAGACTCGACCTACAGACTTTCCAACCTGCGGCCACCGTTCCAATACGGATTAATTCCATAAGTAGAGGGTCCACTATAAATAGATAAATAAAACAGGGCTATTTAGGCATCAGATGCATCAAGACCTCCCCTGTTAATTAACATGCAGCTCTTTAAGCAAGCTGGTACTTGTTCAGTTTATAAATAACCTCCCTATATGTGTATCTATACCAAGTGAAGCGCTTTCTATTAATACTACATTTCATTGGTAAAGCAAAGCAGGGCAGCCTGGAAAGGGAGGTGCTACGGCAGCCCGCTTCTGCATTCGCAACCCTATGCCTTCGGAGAGCGGAAGGATGGACGACCGCCATTAATGAGCCAGGAGACCCGTGAACGGTCCCTCGGAAGCCTTCGTCCTCCCACAGAGACTCCCTCGGCAGCCCGCCAAGCTGAGATGCCCGAAGGCCACGGTTCGGCATGCGGCAAATGTGTGGTTGCCCACTTCGCACCCTGCCGAAGCCCTGGCCTGTTCATTGTCGGCAGCTGTACCTTCCCAGCCCTCGCTGGGGAAGAGCGGGGCCTCTTTCTGCCGCCCCTCGGTGGCTCGCTTTCCTGTAACAAGACACAGGAGGACGAGGCTGCAGCGTAAGGTGGAGAGCTAGAGCAAGGGGCAGGTGACCCGATTCGGGGGAGTTCTCGAGGGCAACATTCCAGTAGCGGATGGAGGATCAAAGGGAAAAGATGGAAGCATATTATTGCATGAAGCTTGTATTGCCAATAACCCAACCCTTAGGAGAGAGGCAAAACCTATGTAAACCTAGAATCACAGAGTAGTGGTTTTGGAAGAGCCAAAGGCCACCGGGTCCAACCCCCTGCTCAGTGCAGGAAACCAAATCAAAGCAAAACTGTCAGAAGGTGGTCTGTTGGTTCTCTTGAAGGCCTCCAGGATTGGAACGCTCACCCCCTCCCAAGGTCATTGGGTCCGTTGTCGTACTGCTCTAACAGTTAATTGTCTGCTCTAACGTACTGCAGATCCTCTGGGAAAGCCCAAGGAGGCTGGTCTCAGCCGTTAAGACCTAGTCTAGAACACTAGCCTTCAACTCATACTCCTTTGGCGATCAAGAAGGTTGGGGTAGCGTCATCTTCTGGCTCATGTCAGCAGACCAGCGCTCGGCGTAGGTTGTAAAAGAAAACGCTGTTGCCTTTGCTAAGGAAGAGGATTGTGTTTTTGCTCAGGTGGGTGTCAGGAGATGGGTTTGACACTCACAGGCCCCAAAACCTCGGTGAGCTGCTGATGAGGACAATCCTGCCAGGCCAGCACAGCCTGTCAGTCTTAAAGGTTCAGCACTGCAAGTTCAGGATAGCACCATGAACAGTAAGACATGATGGGCTGACTATAGGGAAATGACCTCATTGGACGTTCTTTCACCAGTATTTATTAAACTTGTTTGTTTGTTTGTTTTAGCAGTGGGACCTTTGCAAATTTATTTTGAAGCAAACTTTAAGATTTCTTAGAGGTATTGTTCAAGATGCATCGTTATTTAACTTTGTTTTAAAGATTTGTGGTTCATGTCAACTGTACAATCGACAAGGCAGCGAAAGGAGGAGGTAACGAACTATAATATTAGAGCGTTGTAAGGAGTAATGACTCCTTCCATCCACAGAACTGAGATCTGGCCTTTGATCTGCCTTGTAATTGCAGAAGCCAACCCCACATGTATGTTTACAATGGTGTCTGAACACGGCAGTCAGTTGGGGAGAGCTAAGAAACAAGGCAAAAGGTTTCGTTTCATTGCATTTGTAGGAGTTGACTATGAGATTTTGATTCTGTAAAAGAGGAAAAAAAATGTTCAGAGGTCTTCTGCGTCATGCCGACGTCTTTGACCTTTTCCTTATTTGCTCCCTTCTCTGCCTTTCCTGGATTTACTGACTTGGGTTTATCTTTTCTCCCTTTAGAGAGTTTTGAGGTGACCGTCACCAAAAAAGGTGATGAAGGGTTCATTCTCTCCCTTTTATGAGTATTAACCCACTAACTTTTGGTTATGAAATGGGGAATCAGCACTTAAACTGAAGATCCTGTCATGCTTTTATTTTATTTTATTTTTTACCTCGTTTTATTGTCCCAGTTTTCTTCCCCGCCTCACCCCACTCCTCTTCCTCTTAAAATATATGGATAGAAAATATTATGTAACAAACCCTGGGCTAGAAATATCGGTAAATCAGACATCCTTTTGAACAGTAGGGTAGTCATATTTAAATCATCCTTTAGGTTTAGTTATAAATCCAGACCAGTGTTTCCCAACCTGAGGGTTGTGACCAGTGTTTTCTGGGGGGTTGTTAGTCACCTTATAGCCCTTGTTTAATCATCACTTCCTTGACCTTTCAGAGGGGTATATTAAAAGTTAGTGTGTATGTGTAATTCTGAGAAACAGTTTGGGAATCGCTACTCTAGACAGAGATGTATAAATGCAGAGATGGATGGATGGATGGAAGAATGAAAGGATGGACGGATGGATGGAAGGAAGGAAGGAAGAATGAAAGGATGGATGGATGGATTAGAGAGAGAGAGAGACAGAACCTTTGAATTTACACAGTGAACCTTTGACTTCTATAGCACCCAGTAGCAATTCATAGCCTAGACCAGTGGTACCCAGATGTCCTTGGGGTAAAACTCCCAGAAGCCTTCACCGCTAGCTGTGTTGGCCAGGATTTTTGGGAGTTGTAGTCCAAGAACATCTGGAAGTCCAAGACTGGGAACCACCAGCCTAGAATGCATATCACTTTGGGTACCATTAAGAGGAGATGCTGTGGGCTAGTGAGGGTGTAACGTTCTTGATCTTGGAGTACCCTGCGGGCTTGTTCGCTCCACCGTCTCTTCTGCCCTTTCCAACCTTTGCCCCTGGTGTTGGGCTACATCACTCTGCTAATGGTGGTTAGTTTCCAAAAGGTGGTTAGTCTTGAAATGAGTTTGCAGATTCGGCTTTGAAACTCACCATGTTGACCATGAAGGCAGAGATGTCACCCTACACTAGGGTTAGCACTGAAAAAGTGCACTGAAAGAGGCAGATGATACTGATTACACCAATAAGTGGGGCTCTCTGACTCTCATGACTGTGGTTAGGATAGTAGAAAATCTGGTGTGTGAAGTTGCCATGTGGTTCAGGAGAAGCACCGCCAGTTTGACTCCACTGGAGCCTGTAAATAGATTCTGATTTAACACAGATAGTGCTGAGTTAGCTTGGAACTGTTGAAATGGATGCCTGAAAAGCTAGTATTTCTACCGTTTTCATTCAATAGTTCATTCTGATTCCCTGACTCTCTCTCTTTCTCTTTTTTTTAAAAAAAGCCAGGTACATTGCACAGGAAGACTTTTGTCCCTTCCAACCAATTGACAGAATTTTTGTGAATTACAGTGCTGAATCTTCTTTATATATTGTAAAGCTTTCCTTCCATCTTTTCCCCCACTTCCACCCCATGGACTTTGTAACTGCGCATTTTTAACCTTCTCCTCTGGTTCAAAGCCAACAAAGCCGCCCAGCTATTTCCTAGTAGCTTGGCGTAGAAGATGGCTGTACGCTCTTCTAAGCTCTTAACTCTTCTGCCCTACAGTTTCTTAAGTACTCCTGTGAAATGCCTGTCTGCATCTCTCTTTTCTCTGTATCTCTTTTTTGTATTCCTGCATGAAATGGATGCAAAGTTCGAAAAACCCGGTTGCCTGGAAAGCCAAATGTCGTATGCCTTTTAAATTTATTTTTTTCCCCCCAAATAAATAAATAAATAAACTTAAAAGTTCCCGGAAACTCACCCATCCTTAAAAGCACAATGCCTTCTTTGCTTTGTTCCACAGACCTTCACAAAAAAAAAATTATATCCAACAACCCCCAAAACCCTTGGCTGCAAAACTGTTCAGTGATGTGTGTCTTAAGTAAGAAAAAAAAATCAAGTCATGCAAATATATAAATGCTTTCATCAGCCTGGAATGACTAACGGGAGCTGCTTTGAATCCCTTTAGGTGAGATTTGTGGATTTAAAATTCACGGGCAGAATGTCCCCTTTGAAGCCGTGGTGGTGGACAAGACCACCGGGGAGGGCCTGATCCGATCCAAAGAGGAGCTAGACTGCGAGCTGCAGAAGGACTACACGTTCACCATCCAGGCCTACGACTGTGGGAAGGGACCCGATGGAGGCAACATGAAAAAATCCCACAAGTGAGTGCCGCCGCGTGGGTGGGAGAAAGGGGAAGTCCCGATGAAGTGTGTGTGGCTTTTCCTTTTTTCTTGATAGGATGTGGTTTCTACTTTCATTCCTCAATAAATGAAAAACAACCCACCATCCAGGCGGCGGTCTGGATATCATTAACAAGGCAGAAGGAGAGAAATTAAGAGGACTGGATGTCTGTTTCTCTGTTTCATCCTGCTTTTAATTGGGTTTACTGCCTTCCAAAAGCTGCTTGCTTGAAAGGAACATCGAAAGCAGTCTTATGGGAGGGTTAGAGCCAGACTGTATGGTTGCCTAGCCCGGTATTGGTAGCTCTGACTAGCAAGAGTGGCTTTCTACCTGATTCTTACTTTATGGCCTCTCGTACACTGTACAGTATCTGTGAGGGATCGGTTCCAAGCGCACATCATCAGTAGATGTTGGAAAAGTATGGGATGTTCTATATTGCATGGTCTCTGGTTCTCTGCAGTGGCCACTTCTGATAAATACACCGTGGAAATACATATAAATAGGTTGTTTTTTAATTTCATATTTTCTGTCAGTGGATAAGTGGATCAGCCGATCCCGATCCGGTGGATAGGGGGTCCTACTGTAGTTGCAGACCAAGTCAAACCACCTTTAGCTGCTAGAAAGAGACGAGGTTGGGTGCATTCTGGTGGTTGAAGTCACGCCTGAGTTCAGCGTCCAATCTCCCAGTACACCGAGGTCCTCCTCTGACTTACGAGGACACAGACACTGTAGGGCAGAGGTGGGCAAAGCATAGCCTTCCGGGGTTTTGCCAGGGTGTCATTCCCTGTCGTTCCTCAGGGTTCCTGTGCTGGCGGGGGGCAGATGGTGCTTGTGGTCCAACGACAGATGGAGGGCTGTGTTTGGCCCTTCCCTGCTCTCCAGATGCTCCAGGTTACAAATTGCATCACCTTTCAGACGGGCCATTGTTGAGTGGGGCTTCTGGGAACTGAATCCCAAACCATGTAGGCCAGTGGTTCCCAACCTTGGGTCACCCAGATGTTCTTGGACTACAACTCCCAGAAATCGTGGCCAGCCGAGCTCATGGTGAAGGCTTCTGGGAGTTGCAGTCCAAGCACATCTGGGAGGACCCAGGGCTGGGAATCACTGAATCTAGAAGGCAAAAGACAACCCCACCAACCACCACTGTTAAGCTCTGTAATATACAAGGGAGAGAGCTTAGTTTTGGCAAGGGTCTCTTCCTCCCTCGACTCACCCATGACGTGTCACAGCGTTTTCCTTCCTGTCCCCTGGCAAAGAGCCGTTCTGCCGTCAGGGCTGTCTTCTGCACTCTGGAGACGCTGAGCTAAGCGTTGTCTGTTGACAGAGAGCGGATGGTGAAACCAAGAAATGTGAAATATGTAATGGATCCTTTTGTCCACCGTTGAGTCCGCTAAAAAAAAAAGGAGTTTTGCTTAGAAGAAGAACTGGCACATTCATTAAGTTTGGAAGAACAAAACCAGTTTTCTTTCCAGATAATGTTTCTGCTTTCCTGACACTTGATCCTCCATTGATTTGATTTTTTTTTTGCTTTCTAATAAAGGGCACAATTTTTTTCTAATAACCTTCAACCACAAAGGAAAGCCAGTCTTCTGTTTCTTTACATGTTTTTCTACTAAACATTTAAGTTCTTGAGTTGGTGTCCTTCCTTCCATCATCAGCTCCTTCCTTCCTTCCATCCATCCATCCATCATCAGCTCCTTCCTTCCATCCATCATCAGCTCCTTCCTTCCTTCCATCCATCCATCCATCATCAGCTCCTTCCTTCCATCCATCATCAGCTCCTTCCTTCCATCATCAGCTCCTTCCTTCCATCCATACATCCATGCATCCATACATCCATCATCAGCTCCTTCCTTCCTTTCTTTCTTCCTCCCTCCCTCCCTCTGCCACAGGGAAAGGCTGCTGGGAAAACAGGTAGAAAGAGGGCAGGTAGTAATGGTAGTAATGTGAGGAGCAAATTCTGACCTGTATAGAATGCTAACCTTCTGGCCCTCGCAATCCTTTGACTGCAGCGAAAACACATGGGTGGCTTGTGGGGCGTTTCGACTGGGCTTGACCTTGATCACTGGCTGGTGTCTTTTGTTTTGTTTTGTTTCCAGAGCCACGGTCCACATCCAGGTGAACGATGTCAACGAGTACGCCCCGGTCTTTAAAGAGAAGTCCTACAAGGCAGCCGTGATCGAAGGGAAGCGCTCCGACACCATCCTGCGTGTGGAAGCCGTGGACGCCGACTGCTCCCCGCAGTTCAGCCAGATCTGCAGCTACGAAATCGTCACCCCCGACGTCCCCTTTGCCATAGACAAAGATGGTGAGGCAGACCAGAATAAGCACAGCCTCTTGGGGCTGGGAGATGTTCAGCCCAGATGCCAGTCTTTCCAGTTTCTGGAGTGTTTTTAAAGACGTTTTAAAGACCTCCTTACCAAAAGGAGGTTTTCGGATCCTCTTCCATAGAGCTGGCTTTTGGGATGGCTTTTCAGAGGTCCTCTGAGGACATTCTTCATGGCTGACCCCCTAATTTCATCACGCCTTCTTAGATGAGGAATATGGGCTAAGGCCAGCCCACCCTGCTGTCCCTATGGGACGCTTCTGCCACGGTTAGGATGACTGGGTTCTTAACAGAGACAATTAAACAATAGTAAAGGTAAAGGTTCCCTTTGACATTGAGTCCAGTCGTGTCTGACTCTAGGGCGCGGTGCTCATCCCTGTCTCCAAGCCCTAGAGCCGGTGTTTGTCTGTAGACAGTTTCCGTGGTCACGTGGCCAGCGTGACTAGACACGGAACGCCGTGACCTTCCCACCGTGGTGGTCCCTGTTTATCTACTCACATTTTTATATGCTTTCGAACGGCTAGGTTGGCAGGAATTAAACAATAGGTAACAGCAGATGCAGCTGTTTTGAAAAGATTTAATCTGCCGTAGTGAAGTCATCCGGTGTGTGAACTGGCCAGAAATTGTTATGAGCCATTAATTTGCCAATATTAATAATTATAGGTGAAAACAAAATAAAAATTAAGTGTAAAAAAAAGTCAAAAACAAGGTGGCACCTTAGAGACTATCTTTTATATTTTAATGTCAGCTTTTGTGAGCAAGTCCACTTCATCAGAGACCATGTTTTTGTCTTTTTTAACTCCTTATATATATATTGTTTTCGCCTATAATGCTTGCACAAACTAACATGGCTACCTTTTCTACACCTACAAATATTAATAATGGGATTTTTTAGAAATCAGGAAAAGATCATAAAATGCTGGATGACAGACTCTGTCATCAAAGAAGAATGGGTTGCTTATCCTTGTGTTTTGCCTTCGATTTACTCATAACGGCAAGATTCCGTCACCCCACAGCACTGTTTTCAAACTGGTTTGCTCTCACCCTCAGGTTACATTAAGAACACAGAGAAGCTGAACTACGGGAAGGAACACCAGTATAAGCTCACGGTCACAGCCTACGATTGCGGGAAGAAAAGAGCTGCAGAGGATGTGCTTGTGAAGGTCACTGTTAAGCCGACATGCAAGCCGGGCTGGCAGGGTTAGTACACTGCCCGACTCTTCCTCTTGCGCTGCTGATCCTCACGCTGCAGTCAAATACCTTTTTTCCCTTTTTCCTCCACATCACCCTTTCCTTTTGTGTTGTGTCTCTGTCACTCTCTCTGTCTCTGTCTCTCTGTCTCTGTCTCTCTCTCTCTATGTATCTATGTATATATCTATATCTATATCTATATCTATATCTATATCTATATCTGTCTGTCTGTCTGTCTGTCTGTCTTTCTATCTATCTATCTATCTATCTATCTATCTATCTATCTATCTATCTATCTATCTATCTATCTATCTATCTATCTATCTATCTATCTATCTATCTATCTATCTATCTATCTATCTATCTATCTATCTATCTATCTATCTATCTATCTATCTATAAAAATTTTTGTCTCTGTTTATATAAAATGTAATATGTAAGCCACTTGGGGAGCCTTTCCAGCTGCAGAGTGGACCACCTGTGTATGTTTAAGGAAATGCTTTTCAGACCTCAGGGGCTGCAAACCACATGGGACTTCCTTTTTTCCTTCCTCAATCCAGGCTGGAGCAAACGAATGGAATACGAACCCGGAACCGGGGCGCTTGCCCTTTTCCCTAATATCCATCTGGAGACTTGTGACGAGCCCATCACTTCCGTGCAGGCCACTGTTGAGCTAGAGACTAACCATATTGGGAAGGGTTGCGACCGAGACACTTACTCCGAGAAATCCCTCCAGCGGCTTTGCGGTAAGACCTTGTCTGGGGAGGGAGCGCCGCATCTTGCGTCTGGTCGCTTCTGCTTCCCTATTTTTGAATCCTGACTCGGCTTCCCCCACCGAGCTGTCAGAAGGGGCGAGCTGGAAAGGAACCTTTCCCTCTGTGTGGTCCACGCAAACCACATGTTGTGAAAATGGAAACCCATTCTGTGTGAAGGAGATGGAATTCTGCAATCTCTGGATGTTACGCGAGCTGAGCTCTCCCGATCTGGGTGCCTTCCAGATGCCCTGGCATTTTGTTTCCATCAACCTCAGCTAGGCATTCTGGGGGGTCAAAAGAAGCCACAGGGCTCCAGCTCCCGGCAGTCTTGACCATGAGCCAGGACGGCTCAGGATGAGGGGTACTAAATCCCACCCCCCAAAAAATCTACAGGGTACTTAGTGGGAAGAAATTACTGTAGCTCATTTCAAGTTTATTTCTCCAATTTCTTGTTCCTCACCTCACTTTGTTTAGGGCATCCCCTAAGCATTCAGTGCCTCAAATCATCTGCGGATAGTGCTTCCCAACCGTAGGCCCCAGAAATCCCGGCCAGCCCAGCTTGTGAAGCAGATCCCTCTACTCAGAGGTATTAGCCGACGGGTTAAATATCACGAGAGAGAATCTCTCTGCGGTTCTGTCCAGCTCAGCTCCAGCAGGAATTGAGAGCCCACTGCTGTTCCCGAGTTCTTTCTGTACAGGATGAGCCTTTGCTGAGCCCTCGACCCACAAAACCGAAACCATCCTCACGTCAGGGATGTTGCAGGTTCAGTGTTCTTCCGTGTTCGGTCGCAGGTGCTTCCTCCGGTACGGCTGAGCTCCTCCCGCCTCCCAGCAGCACCGCCAACTGGACCCTCGGCCTCCCGACAGACAACGGCCATGACAGCGACCAGGTCTTCGAGTTCAACGGCACGCAGGCCGTGAGGATCCCAGACAACGTGGTCACGGTTAACATGAAAGAGCCTTTCGTGATTTCGGTGTGGATGAGGCACGGGCCCGGGGTCAAGGAGAAAGAAGCCATCCTCTGCAACTCGGACAAGACAGGTTTGGGAAATGTATCCCCTTAAGAAGGGGGCTCTTGCCCTGTCCTGTGCCGGCCTCGAGCTGCTGGGGAAGCCACGGAATGTTCACAAACATTCCCTGGTGGGGAGGGCGAAGGAATCCGTGAGCACGTGGCTGCCTTGGCCGAAATGGAAAGAATGGCCTTCTCATTCTCTCTCACACTTGGTTGTTCATTACCCGCATGACTGTAGTCTGAAGTTGCAGTCTGCTTTGAGCTTGTGCTTTTTGAGAAAAGGTCCAGTTCTCCGCGTTAGCGGCTGTTGGATGCGTGGGTGTGGATGCTCGATCATTCTCTCTAGCAGGTGTCTCAATGTGTGATTCCTTGGTAAATTTGCCAAAGGAAATAACGAGTGCATGCAAAGACAGACCGTTTCTCCCCTCTTCCCCCCCCAACCTTCTTCTCACCTATGAGTAGCTTTCTGTGCGAATAGCATCATCAGTCCTTGAAGGTTTCATAATTTGGATGCTAATGAAGCACAAGAATTGTAGAGGCTGAAGCAAACCATTTTGAGTCAGAGAAAACTCCGCTCTCTTAAACCTTACAGGAGGGTTCTCTTCCTGCGTTTGATCACACACCGTTAGTAGGAAGCTCCGTCTTTTTAGAAGCAGTCGTGAGCCTTAAATAGCAAGTGCTGCTTCTATTAAACGGGGAAAAACATATGCTTTGTTTAGGACAAACTTAAGATGTTTCCCTGCGTTAAACAGAGAACATCTGGGATCCTGAAAATAATTGGGTTGGAAAAGTGAATGATCAAAATGCAAGTGAGTTATTATGAGGACCAGTCTTCCTTGTCACTGAGAATTTCATGCCCCAAAATAGATCTAGAGGAGCCGCATGGCGCGGTGGTTAAACTGCAGTACTGCAGCTAAAACTCTGCTCGCTACCTGCATTCTGTCCCAGGTAAGCCAGCTGGAGGTTCACTCAGCCTTCCACGCTTCAGAGGTCTGTAAACTGAGCACCCAGCTTGCTGGAGGGGGTGGTGGAGGCAGTGTGTAGCCTGCATAATTAAACTGGAAACTGCCCAGAGAGTGGTTTAGGCACTGTGGTATTAAATATATATCTATATACAGCATAGATTTCCCCCCTCATTTTATTAGTAGCAATTCAAAGATGTTTTCACGTGTACATTTATTTCCTACAGCGAGTCTCAACTTCTGAACGCTACCTTTTATGTTTCAGAAAACTCCTGAGCCCCATGGATGCCTGAACCAATGGTTATTGGATTTTTTTAAAAAATGTGTAATAAGGACTAGTTTCAGCATCCACTCTGTTTCAGATCATTCCCCAAATGGTAGTTTCATCCATCATAACGCCTTGGCCACTATCACAAGTCTATATGCGCGCAGCTGTCGCCTCCATCAAAAAAACGGGCCATTTATTTAATCCTTGCTTCAGCCCTGCTCTATTTTTTCTTATGGTCCTTTTGTGTAAAATTTAGGATGAGGAATGGTTTCACAAGAGGGCGTTTTTCACAAGTCCTGAAATGTCGGTTGTGGGTCATCCAACATATATATATATTGGATGATTTTATATATATTATATATATATATATAATCATTACTGCAGAACTGCCCTAAGGCAAAGTAATTCATTTCTCAGAAACCAATTCCATTTACTTCTTTTTATGTGACTTCCTTTGGTTGCAATGCAACCTTTTCCAAGCTGAGTCCCTCCAGACATTTGGGGGAGGAGGGGGGAACAAGACCAAACAACCTCCAACAGGAACGTCATGGAATCGTCGCCCGAAATATCTCGAGGGACGTAGGTTGGGGAAGGTGGCTGTAACAAGGCAGTTCAGACTGGTAGCAAAGGGAGTCTGATCCAGAGAGTCGCTCATGAGTGGTTTATTCTGGATGTCATAGCAAGAGGGCGAATGGTAACCTGCTTTGACTTCCTTTGCACAGATATGAATCGGCACCATTATTCTCTTTATGTGCACAACTGTCGACTCGTGTTTCTCTTCCGGCAAGACCCCTCCGAGGGGCAGAGTTACAAACCGGCAGAATTCCACTGGAAACTGAACCAGGTGGGTTTCCTGGGGTAGTTTTGGAGGTGCGGTGGGTTTTCCAAGTCGCCGCTTGATTCAAGGCTGTTCTTTTTGTTGTTGAGAATGCTCTTCCATTTCAAAAGGTATTTGATTACATAGGGTAGTTTCTAGGGAGGTTTTTTTATTTCTCAGAATACAAATCCCGTAATTCCCCATTCTGGGTATTCCATCTGACTGACACACACTTTACAGGCGCCTCAGTGTGGCTCGCCTGGGAGACTCGGCCTCAAGCTCGGCCTCGCTCCACCCAACTTCCTGTTCCTGCCCCAGTGCGAGCTGGGAACTTGCTTTCTGAACCGGAAGCTGTGCCCTTTAAAAAGCTTTTCTTCTCCTCCAGGTGTGCGATAAGGAATGGCACCACTACATCCTCAACGTGGAGTTTCCAGCCGTTACCTTGTACATGGATGGCGTTTCCGTCGATCCTTTCCCAGTGACGGAGGACTATCCGCTCCACCCCTCCAAATTAGAATCTCAGCTCGTGGTTGGAGCCTGCTGGCAAGGTAAAGGCATCCCGCCACTGCCTGTCTTGGTATCGGTGGCAGAAAGTTGCTTTCTTTCCTTCTTCGTCAAAGTTTCCTATATGTTCTTTTTTTAAAAAATTGCAGCCCATTCATTCTTTTAATGACCTGGACGGGCATCTATCTCTTTAGTGAGATTGCTTTAAAAAGACTGTGCACGGTTGGGAAAGAGAAATAATATCATCTGCATCCAACTTAGTTCCGTTGGATCAGTTAATTGCTGAATACTGCAGTAACCCGTCTTTAAACCCCGCCGATTCTGTGGCTGCGATCGCCGGTGAGGTTCAGAACACACTTTCAGCGTCTGTGTGTGTTTACACAGAAGCCAACCTGTGCTCCTCACCCCTCTTTCCTCATTATCTTGGGATGTTCATGACACCCGGGCCCTTGGCGCACATGCCCGCAATCTCTCGGCGGCACTGCTTTCAGGAATAGGACCAGCGATGGCGATGTTGAGAACGCTGGCAAAGAAAGAAGCATGCATTTTCCTGCACGAGGCCGTTTCAGTAGCCAAGACCCCAGGGAGTGGGGCATACAGAGCCCCTCTTATCTCTCCATATGTCAAAAGAGTCCTTTCGTCCTTTTCCCTGACTCTCCCGGTCCTGTTATTGGGTTCTCCAGGATTTTGCCGGACGTTTGTGCCTCTGCCCGGAGGTGGAAGGACTTGTTTGTTTGTTTATTTATTTATTTATTTTTGCTGCTCATGGCTAAAAAAAGCAATGCAGCAGCAGCATCAGGTTTTAACACGCGGAACCGGTTGGGAGAGCCGTTCCCTGGAGGAGGCTGCCTGGTGCTGAGTCACTGCCTCCAGCACCGCCGAAGCTTTTCCTTTTTGGCATCTGGAGAAAACGGATCCCAGGATCTGTCAGGAAGCAACGCGAAGGGATGGCCCCCGTGTTCCCTGCCCGGTTGCCCTTTTTTCCTTCCTTGTCTTTTAAGTCTTTTTTGTTGTTGTTGTTGTTGAAATTGCAACATGCCTTTTTATTTAAAGGTCTGCTACTTGTTTAAAAAAACAACCTAACCTCTGCCTATTCCCCCCACCCCAGACACCATTGAATTGGTTTTCTACTACAGTATTCTGTTTCTAACCTGAGCTGGAGGAGGGGATGGGGAGGAAAAAACAGTTTTTGGACCGCCGCGCCCTGGATCCCCCAGGCCAGCACAGCGACTGATCATGCTAGCCGGAGAGGGTCGGGCGTTTGTCATGGGAAAAGTTACTTTTCCCCCCCAGGCTTTTTAAATTTCCCACAAAGCTCTTGCCACAAGTCTGCAAAAATACAAAAACGGGTGATTCGTCCACCGGCCGTGTGCATCAAGGAGAACTTCAAGGTAGTGGCAGCCGTTGCCTGTCTTCATGGCACTGGTGCGACCTGCTATAAAATGCAGATGAATCATCTGCAGGGTCATCGTGAAGTGACGCCTCCTCCCGGTCTGGGAGTGGCCTTCATCGGGCAGTGCGCCCTCTGTGCCGTTTCATTCCTTGATGCCCAGCTGTTGGGGTTCATCGGTGGATTTTGGGTCGCCTTCCCCCACGGCTTCCATGGGGTTCCTCCGACGGGAAAGGCCACCCTGGGGCATCAGAGCGCCCCCTGCGGACTGCATTTGTTCTTCCTCGCGGAGGGATTCTTCTGGGGTTTTAGTTACGGAGCACAGAGAATAGAAGCAAGAAAAACATTCTCGTTGGGCCTGCTGAGGGAGGAGGGCACGGAGCCATAAACAAGGTCCAAAACGTTCAGCACGGTTGCAGCTGCAAAACCCGTTTCCGTTCTGTCTGAAGGGCATACGGTGTTCATGGCAGAGCTGGGAGGGGCCTCATGGGTCATCGGGGCCAGACCCCCTTGCTAAGGAGGGCCCGGTGGGGGAACCGAACACCCAGCCTCGGAAGCCCCATACCTCTTGGACGTCTTGGGATTGTTTTTGAAGGGGACGGGGGCAGGATTCAGTGGCAAAGGTTCCTCTCTGTCTCTCTCTCTCTCTCTCTCTCTCTCTCTCTCTCTCTCTCTCTCTCTGTGTGTGTGTGTGTGTGTGTGTGTGTGTGAGAGAGAGAGAGAGAGAGAGAGAGAGAGAGAGAGAGAGAGAGAGAGATCTCAGACAATTTGCAAAAAAAAGGGAAAGAGTTACGTGAATGCCGAGGCTTTGGGAAGCCACGTTGCTCTTTTTCCGAAAGGGAGCGTCTCCGTCTGGAGCAGAGCCCCGTCTGTTGTCCGGCGAGCCAGCCGGGCATCGGGGGAACAGAACCGTGGGAGTGTGTGTGTGTGTGTGGTGACCGTTCAGACCTCCAGGTCCTAATCGCCCCGTTCCTTCTCTTTCTTATCCCTGTTCTTTCTCTCTTGCCTTCTCTGCAGAGTTTACAGGAAATGAGAATGACACAGAAAAGGCCACCGAGACCCCTGCAGGTTGCTGGTGTTCTTGTGGGGGGACTATTTTTTTGGGGGAGGGTGGGGGGACAAGGGGGGGTGGTTGGAACGCTTTTGGGTTTAAAAACAAATCGATCTTTTCACTCCTAAGCCATGACATGCCTCACCTGACAGCATGAAACGCCAGCATTTTGGTTGCGGCCACGGGAGCGACATAATCACCACTGCTCGGCTTGTTTTCCTTCCATCTTTTATTTCTCATACGCTCACCTCTTTCTTTCTTTCTTTCTTTCTCAAACCTCCGTTTTGGGGATCACCACCGACTGCTGTTGTTAGGCAAGCTTTTATTTTAAAAAGGGGGGGGGGTTGGAGAAGCAGGGAACCCCGTCACTGAACTGAGGAAGAATCGGGTGTTTTAATTGCCGAGAGATCAATAACGAGCGGCAAGCAACATATTGCATCTCTCATCGTCCTCATGGCTTGGAAGGGCCGTGTCCTCCAAACCAGATTTGGAAGGGCTGAATTTTTGATAGATTTAGTGAAGAGGAGGGAAGGGGGAGCCAGGAGCTTCTTGCTGGTACGAGACCCGAGTGTCTGATTGAGCATCCAGTCGAACCCTTTCCTAGTTATAGATGTTTCTGGTTTTGTAGCAGTAGCTTGTCAGGTTTAACGTCTCCATTGAAGGAAGTTAAATGAGAGACTTTTGTTTGATTTTCAATTGCACCCTGCATAAAGCACTGCATAGGATGGGGAAAAAAGAGAAGTTTCTAATTACTTAACTCCCTGAACAGTGAAGTTGAAAAGTAGTTTTAGGGCACTTGTTAAAAGGTGGGAAGAAGAGCTGAATTTCTAAGAAGTCACCCAGTTAAAAAACTATATAGCACACATTAATTTCTGAGCCTGCCTAGATGAAATCTTCATAGATTTGCATATGAAAGCAGTTTTTTTTGGGGGGGGGATAGTTTTGCTGGTGGAGAAGAACAACTTAAACCTCACCTGGATTTTCTTGAGTTGAGAAAAATGGATCCAGGTCATTCCAGCTGCAGGTTTTTTTTTTCTATCTGGCTGGTGTCTGATGAATATGAAAATGAGGGACAGCTCTCCTCTTTTGAGTCCTAATCCACCCCCTTGTTTTCTCAATTGTGAAACCAAAGTTTGTCCCAGAGGAATTCTGCCGAGGCTAAACGTAGATCTAGAGTTGTGGGGTTGAGGCCTCCAACTCAGCCCTACGGCTGCAGCCCAGCCCTTCCCTCCGCGGCTCTTAAGACAACCAGGGGAAATTCCCTGATGGAGGAACAGTCACCCAACAGAGGAGCCCCTGGCGTGCAGGCGGGCAGCCCCGGGTCAAGGCTTAGCGTCTCCGGGTAGGGTTGGAAAACTCCGACGATCGTCTCCCAGTTGGAAAGCTCGTTGTCCTCCCTATGCGGTTGGACGGCAGCTTCCCGTGTCCCTTGCTGCGGGCTGTGCCAGCTAGAACCGAGGGGCGTTGCAGCCTGACAGCATCCGAAGGGCCCCCGAGGGGCTGGCCTCTTACGTACAAGAGCCGTACTGGACCAGCTGGCCCCATGCTCTGGTGTGTCGTAAGGCAGCTTCCTGTGCTCTCGTTTGGCTTGACTAAGGCAATTGGTGTTCCTTTCCTGTCCATAATCAGGAGGTCTGTTCTCTGTACGACAGCTGCAAAGTTGGCCTTGGTTTCTTTGGGGAGTCATGATCGTGATGAGAAAGTGTAGCCTGGGCGTCGGGACTGAGTTCGGGGGGGTCTTTCTGTCCCCCCCCACCCTCATTTCAAGAGCTGTGTTGCATGAGTGGATTTCTTTTTAAGTTCTCTCTCCGCCCACCCTCCATTGTGCTTGAACGGTAACTGCAAGGTCAATTCAGAAATGGGCCCGACTAACCTGCATGCCGGTTTTGAAGCAAGGAATGGCTCTAATACCGAAACGGCCACTCCTTCGGGCTCACGACGGCTCTTCTCCCATTGCCTCTGTTCAAGGTGGGGAGCTTCGCATGGCCCAGTTCTTTCACGGCAACCTGGCCGGCTTGATGATCCGCTCGGGTAAACTGGAGAACAAGAAGGTGATTGACTGCCTTTACACCTGCAAAGAAGGGCTGGAGCTACAGGCGGCCGATGGCGTCGGCAAAGGCTTGAAGGTAAGTTTGTGCGACGACGGAAGGACGACGGGTGCCAGGAAGCCAAGGGGCATCGGGTGTTATGTTCTCAATGTCTTCTCAGCCTTTTCACAAAAGGGAGCACGCTCTCTGCACATACTACCTAACGGAAGAATTGGGTGTTTAATTGCCGAAAGAGAAATAACAAGGAGATCAGGATTGCATCACTCATGGCCGAAGCGTTGCGTCCCTCTGATCCAAATTTGGAAGAGCTGAATACTTGATCGCCCATAGTTTTGCCTAGAGGGTTTTGTGTTTTTTTTGGTAGCTTTTATAATCTTGATATCTGGCAGCAAAGAACAGGAAGGAAGAGAAAAGGAGAGATTAAATGAATTATTCTTGCATGGGTTGAAACGTGAATGGAAAGCTCGTTGACTAGCAACACGAATTTGCCTCTGCCCTCAGTTATAAAATTTGTGCGGGTTTTTCCAGAGCTAGTGACGGGGGGCCACCCGGCCCTTGCAAAGCTCATTTTGATCAATGATCTTCGCTAGAGAATCAGTAGCACAGAACAAATGGCTCTCAACGCTTTGGGAGGCCCAATCTCTCTCTCTTTTCCCCTAATCCTCCGATTCCACTTCCTGGGTGGCCGTCTCACCCCTCTTGGCATGATTTCCAGATCCACGTGAACCCAAGCCAGTCAGCGTTGACTTTGGAAGGCGACGACATCGACCGGTTCGACAAAGCCATGCAACACATCTCCTACCTGAACTCGCGACAGTTCCCGACCCCTGGGATCCGCCGGATCAAAATCACTAGCACTGTGAAGTGAGTCCCCCCCCCCCGGCCACAGTGGCTAGCAGCCCATGTTCCCATGGCCAACCCGTCTCTTTAATGTCGCCTTTCCGCCTTGGGCCCTTTTAGGACGATGGTTCCTGACTGTGGGTCTCCCGGGTGTGTTCTTAGACTGCAACTCCCAGAAGCCTCCATCACCAGCTGTGCTGGCCAAGGGTTTCTGGGAGTTGCAGCCTAAGAACACACCTGGGTGACCCAAGGTTGGGAACCACGGCTTTAGGTGGTTTTTAAATATTTTAAAGCAATCAATGCAGCCCTGAGTAAAAGTTTCATTGTACAGTGGTGCCTCGTAAGGCGATGTCAATTCGATCCGCGAAAATCGGTCTTACAAAAACATCTTCTTGCAAAACGAAAAAGCCCATTGAAAGGCATTGAAAACCGGTTCAATGCGTTCCAATGGGCTGCAAACTCACCGTCCAGCGAAGATCCTCCATAGGGGCGGCCATTTTTGATGCCTGTAAAGCGGGGAATCCATCCTGAAAACACAGCGGGGAGCCATTTTGCACAGCGGGCGGCCATTTTAGAACTGCCGATCAGCTGTTTTTAAATCATCTTTTAGCGAAAAATCGGTTCCCGAAGCAAGGGACCGATCATCGCTAAGCGAATTTTCCCCATAGGGACATTGTTTTGTGATTGCAAAAGCGGTCGCAAAAACTTCATCGTAAAGCAGTTTCATCGTTTAACGAGGCAATCGTTAAGCAAGGCACCACTGTATATCTCTCTTCTCCTTCACCTTCCTCCACATAGTAGAACTCCAGCACGTTACTTTGGACACCAGTCATCATGAGTCTGGCTTATCTATTTTGATTATTTATTTCTTTAATTTGTATACCACCCACCTGGCTACCAGAGCCACTTGGTACAGAAAATAAAACAACCGTCAAGAGCAGTAAATTAAAATAATGGAGTGATACAAAAGAATAAACCTACACTAAACCTCATAAATTAGAAATGTTGAAAAGACAGCATGAAAAATAGCATTTGATAAAAACAATCTAGATCTCTTGACTTATTTAGAGTGATAGCGTGGGGCTGGTACACCCTGCTGGACTGCTCCCATCTGGTTGTCTATGGTCTGTCTCCATGGATTTTAAAAATATAATTATTATTATTTGGAGGAGCATCCAGAAGCCAAGCTGTCTTGTGGGGCCAGTCGGTTCTGGCTTGTGGCTTAGCTTGGCGTCTTCCGCAGGGCAACTCTGCCCTGTTGCTGTGCAAGAGAGGCAGAGGAGTGGAGTGGTTGGAGCGGGGCTGGCAGGCTGGTGGTTTGAAAAGAGGGGCCCCCTCGCCACTTGGGCAGGGCCATCCCAAGACACAGAGCCCTGCCCTTCTTCAGCTTTCGTCCTCTCGCCTTCGGCAGGTGCTCCGGCGACGACGCCTGCCTCTCCATCCCCTTCGTCGACGGGTACATCATGGTCCTGCAGCCGGAAGAGCCCAAAATCAGCCTCAGCGGCATCAACCACTTCGCCCGCTCGGCATCGGAGTTTGAGAGCCCCGAGGGGGTTTCCCTCTTCCCCGAACTCCGCATCATCAGCACCATCACCCGGGAGGTGGAGCCGGAGGGCGACGGGGAGGAGGACCCCACTGGTAACGAAATACAGGGTGCCAAACCAGGGGTGGGTGGGTGCGTGTGCACAAGAGCGCATTCCGATCAAACAGACTGGGATTCGAGGCGATCCAGAGACTGGGTATAGAGGAGGCAGAACGTGGAAAGATCCAACAGAAGTGCCGAAGACCCTTGTTTTTTCAGCTGAAGCTGCCTGGGGATTTGGGAGCCTCTGGATGCCTTCCCATGTCGCTAAACAATTCAGCCTCAGAGGGGAGAATTGTTGTGCCCCCAGAAGTCCCCAGAGCCACACCAAATGCTATTTGCAACCTTATCGTTGAGGCCTTCAGTCTCGCCCCCACCACCTGTGGGATGGGATTGTCCCGTCCTTTCTGAGTTTGGACAAAGGAACTGGTGGGTGTTTGTGGAAAATGGGGCAGAATTTTGGCTCCTGGACTCCTGCAGGTGCCAGCTCCTAATTTCAAGGTTCTAGTCCTCAGTTAAAACCTCCAGGGTAATGGGGAGAATTGCGTCTCTTTGCATCGCCTTTCGTTCCCTGCCCTCCTGATCCATTTCGCCTCTTCCCCCTTCCGGCAGTCCAAGAATCCTTGGTGTCCGAGGAGATCATGCACAACCTGGATACCTGCGAGGTCACCGTGGTGGGAGAGGAGCTCAACCAGGAGCAGGAGAGCCTGGAGGTCGACATGGCGCGGTTGCAGCAGAAGGGGATGGAGATGAGCAGCTCCAATCTGGGCATGATCATGACGGGTAAGGCCCTGCCCGCTTGGCATGCCGGGAATCGCAGCGCCACGTCAGCAAAATTAAGAGCTGAGCCATCCTGGGAGGCTGGCGGAGCGTGTCTCTGCATACCATCAGGGGGATAAGAGGTTTTTCCTGGGCCAGCGAGCATGCCGGAGACCAAAGAATAAGCTGTTGTGTTGAAAACGTGCCTCACAGAGAAGGCATCGATAGGGCTCTTAGCCGCCTGTCTCCTGCGTCTTGTTGGTGTCTGCATCAGAGCAAGCATGCAGCACCGTTGGGTGTGTTCGGAGCTGTGCGGTGATTAGGGAAAACATCAAGCAGCCCAGCAAGGGAGCCTACTTTGCTGGCAGAAACCTTTTCTGTTTCGTTCAGCCTCAGCAATAGAAAGCGGAGGACACAAGTCCACAAAGTTAACAGGAGGTGTTTACTGTTTCAGTAACCTCTGTGATATTCCGTATTGGCCCCTTGCATTTGGGAGACAAGACAGATCTGTAACGGTTAAATTAACTTGAAACGGAAAAGGCATCAAGTTTATCTGTCTTATTTGCTTGGTTGCTTTATGGGGGGGCTTTTTTAATAGAACGGATGCCCACAAAATGCCCCAGGTGTACCATCTCTGTTTCTCTCCTCCCCCCCCAGGGGTCGACACCATGGCCAGCTATGAGGAGGTTCTGCACCTGATCCGCTACCGGAACTGGCACGCGATCGCTCTGTTTGACCGCAAATTCAAACTGGTCTGTTCAGAGCTCAATGGGCGTTACGTCAGCAACGAGTTCAAAGTGGAGGTGCGTGAGCAAAGTTTTGCCTTTTTAGAGGGACTTCAAAGGACTGATAAGGGTACCCCAAGGAAGCAGGGCCAGGAACAGAAGAATCCAGTAATCAATGGGGCCCTATATTGTCAACTCTGATCAGCAGCAGCTCGCTAAAGTTATGGGGCAAAAAAATGTCTCTCAGTACTTGGTGCCTGAGATTCCAGGCAGCTGAAATGGAATTCTTTGCATTTATTAGCAGAGGGGTTCCTGTATCCATGGGGGATCAGTTCCAACTGCCCCAGCGGATGCTGAAAAACGGATAATAGCAAACATCATATGAATAGGAAACACTGTACACAGCATGGTCTCTGGCTCCTTCTAGTGGCCAGTTCTGGTAAATTCACTTTTAGAAATATTAGAAATATTTTGGACAAGTGAATCGGTGGATAGTGATCCTGTGGATAAGGGGCTCCTACTGTTTTATTTGTTACACTTACATGCCACATTTCCTCCAGAGTAGCTTAGCAGTGCAGAGCTTATTTTTTAACCCTTGGTTTTTTTCCCTTTCCCCTCCTCCTTGTCTCTCTCTCTCTCTCTCTCTCTTCCTCCTGCCTTTTGCCCCAAACGTCTGCGTCTCAGGTGAACGTGATCCACACCGCCAGCCCCATGGACCACGCCAGCCACATGGCCGCCCAGCAGCCCCAGTTTGTCCAGCCGGTCCACCATTCCTTTGTGGACCTCTCCGGCCACAACCTTGCCAACCCTCACCCAGGGTTTTCAGGTTCGGACTTCTTCTCTCTTGACCCACCCCCACGAGGTCCCCCGGGTCTCCTTTCCTTGTTCGTCCATTCGGGGGAGACCCACGGAAGGCTCACGATGGGCGTTTCCAGGGTCCTGCCTGGAGGAGGAAGAGGGCGGGCCGAGACATTCCGTGAATGATGCCTGAGCAACCTCGGATGGCGGGAAATAGGCGGCGGGGGGGGGAATTCACACCCCTTGATCTGGGCCTTTGTAAGCCAAGGCCCTTCTTTAAGAGGAAGGAAAGGAAGGGAGTCAACGTCTCCTCAAACTGCAAGGAAAAGTGAAGGATTCCCTGCCTGGAATGAGCCTCTATCCCAGGAGAGGGCCTGGCGTTTTACTCTTCCTTGATCCAGCCCCGTTTCTGGTGGCTTGACGTCCTCTTGAGTTTGTGGGCAAATGGGAGATTCACAGAACGGGGGGCTTGCCTCTGCCGTGGCCTCTCCCACCAGTTCTGCTCCAACCCCTGTGGGAATCCCCAAAATAGCCACGCCCATCTTGCCCACCGTTTTCACACACCCCCTTGTCATCTCCCTTTCCAGTGGTTCCCAGTACCGCCACGGTCGTCATTGTGGTTTGCGTCAGCTTCCTGGTGTTCATGATCATCCTGGGCGTGTTCCGGATCCGAGCCGCCCACCAGAGAACCATGCGGGACCAGGATTCCGGGAAGGAGAACGAGATGGACTGGGACGACTCCGCCTTGACCATCACGGTGAACCCGATGGAGGTAAGACTTCTGGGCTTCTCATCAGACTGCAGGAACCACAGGGGGATGTGGCTCGCAAGGCGTCTGAAAACCCCACGGGGGGCCAGGTGATCCCTCCAGGTGGGTCGGTTCGGCGCTTCGGACGCCAGCTGCCAACCCACCTCTTTAAGATGCGGAGCCCTGGGTGGCTTTGAACGAGAAACGTGGGGGTGGGGGAAGGGATTTCCCGGGGGGGGGTATGCATGTGTGTGCAAAGCTCCTCACCGTCTCTGTTTGAACAGACGTATGAAGACCAACACAGCAGCGAGGAGGAGGAGGAGGAAGAGGAGGAGAGCGAAGAGGGCGAGGAGGAAGACGACATCACCAGTGCCGAGTCCGAAAGCAGCGAGGAAGAGGAAGGCGAGCAGGAGGAAGACCAACAGAACGTTAACCGGCAGCAGCAGTTGGAGTGGGACGACTCAACGCTCACCTATTGATTCTTGCCCTTCCTGCCCTTCTCCGGTTCCCTTTGGGGTTGTTTTCTGTTCCGGGAGAGTCCGCCGATTGCCACTCCATCGCTCCTGAGGACCCCTGGCGTGAGGAAGTCACTCCAGCTGGTAGAGCTAGCCAACGACAACACACAAACACACCCACTGGCATCCACCCTCCGTCCCAATGTATCTCTGTCTGCTCCTTCCCTAGCTGGGTCCCTGGCGTGTACACACATGCACACACACACACACACACAACACTACACACCAAAAGAAGCCGTGACTCTTAGAACCCTACCAACCACCTCTTCTCCCTCCCTCATCTTGCAGTGACTGGATAGCTTTTACTTACGATTATTGTTGTTCTCGTTATTATTTACTTTGCAAAGGAATGGCCTTGTCTTCTCTCCTGGTGTCATCTCATTTAAGGAACACGACAGCTCCGTAGGTGGCACACAAGCTCGAATTTTTAAATCTGATTTTAATGATTGCTTTTTTGGGGGAGGCGGGGTTGGCCCGGTGCTATGCTTGGTTCCTCATCCTACTTTTCCCAGGGGGGAAAAAAGAGTAATCATGAATGCCAAAATCATTCAGTGACAAAGGGTTGACTCCTTTTAACTTGCTTTTGTTTCCTCCGTTCTGGGGGTGTGGTTTGTGGCTCATTTCATATCCCATGACCCTTTTTAAAAAACGATTTTTTTCTCTCCTTTCAGAATCTAGGTGCATGTGTAAAGTGGCAGAATGAGGTTACTATGTAGAAGATTAACAAACTTTTTAATATTTTGTAAATATATTGGGATTCTGTAATTATGTCACTTGTGGTAGTGAAAAAACGGGGGGGATGGGGTTCGGGTGGGAAGGGATAAACCATGCTAAGGTTTAAAAAAAAATCATGCAGCGTGATGTAGTGATAAGGTTATATATTTTTCCCCTTTCTTCCTTTCAAAAACCTGCCGCCAGAAGCATGGGACAAGTTTAGTTTACCGTTAGAGCCGCTAACGCTGATCTGGTAACACCGCGATCATCTTTTTTTTTTTTTTAACTCCAGCCCAACCTCTGTAGACAGCTTTTTGTCTTTTTTTAAATTCATATTTCTTTCATAGTGAAAAAAGGAAAAAGAAAACAATTTCACTGCAAGACTCTCTTTGGGCTTGACTGCCGGGTTTTGGGCTTCCAGGCTGGGCTTCGTTGGCTTTGGCGAAGGGTGGCTAGGTGGCTTGGACACACACACACACCGTACTTTTGTTGTGGTTTGTGAAAATGGAGGAGTCCCCGGGGGGGGCCTTGAGGCCGGGCCACTGCTGATCTTAAAACCTCCTGCTCAGATCGGGCCACTTCGCTGACTGTAGTGGGAGCGAATACGGTCCAGAAGCCCCCCGGGGTCTGCATCTTCTGGTCCTGAGACAGGCAAACGAGGGATAGCCGTCATTTGGGCGCGCTGCCTTGCCAGCATCATTCCTTCTAAAACACACCCACGTGTTTTTGTTGCAGCTGCTTGTACAGTAACTCGGGTGTTGGGGGTGGGCATGGGGGGGGCTGTCTTTGTTTACACTTAAGGTGCGTAATTTACTACTTTGGTTTTCAATGATTCCTGCTGACCTCGTGGGTCTGTTGCATTTTCTTCAAGCTGCCAGGTTTAGGGATGGGGTTTAGATGGGGGGGCTGGGGGGGCTGCGGGAAGGGACAGCCTGTAAATCACGCTTTGTCTGGGCTTTGGAGGGGCCACGAAGGTTTTTCCCTGAAAGCAAGTCAAGGCCCCTTGGGGGGGCGGTGGTGGTGGTGAGTTGCTAAGGCTTTTCAAGGGCCGGGTGGTTCTCTTCCCCCCCCTCCCTCAAACTTCTGTTTTAACATTTCCTTTGAGAGTGCTTCGCCTCTCCTGTCTCTGCTTTTCCAGCCGCCTCTACCAGGGTCTCTAGGGTGGGAAGTTTCGAGCTATATGGCTTTTTTCCCCACAGGGTTGCTAACTCAGCTCTGCTAAGCACTTGGGCTGGCATCGCCCTCACCCTACCAGCTGGCGCTCGGGCCAGTCCAAATGAGAGATCCGGAAACGTTGTTTGTTGGGGGGTGGGGTCAGGACATAAGGAATGGGGAGGAAGAGGGGCCCAGAGCTTGGCCACGCTGTGGTGGAAGAGAAGCGCTACATCCAGAATCTCTCCAAGCCTTCTGATCTCTAGCCGACAATTGTCTGCGTGCATCTGGAACCCGTGTATTCCAACCTGGGGTCCCCAGATGTTCTTCGGACTGCAATTCCCAGAAATCCTGGCCAGCAAAGCAAGTGGGGAAGGCTTCTGGGAGTTGGAGTCCAAACCCACCTACCCCACCCCAGGGACCCAAGGTTAGGAAAGCCCTGCCTTAGAAGGTCAAGGTGGACCGTGTTCATCTTAGCCGTGGCCCAGGGTGGTTGGTTGGCTCCTTAACCTTTGACCCTCTTTGTCAATTTCCATTCCCAGAATCCCCCCCCCTTTCAGCCTTACTGGCTGGGCCTTCTTGACCTCATACAAATGCTCTAGCAACTGAGTTTTTCTCTTATTTTAATTTCCTCGAAAGCTGGTCTCTAGAGTGCCTTTTACCATAGGATGGTTTTGGAAGCAAAGGGACATTGACCCCCCACCTCTTAAATCAGCTCATAGGGATCACCACCACCACCACCATCCCCGTTTATAACGGTAAAATCGCAGATTTCCAAAACAGGCAAGCAAAGCTGTTCTACTTTTACATGATAACGGCTAGTTTTAAGTTTAAAAAAAAAAACACACACACAGACCCTGGGAATATGTTTAACTTGTCTCCCAAGTTTTCCTGTTTTACTGTCCCTGTGTAGAATATTCTAACCCAACCTCCTTTTTCCATGATACCATCACTGTACCAACTGTATTTTAGAGACTGTAAACTTTTATCATCTCTCTCTCTCTCTCTCTTAAATGCTAATGCTGACGGTTGTGAACTTTTCTTTTCCTGATGCAGTTTGTAGCCATCATGGGTCTAACATTTCAGATGTGTATATTGTTAAATAGGTCAAGTTTGGGAAAACCTGAGCTACAATAAATTTCTGGATCTAAAAACAAAAGTAGTTCTACTCTTTTCTCTTTTGAAGCTTTGCTGAGCCTGTATAGAAATAGAGCATTTCTCGTTACTCTCACTTCTGTGATTAGGTATTTGTGACTACAGTTCTCATTACTAGCCTCCAAGGACCTCTTAAGTTATTCTGTCCACCCTTCCCAGAACGATTTTGTACCATTAGATTAAATTCTGTTTTGAAAAGATGGCCTATGTGTGGAAAGGTATTGCTTGAGCATGGAAATGTCAGCTGGTTATCTGGCCACAACCAGATAACCAGCTGACAACTGTTGTTCTACTTCCACAGGCTTTGGAGAAGTCATTTTGCTAAAAAAATAAGAAGACTTGAACGCGATGACCAAATATATCTATATTTGCACCTCCGACAAACACTTAAAATTGTTATGTAAACATTTGTAAATGGAATTCTTTGGCTTAAACAGTACAGTGTCAGCTTATATCTAGTACCTCCGTTCAGTGCCACTTTCGCAGATCTTGGCAAAATATTTACATTTAAAAAAACTGACCATACTTCTGCTTTGTAAAGCACCGATTGTAGCTCCCAAGTGAGTCCGTTGTGATCTTGGCCTATCGGATAACACGAAAAGACAGCTACTTCTGATAATCTGTATCTCCCATCCTGGCATGTCCAGAAATCTAGCGAAAACTTTTGACATCTGTCCCATTTTACCTTTTGACTGTTTCGTGCTATGAACCTTAAAAGAAAATCTGTCCAGCCTTTAAGTGGCGACTAAAACATTGTCAACTGGAAACCTCCCCCACCACCACCACTGTGACCTGGCTGAGCAAATTCAAGTTACACACTTCTACTAAAACGCTTTACGGATGTTTGTGTTTACAGATTCTCCCCTGAACAGGCAGGAACAACTTTGGGGGGAATTCTGACGCTACAAAAATGCAGCGAAAAAGCATACAGAGACGAGAGTCCAGGAGGTAGTTTTAAAGAGGAAAGGTGTCTACTTTTCAAACGGCAATCAATGTATGCTGGCGTTCCTAATCTCTTGGGGAGCTCACGGGAGTTGTCGTTCAGCACAACTGGCAGATTTTGGCTTTTAAGACTTGTTTGGTTCCAGGTCTCAGTAGCTATGGGCAATGTGGTTTGTCTGCTTTTTGACCGATCTCTTGAGTGACAACCACGAGTCATAACAGTGAACTCACACAGTATCTGTATCATTTCTGGCTAATTTTAGAAAGAAATATGAAAGACGAACACAGGTACCATTACAAATCCTCCTTTTTCTGTCCTTTAAAGCAGCGGTCCCCAACTTTTTTGGGACCGCGGACCGGCTGAGCCTCGGAGGAAGGTGGAGGAGTGCTCACGCTGGGACGCACGCGCGTGTGCAAAACAGCTGTGGGGAGGAGGGGCAGGAGGTCTGTCTCTGCGCCCCGGTCCAGCTCAGGCCATGGACCAGCACCGGGCCGCAGACCACGGGTTGACAACCTCTGCTTTAAAGAGACCGGCTCTTTTTTTGGGCCTGGAGGTTTTCCACACGACCAGCAAACAAACATCAAACACGTCCACTCTATCGCTATAAAACATTTCACATACACACCGCAGAAAGTCATTCTTCAAAAGCAGGCGGCTGCAGACAAAGGGCGAACCAACTGTTCTGTTAGCTCTCTTTCTTCCTGCGTAGGTAGCCAGGCCAAGGGCCGACCCTGTCCCGAACTCGCAGCTCCGAGCAAAAAGACATTCCAGGGCACCGTCTCGGAACACTATCCTCTGCAGTCGGGTGGGCGTTACGGGTTGCCTCCCAGCAGAGGAGAAGCTCCCCACCTGGCCGCTTCAGGCTAACAGGCAAAAAAGAGAGAGGTAAACCTGTCTTCAAACCATCCCTCTGCAGGACGAAGGGGCTCAGCTACTGCCGATTGTCTTTGGAAACATTGTGGGCCAGCCAGTTCACTTTGGTTTTCCAGCTTTCCCGCAAGGCTTCGTTAAACTTGAGCTGGAATTGTTTCCTGGCCTCTTCGTCGGTCTTCCCTAAGGCCAGCGAGTCCTAAAGGGAGGTGGTGGGAGGCTTAAGTTAGAGAAAAGGAAGGGCGAAGGTGTGCCTTGTCTAGAGAGGCATAGGTTTGTGGATGGCATGCACTGTGTACAGGGGCTGGCAAATCCAGCCCCAGCACCTCTGGAGACGATGGTAGCACGTATTTGCCCCCCACAGTTTGAAGAGCTGTAATTTAATCGGTGCAGGTATTAATGCTGCTCTTGGGTGGGTGGGTGCATGTGGGATTATGATTCTTTGCTCCAAGTTCTGTACCGCTTCTTAAATTTTACAATTATCTTGAAACAGTGTGGAAAGGCTTTCTAAGGTTCGAACTGCTTCGAAAAACATTAAAATGCCAACCTTACTACACAGCATATTAAATCCTCAGTTAAAACCTTCCGGAGCTCAGATATTTTAAATCAGAAGCTCAAGACCAAAGAGAAATGAACCGAGACATATGTAAATGCCTGCGTAGGCAAGTAACTGTCCACCGCTGGCATTTTTCGTCCCCATTTCTCTCTCTCTGTTTCTCACCTTAAGGTACTGGATGTCTTTGGAACAGCTCAGTTCCGGCAGTCCAGCTGCTTTCATTAGTGCAAAGAGGTGCAGGAAGAGGAGGCCGTGGCACCGCAGGATCATGTAGGCTGTTTCACAGTACCCTCGGAATCTGTGGGAGAGGCGAGCGAGCGTCAAAAGGGAAACGGCGCTGGGAACTATAGCGCTGTCCGTCACTCAAACTCGGCAAAAGAAGGACTCGAGAGCCGAACGCTTACCGTTCAAACTTCTCGCTGTTGTTTGTTTTCCCTTGCTGGATCACGTGGACAAAATCATACGTCAAGATGAAAGGAACCCGCTCACGGTTGATTCCGAATTTCGTCTTGAAGTTTCCCAGGAAGTGGCCGAAATCAATGTGGAACAGCTAAAAAGCAACATTAGGAGGGGGTTGAGTATGGATAACGTGCCCATCGCTTAAGAGCTATTTTGGCTTCCGCCCAGATTTTTTTCATTTGAGCCACCTTCTTTAAAAATGGCCAGGAAAACTAAGAAAGCCTCTTACAAGGCAGCATTTTCTGCTGGGTTTTCATGTTTTTAAAAATAAGGCGACATGTTCTGCCAGACCTTTGTAAACTACACAAAGATCTAGGTCGTTCTGCATAATTGTTTCTGCTTTTATTTTTTTTAAAAGGCTATTTTATCTTTTTCATTCTATATCTGATCATCCTTGAGGAACAGCCAGAAGACTGGCAAATGCCGAATCCATGCAGATTTTATATCTCCTCTCTGTTTCCAAGTACAGTTCAAACTTAAAACACAGCGCAATGTGGTGTTTCCTGGGCAAGTTTTAGTGGCCAGGAGGGGAAGGTCTGGCTGATGGGAATGGCCATCCCATAACCTCTGGAAGGACACACCTGCACAGGGTGGGTTCAAAGGTTAAAGACACCGTGGTGTCACTCCCACAAAGGCACTCCAGGTTCTACTTGGCCCCGATCCCTCCGTACCTGGCCGTTCTCCCGGATCATGATGTTGTCACTGTGACGGTCACCGATCCCCAGCACGTACGTGGCCACGCAGTATCCGGCGCAGGAGAGCGTGAATTCCTCGATGGCTCGGTCAAGAGCCTCGCTACGAAAGACCGGGGAGAAAAGCACAGAATAAATCTGCACCCCATTTTAACTCCTCTGAAGACCACATGGCAGGAATCAGCTAGGGAGGGGCCTGCTCCACGGTGGCCCCTTCCAGCACAGTCATCTTTGCCGAGACTGCAAAACAGTAGGCCCACGGAGGAGGAGGATAAGCCCCAGAAAAGCCTACAAGCCGTCTGAGAACCTACCCAGGATTCTTGGATTTTAGCCAGTTCAAAAGGGCATCCTTGTTGAAGGCGGCGGTGGCCGCCATATTGCTTTTGTTGAGTTGGATGTTGGCGATGGTGTCCGAGTTCATGACCACCTCGATCAGCCCCGTCTTGTCTCCCGTGGAAAGGCAGCCATAAGGGGTCATTCTGTGGAAGACAGAGAGGCAGATGGGACCCCACCAAGACTCATTAAGAAGGCGGGTGGCCCCAAGGAGCCGAAGTCAGAGGTATGGCTCAAGACAGGATAGGGAATCCAGATCTGAAGGCGCAAACGGGGCTCAGAGGAAGGTGAATGAATGCATTTTATTTTCATTTTATTTTGCATATATTGTACACCAGGTCGCTGGGGAGCCTCAAGATAGGTTCAGTTTTAAAACAAGATCAAATAACATAAATTAACCTTTTAAATAAAGGCAAGTCATGGGCCGAGACCCAAGGGAGAAAATCGTAAGAAGCCGAGCAGGAAGCTGAAGGAGTCTTATTCTGCAAAAGACAATCAGTTCAAAAGACGAGGGTTACACCTTTATAAGGCCTGCTGAAGAGGGATTGGCTGCCCATGTCAGGTGACGGAATGTTCAGACACCCGCCTGGGAGTGCTCGGTTCTACCACTCTCCCCCCCCCCCACTGGGTCCAGGAGAGGGTCAATTTAACATTAAACAGAAATGTTTAGTGTTAAATTGACCCTCTCCAAGACCCAGGGGCCAAAGCTTTCCCACCTCTCTTTGGGGTAGGTTCCTCTAACTGGCGCCTAGTTCCTGACCTGTCCCAAGACGACCAACCCACCTCAGGTCTAGGCCTTCTTTCTTCCACAAGATATCCATGAGCTGGATCATTTGCAGGGTCAACATATCCTGACGAAGGTCTGTAACGATAATGAAAGGCAAGCCCATTTCACCCTTTATTTATAAACTCAGCTTTTCTCTGTCTGATCAGAGACACAATGACATTAAGACGGCAACTTTTGCCTTGGCCTGTTTTTTGGGGGGGGGGGCCAAGTCCACACGGAGGCGATCGCTTCGCATATTTGGGTACGAAGGTGCCCCCACTGACTGCGGAGAAAAAAGCTGATTTTGCAGGTCTGAAAGCCCTCTTAGGAAAGCCTGTGGGGGGGCTTGAACAAAGAAACCACGTGTTTCCCTTTGCCCCTTTGAAAACAGGCATTTGTCCCACGGATAGATTTTAATTGATTAATCAACTTTGAAAGTCATTGGGTTGCAGCTGGATGTAGTTATGACGCATTAAACCCACCAGCCAGCGAGTGCAAGATGGGGGCCTGAAACAGCCACGCTCACGAAATCCACACGAAGACCAAAAAAGCTGGCCTGTGAACCTCTGGCCAAAATGATGGGGGGGGGGGAATTTCTCTGTTTCTTTTCCCCAAAGCTACCCCAAAGCTTTCTCCCATGCCCAGCTTGTGGAAGAGTTCTGTGGGAACCAAAAGCTGGCCGGTTTGCGACGGTTTGGTCATCCAACAAGGATATTGCCCATCATTATATGTGAACTTTTGCATGACATCCACACAGTCTTTTTTCCTTCGTGTTTTTTTTTTAATGGTTAACACGTTCCTTCGAAATTCTGCTCAAAACCGGCCGGCTTTCCTCCAGGGATGGCTTTCGAAGGCTCCCCCACCGAGCGCCTGCACCCTACACGCGGAAGTCATACCAAAGTGCACAAAACTTTTCCAGATAATTGGGTGGGGGGAGAGAGAGAGAGAAATAAATGAGAGCTTTTCCAGCTATAAAGGGACCGTGTGAAGCACTTGGGCCCATACGAGAGGTTCAGACCAAGCCCCCTCCCTCCACCGGCGGGGGGGGGGAAGAGAGACGCTTACCATCTCCGTTCTTGAAGATGACACCCACGGTGCTTCCCCCCATCTCCTCGTTATTAAAAACGATCCACAGGGGCTTCATCTTTGAGTCCATGAAAGTGCAAAGGTCCACGCTGGAAGTCAAACACAAACACCAGTCTTATTTAAAATAAGGTCTCAGTCCATCCAGAAACACAAGTTTTGGCTTGCAGGTGAACCATGATGCAAATAAAGGATTTTTTTTTCCTTTCACAACAATAAAATACTGGGAGTCAGAATACTGAGCCATGAAACCCAGCATCCTCTGCCTCAGGATTACAAAGCACAGTGAAACAGCGGTATCCATAGGGGATCGGGTTCCCCTTCCACCCCACCCCTGCGGACGCTGAAGAAGACAGACCTATCAAAGGCACTACAATGGTGTCCGGCTTCCTCTAGTGGCCAGTTTTGGTAAATAAACTCTGGATATACGTGTCAATACATATTTCAGGGGGGCGTCATTTAGTATTTTCAGGCAGTGGATAAATGAATCAGTGGATATGGATCCGCAGATTAGGGGGGTCCTGTTTTTTGTGGAGGAGTAACCCATTAATACACCCCATCAGATGGAAACCCCCTCCAAAAAAACCCCACCAGCGACGGCTCTGCCAGAAACAGGGAAGCATCCACCATCATCATCCCCACCTCCCGGGTGCAAGGCAGCCCCCCTCACCTCACTTTGGCCAGAATGACGCTGGGGTTTAAGGGGGACTGGAGGTTGGAGAGGGCTTCGAGGTAAGTCTCTTGGCGCATACAGGTGTGCATAAACTCCTTAGTTTGAGGCTTGGTGTTCTTCTGGGCGCTGGCTTTGATGATGTCGCTCAAGGCTTTCATCTTGTTGAGGGCTTCGATCTGGAAATCCACGGCACATAGAAAAAAAATTGGTCAATTGGTGCACATGCGCACACACCCGTAAGCATGGAGGAAGTAGGAAAACCCTCTCCAGTGTGAGGGGGAGACACCCAGGTGAGAACGACGGGGCGGTTAGAAAGAGCCTCCACCACTCATGGCAGTGTAGCTTAGGGTCTAATTATTAAGAGGCTGGGGAGCTTGGAATCCGCCTCGTTACAGCCCCAAACCCGCCCTTACCTGTTTCATCAGCGCTTTCATGTGGTGGATGCTGCCTCGGCAATAAGCTTCCAGGATCAAACCAAACTTTACGGAGACAGAAGGCACGTGCATTTCTGATCTTCAAGACGTGGGTCAAAGAGAGAAGGAAAGTTGCGGGGGGTAAAAAAAATGAGCCTAAAGGAGAAGGCTAGATCAACTTTTCCTTGTTCAGGGGGAAAGATGGCGGCCAGAAAATGGCCATCAGTTTAGGGGCAAAGTAAATGGGGAGTTAGAATGTACGACTTCCTGTTTTGTTTGGGGAGGAAAATAAAATAAAATACAATTCCAGGGAGAGCAGTTTTGATCAGAGTGCTGTGGGTCGGAGGCTCCCCTCTTGCTATTAGTAGGTATAAATGGACCAAGAAAAAAGAAGCCATTTCTTTATCGCTATGTCTACTTTGGTTTTTAAACGGCTTAAAAATCGAATTAACGCAGCCTGCTCATAGCTATTACGATCATTCCCAGGCATTATTGGACTTCCGCTCCACCTTGTAGGACCAAGGAGCGAAGAATTCTGAAATCTGAAGTCTTCACAAGATGCGGAGACCCCAGTTGTGAGAAATGACTGGGCCTGTTGTAAAGGAAGGAGTCTCCAGAGTCCATGGCAGTGTACCTTAGGACCTAAGAGGACGAACAAGACAGGCGGAAGGACAGTGCGTGGTCTTTTCTTTATGGAGGTGCGATTCCCAAGCTTTGTCTGCGAGGGCGAGGAACTATTGGGTGGGATTGAAACTCTGCACGTGTTTTAATCGGGGCCAAGAAGGGTCAGCCTCGTTGCCCCGGAAGCTTTTCTCTTACCTGAGGTGCCAGAAAAGGAAGTGGCCTATTTTGCGATTCGACAAGGCCCGGTCCAAGAGGAACCTGGTCAATTCACAGTCGAAATACGATTCGTATTTCAGCACCTGGACCAGCTGCAGGAGGTACTGAAACAGCTCAGCATCTCTACAGCAGGAGAATTAAAGAAGGGCACATGAGCCGATGGCAGGAGGACTGGTTTTAGCCAAACCCCCACTCCCCAGACTGGGGATAATGGGAGCTGTTGTCCAACTGAATAATAGATCTTTTTTAAAAAAAATACTTATTAAATCATTGTATCTGTATTAGAGCTCGGCCACCCCTCAATTAACCATGATATAAGGAGCTCCGGATTGTGTACAATTGTGGGTTGGTTTGTTTTTTTTTAATTACGTGGCCTTGTTTGATACGACTTTTCCTTCCGTAAGCTCAATAGCTCTTTGCTCCACTTTTATCATCACGGCAAACCCTGCGACGTAGGTTGGGGGAAGAAAAGAGTAGGTCTGGCTGAAGGTTGCCCATTGACGTCACAGCCTAGCGAGGACTCGAACTCAGATCTCTCTCGCCTCTCCAGCCAATGCTCTATAACCCCTGTGTGACACACGCACCCCCTTCATCATCTCCCCTACCGCCTGCCCGATGGGGCCCACTCAAAACGCTCGCCGCGTTTTACTCACGTCAGCTTTTTCAGCGAGTTGACTGTAAAGGAACCCACGTAGCGGTCGGGGAAGCTGAAATCTAGCAGCTCAAGGGCACTGAGAACCGGCAGTTCAGGCCACGATTGAAGCAAGTGAATCATCTGTAAACAAAGGGATGAGGATCTGCCGGAACTGGAAGCATCTTACCGGTTGGGTGTCCGCCGTTCCTGATTTCTACCTACAGAAGCCTCCCTTTGCATCCTCTGCAGTTTGGCACCTTCGCGGAATTTGTTTGAAGCTAGGTTTTCTAGTCCTCATGATGCACCGACCTGCTTAAGACACCTAAGGACTAGCCCCGGAGGTTCCAACTGAGACCCCTCTCACCTGAGCAACGTCTTCGTGTTTATTCCACTTGGTGACCACCAGCAGCTTTGCCAGCGCCCCGGGGTAGTGGTCTCGGATCTGTTGCCTCATCTTCCACATGAGGTCCTTCTCATGCTCATACAGCTCGGTATGGGATCTGCGTTCCAGGATCTCCCGCAGCTGTTGCATCTGCGCAGGAGGGTAAGCACAGGAGAACAGTTCCCATGACAAAGACAAAAAACAACAACAACCAAAAACAGGTTCTTTTCCTTCAGAAGTTGTCTAGTTAAGCAATTCTGTGCTGAGGGAATTCTATAACTATCCTGTCCTTAAATAATAATAATGGAAGGGTCGAACTACATACAGCATATAAAATGCTAAAAGGCATTAAGATTTCCAAAGACTGAGCTCCGAGCCTCTCTTCCACTCTTGAAGGCGGCAGGAAGAGAGGACACCCAAATGTGAGATGGACTGAGGCCACAAAGGAAGCCACGACTTTGGGTTTGCAAGAGCAGAGCAGGGCTGCTAATAATAAGGTATTTTGGAGGTCCCTCGTTCATAGGGTCGCTGGGAGGTGGGGGCGGAAGCCACTCGATGATACATAAGAACGCGTCACCTCTTCTGGGTCTTCCAACCCATAGCTGGGAGAGGGTTCGTTCCTTCCTTGCTCCAGGATCTGAAACACAGAAAAGACCCAACTGAGAAGCAGCCCTCTGAACAAGGGTTGCCCGTTTGTTGATCCACGCACAGGCTCGCCCCTCCCCTGATCAGTCTGGAAATAAGTAAAGGAAGTTGTTTATTCCTGAGTCACATCTTCAGTCCACACGGCCTAAGAGCCGCCCACCCAGATTTCAGGCAGGGGTTATTCTCTGTTCAAACCAGTCTCGAACATCTGCTTACAACAAACAGCATGCTCTCATAATAACCCTGAGCTAAAAAGAAGTGAAGTTCCTAGTCCTCAGGATTTTGGAATAACATTCTGATTTAAACAGGTCTGGAAAGGTGGTCATAAGTCAAGTTATCAGCAGTGAGTTGGAAGATTCAGATGGGTCTTTCTAAGTTCTGCTATCCAGTAGCTAACCCCCTTGGGAGATTATTTCGAAAAAATAACCTCCACATCGCCTCATATTTTTGAGAACAGGCCTTCCCTGGGAGCTTCCAAATACAGTGGTGCCTCACTTGACGACATAAATTCATTCCAGCGAAATCGCTGTAGAGCGAAATTGTCGTCAAACGAAATAAAAAACCCATTGAAACGCATTGAAAACCCTTCAATGCGTTCCAATGGGTTGAATACCTGCTCGTCGAGCAAAGATCCTCCATACGGCGGCCATTTTTTGGTGCCTGTAATGCGAGGAATCTGTCCCTGACACAGCGGGGAGCCATTTTCTTCAGCCGGCGGCCATTTTGAAACCCAACGGATCATCGCCAAGCGAAAAAAACCCATCTAAACATCGTGAAGTGATCGCAAAAACTTCAGTGTTAAGCGGATTCGTCGTAGAGCAGGGTAATTGTCCAGCGGGGCACATCTGTATGCTGAATGGCACAATCCTCCTCGTTTCCAACCAGCAAAAAAATTCACCCTTTAATTAAAGACTTCCACATTTAGCAAACGCAGCCAATTGGGGCAGATTTTGGAAGCTAAGAAGGGTCAGGCCTGGTTCAAACCAGGTTTGGAGACCCATAAATGGCCCGATAGGGCTAGGGAGAAAAATAAATTACGGTATGTATACCTGAGACCAGGGAAGGCCACTGCTGCCTGTCAGAGCTGGAAATACTAAACTCAATGGACTTTCTCTGAATATGGCAGATTCCTATACAACACTAGCAAAGGGTGTTTGAGCTACAAGGATCGGAGTTACAGCCCGCCGACATCTGAAGGAACTAAAGATGTTCCTCGGCCAGACAAATCATCCTCTTCATACCTGTTCGAAGGATGGATAATACACCGGGTAGGATGAAATGCTCGGGAAACGGATGACCAAAGCTGCTGCGCTTTCGGTATTAGGATTGGTCTGGACGGTCCCCATGGGGTTCAAAAGCTCTCCTCTGTCATCTGGGAAAGCAAACGGGGAGCAAAGTTTCCACAATGAAGTCGGTGCCATCCTGTGGCAGAATCGATACATCACAAAGTCCTCCCCCTCGTTATATTCCGGCCTACAAGCACACTAGGGTTTTTTTTCCCCCACTTTGAACAAACAACACAATCGACTTTAAACAGAGGGCAAAAGAAATAATAGTAATTTAGAAGTGAAGCCTTGGAGTAAATTTTCAGGGCTGTGTTCATCTGTTTCCACGGAATTAAAAAAAAAACCCATAGGATCACGTGCTTCGGTGGATGAAAAACCACTTCTTCGGATCCTAATATTTTAAATATTGGTGCTCTTTTGTGACGCCACCCGGTTCTATAAAACCTGATAAGCACAAGTTTGTGTGTTTAAAAAAAGGAGGAAAACGCAAACACAGGGCTCACGGCTGTTGTCCGAATAAACACGGGGCGGTGTCCCCCCCCCCACTTTTGCCTCTATGTTGAAAGGCACATTGAGGACACCCCCTCCACTCACCGGGAAACGAGGACCACATGGGGAGGGAGCACTCCCCAGCCTTCAGCTGGTCTTGGAAGTCAAACAGCATGACGTTGACCCAGGCAATGGGGCAATCCTGCCGTTGGGGGAGCAGGCGGAGAAGAGAGAGAGAGTCAGGCGGTGGAAGGGGGGCCACGGCTTTTCGATTCCACGGAGCGGAAGGCTGGCTGGAGAACTCAGCGGGTTGAGGTCTCTGGCTGCGGAGCCGGAAGTTGGGAGTTCGATTCTCCCCCCCCCCCACTGGGCTTCCCGGGAGAAGAGCCAGCCTGGGTGGCCTTGGGCAAAAACTGCACCGTCCCCAGGGGTTCCCCCCCCCAAGAAGAAGGGAAGGGGAAACGCTTTGGTGTCTTCTCTATCAGGAAAGCATCTCCAAGTCATATTCCCCCCCTCCATTTGGGGGGGGGGAATATGACTTTATGGCATTCAATTGTTATTATTAATTGTGATCAAGGACTAGAGATTTCTACGACAGGCAGCCGCACATATTGGCCTGCTAAAGACATTTATCTGGGTGCTCAACTTGCAGCCTCAAAACTGGAGAATTCGTTTTTTGATGATGTCTTCAAAATCTACCCAACCTGCACCGTGAGATTTTACAGTTTGAAATCCTAATTTTTCCAAGCTCAGTCTCAACCTTTAAAATGCGGATGAGACTGGAATGTGAAAGTACTACAGCTACTATAACAACCACCACCAAAACAATTAGTACCACTACTAGTAGTACAACTACTACTGCAATACTACTGCTTCTGCTGCTGCTGCTGCTACTACTAGTGTGTGTGTGTGTTTTTAATTCACATCAACCCTGGTGTCCTATAATTATTGGGTATATTTTCCCCAAAGTGGTGTTCAATCCCTTAACCGCTTAGGTGAGACTGAGATGAAAGTTACACCGAAGCTGGTATAAAAACAATTTGTATGTGTGTGTGTATACACACAGACATAAAATTGTTTTTATACCAGCTTCTGTATAAAATATACTGTACACACAAATCCAGCCCTGTTTGATTTTTGCACCCTTTCTCAAAGGGATGACAAAAGGCCTTCCTTTCGGCAGCCTCCCCCCCCTTTCCACCCTGTTCTTTCAAGCCTTCTTGAAATGCAGTCAGAAAAAACCTGCACGGGGGGGGGGGGGAAGGAGCCAGGAATGATGAGATATTTACTGGCTGAGGTCCCGAAAAGAGATGACTCAGCAGCTAAGAGAAGAGCTGTCGGATGACTCAGCAAACAGAGCCCAGAAAAATGCCGCCCCGTGGGGGGGGGCACGTGCATTTATTCTGCTCCAGCGTTTCCTGTAAACGTTCATGCCTCTGCTCCCTTTTTTTCCCTCCCTTGGGAGCGTGTGGTTTCAACCTTATCCCTTCCAACATCTGGAGTCGGAGACTCTTCCCAAGAACGGGTCAAATCTGCCATTTCGGCAAAGTGTCAAAAAAAGAGTGGTGGCCTCTGGAAGGCCGAAAAAGACTTACCGCTTTTTTAGACTTCTTCTTGGTGGATCTGGCTTTCTTGGTTTTCTCCACAACAGCATAGAGAGCCAAGCAGAGCCTGGCCATGCGGGGCAAGTCACAGATGTTGATCTCGAACTCAAGCCTCTGTCCCCACACGGGCTCGGAGCAGACACTGACCTCAGGGCTCGAAACCATCTTACAGAGCATCTCGTGTCCATGGTACAGACCGGCTTGGACCACCAGCTGAAAAGAGAAAAGGCGCCAAGAGCGAGTCAGCCGGAGGGTCGGTTCCATAAAAAATAATCTGAGGAAGGAGACCATGTCCCACAAAAGCTCACATTAAAATCTCGCAGTTAGTCTTCAAGGAGCCACTGCTTTTTTCTCTTCTGTATTTGTTTATTTTTCTTTCATTTTTGGCCTGGTGCGCTACCACGGACTAACATGGCGACAACTTCGAAAACGACAAGTTTTTCAAAAACTTCGAACAATAATGAATTACAAATAACTCACAATGACAAAACTCATTTTGTTACGTAATTCATTAACCATACAAGTTACTAAAGGGGAAGAAGGACGGTATGACACAGTGACATTTAAATGCAGGGTAGGAAGTGGGGTTGAAATTACTTCGGTGGTATAACAAATAATGTTTTCTACTTACTTTCCAAAGAATTTTAAGGCATCTGTCGAAGCATTTTAACATTTTAAAATAGCATTAAAAAAAGAAAGCAACAAAAATGTTTTTTAAAAGGTAAAAAGTAACAAGCAATATAATGAGTTACCTTTCCCAAGATTTTAAGAAGAAATAACAATGGAGTACTTTTCAAATACAACAATTAGTAACAGGAATGAAGCATTCCTAGAGCCTCCTTTACCCATAGGTAAAAAGAGTTGAATCCTAAAATAGGACTGTATACCATCACGTTACAGGCAAGGGATACTATTGCTGAACTTCCTGGAAGTAGAAACATAGCCCATCAAGGAACAATGCTCTAATTCCTTGCAGAGCTAGCTTTCTATAAGCAGGGAGATGCTGGTCCAGGATGTTTCGGTTTGCTTTTAAAAAAAGAATTAATACGGAAAAAAACATTCAAAAATGTGCCCGCAGGCAGTGTGAAGCTTCTAAGCATTTGCCTTCTGAACCCTGCTGATCAACATTTCTCCCGCCTTCTGCTTGCAGTGAGATATTTCCTGTGACCAAGCTACAAGTGAATGAAAAACTCTTATGTTGGCTTGCGGGGTGGGGGTGGGGGAATATTCACATCTGAGCTGTAAACAAGTCTGATGCAGGAGGGGAAAAGGTGCCCCCCCAACAGAAACGTAAGCGGAAGGGAGGGAGGGAGAAAAAAGCCCTTACCTTCATCCGTTCATCGGCATTCACCTTACTCCCCTGTATCAAGTCGATATAGTAAGGCTGCTCAAGGGACCACAGAGATACAGATGTTGGCTAATAACGGGAAGAAATGAGACCAGCGAGTTTAGCTGCGGTGGATTTTTTAAAAAGACCATTTTATCTACCAGAGTGAAAGAGGACAGAGATATATCCGGGATGAGATGTATCTCTGCCCACCCAGATGTTTGCATCTTCAGAACACAGAAGAGACAAGCCTAGATTTTGTAGTATGTCAGATAAACACATCTGGAGGACCAAAGCACCCCCCCCAAAAAATTGCTCTATAATGGGATTGTCTTAAGGCGGGACATTCTGTCCTCAAAAATTTATGTAACGAAATTGCCATCCTTATTTCCCTTCCTGCAGGAAAAGCTTCTGGTGCCCATATTGCTGAATCATCAATTCCTCAGCCAAAGACAGATCGGTACATGTGGGATTTTGAAGTGTTCTCTCAGCCCTGGGAGGTTATTGGTTTTAGACCATATGCTGTGTTATGGCTTTATTTTAGTTTTCATGGTTGACATGTTGAAGGACCTATGAAAAACCTATTTCATTATGTACCTCCGGGGGGGGGAGGGGAGGCAGGGTAATAAACGCAATAAAATAGATTATATTACAAATTTAAAAGAGAAAACATTTCCACCCCGTGTCCTGCAAGAAAGTTAAAACAACTGCCTTACAATAAAAATACTGATTATTTATTCCTCACAGACCTGGAATTGCTTTTTTTTTTTAATTGTCTTAAGGTTTAATTTTTTTTCAAGTCAAAGGGAAGAGTAACGACCCACAATGTACTAGCAATTCTCATACAAATAAAGCTGAGCAGGGAAACAATACGTTGGACTACAACTCCCATAATGCTCTGGTGACCAGGGGGGAAAAATCTAGCTTTGTAGTTCAAAAAAGGAAAAGAAACAAAACCTTTTCAAGATTCTACTTTTAGAACAGGCTTACAACTTTCTGCAAGTTTTAACTGTATCTATTCCAAATGGAAAAACATGGGGGGGAAAAAGCAGGAAGCTGCACAGAGGCAGTTTCAAAGATGGGGGGAAATACATAACGTCTTGGTTCGTTAGAGATAATTCCATCAAGGCCAGCGAGAAGACTACGCATTACCTTTTTCTTTGGGACCGGAGGCGGCCTGGTCCCCGCTTTGGGGGGAGAAGTGATCCCGTTGGTCTGTTCTTCCCACAAGGCCAAAATGGAGGAAGAGTGAACCATAGTGAGGTGGGGCAGAAGGCCACGGTGAAGGCAGTGACGGACATACTGTGGGGGGACAAGATCCAGAGAGGACGAAAGCATTTTACAAATAGTTATATGAAACTAAAAGGAAGGCAATCCGGGTATGGTCAAGGTTCATTCTATAGTCTCAAACAAGTGTTTTCATAATTGCAGCAGAATCGTGGGTGTGGTTTGTTTTTTTTAATCAAGTTTCTAGTCCCTATGAAAACAAGCCAAACCTATGCAGATAATTTCCCCATGCCATTGAGTTTGGCCTTCCCAGCATCCCCCTCCCCCCGGCTTCTAAGGTTTCTTATAAACCTTATAAGAATTAGTGGTTGAGTTTTCCTCTTCCCTCCTCATTCCTTTTTCCTTTTGTATCCAGTCTTTTTTAAATTTTAACATTAAAAGCAGGCTGTCTTGGATTTTTTTTATATTGCTATGTAAGGAGAGAGAGAGGGATAAATGGAAGAAACAAATGCATTAATTAACGAAGGAGTGAAACGGTGAGGCTTGAACATACCTGGAATTGATACAAGGGATAATTCCCGTAAAGATATTCATATTTCCCATTAACTTGAAGGGCATAATCTTCTGGGCTGTTCACTTTTTGGTGGCGGAAAATAGTTGCTTGCTTTTTGATGGCGTAGCTCATGAGTGTTGCTGGGACCTCCTTAGGAGAGATTTGGAATGTAAAACTTTCCTGAAGGAAAAAAGAGAGAGAGAACATGAGACAAAGTAAGAGAATTTTAAAAAGAAGCACAATTCATATTTCTTTTAAAGAGCAGGCACCCATGGTTAGTCTTATCTTGGCACAAGCTCCTGTAAACTGTAGCTGACTTCTGCGTTTTCCTCTTCCCTCTGCATCCTCTTCTCCTTTTGTGCCATGTCTCTTTATATTGTAAGGCTAAGAACCAAAAAAATATATATCTTGCCCTAATTTCTTGCAAATGGGAGGCAGTTTTTGAAAATGTTGGCCACGTAAAACTTGTTCGTCTTCAAGGTGCCATGAGGGTCTTGAGTTCCAGTTCCGACAAGGGAGCAAACACCATTATTGCCAATTCTATTATAGCTCGCTCCCTCCAGTGGCCAGTTCTGGCAACTTCATCATTAGAAATATATATATATATATTTGGAGTATTTCCTTTAATATTTTTCATATTTCCCAACCGTGGGTAAGTGAATCAGCAGATTCTGATTCCATGGATAGCGGGGTCCTACTGTACCATGCTTTAAAGTTACTCGGATTCAAAATCCACTCGGGCTTACCCCTCCGGATTCGAACTTGACATTGACGAAAAGGTTCTTGTTTGGGATTTGAAGGGGGCTTTTTTTCCCGAGCCCGTTAGCTACGGGTTCCAGCTGGACCGGGAAGCTGTACTCCATCCAAGCCTTCCAGCTGAGCTGCTGGCGCCGGGCTGCTCTTTCCTCACAGAACTGCTGCATTTGGGTGCGAAAGTCATTCACTTCCGGGTCACCGAGGGAATCGAACTCGTGTAGTCCTGAATAATTAAAAAAAAAATCCCATTTTTTTATATACACAGACACAGAGGTCCAAACTTGGTTCGTTTGCAGAATTTAATAGCACCCTTGCTTGCATGAAATCAGGCCTCTCTTTTTTAAATTTAAAAAAAAAATCAAGTCTTAAGTTCCTAGTCCTCATGAAGATGAAACTGTATTAAAGAGGATTATTTAGGCTAAAGAACTACAAGGACACAAGGATGTTCTCCAGGAAAATAGAACTCAAATACTGTTTTCGTACAAGGTCTCAAAGAACCACGTTTCCTCTAGTATTTTTAAAAACATTTCTGTCATAAACCTCAATGGCCATCATCTGCTCCTCTTAACACTGCATCAACACAGAATACTCCTTATACAATTTGTGGGGTTGAATGCTGTATATGTAACAGCTAATTACGTCCAGCTTTTAAAATCCCATTAAGGAAACTTGCGTTTCTATGTACTCACTTCAGCTAGAGAACTGTGCCTCTTAATGCCTCCTGGTAAATCCACGAGGTTCAAAGGAGCAGCAGAGGCTTTTCTGGGGTGGCTACGTGCCTGACATACCTGGAAAGGGTCAGGCTGGAGGAAGAGGGGCCCGATCAAAAGAAGATCACTCCGACCACTGGAAAAACCTCACCTTTGCCGATCAGGAGGCTGACCTGGGAATTGATCAGCTTCTTCGCCCGGTCCCCTTCCCGGGCCACCAGCCGCAGGACGGGAAGGAAGGGCTGGATGTCACAAAGGCGCCGCTGCTCGTCCTCCAGCTCCTGTCTCTCAGCGGTCTGGTTGATGCACGTGAAGACGTACGACTCGGGGTCACTGAGCATGTGGAAAAGAGGCTCATACTGGGCATGCTGCCAGAGCACCTGAAAAAAGAGGAGACGCGTTGCCATTCGAACCCACAACGATTTCCTCCGATGCTAGGTGCTCTCCGTCTTTCCAGAACTTGGGAAAGTTAATTTTTTCAGGATGCAACTTTTATAACTTCCAAGCAGGGGATTCTGGGAGCTATCCTCCATCCAAGTAACTTTTTGAACCTCAGAGTCCTTCCTATCAGCTTTTCCTTTAAACTGGAAAAGTTGGGGAAGGGGCTTAGGGGAAGGAAGGAAGGAAGGAAGGAAGGAAGGAAGGAAGGAAGAGGGAGGGAGGGAGGGAGCGAGGAAGGAAGGAAGGAAGGAAGGAAGGAAGGAAGGAAGGAAGGAAGGAAGGAAGGAAGGAAGGAAGGAAGGAAGAGGGAGGGAGGGAGGGAGGGAGGGAGGGAGGGAGGAAGGAAGGAAGGAAGGAAGGAAGGAAGGAAGGAAGGAAGGAAGGAAGGAAGGAAGGAAGGAAGAGGGAGGGAGGGAGGGAGGGAGGGAGGGAGGGAGGGAGGGAGCGAGGGAGGAAGGAAGGAAGGAAGGAAGGAAGGAAGGAAGGAAGGAAGGAAGGAAGGAAGGAAGGAAGGAAGAGGGAGGGAGGGAGGGAGGGAGGGAGGGAGGGAGGGAGGGAGGGAGGAAGGAAGGAAGGAAGGAAGGAAGGAAGGAAGGAAGGAAGGAAGGAAGGAAGGAAGAGGGAGGGAGGGAGGGAGGGAGGGAGGGAGGGAGGGAGGGAGGGAGCGAGGGAGCGAGGGAGGGAGGGAGGAAGGAAGGAAGGAAGGAAGGAAGGAAGGAAGGAAGGAAGGAAGGAAGGAAGGAAGGAAGGAAGGAAGGAAGGAAGGAAGGAAGAGGGAGGGAGGGAGGGAGGGAGGGAGGAAGGAAGGAAGGAAGGAAGGAAGGAAGGAAGGAAGGAAGGAAGGAAGGAAGGAAGGAAGGAAGAGGGAGGGAGGGAGGGAGGGAGGGAGGGAGGGAGGGAGGGAGGGAGGAAGGAAGGAAGGAAGGAAGGAAGGAAGGAAGGAAGGAAGGAAGGAAGGAAGAGGGAGGGAGGGAGGGAGGGAGGGAGGGAGGGAGGGAGGGAGGAAGGAAGGAAGGAAGGAAGGAAGGAAGGAAGGAAGGAAGGAAGGAAGGAAGGAAGGAAGGAAGGAAGGAAGGAAGGAAGGAAGGAAGAGGGAGGGAGGGAGGGAGGGAGGGAGGGAGGGAGGGAGGGAGGGAGGAAGGAAGGAAGGAAGGAAGGAAGGAAGGAAGGAAGGAAGGAAGGAAGAGGGAGGGAGGGAGGGAGGGAGGGAGGGAGGGAGCGAGGGAGCGAGGGAGCGAGGGAGGGAGGGAGGAAGGAAGGAAGGAAGGAAGGAAGGAAGGAAGGAAGGAAGGAAGGAAGGAAGGAAGGAAGGAAGGAAGGAAGGAAGGAAGGAAGGAAGGAAGGAAGAGGGAGGGAGGGAGGGAGGGAGGGAGGGAGGAAGGAAGGAAGGAAGGAAGGAAGGAAGGAAGGAAGGAAGGAAGGAAGGAAGGAAGGAAGGAAGGAAGGAAGGAAGGAAGGAAGGAAGGAAGGAAGAGGGAGGGAGGGAGGGAGGGAGGGAGGGAGGAAGGAAGGAAGGAAGGAAGGAAGGAAGGAAGGAAGGAAGGAAGGAAGGAAGGAAGGAAGGAAGGAAGGAAGGAAGGAAGGAAGGAAGGAAGAGGGAGGGAGGGAGGGAGGGAGGGAGGGAGGAAGGAAGGAAGGAAGGAAGGAAGGAAGGAAGGAAGGAAGGAAGGAAGGAAGGAAGGAAGGAAGGAAGGAAGCCAGCGAAAGAGAAGGAAGGAAGGGAAATAGAAATCCATCCCTTTTTTTTCTTTCCGATTTCCTTTCCCTTCTAAAATACCCAGACACAGACAAAAGGTAGCCTTCAGGCTGACTCTGATGTTCCACAAGGAAAGCCATCAAGGAAAACCCCCTTGTGAATCATCACCTTGAAAACAACCTCAGCTAAAATCATTTGCCGGCTGGTCTTCCAGAAGCCAGAAACGAAGCGGAGCAGCTGAGTTTTCAGCCACAAGCCCTGTTCTTTCAGACTCAAGGAAAGTATTCATTTATTTAAAATATTTTTACCCCGCCTTTCTCCTCCAATGGGGCCCAAGGCAGCGAAGAAAACCCAATGGTGTTTTATTGGATGCGTGCACGACTCCAAAGCCCCTCTCGCTGTGGTGCGAGAGAGACAGGGTGGGACGAGATCTGATCAGCCACTTGTTCGAAAAAGTCACTTTAAGCTGAACGATCAAGTTGGGTTCCCACTTTCCTTTCTTGTCTTCTGTCCTAACCATCGACCCCAACAGAGCTTGCCTAGTCACCCAAATTTTGCAAAAGTAATAGCTAAAACCTCAATATTTTTAAGATGCCCAGTTGCAACTGGTGTAACCCTTGCTAAATTAAGAAGTTAGGCTAGGCATTTGCTGTGGCACACACACTAACGTAGGTCAGTATGCAATTTAGATAAATAGGTTACACCAGTAGGCATAATGAACATGATTTTGGCACATAACATCACTGTGACAACCCTATTTTTTTCCCCCTGTTTCATAAGCTATCCTGGTTTGGTCACATCCTGAGAAGGCAGGATTTCCTGGAAAAGACAATAAGGCTGGGAAAAGTTGAAGGCAGCAGGGAAAGAGGAAGACAGCAATACAAGATGGACTGACTCCCTAAAGGAAACCCCCAAGAGCTGAGCAGGGCTGTTGAGCACAGGACACTTTGGCAATCGCTCATTCATAGGGTCGCCATGAGTCAGAGGTGACTTGACGGCACATCACAGCCGCCAACCATTTGATGCTGGGATTTCTGGATTTTCTTTTCAACCTCACCTTAGGAGCAGAACCAGGTTCTCAGGTCAGGACAAGCCCCCATCCCCAAACCCTACTGATGCTTTCTTGTTGCAACAGGTGAATGCCACCGCCGAGCCCGGCACGTCCGACAGAGAAGAACCAAAGAAGCCGTACCTTTTTGATGGTGCGTAGGGTTGCATGGCAGGAAATGGGGAGGGTTAAAAAGATGCCGGTGGGTAAAAGGAAATCCACAGGAATACTCTGGTTGGTCTCTTTGGACCAAAACTCCACTGGGCAATAAATGCCAAGCGTCATCCTTGTGCCTTCTCATTTACGGCCTGCAGTTAAAGAGAAACCGAGGAGAGAAAAAAATTAAATTTGCATAAAATAGAAGATCTGGGTTAGATTGAAAGAAAGAAAGAAAGAAAGAAAGAAAGAAAGAAAGAAAGAAAGAAAGAAAGAAAGAAAGAAAGAAAGAAAGAAAGAAAGAAAGAAAGAAAGAAAGAAAGAAAGAAAGAAAAAGAAGCTGTATGTTTTCTGGATTCTTCTGAAAACAGGTCAAGCAAAAAATCAAGAAGGGAATTTTCCATCCGGAACCATCTCGGTTTAAAATTGAAAAGCAAACCTGCAGGGCTGGTGGAAAGTAGCAACAACAACAGGGCCTAGAAACTTTTTTTTCAATTAAAACGGATAAATTTTGAGGCAGGGGGAGGAATGTGTTCCCAGGCATGAAAAAATGTAAGTTTCAAGAAGCCTTTGAGTGTCACAACATCAACAGAACGCAAAACGGGTATCCCAGTTTCTTCTGTTGTCTGGTCTCCCCTGGGGGACCAGAGAGAAGTTTTCGTCGTCACTTAGCAACCCCAATTTCAAACTTCTCCCTCTTTTTTCCCATAATGCTCCTCTGTGGCATCCATTTTGTAATGGGAGGGTTAGGGTGTCTCCCCATGTCCCCTGGTGAATTTTGATAAATAAAACTCCCAGGTCTCAAACAGATTTGCCCACTATCCTGTGTCCTTGGACCTTGCCGAGCTACACAACAGGCAGAAATTCAACAGAGAGCGTCCCTGCCCCCCCATCACCACCTCACCATGTTCAGAGCCACCATTAAGGTTGCCATTTTTTACCCACCATGCACCTGTTCAAAGCCTGTGAGACACCCCTGGGTGCTGTTTCTCAGCTTCAACCAGCCTTTTTATCAGCCTGCAGCACCTTGGGGGGGGGGCAGAGTTGCATTTCCTCACCCGTAAGTAAGAAGCAGCCACGTTTCCCCGAAAAATGCACGCTGTGGGTTTGGTTTGGTTTTCTGGCGGTTTGGGGAGTGTGGGAGGGGGAATAGATTGTTGTTGTTGTTGTTGTGTGTGCGCGCGCTTGTTGATTATCTGTCAGTCCTGTGTGGTATCGCCAGAGGTCCAGATGCAATTACCACAAAACCACACGCCTCCGTTTCTAGGAAGAAATGGAAAGGAAGTCGGGGTGTGCGTGCGCGTGCAGGAACTGAAGCCCAGAGGCTCCTCCAGCCGCCCCTGACAGCTGGCAATGTGCACATTCACACATGCTAGTGTGCATTGACACATACGGGTGTGCACAGGCCCCCCCCCAAAAAGGGGGGGCTTTTTTCCAGTTTGTTTGTGTTTTTTGTTTTATTGCAATGAGCTCAGTGCACCGGAGCAATTTATATAACTGTTACATCCTTGACCTGGAAACTTAAATACTCTGTTGCTGGAGAATGCTGCTCTGCCAGGGGGCTGTTTGCCAAGAATCTAGTTATGCTCCTAGAATCGCTCCCGGTCCCCAATTGTGATGGAAAATATAAGTGTTTTTTCTTTGCTCTCCACTTATGCACCCACCATAAAAGCAAATCTCCCCCCCACACACACACACACCCTGCCATAAATCTGCCCATCTCAAAGTTAGGGAGACAGGCCTAGAAATTAGATCTCGCTGTTAATTGTTCATTATGATCATACTGTTTGCAAGGTAACCTTGATCAGAGAAGAGTAGTATCTTTGAGAACTTACCGTATTTTTCGCACCATAAGACGCACTTCCCCCCCACAAAACGGGGGGGTGGAAAGTCTGTGCGTCTTATGGAGCGAAGAAAACAGATTATATTTTCCTGTTTTCTTCTAAAAAATTGGTGCGTCTTATGGAAAGGTGCGTCTTATGGAGCGAAAAATACAGTAGTTCGGGGGGGGCGGCCCAGAAGGGAACAATTCTAGATGGGGCGTTTGAAACCCCACCTTTTAGAAAGGTCAAGAACCCCTTGGCCAAAGGTATTTTCAGAAAGTGGCAGAAAACAGGAAGCGAATGAGTTACTCCTGTGAGTAAGAAGGAAGCACTGTCAAAACCCCCCGCCAAAAAAGTGAACACAAAATCATCCCATAATCTCTGAAATAGCGCTAGAGAGGAATGGGAGATGAATCCAACAGATGGGCCTCCGGTGGAGGCTTGAAGGCGGATGGGCTTTTTTCCCTTTCAAAACCGACACTTTTAAGACAAACCTGGCCAGGATGCTTTGAGAGTTTATTTGCAAAACTCAAGAAATTTAGGGCACCCCCCCCGGAGGGGGGGGGGAAGGGGCTGGTCCGTCTTCTGATTAATTTCCTGGCCTCGCCATTCAAGCAAGCCAGGGAGGATCTGCTTATTATTTTCCGGACTCATTGGATTTCTATCACACCTTTCCACCCCCAAAAAATCGGCACCCGAGGCATCCCATAATAAGGCTAGGAAGAGGTGGAGATGGGAGCCTTAAACAGATGTAACCACGCCACCATTCCGGAACAAAGCCCCGCCTTAAAATACTATCCATTAAAATACATCTATTTATTTGTCATCAACCCCAAAAAAGTAAAGCTCTTTTCTCCAGTCAACGAAGCCAAATGTTCCAATTTATTGAGGATATTTCTCCTCGTGTTTTTCCCACCAAACAAACAATGGGAAAGCGCTCTCCACCCGAGGAAGCCTCTCCAGAAAGGGGCTCCGGGGAACGCAAACCCCGAGGGGAACAACGGGGCGGTTGTGGGGCTGTTCCCCCCCCCGAGAAAGCACTCTGAACATGCTCAGAGGTGCCGCGCCTTGCTCGCGGCGTTTTCTTCCCCCCCCCCCCGGACCTCCGAGGCGTTATTCTGCCAGGGCTTGGCCTCCGTCGCCCCCCCCGCCGGCTTGCACCCCATAAAACACAAGACAGCAAATCCACCTAACCGGGGGGGGGGAATTCCTCTCTCGCCCCACGGAAGGGAAAGCGCAAAAGAGGGGCGCGCATCCCCGCGACGCCCAAGCTGGAAAGTAAAGATGATGATGATGATGATGATGATGATGATGATGATGATGATGATGATGATGATGGGGGGGGGGAAAGAGTCCAAAGAGATCCAGAGCCTTGGAGGAGACGCTGGTCAGGCTCACCCAGGGACCCGGTGGATCCCCCACCCCACCCCACCTCCCCGGCCCCGCATTCATCCCCTGACTGACCGACCTGGGCGCAGCAGCAGCAACAGCAGCGGCATCATCCTCGCTCTTCCTTCTCCAGCTTGGGGGGGGGGGAGGCGATCTGACCGCCGGCCTGGAGCACAAAAACCCGGCCCGGCGGCGAGGGATGGAGGGAAGGAGGGAGGGAGGGAAGGGCCGGGCCAGGCCGGGGAGGGGAGGGGAGGGGAGGGACCAGCCCTTTCGGGCGCTCAGGGACCGTGGGGAAAGTGCCGGCAGCCCCAGGAAGCGTCGGCGGGGATGCGCGCCCAGGCACCGCCAGCCCGACGGGCCGCGCAACCCCCCCCCCGCGCACCCGCCTCTGCCTCTGCCTCGGGGCTTCTCGGGGCTACAGAGCCCATCTGTCTTGGCTCCTTTGTCTGGGCTGGGGAGGAGCGGCGTCACCTCTGTTTTCCCCCCCCCGCGTTTGTTGAGAGCAGTAGGAGAAGAGGAAGGCGCCCGGGAGAGATGGAGTGACTCGCTGAAGGAAGCCATGGGCTCTGTGTGTGTGTGTGTGTGTGTATGTGTGTGTGTGAAAGCCTCATTCTGGGGGGGGGGGAGCGGCGGAGACGACTCGAAGGCAGGCAAGCTGAGTGGGCCCAGATGTGGCTGGGCTCCCAACACCCATCCTCCCCAGCCAGCCTGGAGAGGGGACAGGGATGATGGGAAACAGGCCCACAGGCCTGTCCGAGGTAGCTCTCCTTCCTTAGCTTCTCTGCATTTTGTAGGGCTGACATAGCAACGTTATTTAGATTTATAAAACAACCAACAAGCAAGCAAACTTGTTTTTATTTATTTATTTATTTATTTATTTATTTATTTCTATAAGAGGTTAAAGGGCGTATATGGTGTCCCCACGATATGTGCCGGACAGACTTCGTACTTTCCACATATTTTGGCTCAGAGGGGGGCCTGTTTTTTTCTGTAATCTCTCCCCCCCCCCCCCCGCCAACCATCGCGTAGGGATCATCGTGGGCTCGTCTGTGACTGGGTGATGGGAGTTTCTGTTGTCCGGAGTGCCTGTATCTTTAAAGCCCTGTTTTAAAAAGCTAGAGGGAAAAAACATTCAGATCTTCAAAGAAAGAAAGAAAGAAAGAAAGAAAAAAGCATGGTCACACAGTTGCACAATACAGAATAAATCACAGATCTGTCCCTCCAGATGTGATCTTCAGGCTTCAATATCTAGTGACCACAATCCAACTGGTACAGTATTTGTATACGCTGCAGCGGCTAATTGTGGCTAATGGGTCATGTCAATTAACTGCAATTAATCACGGCTATTATAAGGAAAGCTTACACCAGCAGAACAGTGGCAAATGTAATGTGCTCAGGAAATTCATAAAAAACCCCTTCTTGTTTCAATTCTAATTGTATCTAAAGTTTGGAAATATTCCTTCTTTGGACTACAAATCCCAGAATCCTTCATGCCACTCCATGTACTTTTTGATCAGTTTTATTTGGTCGCCATATTTTTGTATTATTTGATTTCAGGTTGATGGCTTTTGCAGTAAAGCAAGGCAGATCTTTCCATTAAATTAAAACAAGCGCTGGACTTTTCAATTTTGCATATATATATAATTTTTTACAAGTGCTTGTTTCATTTTATGGGAATTATTTTTTTAAAATTTCTGATTGAATGGTTTTTCTTGGTATGTTTGAAGCCAGACAGTTTTCTTTGGCTTTATTTAGAAAACTTCAAACCTCACGGTAAATGTGCAGATAACTCTGAAACCCGTTGTTTATGGTTAGGCTGCTTTCTGTTCTGCTTCTTTGCAGCAATGCTTCGGGATGTTATTTTTGAACATCACACAGGGGTGCTATCGTACAGTTCATTATTGAACCCGCAGTTTTTAGACAGTAGTTATGTCTACGTTGGCTCGGGCACGTCGTGAGAATGGCTGATGGTCGGATTCCAAAGGATCTCCTCTATGGAGAATTAGTGCAGGGAAATCGCCCCAGAGGGAGACCACAGCTGCGATACAAGGATATCTGCAAGCGGGATCTGAAGGCCTTAGGAATAGACCTCAACAGATGGGAAACCCTGACATCTGAGCGTTCAGCCTGGAGGCAGGCAGTGCATCACGGCCTCTCCCAATTTGAAGAGACCCTTGTCCAGCAGGCCGAGGCAAAGAGGAAGTCACAAAAGCAGCAAAACCAGGGAGCTGGACAGGGGACAGGCTGGATTTGTCCTCAGTGTGGAAGAGATTGTCACTCTTGAATTGGCCTTCTCAGCCACACTAGGCGCTGTTCCAAGCCCTCCATACAGAGCCTGTTACCATAGTCTTTCGAGACTGAAGGATGCCTAACTAACTAACTAACTATGTAGCAGAAGGCAAAGACTTGGAAGGACAGCAATGAGGAACTAGGGAAAAAAAACCTCAGGAGGTTTTTTATATTACCAATTAACCCATCAGGTTTTTTTGAACTGTGTGGCTGGGGGAGAGCTTCGTGGCTAGGTTGGACCCCCGAAAAGACAAACAAGTGGGTTCGTAGATCCAATCAAACCTCAACTCTCTCTGGAGGCAAAAAGGTAGAGGCTGAGTCTCTCCTCCTTTGGGCACTTGATGAGAAGAGACAATTCCCTGGAGAAGACCATCATTCTGGGAAGCTTGAAAGGCAAGCAGGAAAAGAGGAAGCCCCCAATACGAGATGTACTGAATCTCTAAAGGAAGCCACAGAGCTGAGTTTATAAGAGCTGAGCCAGGGCTGTTGAGGAGAGGACCTTTTGAAAGCCGCTCGTTCATAGGGTCATAAGAAGTCAGAGTCAACTCGATGGTACATGGGAACAACCGTTTTTTGCCACCCTGAATGTTTATTTGATTAGTTAGCATTTACGGCCCCATAATTTCCAAACATGTTCTGCATCACATCCTCTTTTTGATTTCTGAGAAATCCTCGCAAACATTCAGATTCATAGTTTAAGGGGAAAAAATGGCTGGTTTAAAATAAAAATACTGTGAATGGATTTAGAGGTATGAAATTGGTGAACAAAAATTTGATGAAGCCGGATCACTCCTGGTTCATATATATATATAAATAACCAGGAATATGAAGGCATTATTGATCAAATGCGAAAAGGACAGGATTTGGGTCTGATTTGCTTCCCTGAAAGAAGGTGTAGACTTTTGAAACAGCTTCTTGAGTGGTCTGTGCTCAGGGCAACCTCTGTGGCTGGGGATGATGGGAGCTGTAGTCTGCCTCTTTGAGAGATGGGCAGAAAAGCCAGCGGGAGCAGAAGGGAGACCAGGAAACATTTGCCAGGAATATAAAATGCTTTGTCATAAGAACTGCCGATGAATGAACATCTCCAATTAGGTAACAAGGGTGGGGGATGGGCAGGAGCGTCCATTTAGAGGGCCTTTGGACCTCTAATGGTCACAAGTGATAAGAGGCCCTGCTTTTAAAAGGATATTTCTTAACGGTCGCTAGAGAAGGCAAACAGGACGTCAGCTGGGCGAAGACCGGGCAGCGCTGCTGGAGGTTGGCAGCTGTTTTAGACAGATCTGTGCGCTCAGTGGACTAACGTATGGGTTTTCCTTTAAAAAAAAACACACACAAAAGCACCATATTTGTTTATTTATTCATTTATTCACTTATCCATTCATCCATTCATTTATTCATTCATTTATCCATCCATCCATCTATTCATTCATTTATCTATCCATCCATCCATCCATTCATTTATCCATCCATCCATTCATTTATCCATCCATCCATTCATTTATCCATCCATCCATCCATCCATTCATACTGCCCCCTCTGGCCAAAGGCCACTCTGGGCAGTTAGCAGCATGAAGAAGAAAAAACAATCATCATAAGACAACACCATAGCACTAAAAAAAAAAAAAACACCACACACACACATTCAAAATAAAGAGAAAACAATTACATGTTAAGATACTTAAAGACATTTCATTGGGCTTTTTTCTGCTAAAATGGGGATTTGCTTTCACCTGCTTCCCCACTGTCTGATTTAATTTAGTTATTTCAAATATTTGTTCCTCGGTTGGACTCTCGTGCAGGCGAAAATCGAACTGGTGCAGCTTTCAAACTTCTCCCTCTAAGGGGGCAGGGGAGAGACTTTACCAGGTGAATATCTGTCTGTCCCAGGCTGCAAGCAGATGCCAGGGCCTGGAAGCCCCCAGTTGGTTTGGCAAAGGAGAGAATTTCCAGTTGTACAAATTCTGCCCTGTTTCACCTGCTGTAAATAAATACATTTTCAAGTAAATTTAGGGGGCCAGGAAGGAAATTCATTTTCTCATCTCCTTTTGAGCTTTGTTCCCTCCTCTTCCAACTGCAGTTGCTTGTTGACTTGCAGAAGTGTCACATTAAAACACAAACACAAACACACACACACACACACACACACACACAGAGAGAGAGAGCGAGAGAGAGAGAGAGAGAGAGAAGGAAATCAGTCAAGGGAGACAGAGAGAGATAGTATCATTTCCCCCTCCCTCCTATATGACCGCAAAACTCACTCAGGGAGCAGAAACTCACCAGTACTGCTCGGAAAACGGTTGGCCACTGAAAAATATATATATATATTCAGAGAGCGAAGGGGGAAATCCACCCGCCAGAGAGGAAACATCTTTCAGCCGCCCGCAAAAACAGCCTTTTTGGGGGCTTTTGTTCCCACTTGTAGGCGAAGTAAACAAGAGAAGTTGCCTCCATGGGGCATTTGAGGTCAGGCCTACATGCTTCCCACAGGCTGCGCTGGGTGACAGCCTCCAGTGTGCACCCCCTGGGAACGTCTGTTTAAGGATTTTTTAAAGGTTGCTAGTCCTCAAGGCTGAATACCCACCAGTGACACAGAGGCCACAGCCATGCAGAGCAAGGTGGCGCCTGAGACCTTCGGCTCACACGTTTTCTTGGCTGCGGCGAAGAAAACAGGCGGGTAGACTCGGCAATCTCCAGAGCTGGCAAATGTGTCCCTCCAAATTGTGGAGGGACTACAACTCCCATCATCCCTCAGCACTGGCTAGGTAGGCTGACTAGAGCTGCTGGAGACTGTAGTCCAAAACCATCCAGAGAGGGACTCCCAAGATAAACTTCTGGTTTCAAAGTTCCTGCTGTGGGAATATCAAGTGTGTGACCCAAGAGGTTGTATGAGCCCAAATCCCATTTGCCACTTGCTGGTTAGGGCTGATGGGACTTGTAGTCCTCAGGCTTCTGGAGGGCCACATATTCCACACCTGGACCTCTTAGCATTTCACTAGCACATCACTCAAGCCCCTTTCTGCAATTCTGCAACAATAAGAAAATTATAAAATAATAATTAAAACATACACATATTTAGGGAAAGCAGTTGATTAAATTCCTTGTGTTTTCTTTTTTTACAACAGAAAACAAATACTGAGCCACAGATGCTATGTTTGTTTGACTTATACTTGCTTTAAGAAACATTAAACAGAATAATTATACAAAAACCGACATTAAATATCCCAATCCATGTCAATGGCCTTCCGGGATGTTTCCTTGTAATGGAGCAGAAGAAGATGGCTATGAGGAGGTGACATTCAAGTAAATATGGTAGTCTGTTTGTGAGCAAATTGGTGCAGGGTCACCCTGCAAGTAAATTCACTTTCACTGTGTTGGTTAGAGGAATATCTTTTATAAAAAGACAAGAATAGAGGAAGGGATGTCTCCACCTTTCATTCCAATGCCTTCTTTCATTTTGTTAAAAATCATACTTTGAAAACCATTTGCCCAAACACCCCCACATTTGGCATAGAGCAAAAGCAGATTGTCCACTACATCTGTGCCAGGTTTCATGCTGATCTGAGGTCCAGTTTCAAAGTTACAGTATTCTTATTTTTTTGTTTGTGATGCCCATTTTTTTAGTTGCCCTGTGGAATGCTCGTTTGCTCTCCCACACAATATCGGTTGTTGCATTTTCCGGTGGCACTCCTAGCCACTGGGAATTTGAATTGGTTGAAGGGTGCCACCTGATGGCGATAAGTGGCAAAAACCTAATATATATATATATTGAATAGTACTTGTGTATTAAGTTGTGTCAAAAGAATGGGAAAGGATTGATGAGCATAAAAGCTTTATTCGCCTTAATGATCAGATGCCAAAGGGTGGATATTTTATAGGCCAACAGAAAACTAAGGACCAGAGGGCCAATCTTTAAGCAGACCAGCTAATTCCTACATGATTACAATTCCCATAATCCCCTTTCATTCTTGATGATGGGATCTGTATTCCAGGAACTTTTGGAGAAATACTGGTTAGTGGCGCAGACCAAATGGCAGCTTCTTGAGCACAACACGGAAGTAGATCTACTCAGCCTGAACCTACCTATCAGGAGTGTCGTGACTTGTGAGTCTAAAGTGGAATACTGTGTATGGCACTCTGAGCTTGCTGGAGGACAAGTGGGGTATAAATGCTATGAATAAGTAAATAAATTAATAAATTTAAAGGTTACTGATTTTATATATAATGGACAATTAACAAATAAATATAAATAAATAATATCATTATGAAAGCAAGCAAAATGCAGTGGAGGGTATTTAATTGAAAAGGTACCATATACTATAAAACAAGTTTATTTTCCAAATATAAACAAATATAAAGTACCAATTTCAGTGTATCCAACAAGTAAAACTGTGAAATATATTGAAAAATGCCCTCAACAGCATAATAGAACAAATACTCCATTCTTTCTAGGAAAATTATATCTGATTTGTCTTAGATTACAAGGACAATGGTTGTATTCAAAATATACTTTTAAACGTTAAGAACTAGAATAAAAATAACCTCTTTTCAACCTTATTTTTAACTGCAAATTATCTCTCCACAGTTAACTGATACAGAACATGAGTCTGGTAGAAACACTATACAAAAAGAAAATAAAAAGGAGTTCTCACACTATAAGTGACATTTAAAACAATATTCCTCCAATATATAAAAAAATAAATAAAAGCAAACATCACCGTTTTGGCACCTTATATGTCCAGCTTTCTTTTCAAAGGCAATCATTTAATGTTAAATCATGTCATTTGCTAAAAAAAAATTTACAAGTCTGACAAAGTCACTCCTTCTACAACTTTCAAACCTAACAGCAAAAATTTAACAGCTGCCCTCATTTTCTGGTTGTTTTTTTTTTACATGAATGTCCAAGATGCATGTATTTTTCAACTTGAGTGGCTGCCAGCTTACCAAAAAATAAAGGGTTCCACACCCTACTCCTGTGCCTTGAACAGTATGAGCTGCAGAAATTAGTCAGGCTGAGTTTTCATGGCATGAAGGGAAACATTTTTTCTTAACGGCAGAAGCACAGGAGTCAATATCAGAAGTTGGCAACTTTGGTTTCAAAAGAGTCCACCCCACATTCTTTGGGAACCTCAGACTCAGCCAGATATGAAAAATATCTTTGTCTCTTCAAAATGTCAAGGAAACAGATAATTGAAATATAATGGGGCAAAAGTACAAGGTAGCCAAATCTTTCATTAAGAATTAAGACTTGAATGGGATTTTAAGCATCGTGTGAGATGGCGGAAGTAAAGTACATTTAGGACCACCTCCTTTTTCTTTGTCTACTTGTTTTGCTCCCCAACTGAAGAGCCTATAGTTCAACAGGTGCAGTGCTTCTCTCTACCTATTGGCTGGTTGACTGTTTTTACCACAGACGACAGTTGTAGTGGTATATGTACATTTCTTTTGTTTCAGAACGGACTGCCAACTTCTCAACCAGGCCCTGCTGCTGCGTTATCAACAGGATGAGATGGCCAAATTCCTGCTGAGCAGGCGAGCATTAAGAGAGAGTAACAAGTCTGGCTGAAAAGTAGCTTAAACCTTCATATAATGCTTCAGCAACCCCTTTCTCTTTCTCGCCAAAACCCTGGCAAAAATTGATTTTCGGGTGTGGGCACGCCTTGTAAAAATAAAGAAAACTCTGCACTTTCTCTATAGATAGACCTGACAAAAATTAAGAGCTCAGGAATTTGCTTCTCCTGGATTACAGTTCCCAGAATCCCCCTGACAGCATGGGAGTTGTAGTCCACAAGTAGCCCCTTCTCAAACTTTTAACAAAAAAATACACATAGGAGTTGCCAAAGGTCAAAAACAGCTCAGCCAGCCAGCAAGAAGAGGTTCACCCCACCCCAATTTTCCATTAATTAAATTATTGGGGGGGGCGCCATGGGACTTGAGCAAATGGCCAATTTCCTTCTGCAGAGCTATTATCTTGATCCTCTGTCCTTTCCCCCCCAGGTATATAGCTCGAAGGCCTATACAGTACATGTTTATTAGAAAGAAAGGAGCCATGAACCAACCCCACCTGCTCCCTAACCCACAGGGATCAACCACGTTGTGATTAAAAAGGCAGAGGAACAGGACCAAACTAAACAAGTTGGCAACTCTGATCTAAGCATTGAGGGGGGGGGAAGAAAGAGTGGATCCGGGAATCCAGCGGCTCGGGGCTTCCGGAGCGGGGAAAAAGGTGCTCGGGACGGTTCAAAAGCCCCGCGGGTTCCAGCAAGGCAGGAGCGCCACGTCCGGCGTGGCCGGGAAAGGGGATCCGGGCCGCCCGCCGAGGGGGCTGAAGGGCGGGGGGACGGGAAGAGCCCCCTCCGGGCCCCCGGGGAGCAGCCATCGCGGGCAGGGGCCCGATCCTGGAGGGCCCGGGTACTGCACGGAGGCGGAGGCAGCGACCAGGTAGGCGGCCGGAGGGGGCCCGCAAGGCAGGTAATAAGGCCCCGGGGGCGGCGGCGGCGGGGGCGGCTCCGGGGGCCGGAGGGGCGCCGAGGCGGCCAGATCGCCCTCCCCGGGGGCTTTCCGGACGCGTCTCCGGCGGCGGCGGCGGCGGTAATCGCCCGGCTCGAACATGTCCTGGCAGGCCGGATCCAGCGCCCAGAGGTTGCCCTTGCGCTCCCCGGCTGCCCGGCGGGGCACCTTCACGAAGCAGGCGTTGAGGCTCAGGTTGTGGCGGACGCTGTTCTGCCAGCTTTTCTGGCCGAGGCGGTAGTAAGGGAAGCGCTGGGCGATGAAGCGGTAGATGCCGCTCAAGGGCAGCCGCTGCCCGGGGCTGGCCTGGATGGCCATGGCGATCAGGGCCACGTAGGAGTAAGGGGGCTTCTGGGCACCCGGGCCCTCACTCGGCTCCTGGGGCGCCCGCGAGCCTCCTTCGACGTCGCCCTCCATGGATTCTTTGACTCCCCAAAAAACCCTGCCCGGAAGGAAAGAAGGAATGCTGGTGGATCGAGCCCTTCTTGCACCCCCGCAGCTTCACCCACTCACTCACCCACCCACCCCCTTGCCTTGCCCCCTCCCCCCCTATAGTTGTCTGGAGAGGAAAGGAACGCCGGAACGAGGGACGCGTCTTCCTTTTCTCTCCAAAGATCAGGCCAAGAGAAGCTTGGGGACGACGACAACACCCATCATCCCCCAGCCACAGTGTCCCTGGTCACCCGGACTCTGGGTCTTGTAGGCTTTGGTCCCAAGAAGCAACTCCCTCCCTGTTTTGCCCCAAATTGTGACACCCACCCCCACACACACCCCATTGCAGGTGGGTCCCCTCTCACCTCTCCAAAACGCACGTGCGTAATTCTTTCCCAGATTGCGCGCAAGGGGACAGGGACCAACGTTGCAGGTTTTCAAGCAGATCTTAGAATATTTTCTCTCCTTCCCGAGGGGCGCGGGTAAAAATCGCCCCAACTCCAACAGAAAAATAAAAGGGGGCAAATCCCCTCTTTCTTTTCCTCTGGATGGAGGGACCCGGTGTTTTGCGCGGTGGGATTCAAAGGAGCCTTGGCGAGATCCCCGGGGTTTCACGGCTGTTCGGTTGTCTGCAGGTCACCTCTCTCCCCCTCTCCCGTCTTTCTCCCTCCAGATTCCAGCTCCCCAGGAGAAATTTCGCCCGGTTTTGGGGCAACGGCCGCCCACCAGCCCTCTTTATCCCTTCGTTCCTCTTGCTGACCTCTGTGGGTTGGGTTCACAGACAGGTCACCAAAAAGTCTGTTTTTCTGAAGGCACGGAGCAAGCAGCCTGCTCCTCTCTCAAAACATTGCTCAAGGCTACGAAATACCCCTTCATATTCCCAAGCTAGTGTGTTCCAGGAAGGGATGTCAGGCTAAACCAGAAAGCATCAGATCTACAAAAGCCCCCCCCCAAGCATGTACAGAGTGCATAGGCCATCTCTTTGCAGTCAGCCTCCACATATGGCAAACAGCTCTGGAACACGTGCAAATTCCTTCCTTTCCTCTGATGCCACTGTAGGAGCAAAGCTGCTGGACAAACCAAAGGCACTCTGCCCATGTTCGATAACCTCCATTCTATGACCATGTTCTTGTTTCCTGTCCTAGGACTCACAAATGTTAGATCTACCAGGCCCTTGGGAAGCGGAAAATTTGGAAAAAAAGAGGCAGAGTATTATTTGCTCCCGTCTCGGGAAGATGAACTGCACTTTTTCAAACTTCTTTCTTGATAATAAAGCGATGCAATAAAACACTTCAGGTTTCAACCGCCCATTTATTTTTTATAATGAAAAATAATCTCTCGAAACACAGAACACAAACCTTTCAGGAGGAAAAGGGGCAGAGACCCAGCAGGAAAAAAACGTTTATCCCCTCTCTCCAAAAACCCTTAAAGCACAAACTGATAACCGAACTGTACAGGGGTGGGCTCTCTCTCCCACCCAGTCCAAAAAGCCTACAAGTCATAAGTAAAAAAAAAAAGAAGTACAATTGTAATCTCCCAATGGGGAAAAAAGCCTCTCCTTTTTATCCCACTTTTCTCTCCAGCAAATCAACAGAACTCCCCCCCCACCCTAAAAATTCAAGCAACACAGGACACAGTGTATGATTTGATAAGGAGTTATTCCTGAAGGCAGTTGCTCAATACATTCACCATGAAACTAGTCCTCAAGAAGGTTGGAGAGGCGCTGTGGAGTACTTTGCATGACAGGATGCATCCTCGCATTTCAGGCCCGGGATCACGCCTTGAAAAAGCTGGAATTCACATGCTATCAAATACACGCATAGGTTTTAAAGCGTCCTCCAGAACTTGCAAGGAAGGTGGGTTCAGAATTCTTCTATTGCACAGAACTAGGGCTGCATTTTAAACCCAGATTTAGTTTATTGGGTTTTTAATTTAATTTTACTGTGGAGGGTCATTTAAATCCTAGTGCTTGTTCAAGAAAGTGAGGGGGGGGGAATGGCATGATCGAACCATTTTTCCCCCAAAAAGAGAGAATGAGGAAACAAATTTACAATAAAAGCCGAGCCACACATTGTAAAATGCATTTAAGGCAAAAGGAAGTTAAGGTGCGTAAGCCTGATGCTTCTGACACACCTTTACCCCTTTTCAAACGTGTAACTCACGGCGATTTAGCTGAACAATTTGCACCAATATCTGAGTGTTCTGTAGCACCATATCCGAAGTAATTCTTGTTTCCATTCTCTCTCTCTCTTTGCCCTCTAAATACAGAGAACATCAAACAGTTCCTTTGCCCAAGAAAAGAGGAAAAGGTAGTGTGAAGGAAGTGACGCTCTTTGTGATTATACACACCCGCTGCCTCCGCTTAAACAGGTTCAGTAGGTTCCGTGTGGCTTCAAAAACCTGCCGTACCTGTTCAACCAGAGGTGACGCTTTGTGGTACATGGACACATGATGGGAAACAAAGCACCTCTCAAACCATTGTTGACTTTTTAAGAAAAAACAAAATAAAACAACAACAATAATAAAAAAATAACTTTACATATCTATCTTTTAGATTATGTCGTTTCAAAGGCAACGACACCCCCCCCCCAATCTGCCTTGAGCCAGAAGCCAAACTACATCACTGAATGGGGTTACTAAGTTTGCCGTAGGTGTGTTTATGGAAAGGGGCTTGTTTTTGACAGGGAAACACAGAAGATGATTTATAGATTTGGGGTGTATCTCGGGGGACAGAGGATGGAAGTGACGTTTGAGTGGGATACCTAGTGAAGGAAAGGGCGACCCATGGATGAAAACGTATACTGTGGATAAGGACACTGATGTGCCATTGCTTCCGATCAAGGCAGGCAGACAAAATGCTGGACCAAGATCATATTTTGTGTGGGAAGGAAGTGCCTGACGGTCGTTCAATAAGCAGAGGCTTCCTGGATGTTCCTGGGATTGGAAATGTATTAAAGGGGGCTGATCCTTGGCACACAGAAGCTTGCACCACTTTCCGACCGCCGCTGGTTAAGGCGGGAAGGAGAGTTTAAGCACCAGGTGAAACTTCAGCACACCGCCTTGTTCTGTAGCCAACCCGGGGCTGGTACGGAAGTTGTGAGTCTAGGGCTGTGGCTTTTAAAAAAATATCTGAACAGATTTTTGGGGTGCTGATGAGGAGAGTAAGGTAATTTGCTGAGCACCAGTTGCTCTGCTGCTGAACAGCAGAATTTGACAGTGGAGACAGCTGAGACCCAGGGAAAGGAGGCCAGTTTCCTGGGAACAGTTCAAGTCAAATTTAAACCCTGGCGAATGCCAGACATCCTCAGAAAACATTTAACTAGGGTGCAGTTGCATGAAATGTATAGGGGTAAAAAGAAAAATACACAGCTCATTGAACTCGGTCCCTGTTCATAAGGAGAATTCAAGAAAGGAGAAAAATTTTCCACTTAGGATCTATCAGCTTGGTTTTTGGAACCAGAGTTCAGGAACTAATGTGTAAGATTTAGGGCACGAATGTGAAAATCGTTGCTTTTGAGTTATCAGACAAGCCAACGAACGCACCCAAAGAATAACATTTTGAAAGCAAAGTTTTATATATCTTAATGTTACTTTCAAAACATTATTTTTAAAAGATGCGTCCTTCCTGTTCAAAGTGTGATTCTAACTTGCATTTATTAAACGTGACATATTATTTCCAATCTCTGACATATTATTTCCAATATTATAGCCAATACCCCTTCGGGACAACAGGAGAGGCTTGCCTTCCTGAATGCACCTTCACTCAGGGAGAATATAACCCCGCATACTGAAATCTAGAAAGCCAGGAAAAAGTTTCGTAGCTTTCCTTTCACCACACCTTGCTAGCTTTCTGCATGCAGGGACGTTCTTCCTTGTAGTGAAGAGCTAGCTTTCTGTTTGCAGGGATTCACACACAAACACCCCGTACAAGCAGCACCATATGAGATAAGCCCCTCGCAATCAACTCGCCGACTGAAGCACTCCAGTCCACAAGTTTGATAAGCACCAGGAGGTTTGAGTGTTGAAGTACAGGCAAGGTTTCTCAAGATGCCATGGTTCATGTTTTGGATAGTTTTAAACAAGGAATCCAATGAAAAAATCTATGAAGGCCTCGCTCCCCCGCCAGGACTGGGGAGGCAGAAGCCTTTTAAACAGTGCAGTAACTGACTTTCTGCCCATTCAAGTCACGTAAGGCCAGCTTCCCGGCCTTAGCCGCAACGGTTCTCAGTACAGCCCGCGGAGGAAAAAATTGATCAGAAAGCTTGCAAGATCCCATAAACACACCGGCTGTCGAGAATGACGGCATGTCTCAGCGAGGCGAGAATTGAGCTATTACAGTAGACACCGATGCCTCTAGGCCAGTCAAAGCAGAGTTTCAAGGTCCAATTGAAGAAAACAACCGCTGTCAATGAACAATACATGGCCATCGGGTTCTGGTTGGAAGGGAAGATACACCCTCTTGGCACCGGGCATCGATGTGGGAAGTGCACCTGGCAAGCTGTTGAGAAATGTAGGGTGCATAAACTGTGGGTCAACCTCAACTCCATCCATGGTCTGTCTTTCTCTCTCTGCTTTCTCCCACAGGAAAGAGGGATACACTGGAGAAATCTCGCCAGGGTAAAGAAGGCTAGAAGCAAACGGAAAAGGATCGATCGTGGCCCCTGTTCCTCCAGAGACCCCGAATTCCAGAACCACCCATCGTGGGAGGAAAAGAGATGGGTCTGGCCTTACGCGCCGAGGCTCCCTCGCAAGTCCCCTGAAAACAGCCAATTTGCGCACTTCCTAACCAATCAGCTCTGTAGAAAGGAAAGGTGCCGGAGAACCCAAGGCGCGTCTTCATGCGAAGACCTTCCAGACCGATGAGATAAGAGGTGCCGGCGTTCGTAAGCAGTTCTTGTGGCCACGAATTTTCCCTTCTCTTTTCCGGCTCCTTGGAAAGGCAGTCGGTCCTCGGGGCCAAGGGGAGAAAAGATCGGGGAGATGATGCGTGGCCGCCCGACCCTGGCTCACCGCAGATTTTGGTAGAGGTAGGCGGAGGTGAAGAGGACATTGACGGTCAGGCTCACGGCGAGAACCCCTCGGAGGGAGAAGCGGCCGACGCAGCCTTCGCAGATAGGGCCACAGACCACGACCACCCAAAAGGGGACATAAAAGAAAAGAAAAAAAAAACTCTGTTAGCATCACATTGCAGTTATCACGTCTAACAGGTGAGATTAGAAGATGGCGGCACTGGAAAGGGGGCCTCTAAGGCCATCCAGTCCAACCCCATTGCTCAAGGCAGGAATCCAAATCAAAGCAGATCTGACAGAGGGCTGTCTAACCTCCCCTTGAATTCCTCCAGCGTTGGAGAGTTTACCACCTCCCGAGTTTATTCCTTCCGTTGTCGTACTGCTCTAACAGTTAAGAATGTTTTTCCTGGATGTTCAGCCTAAATCTGACTTCCTGTTGCATGAGCCCATGACGACGTATCTTGCATTCTGGGATGGTCGAGAAGAGATCCTGCCCCTCCTCCAGAGGACTGCCTTTCAAGTATTTGAAAAGTGCTATCCTATCTCGTTCTTCTGGGGCTTACCAATATAACACATTCTAGATGTGCCAGACTACAAAACCCATCCAGATGGGCTAGTGGGGGGGGGGTGATGAATGTTGCAATCTAACATATTTGGAGGATGCTCCGGGTTGGGGGAAAAGAGGATGTAACCACGCATCTGTTAAATATCAGTTTGAATCATGGTGCTGTTGCTTTTAAGGCGGTGGGGCTGGAACTCACCCTTCCAGCTGGCCGGCTCTTCCCCGTTGGTCGTGGTGTCCACCACACAGCTGGACGAGTGCGAGGAGCTGTCGCCCTTCTTAATGGAGCCGTTGCTCCCGATGCTTCCTGCCTCGGCCACAGCTCTCATATCTACGGAGAAAGAAAAATTGGTGCCTCTTAAAATGAATACAGTACATGCACATACACCCATTGCTGGGTGGGTTTTATTTATTTATTGTCCATTTTATGGGTTAACTTTGTCATGCTTATACTTGTTCTCCTTAAGAATACAAACAGCTCCCGGGAGTGTCCCTCGTCCTCCTCCCTCCACACTCTTCGTATCCTCATGACCCCCTTGTGAGGTAGACCGAACGAGACCAGCTGAAGGCCAGGCAGGCCGCTGAGGCAGGATCTGAACCCGGCCTCCTGAGGTCTAGCCCAAGCATCTGGCCCCGCGTGGGCTCTATAGGATCGACCATCCAAAGTGTTGTGGAGGCCGGAGAGAGCAGGTTGCTCAGTGTCTCCGGCAATGGGGTAGACCTCTTTGCCCCAGCTGAAGGCAGCAGGCTGGCTAAGCGGGCGCACGGGGGCAGTCCTGTGGCACTTCGGTCTTTGCTCCAAGATCTTCGCTGCTGCCTCTCAGATTTTGTTGCCTGAGGCAAGGGGCACACTCTGCCGAACGACAGGGCCGGCCCTATGGAGCTGTCAGGGCCAGATAAAGGGGTGTGGCTAATGGAACCTGAATTTGAGTGAGTGGGTTTCATTCGTTATCCGAAAGACTGCTGGTCTTAAGCCTTAAGGTGATGGGGAAGGCAGACCGTATTTTAAACCAGCCCCAGCCAATCCAGAAGCTTCATGCTGCCTGCCAATCACAGGACCCCATGATGTAGACTCATGAAATTTTCCAAAACAAGTCTCAAACGTGTGGGCAATCAAGTTTCTAGTCCTTCACAAGGACACAGCCAACTCCAGGACAGGAGGGGGGGAACTAGGGGATTATGGGCTTTGTAGTCCCTCAAAGCAACTTTCCCAAGCTTGGAGAGGTATCCCGTACTCATCCCCAAGAGATTATTTTACCGTGCATTCCCCGGTCACTGAGGTTCCGCTTTGTGTAGGCCGTCAAATCGGAGGTAAAGACGTTGTTTTCTGAGTGGGCCATGTCTTCGCCGAGCCGATGTTCAGTCTGGGCCGAGAAGAGCATCAGCCGGCGGCCATTCAGGTTGAGCCGTGCGGGGCTGATGAGGGGCCGGCGGTAACGCAGGGAGCCCGAACTGGATGTGACCGAGCCGGCTACCGATGGGGCTGGAGATGGCCCCGGGGAGGAGATGCAGCTCCCGGAGAGAAGGGGGAAATATTCTGGGGGGAAAAGGGACCAGCAGAGGAAAAGAGTCAAGACGAAGAGGAATTATGAAGCCATTTTTTCACATCTCTCTTTGATGACTTGTTTTTCTCCTATGCCAGAGGATGCTGTGCGCTATGCCAGAAATGTCTGTCTGTCGTGCCAGAATTATATATAAAAAAACAACAACAACATATTTGGGATTAATGTATACTTTTCTTCCTTTTTATGGGGCTGTGTGTATTTTTTTTTAATAAACCCAATGAAGGTTTTAGCAATTCTTAAGCTTTCCAAGGCAGGTTGGAAATATATCAAATCCCTCGTCCCCTGATTTTTCTCTACGAAAGCAACTTCCTGCAGATCTGTACAGCACCGACACCCCTCCCCATGCTTATATTTCCACTTTTTATATTTTCAATTTTCTCCATTAGCTGCTGCATTTCTTTCCAAGACCTCAGTTATGTTGGGCTTTCACGGCATGAAAAAGGAGCATCATTTTACTGAAGGAGAGAATGCATCCCCATTTAAAAACTTCTAAACTGGCACAGAGATGCGGTCCCATTCAAAAGAGAGGGCTGTCAAAGGAGGAGGTTAATTTTCCAGGACAGACAACAACTTTCCAGCAGCTAAGAACCTTGCTAACAGGTATTCTAATTCGTACCAAAATACAGTTGAGATATGAAAGGTGAAGAAGGATCAGACGGGGGTCAAAGGGGCAACACACTTTCCACAAAGCCAGTATGTAAGAGAATAGTTTGATTCTTTGTTTCTCTGCAAAACAAAGATAAAAGAATCTAGAAAAAGAAAACCCTCTTTAACTTTGCATTGCTGGCAATAATGTACACCGACAAACCCAAACAATCTACAGAGAGGTTTCGAAATTGGATCTAAACATTGCCAGCTTTTTGCATGCAAAACAAGATTTATCATACACGGGGCAAGCCTGAACATTTTTTCCCCTCTGGAAATAATTCCCTCTGCATTCAACTTGGTGAAACACAAGGTTTCGTGTTAAAAGAGAGAGGTGGGTTTAATCTTTAATCTGGAGGCTAATTTCCTTTTCCTATGCATGAAAAAAATGACAAAACAAAAAAGCTAGACTGCACACCATTTCTGGAATTCTGTTTTTTTGTTTTGTTCTCAGGTCTTTGGAGAAGACCCCTGGACCCCTTTTCCTAGCCGAAATGATGCTCCTCGGTAAGTGTCCAACGCAATAAAATATTTTGCACCTATCCTGCTTTGAATGCTCAAAGCAAACACAGTGAAAGCTTGGGAGGAATGATTTTGCTTGGAGTTTGTTTTTTGGCGGTGTGTTTAAGGATCGGGCAAACCAGACAAAGGCTGAAATCCTGTTGCTTAGGGTCACAAGTCACGCTAAGGCAGTCCCCATTGGGTCAGGAAGGCGCTGGGGAGTCAGCCCTTCTTTCCAAGTTCAATGAATTCTAACAGACGTACTCAAGGTGTGATTTACTACCCTAAACAACAGGATTTCAGCTGACATCTGTGAAGAGCTAACAAGGTGGACCATCTAAACTCACGTGGAGAGAAGGAACCTATGGAGGTTGCAAAGCGTCTGGAATAAAGAATTTTGTACATTGAGGAAGTTCAGTAACTTTTTTGCACCCGTGGACCTCAAACTTTTGCACGTTTTTGAGAATTTGGGGGAAGGGGGGGGATGTTCTCCCACCTGACGCAGGCACCTCCTTAGAGAAGGACATCTGAGAGGGTGGACGACTCCCGCTGAACAAGTAGCCAGAATCTTGGGGGGGAAAAAAAATTAAAATAGAAATTAAGATACATCATGGGAACAGCAGCTGCACAGAAAAAGGGAGCAACTGTTTTTTTTAAAAAAATCAAATGTCTTTTAAAAGTTGATCACATGGAGGCTGTTTTGAGGGCTGTCTGGCTGAGATGGAGTAATAGGAACTAATAGAAATAAAGAGAATGATAACAATAATAGCGACTATCATTCCCTAAGGCCAGGGTGGATAAAAATCAGCAATTTTAAAAAAAATATTTAAAATTTTTTAAAAGATCTTTTTGAATTAAATGGTCAAAAATCAGATTCTTAAAATTCAAGTCATGATTTATAGCAATTTGATTCAAATCAAATCCACCCTTGCTCAAGGTTAATGATTTATAGGGATCATGACTCTATTAAAGATTAGGTCCTCTGTCTGGAAATTCTGATGAGAACCGCAAAGCCCCGCAGCTTTAAAAAAAGAAATCTGGAACATAATGGCATTGCTTTTGGGTTAAAACATACAGAAGACTCGTAGAACCTTGGAAAGGAAACGGGAGTGTCTATGGAACCAAGATATCTTACCAGTCCTGGCCAAAGAAGGAATCGTGCCCAGCGAGAGGGCCCGATTCAGCCGTCCAGGAAGAGAGGAAGACGATGTTCGCCGTGGGGATCGGAAGAGCTGTTGGCTGGTAAACTGCAGCACGCTGGGTGGCGACGGGATGAAGACAGATGGGGATGCAGGGGGATACGGGAAACCGATCTCTGTGCCGCTGGGGAACGCGGAGATGGAATCCCCAGAGAGATACCTGTGGGTGAGATACGAAAGAAAGCAATTTGAACCCAGGCAGAAGAACCAAATATGGGTTCCGGTTCTCCAAAGCGTCTTTCGTGGGGTAGTCTCGTCCCATCATGGGGTACCCCGTTTCAGCATCTGATGGGTCACGGGCAGGATGTCAAAGAAGTCAGTTGCAGGGGATATTTCGCCACCCGAATTCTAACATATGCTTTGAATTCTTTCAGGGGTTTTAAAATAACACACCTCCCAATGATTTCAACGTAAAAAACTTCCAAACAACCCTGTAAGGTAGGACGGTGTTCACCACATATTGCAGATGGCAGGGCACTACCACTTGAAGCACGCCTGATCTCTTCTGGTTTTGGAAATTAAGAGGGTTCAGAATACCAAAATCCCCCGGAGGGCCTGAGGCTACCTGCAAAAATAACACTACTATTTCCTAGTATTTACTTACAAGTTCATGAGTGGTTGTTATGCGCTTTCAAGTTGCTTCCGACTTATGCCGACCCTACGAATGAGCAATTTCCAAAATGTCCTGTGAAACTGAAGCCTGTGGCTTCCTTTAAGTAGTCAATCCATCTTGCATTGGGGTCTTCCTCTTTTCCTGCTGCCTTCCACCTGTCCCCAGCATTACTGTCTTGTCCACAGAATCCTGCCTTCTCAGGATGTGCCCAAAGCAGAACAACCTCGGGCTCAACATTTTTTCCTCCAGAGATACTTCAGACTTGAATTGATCCGGACCCACTGTAAGTTCCTTCTTTTTACCTTTCCTTTTTTTAAAAAATAAAAGTACAGCAAGCAGTTTCTGTAATATTTGTAAAAGGAGCTGGATATAACACCCGTCTAGAAAGACCATGATAAAAACAGCATGTTTCCAGCTTAATCATTTATATGTAACTTGTGTTGGCCGGTCCTAACACGTGGATTTTTTAAAAAATTACCTTTAAAACCTTGGAATGTGTAAAGTATTCAGAAGCAACAAAATGATCCATGGATGGATCAAGTGCCGTGAGTTTAAAAAGTGGTTACAAGCATCAAAAACATTAAACCCGCACGGGAATGAACTAAAGCCCTCCGTCTTCTTTCTTTTAAAAGTTCTGCAATGTGTTCCCCTTGACTTTTCAATGAAAAAAGTCAGCTGAAGAAGCTAAAAATACCTCCAACAGTTCCTGATAGCTAAGAATTATGGGATGACATGGAAGCCTCCTTTACAAAAGCCAGTGCCGGGTGAGAAAATAACCCAGATTCGTTTCAAAAGAGTCTCATGATGAACCCATGAATCTGTGCCAGAAAAGGGGGTCTAATTAATTCTAAAATTCAAAGTCCAGTCTTATAAAATAAAAAAAACAGGGGCTGCAGGTATTCAGTGGAAGGGAACAATTTGATTTCACAGAGGCGGGTGTGGATCAGTGCCAAGCAAGCGTAAGCAAACGGGGTCATTAAGGCTGCAATCCCAGGCTGGTTTCCTTGACCGTAAATCCCCGAGGAAAAAAAGGAAGATCTGTTTACAGTAAACCTGAGATGAGACGGCGGTGCTTTATCAGTGCAGAAGACATCTCAAGTTATTATGACCTTAACAAAGAAAAAAAAAAGAGGAGAGAAACTCACTGTTCTGATTTTGCAGAAAATACTGAAACCTCGTGAGTCCATTGCGGCTCCTCAAGTGAGAGAAAAGAGCATCCTTTGGCTTTACAGCCCCTTGGGGGAAATCTTAAGATCCGCCAACGGAATGCTTCACATTCCGATTCCGGCAGCCGGGATAGGCCAGCCGCCCAGGTTCATCTGCATGCCGCCTTGCTATTGGCTAAGAACATCCAGGGAAGGTGGTTCCCTACAAGTGTCGGAATGCCAAAAAGATGCCCGGCTGTCTTTTTTTCTTTCTCCTTTTTTTAGCTACCCTCGGAAGACCAAAAAAAAAAATCTGAAAATAAATATGATTCCCCCCCTTCCTTTTAAGTATGGCTGAAGGTAGAACCCGGTACTGCTTACCAGACTCGAGGTTGGTTGCTGGATGAAGCCAGAAGCATAGCATGTTCCACCATGCCGTAAAATAATAATAATAATAAAAAATCAACCGAGAAGTACCTTACGAATCTCAAATAATCTTAAAGGTGGGGGGAAAGCTGGCATCCGGCCTCCCACTGAATGGGCCTCCTCCTCCAGAGCAGAAATTATGGTGGCTTTTTTTCTTCATTTTATTTACCAAATCATGGTATGTACTGGAGATGGCACTAATTTCATTGTAAGAAAGTACAATGACAATAAAGTAAATTCACTTTTTTTAAAAAATTGATTCTTGCACAGTCATCAGAGTGAAAAACTAAAGGTCGGCATGAGAATCCAACTGTATTTGCGGGTGGGAAAAACCAGGAGTGACCTTTGTTTAACAGAGAGGAAGTTTTGACTTCATTCTATCAGATTGTGGTCTATATTCAACATCTGTGAATATGGTTTCCCTTCCTGATATATATATATATAGTAAAGATGGCAGTATTTGTTGTCTACTGTCCTGCACCCAACACTGGTTGAGGGATTAAATGCTGGATGAGATCTCAGGGAAATCCAAATTCAAAACTCTGTCAAGCCCTGAAACTGGCAGGGGCCCTCTGTAAGGATTAAGGATGAAGAAGATGAGCCAGGTAGGTTACCTTGAGCCCATCCCCAAGTAAAGTGATGGATAGATGTAACCCTTTAGCTAATAACCATCCCAGCCAGATGCCAACTAAAGCAGCCCAGCTTTGGACGGCTGTCTGATTCTAAAAATGAAAAAATCGAGGAAGTGAAGAAAAAATATATATATATTCCAAAATACTGAAGAGAAGACACAATTTGGCCGGGCAAGGTGTCTCGAGTTCCACGTTGGGCTGAAATGGACATCAGGGACTAAGCTATGCAGGAAGATTGCAGCCCAAGACCATGGAGAGCGGCTGCCAGCCAGAGTAGACCATACTGGATTAGCCACATGAATGGATCGGCATAGTTTTTGAGTTGGATCTCTCTCCAAGGGGAAATGGCACGGGGCCATCAGCTGCCAATCCCCCCAAGGGCAGCACTGCTATAAGCTCTGATCAGGCCAGACAGATCTCAGATTGGGGTACTATCTGCATGTCAGGGACGATGGGAACTGGAGTCAACCCGTAGCAGCAGGAGGGCCACTTCATGGAGCATGAGTGATTTTTTTTACTCCTATTATTTTGCCCAACACAGAAAAGTGTGTCACGCCTTGCCCACCAGCTCTGAGAAGTGTGAAAATTTAGTGTGCATGTGTTACTTTCAGTACTTCATTAAAAGCCTTTCTAAACAGCAGCCAAGAAATTTGTTTTTAAAAAAGGAGCTGGTATGGAACGTTTGGGCAAAAGGCCTTCTATTGTCCATATAGATCTTTTAGAATCTGGAGGCCTTCGGAACAAGCTACTAGTCCTGAAGGTACAGAAGCATTCAAGTGTGTTGTTTTTGCCTCTCAGGAGGGGCTCAACAAGATCCCCCAATCTGCATTAATGGTCACAGGGGGAGAGGGGGGGGGGAGAAGGGTCTCTCACATTGTTTTTTAAACTTTGAAATACACATCTGCCTGGGTTAGGAATGGTGAATGCAAACAAGGAGGGGAAAACAAACCAACAGCTTTTTAAAAAAAACAGGCCAGAGAGTCAAAAAAACACAGTTGAAAAGAGTTATGGCTAAGGAGCCCTTTATTGTCAAAACTTGGCAGCTCAAGTAGTGTTTACAACAATTATAGTGTTAACTAGACAATTAGGCACAGTTATGCTATATAAAATATGAGAGTATTTTAAAGCTTAATATAATAATAATTATAAATACCGATAATAATAATATAAATAGAGACACCATTTTCAATATGGGATAGTGTACACAGTGCTGAATTTTTTTTCTAAGTGCTCACAACCCACAATTCTTTTAGAGAACAGGATGGAAATTAGGTTTACAGTGAAAAGGGATTTTTTTAAACCGATGAACAAGGCAGATTCTCCACAATCCTGCTGAAGGAGCAAAGAAAACCGGCAGTAAAACTAGGATGATGAGAAAAGGCACGCAGGAAATGCATCTCACAGGATCTGAAAAACCTGGGAGGTCTGTTGTAGTTATCCTCTTTACTCCCCGTTCTCTGGGCCGCATCCTGTTCAAAACCTGCCATTTTGGTGAGATGGGGCGCTGTGGCTCACAGCATGGAGGGTAACCACCCCTCCCTGCTTCACCAAAGCTATCCAACAATTCCTGCTGTCGCCCATGTTTCATCTGACTGCGAGGAAGCTTAAACCATGATTCCAGCTGAAAACAGTGCTTTGCGGAAACCATGGTTTGGTGTGACACCTATGTGAGGCCGCAAACATGGCATAAGCCGGGCTACCATGATCTCCCACAAATTCCCCATGATGGGAAAAGAACCCCCTTGTCCACTGTAAATTTGTTTCACAGTAAAGACGTGAAACTTCAGAACGGATCCTGCGTTTCCTTGCAATTAAGACATCCAACAGGCTAGCAGAAGAGCAAATTTTTTCACAGCAGAGTGGGGTAAGCGACAGATATGTTGTCAAATGTTGAATGAACAGCAAGGAAACCCAGCGGTGTTGCTAACCCCAGGATGTCTCCCCTCACGTCTGCCTTAAAATGTTCATGTTTTTAAAAGGGGGATCAGATGGAATACGTGTTGGATATAATAATCTCTAAAAAGAAACCATTCCACTGATGTTATAAGCATGAGCACTGACTACAGAGAACGATAGAGAGAAACATACACACTCGCGCAAAACCAGGGTGAAAACGAAGCTGTAAGAAAGATCAGGTCGGGGAGGAAGTGAGGACAATGTAGAATATTGGAAGTAAAATCACAATTTGGAAAAATTGTTTTTGGACCCAACTTGGAGAATCCCCCAGTCTGGAGGGGCTTTGCCTATTTTGGGCAAGAATTGTCATTTCCAAGAAAAGCATGAGTAAAATGTAACATTAAAGGGGGGGGGGGGGAAACAGCACACACACACTCACATGCGCGCACACACACACACACACAAGGAGGTTTAAAAGCATGCCAAACCTTTTTCAAACAATCAAATAAGTATCCTTTAAGTATTTTTAAATACTTGGTTTCGAAACTAGTGTTAGATTATATGATGGACAAAATTTAAAATATGGATTGCACAGGGTTATAAAAACTTTTACAAGTGCCTTCATGTACCTGAGCTTTCCAAGATTATGGAGTAACATGTCATACAGACTACACTCTTATGCTACTTCATATTACAAGGTGTTCACCTTAATTAAAAACAAAACGAAATGAAACAAACTTTCTGTGTTCACAAGGGATCCCAACAATATTTAAATTATCCCAAAGAGCACCGCCACAATACCTCAGAATTGGGGAAGGGGCAGGAAAGCTGCTGATGTTCCAGATTACAAATCCCATCTTCACTAGCTAACCATCTATCTCCACCTGGCCAATGGATGATGGAACTTGTAACCCAATGATGCCCGTTCTGGGCCCTAGGAAGACAGTCTGGTGATCCATCATTCTGTTATAGGATTAGGGCAAGAAGAAAAAAAAAAGATGCCTGCAACTTATCAAAGCAAGAATGAAAACTGAGAAGCGACACGTTCAAAAGATTTGCATGGATCAACCTGGAGAACGGCTCAAAGAAAGACTGACCAGGCAGTGTCAAATCACCTAGGCAATTTTCATGGGCACAGCAGCTGCCAAAACAGACACGAGACAGTTTATATACCACAAGCTATTCCTGCTTTCTCACCGCCTTTTCTCCGTAGGGTGAACAAAGATTAGCATGAGAGGTAACAGTTAAGTCCAGTTACAGAAAAGGTGACTGATCACAATGGAGGGCTGTTTGTTAATTAAACCACACGTACACACAGAGAGTTATTTCTGTTATATCTGGAGTTGCATCAAACAAACAGGTTGCAGCATGCTGTTAATTGAAGACAGGCAATTAAGAGCAAAGAAATTGCCCATGCACATCCACTGCTACCCATGTAGTATCACTAAATAGAACCAGTTAAACAAATGCTAGAAATAACAACCGTGGGACTCCAGAAATGTGTTATCAGTATTAAAAAAAAGTGGGGCACGCCAAACTGAAACCAAGCCACTGCATCCCAATGCACACACAAAACCACAGCAAAAAAAGGCAAAAAACTCCCAAAATTAGGTTTATGGTATACAGTTTAAACCAGTTCCAATCCAATTTTAAGGATTAGGGCTCCTAATGAACAAAAGAGCCCTCAAAGGCTTTTTGTGGCTAGGTTTCTTGAGCAAAAAGAAAAATTATAACCCTTTGTTAAAAATAAGCACTTCTAACAAACTAAGATCAAAAAAAGCTATGCGCCCAGTTCTGGGCATTCTTTCAAGGAAGCCAGAGCGATGAAACTGTTTCAAACCGGTTTAAGAGACTGCAGAACCAAAGGCGAAGGTGGGAAAGACATACGGGGTACAGGACAGGAAAATTAATTCCCGGTAGCCCTCAAATTAAGAAAGTACAGAAAAATTTCTCATAGGAACAACAATCTGGATGGATTAGATTGATTAAATGGAGCAGTGAGTAGCAACCTTATTCTTCTGGTTTTGGAAATGCAGTTTTAGCATCTGGGAACGAGGTGGAAGACGAGAAAACAGCTCAGGCCACCCCCACCCTGTTTTTGCTACAGCCATCTGCCCAAATGGAGAGGGGGGGAGAAAGATCTCTCCTAGAGTTTTTCTAGAAGAAAAGCAAGGGGAAGTTTAAAGAAAATTGAAAAGGAAGAGAAAATTGGGGAGGCAGAAAGGAAGCACCACGCTCAGTAGTCCTGTGTTTTGGAAGGCTCGGATTACTATTATTATTACTATTGTTTTGTTTCCAGGATACGTGCGTCCCCCCACCCCCCACGGTCACTGTCCGGGCTCTGACCTTCGGGGTCGGGGTCTCCGCAGGGATGTTGGCTTCCGGGTGGCCACGGCTGCCGCGAAGCCCACCAGGCAGCAGAGGGAGGTGGTGCCAAACTTGGCCGTGTCTAGCCAGCTGGGGGGGTCCGTCTGCAGGTAGTTCTCGGCTAGGTGGAAACCCATCACCAGCAGCCACAGGACCGAGGCAAAGGCATCTATCCGTCGGAGCCTGGGGGGGGGGAGAGAAAGACAGGGTGGTAAAGCGTCGGCCACCACTGAGTGCACCGGGGGTAAGGGGGGGGAAGAAGAATCTACCATGAAGACACCCTGATGTGTTAAAAACCACCACTAAGGTGTGAAGCAGCATCCAGTTAAGCAGGGAAGCAATGAAACATTTGCAAACATTCGGGTTTATTAGAGAAAATAATCATGGAAAAAAGGCACTGCAATTTCAGTGATGACACCGGGGCCGGTCATTCTACCTTACAGGGTCGTTGTGACAAGAAAAGAGGGGAATGTGAACCTGAAGATTGTTGAAGGAAGAGGGGAACGTCTATAGAATAAGAACTTAAAGAAGGAAAAATTGTAACTCTAAGGGAGTTTTCCTCTAAAACGAGGTGTGGGCTGCTCCCTGTGACATTGTATGAGACCCAAAACTGATGCTTTAAAAAAATATAAAGTTTAGGGTCACGTGTTGTCCCTCTGGTTTCATTTTGAGGGGCCAATGTAGTTTTCTAGGACTGGACTCACGGCTGCCAGGCTGCCGGCACTTGTCCACACTTGATTTAAAAGGTTGGCAACCGTCGTTCTTAAGGCTGGAAATCTGTGCAGGCCAAGGCAACTGGGTTCAAGCCCACCCGATGATCCAAAGTTTGGGAAACCAACGCAGTAAGGGATAACCCAAGCATGCACGCCCATGTACCTGATGCGTCCCGCCAGCAGCATGGCCAGGAAACACGTCAGCAAGCCAAGGGCCACCACCGCCACCTGATGGTTCCTCCCATAGGACCAGGCTGTGCTCAGCGTCTCGACCACGTGCTCCGGTAACAGCCGGACCACCTCCTGCCAGCTCAGGATCTCCAGCAGAGTGCCGTTGCTAGGTGCCGGGACCCCTGGCGTGGCTTCCGTCCCGTTCCTGGCCAGCCCCGGGCTCGACGGAGCAGGAGGAGCGCCGGGCGCAGGGGAAAAGGGGTTGCCTGACCCATAAAGGGCCATGGTAACGAGGACAGTGCAGCTGAGGAAAGCCAGGAAGCGCAGGGCGATCACTTGAATGGGTGTGGTGGCTGATGAAGCCGCGGCATAAAAACTCTGCAAAGAGAAATACCTTCAGTCATACCTCCAGTTAAGCTGCTGGGGGGGGGGAGGCTGTGTCTGCTGCCAGAGGGGTGCGACGGCCACCTCCCTGTTTTCTCTGCATAAAGAAAGGACCAATACTTGGCTTTCCTAAGGCAGCTGTGGAGAGGGGGGGGAATCCCACTCCGGTCAAGACTCTGGATATCTGGGGGAAAGTAAATCCAATTTAAGTCCTATCTGGAAGCGAACAGCAGAGCATAATTGACTTCCATAAAGCCAGTTCAGAGAGAAAGGCAGAATGCAAATCGAATGGATGGATGGGTGGGATGTTCAAGTCCATTTTGCATTCTTATGACCGCCTGTGTTCCTCCACCCCTGCCAAGCCTTAGACCCTGTCCAGTGTGAACAACAATAGCTTCCTTTATTTGGCAGGATGCAGCAGTTTGTACTTCCTGTCTCGGACAGGAAGCAAGGGCTGCGGGAACAGGGCCCCCCTCCCTACCTGCATGCACGTCTTGTCAGTCTTCCGCTGGCTGAAGTGGTGCCGGAGCAAGAGGGCCCGCAGCTGGCGGTTCTGATGCTTGATGTAATATTCCACTGCTGCCTGGCAGGGGCGACACAGCTTGTACATCTGTTCCAAGTGATGCTTGTATACTTCAATCTCCTCATCATATTTGCCCTGCCCATGAGAGCCAGAAAGCGAGAGAGCAGGAGAAAAACACCAATAATCCAACCTGCTGTAAGGCAGCTTCTTACAGTTATGCATTTTTCCTTTTCCCTCCTCCTCGCCTTTTCCTTTTATGCCATGTCCTGATTTTTTAAAAAATTGGGCAAGCCCAAAAGTCTGCTTGGGTTTTACTGATGTGCCAGCCGCTTTGGAGCTGGTACAGCTCACTGAGAAAAGGCATATGGCTGTGAAACAATGGGCTGGAGGTAGCCCAGATTGCTCAAAGACTGTGTAGCTGACAGAGTTACCTGCCTGGCCATTTGCATGGATTGCACAGTCCTAGAGCGCCACCTGGAGGAAAGACTAGTAAATCAATCCTGAGTCTTTCAAACAGAGAAAACCTCAAGAAGACTTGACATGAGTCTGGAGTCAACAACACACAATTATTTTGCAATTATTCAGAAATTTCACGACATCAGTTTCATAATGACACCCGTCTGATTAAAACAGCTGAAAGAACCACATTTCCACACTGAAATGCTGGCAAGATTTGCATGCCACTCGAGTGGCTTTTTTAAAATGATTACACCGCATAACTTAGTGTAATAATTTTTAAGTTGACTTAAGCCAAGTAAACAGTGCATGAATTGTTCGGTTTGCAGCTGAATGGAATGTATAAGAAAAAAAATGAGAGCATTGCTGTTAAGTCACCATTGACTTAATTGATCAGTTATTAATTCAACGGCTTTGAGAGCTTTTCCACCTACAAAGCATGAGATGGAAAAGATAAGTACAAATAATATTATCTAAGAAATAATAAAAGTGAAAACATTCTGCTTTTTATTTGTATTTTAAATTTTTCTTTCTGTTTTAATATTGCTTCTTCTAGAAATTTAGCCAGAGGCAGTGGAATAAGGTTATCCATGTGCTCGGTCTTGCGTGTTTCCTTCCCCCCACACCCCGCAGGCTTTCTCTAGACAAAAAAACCCCTGCTTACGTTGCAGGCAGGGTGGGAAGAAAAAAATGCCCTTGGCTGCCACTGCTATCCCCAGCCGGTTGCCATGGCGCCGGGAATGTGGGGCAGGCCTTTCAAAGACAGAGACCGCCAGCCAGGTTAGGGTTACTGGCTAGAAAGGACAGAAGGAAGAAAGGAGGGGGGAAAAAACAAGGGGAGAAAGCAGTGTTACCTGCTGGACGATGCAGGAAAAAAAAAGACTAGAAAAAAACAGCTTGAGGATGACCCAGAAATGCAATGTGCAATTAGGTCACCCTGTCCTAATACTCAGGAGAAACATTTCTATCCCAATTTAAAAGCTACAACAGGACCCCCTTATCTGCAGAATCCGTATTTGCTGATTCACTTATCTGAAAATCTTGAAAACATTCAGAGAAAAACCCTAGAAATATGTGTTTCTAAAGAACATGAAGTTGCCAGAACTGGCCACACAAAGGAGCCAGAGACCATGCTATGCATGGCATTTTCTATTATTGGCGTTTTTCAGCATCCGCCAGGGGGCCCCTGGAACCTACTGTACTTCCTTACTTGCTTCCACCTTCAATTAAGCTGAAGGCAATGCAGGGACATGTTCTAAAAATGTCCTCATAAAAGTCCTATTAAAAAACAGAGGAATATAAGAAGCCACCTAATATCAAGTTGCCACTTTGCTTTGTGTCGCTCAGTCTTGCCAGCTCTGTTGCTGCCAATAGAGTTGGGTGACTTGAGAAATAATATGTAAGGGACTTTTCCAAGGGGAGCCCCATATCCTTGGGACCCCCTCCCCTGGGGAGACAGGCCTGGCCACCTCATTGCGGGTTCTTACAAACCAGCAAATAAACTCAAAAGACACATTTGTTCCAGTTTATGGTGGCGCTTAGAAATCATGTCTTGGCAGGCAGTGTTTTAAAGAAGCTTTTGAATGGATAGATGGATGGATGGATGGATGGATGGATGGATGGATGGATGGATGGATGGATTCCTAGCTTTTTTTGCTCTTATCTCTGATCCATGCCCAGAGATAAGAGATGAGGCAAATTAGAGCCCAGGAAGCTGTTGTATGGAAATCCACTCTGCCTAGCACCACAGCAAGTGTAGCATGAAACGGCAGCTCCAGTCTCCATCCCCATCCCCGATCATACCTCTTCCCTGGGCATGAAGGATGCCAGCTGCTTGATCTTCATTGTCTGGTAGCTGTTGCATTTTTTACACAGGAGAACCTGACTGCTCACCCACTGTTGGGGCTTGGTCGGGTCGTAGAAGGCGCTGGCCCCGGAGACGACGTGGTTGAGGTGCTCCATGTACTGGGCCGGGATCGGCTTGTTGTAGTCACCATTCTGCCGAGATGAAGCAAAAAAATAAAATAAAATCACGAGAAACTGGGGGGGGAGAGAAGCAGAGGCTCTTTCTACTGGATTCTCATTGTGTGAACTAGCATTTGCCCTAGGAACGTGTGTGAAACCTGGAGTTCAAGGGCAAGAGAGTCATTTGTGAATGAAATTATTAACTGGCAACCAGATGGGCTGAAAACCCCCAAGGGTGGAGTATTCCATTTATATACAAGGGCCATCTCTTCCACATTTCTTGAATGGAACTCAGGGCTGCGCAGTCCTTGCCCGTCCAGCGACCCTTGACCTTTGGCTCTAGAGAATTATGGGTGACGTTATACCTCTTGGAAACCGTTGTACTGCTCGCAGTTGGGGCAATCCCAACAATTGCGGTTGCCGTACGGCACCACGGTGTCCTGGTTGCAGAACCAACAGTTCACGGTCATGTGCGTCGGTTTCTTCCTGCAGGAGAGCAGAGGAGAAAAAAGCAGGTACTGAGTCCAAAAACCCAAGCATTAGCCCAGCAGGGTTAAGGGAGAGATGGGGTAAGGAGCAGGGCAATGTTTGGGACAGCAAAAAAAAAAGAAAAAGAAAAAGAAAAGAAAGAAAAAAAGAGGGCAAACATTCCTTCTTTTCTTCTTAATATAGGAGGAGGCCCCGAATCCACGTGGGATCGGTTCCCTGTGGATACCGAAACATGCGGATAGTTGCAAACACATAGCAAATACATTTTTAAAGTTTGATTCATGAATTCCTTTGTATGCTGAAAGGGACTTTTTTCCCCTATCAGAACCCCCCCTCTGCTTCTACCAAAGAATACGATTCTCTGTGCGTTTCTGCTCAAGTCATTCTGAAAAATCTGGAATGGATCTGCCAGAGTTTAAACTAGTTCAGGTGGTCCAGTTTCAAGGACAGCAGTTAAGTGAAAGAGCAGATACTGAGCCCATGGATAGGGAAGTCCTACTGTTGTTATACTTCGATCCACCGCTTTCAATAAATTCAAGGCAGCAAACATGGCGCTCCTTCTCTGATCTTTATCTTCGTAACAACCCTGGGAAGTACGTCAGCTTAAGGGCAGATGGCCACCTATTCAATTCTATTCTTTTCTATGTCTTATGTAACTGCATGGATGTCTCGGTACCTAGATTTACCTGCTTTCATTTCCTATCTTTGGAAAATGCTGTGCCTCTGTGATCATGAAGCATGTCCACATCTCTTTGACCATAAGCAACAATTGTAAAATGGTAACCTTAGATCAGTATCTGCGTGTGTTATCAAGCAATCACAAGCGTTTGTGGTGGAAAATACCAAATAAACGTAGCAAATTGCTGAAACAGACAATTGTTGGTGCAAAAAATAGTGAGGTTGGGGAGGTTTCTGGGCACCAAAGCAAGTTTGTACACGCACGCGCACACACACAGAGAGAGAGAGAGAGAGGTAGTAAAGTTCGTTTCATTTGTTTAGTCGTGTCCGACTCTTCGTGACCCCATGGACCAGAGCACGCCAGGCCCTCCTATCTTCCACTGTTGGCCAGGTTGCATTTTAAGAAGAAAACGGCTGTTCTGGATCCGACCCAAGCCTGTCTCCCCACCATGGTCAAATGGCCACCCTTAGCAAGCAGAACAAGAGAACAAAAGCCCCCGCCCGATGTTCCAGCAATTAACTTCAAAGACAATTAATTAATAGTACTCAGATCTGTTCCTAAGCAACTGCTACAGTTTGCACTTTGATTCTTCTTCAGTACGATAACTGAAAGAAGATGCATCCAAGCCAGGATTCTGCCTTCCTCAGAGGCCATGCGGGTGCCCTGTAGTGTGTGTCTACACGGCACTGTTATAGTGGTTTGAGACCACTTTAATTACCTTCATGCTGTCCTAAGGTGTCCTAGAAAACTGTAGTTTGGTGCGTCCTTACAACCCTTTACTAGAGAGATCTAGGAACACCCCCTGGATTTCAACAGAAAAGCTGAAGTCCTTCACCAAACTAAAAACCTAGGGTTCCATACGGTGCAGCCACAGAGGCAAAATGGTATCTAACTGCCCTCACTGTGCAGTGTAAACACACTTGGAGAAGTGTGATCTCTAATCCTGGATGTGATATTTTAGCCACCCTGGCTAATTAGCCACGAATCCCACCCACCCTCCACCAGTCTATCCAATCGAGCTGCATTTTCGACATCCAAAATGGCAGCCATCTGACATCCTGTGGCAAAGAGTTCCACAGTTGAACTACATGCTATGTGTAGAAGTATATATAAAGAGTGTATATGTGTGCATGAACTGAATTCTCCACTTTTTAGCTTTCCTGGGGGATCGCCTGAGGTGGGTTTACAAGGAGGCACAACTCTGCTATCGACCAATCACCTTTTCGCAAGCTCGTAAAGCCACAATCGTGGTAAGCCTGCCATAGAGATCAGCTTCTCCAACCTAATGACCCTTTTCGGTTGTCCCTTCCCACCACCCAGACCAGATATAAATCAAGCCAGGGGAGGAACGCAGGACAGTTGCCTCACAGGAAGTTCCTGCAAGGGAGCACTTCCTGTGGTTGCTAGGCACTCAAAAAGATGCAGCTATGGAGGAATGGAGGCCTGGTGCTGTTACCTAGCAACCAGAGGGCCTGCACTGCAGAGGCGCTAGGCCTCATCATGGGGAACAATTAATCTTGAGGCCTGCTTAGGAACATGGGAGGTGCGTCCTGAAACCTTAGCATCCTACCCACTTCCTATAAAGCGGGCAAGACATGAAGCAGCCTTCCCTTCCAGAACAAAAAAAAACCACGACGAAGAAAAAGATGGAAACAAGGGAAGATGGAGGGGACTGATATGTCAAGCGAGGCTTGGGGCCCTCCTGGCTGGACTCAAAAACCATCTCTCTTTTTCTGGGGGGGGGGGGAAATAAAAGGAAGAAGTAGCCTCTGGCCTTAAAGCCAACTGCAAAGAACAGCCATGAGGACAGTTGTTTGGAGCAGCTGTCTCCAGAGTCATGACCAGCTGTGCAGATTACGTCGGTGGCGCAGAAGTGCGGAGGTCCTGGAAAGAAGAGATAAGGCGTCCCATTGTGAAGGGGGTCCTTCCATGGGCAAAACTGAACCGGCCAAGAAATGGCCACAAGAGAAGCTGTCAGGCATTAATCCTTTCCGACAGCAGGGTTCATTGATGAATTAAAAGGAAGATCAGTCCTAAGAATGTGCCCCGCTGTTACTCAGAGCTCAGAAACCCTCATTTATGCAGACACATAATGTTAACGAGCTCTATCGTGATCTGGGAGTGTAAGAAGGGAGCAAAGGCCAAGGTGGCCGCATGGACACTCGGCCCAAAGCGAGAGACCCTCTCCCGAAAGTCCAGCACAAAGGATTCACAGAGAAGCTCCACCTGTTGAACTTCCACCTCACACACCCCAGTGCCAGGCTTGGAGGACGGCTATAAAGACAAACCACTAACCTTCATATGCTAACATGCAGAATGACAGCCACCTGAACCCTTTTAAGGAGGTGTTTTGTGTGGCATGTGAATTTTAACCTTAGATCTCTAAAAAAATTGTTTTCTGGAGACAATGCCCAAAATCGCCTAGCCAGAGAACCTGGGAATTATGGGACTTCTGATCCTAATATAACTTTTCAGAGATCTTTAAGAGACGAGGGCATGACTTCTATCTCAAGAACACGACAAGCTGCTTCTAAGACTGTATTTAAAATATGTTAGCTGTTTTTTTAAAAAAACCCAAATGAGTGGGATCACAAATGTTTGCCATATGGGATTGTGTGGATTTTGGTATTTGCTATTGGGGAAGAGCCTCAAATTGAGAAAAAGAGAAAACATACTGTGAATTCAAAGGAAAGGCTTTGTATATTAGAAATGTGCTAAAAATGTTGCTTTTAAATTAAGACAGAGGGGCTAGTTACCCATATCTCAGCTTCATCAGGTAGCCCTTCAAGAAAGCAGATCTTTCGTGACTGCTTGTGCTGACTTCACATGAGCAATTTCATGAACAGGTAATCCCTTTCGGCAATGGCTGTTTTGTGATGGCCCCCATGCTACTCTATCTAAATTTTCCAACTGCCAACCAGACAAAATAATACCAGGGATGCTGGTACTATTTCAAGAAGACTTAACAAAGACTTATCATTGTGACCCAGTCTTGCTCTCAGTTCCTGGGCAGAATCGCATCTGCATACCCATCTCCAGCTGTGACACGCCAACCACACTGCATGTGGCAATGAGCACTCCTCCGCCTACCCAGTTCTCACACATAGCACAGGAATTAGCCAACCTGCTAATTCATGTGCCACTTTTTCAATGGGAAGCAGTAGCCTTCACACCCACTTTCTTTCACATAAAAGGTGAAGAAAGTTGCAGACAAAAACATCTACAACCGTCCCTCCAACCGTCCCTCCAGATTAAAAAAAAATCAGGATATGTTAGTAGATCAACCTACTGCCACTGTATAACAATCACAGCTCTGCAATTGCGGTTTTGCCAGCCTCTTTGATAGTCGAGCCTTGCTCAAAACTTTACTATGTACTATGCTGGCAAAGCCAAGGGAAAGATTGAATAAAGATGATTTCACAAAACTTCCCAAAGACCACCTGACTGAGAGCTTCCAACCAGCTCATGATCCATCAACCACAGTCTGAGAACTTCCCTTTCTCACACTAACAATTAATTCATGCATACAGTGACCTTTGTGATCCTATTATTCCTGTAAACATGAGGAAAGGCAAAGGAAATCATGGAGGTAAACAATATAGTTTACTGTGTGGATGGAGAACATGTGCACCTCCAGATGTTTGTTGCTCAACTACAGTTCCCATCATTCTCCACTACCAACTATGTGGCTAGAGGTCATGGGAGGTGCAGTCCAATCACATCTGGAAGGCCATGGCTGAATTACTCGACGAACAAAAGCCACCAATCATGTTTCTGCAAACTCCACTTGAGAAGCATTTTCTGTCCCCGATACGACCCTCTGAACATCTTCAACCCACTGGGGCTGGGTGTTGTGAGGATAAACTCTCATGACTGTGCCCAGCTCATCAAGGGAAGACAGAACAATTGTTTTTGTTCTCAGAGAAATATAAATTTTCTCCACTGTGTGCTGAGTCATCTAAGAGTACTGTGAAATAGCAGGGTATGCACCCAGGGAATGGTTCCCTGGAGACCCAAATACCAGCTTGCAAAACGGATTGTCTGTCCACTGCACCCCTGCATGACTCCCTGTTGGGACATCCTGCTCCCGATTCCTCCCAATCACATTCGCCTGAATATGGGGGATCTTTACCAAGTCTCCACATAACCTGTGACTGCAGTGGAAGGATCTCCTGATCGAACAGAATTAGCTTTCCCTTTGAGGAGTCTGCCTGTTGCATCTCTGCATGTTCAGAACAGCAACTGGTGAATGGGAGGTGGGACAGGCTCCTCTGAGGGTCTATAATGCTTTTCCTGACATACAGTATTGTATTCTTGTGTCATGAGACATCATGGTGTGGTTTGCTGAAATCTGGCTCGTAGAGAGGCATAACTGGCCAACTGTGCCAGCAAGCCACAATTCAATTCCAATCATGGTTTGCTACTGGCAGCACGGCAACACTGACTTTTTAAAAAATACTGCTTGTTATCAGGTCTGAACTCAGAACCACTGGCTTGTCCTTGTGCTCCTCCTCCTCAGTTTCCTGTCCCAAGACAAATAAATGGATCAGAGTCAAAACCCCATTAGAAACTGGAGGTGAACACTATTTGGTGAACTATGGGACAACTAACTGTAATTAACGCAAACCACAGTTTATTGTGACACGCAGATACTGCCATTCTAAACTGGACATATCTCCAGGTTCAAGAGAGATGTCATTCTTAACCCAGAAGACAACGGAACTGGCAATTCTGAAATTATAAAAAGCCGCGAGAGAACTGCAAGATTCCACCTCCCTCACAGTACCTTCAAACGTGCAAGCAGCTGCATGTGTTTTTTAAAGCTCTCTTCCAGAACCCTAGTTAGCATGACAGGACCCTCAGGCAAAAAAATAAAAAATGCTGTTGCACCGGAAACCCCTTCCTGCACCAACCTAAGCACATTCTTCACATTCCACCAAAGACTTTCTATCCGACAGAACCAGCCAGAGTTTAATCCTTTTCGCCTGCAGTGAAAAGTACACCAATTTAATTTTCTTTCTCCTCTTTTATTCCCCCCACCTGCCTTGTTCAATCATCCTCCCTTATCAAACAGCAGAAATGTAAGCACTCACACCTTTATCCCATAGAACCTAGCATTACAAATGGTTTAACTGAAATCAAAAACTGTTCAGCTTCACTAAAAGTTTTCAGAAAAGATGAGCTGGTGTCTTGAGCCAGGCATGGAGTTTACTTGGAGACTGAGAACTAGCTTCTATATACATCTACTGGTAAGTAAGCCCCATGAGGCTTCATGGGCTTACTCAGTTGAAGGTAAGTATACATTAGAATGCAAACGTATGAATGCTCAGCTGGGACTTATCTCCCAGGACTGTGTTCAGGATGGCAGATAAACATAAATGAATGCTCCTCTGCCACAGATTTGATGGATGACCTCTGGCAAATCCTCCAACCCACATGGTTCCCATTCCGAGAGCAACAAATGTAACCATTTTTTTGCTTAGCTGTTTAATACAAAAGACGGTTGCGAGAGAACAAAAAAATACAGAGAGAAAAGTGGTTTAAGAAAATTGACTGGGTCTGCGCATATCAGAATATTAAAAAAAGCATGATCTGCTGGCCAGTGAAAAACCTCTGTTCGAAACCCTACTTTGCTTATAAACTTGGGATGGTTTGAAACATGGTTTGTCTGAAACCAGAACTATGGCTTGTTTCTCCAGCTGCCTGTTCAGACAACAGGAGTGACAAAAGGGGTGTGAGAGAATCAGTTCTGAAACCAGGGAAATAAACTGGTTTGTTTCTTTACCTGCATGGACAGTTCATGGTTAAAGGAAGATTATGGCTTAGCGCTACAGGCAAATATCTTCTCTAAACAATGTAAGACACACACGCTCTTTCTTTCTCTCTATTCCTACTTCTCTAAAGGGTGCTGCAAACATAAGCATATTTTTGCTAACAGTGCAATATTGTGGAGAAAATACAGCTTAGGACCAGTTTTCTGAGCCCTGGCTTTGAAACAATACAGAGCCATTCTGAAAACAGAAACCTATTCATAAACCAAGGCAGATCCTCCAGAAAATACAGGGTCGTGCAAACTTCAAGACTCAGATCATCGTAAGAAATCTAGAGACCTGCCAGTGAAAACACCCCTCCTTCGGCCCCATCTCGCGTTTTTAAACTCTACAGTACCTGTATACGAGTCGGACGACAACTCCCATCACCCCTGAGGGCTGTCTCCGTGGCCCCTGCATGTCCTACTCGCTCCCTTGTCACGCATTTTAACGTCGACTGGGGAAGGCTTCGGACGCGTACTCCCGCACGCAAGCACGCCTTCCAGACGACTCTTGTTCCCTCTCGAGGCCACCAAAGAGGGAGCCAGGGGGAAAAACCTTCCCGGAAGGAGGAGGCAAGGAAAAACCATGCTCGAACTCCAGCTGCGACCCCGCCCAACTGGCCTGGGCCTCCTTCGCAAAGCCACACGAGCCTCGTGGAGGACGGGGTTTAAGTCGCGTGGGAAGGCTGAACCCGGGCATTAAAAAAAAGAGAGAGCGAGCGAGCGAGAGAGAAGGCTTACCTCCGGGCGATTTTGTACAGAAGCAACCCTCCGGCGGCGCACACCGTCACTCCCAGGCCCCCAGCCAGGCCGGCGGTCGGGTAACCGGCCAGCAGCGCCCCGACTCCCTCCATTAGCCGCCTGCTTGTGGGGAAGCAAGAGAGAACCGGGGATCGCAACGCGCGCGGCTCGGATTTCTCCCGTGGAAGGAGGAAGACCTGGGGGGGGGCGGTGGTGAAGTGAGCAGGGCGGGGGGGGGGAGTGAAGAGAAAGGAATCGGCGCCGGCAGGCCCGCCGCGGGCACAAAGCGGCTCGGATCGGAAAGCTCCGGAACCAATTAAAAAGAAGGGGGGAAAAAAAACACGAGAGAGAGAGAAGCGACTCCTCTTCTGCGGCTTTAGAACGTTGAGCCTCCGCCTTCGGAACGTTCGGACAATTCGGAAGCGGCGGCGGCGGGCTTTGGAACGCCGGGGAGCCAATCGCGGCGCTCCGAACGTCCGGGAAAAGGGAAAGTGAAGCGGGGCCGGGAGATTCGGAGCAGGGGCGGCGGCGGCGGCGGCTTCTGCTGGGCGCCTTTTCTTCTTCTCCGCCCCGCTTCGAAAGCGGCGTGACCTTCCCTCTCCTGCTGCCGCCGCCGCCGCCGCCGCTGCTCCTCCTCTTCCACCCAAGGCGCCGGATCCGCCCCCCCTCCTCTCGCCTCGCCTCCTCGGGTAGAAAGCACGCGGCGCTGCAGCCGCCGCCTCGCTTCAGATCCCCGGCATGCGGCGTGGTGGGGAGGGGCGAAGCGAGACCACCCGAAGCGAGAGGCACGCCTTTTTTCTTTTCTTTTTCTGAGATAATCTATTCTAGACTAACACCTCCTTCCTTTGCGGGTCGACGCGCGGAAGGATGCCCGCTTTAATAGCCTGCCCGGGAACTCGGACGGGGATTTCTTCCGCGTCATTCCCACGACCGCCCGCCCCTCTCTGCTCCACCGCCCCCCCCCGGGTACACACACATTCCTCCGCCTGTTCGCTTCCTTCTCCTCTTTGTCTCGTCGGCGCGGCGCCTTTATAGGGGGACGATTCGTGGGCGGCGGGGGCGTCAGAACCAGCGGACGCGTGAAAGGCCGGGATCGTGCCAGACGCAGAGCTTGTGTGAATCAGCTTGGATGGTACAGAGGGGAGGGGAAGAGAGTGAGTCAAGCACGACAAGACCAAATTTAAAGGGCTTGTCTTCCCTTTAGGTTAGGCAGCGGCACGTAGGGAGCCCCCCTCCGGTTTTTTTTGGGGGGGGGCGCGTCCGCGCGTCGTGCTGGAAATGTTGGGTTTACAAGCCCCGGGAGAGAGTGAATCAACGTATCCGTCGCCGTTAAATGATGCGGTGGAGACGATCGGCTCGACTTCGGCGTGACTTACGGAGAGAGGAAAGGGAGATCTCTCTCTGCCCCCTCCCCGGCTGAATACACTTCAAAGGAAGACGTGGAACTCTTAACACAATGTTGCAGCGGAGAGCGCATTGCAGCGCGCCTCGGGTTCCAGCCGGCTGGCCGGCCACGATCCACCATCCTTGTTTTGGTGTTTTATTTTTCTTTAGTTCCGCCTTTAAACCTACTGTATGTTGTGCTTCTCTTGAGACTGGTGGGAGTAGCGGTTGAGCAACATTGGGAGAGCCACAGGGGGCCTGTCCACCATACCCACATTATGAATCAGCATCCTGTTCCTGGAGGTAGTGGTAGCAAGGCACCTGGCCTGGTTGGGTCGGGACTCCAAGACCTTCTGGGCGGCTGGAGCTGTGCCATCCTCCACAGCTTCTCTGTAGGTTTTCCTGTTCCCTTTTGGTGCTGCACTACAATCCTAACAGTCACGGGGAGAACAGTTTTTCCAAGGAAGAGTATTCATTGAAATCTATTCCTGTTTTAATACTAAGTATTATTGGGATGGCTGGGTTTTGCATAAGGGTTGTGAAGAGGATCTTGGGGGAAGGGGGCACAGCCCTGAAATCATCATCATCATCATCATGTGCCGCCATGTTAATTCTGGCTTATGGCAACAGTTTTCAGGGTTTTCCAGGTAGAGAATATTCAAAAATGGTTTCCCATTCCCTTCTTCTGTGGGGGGGGGGGTAACCCTGGGATGGTGCAGCTGGTCCAAGGCTACCCAGGCTAGCTCTTTGCTGGGGAGGCACAGGGCAGAATGGAACCCCCAACCTCTGCCTAAATCACTAAGCTATGCAGCCAGCTGCTCCTTAGAGGGAAAAAAATGGGATATTTATGTCATTTCTAAAGAATTCAGAGGTTGCAAAACGTTTGAATGCACTTTGACATCACCTTGTGTGGGAGCAATAAAATGGGGGGGGGGGGGTTACAGACACACCCAAGATCTGTCTGTAAATTAAATAATGAGATTTAATTTAGTTGTTTTAATTTCTGAACCTCATCTCTTTTAAGTTAAAAAAAAAACACTAATAATTAACATGAACATCATCATCTTTCAGAATGCATGAATCCAGAAGGGAAAAACAAAAGGGAGAAGTCACAACCAAAAAATGAGGGGGTGAGGGAGGATTTAAAATAAGGGGGGGGGGGAAGAAAAGCATGTCTAAATAACATTTTTCAGCTCTCTCTTCCAACTGACGTTGCTGTCTGAAATGGCTCTTCCAGAAGAAGCTGGTCCATGGAATTTTTTTGCATGCACACGTTCCTGTGTGTTTGTGTGTGTTGGGTGTATTTGAAGTCTTGGACTGCTACTTAACTCGGTCTTCCAAAAGATATACTATTAATTCATAGGTGGACAAGACAATGGCGGTATTTGGGATCTGCCTAATGAGCTGGGCTAAAAGTCCTCTGTAGAAAGCCAGATAGCCTTCTTCACGAAACACCAACCGCGCCGTCTGGATAAACGTTTTGTACTTCGTCCCTTCTTCACGTAATCGGGTCCGTATAACCTCTGTGGGGAGGGGGAGGAAAGAGAAAAATATCAGTCTTGTCACGGAACAACTGAGGTTGCATCCATACGGCGCAGGGAACAGAACCCATCAAAAAGTTCACGTACCGTGCGGGTACGCGATACACGACGCGCAGCCTTTGGAAATGGCCGCGGCCGCCATCAGGCCGAAGAAGTTAGTGGAATTCCTGTCTGTGCTGTCGGAGGGAGAAGGGGCCAACCGGTCATCCTTGACAACATGCTTCTTGAGACTCTCATAAATTGCAAAGCAGATGATGGTCTCCGAGATTCCGGCGTAGGAGGCGGTGAGGCCTCGGTAGAAGCCGCGGATGCCTTCCGTCCGATACACATACTGAGCGCACTGCAGAGTGTTCCTTTGCTTTGAACCTCTCACTCTAGAAGACAACAAAGTTTTTTTTTAAAAAAAATCAAAATATTCTCCAGGGTGAATAGAAAGTGGGTGCCTCTTCATTTTCAAAAAATCTTTTCCCCCCACTTTTCAAACAGGAATATCTTTTGTTTGGCCCAAATATTAGGGAGGCAATTTATCTTAAAATACATCACACAGGTATACACTTAATACATGCCAAACCCTCCTGTACATCCACTTTGAAGGGCAAGCAGGAATAAAATTTGCTTGAATTCTTCTCCTTGTGTAAAAGCATCAGTATTGCCAAACCTGGAAAAGTTACTTCCATGAATTATAGAACCTGAACCTTCCCAACCAGCTTCTAGCAAGATTTTTTGGGAATTGAAATTCAGCAAAATAACATTTCTGAGCTATGAAGTACACATACAGTATATAGAAAAACAGTAAGTTCTGTTCCAGCCTTCTTCCCTGAACTTCCTAATGCTTTATTTATGTGGTTACAAATATTATAAACTATTTGTATGTGAAGATTTCAAAGTCATGCCTAACCATGATCAAACGTACAAGGTTATAAAAATAAAGATTTGATGTTGAACTTATCCACGTGGAATAGCTGAACTAAACCAGGAAGACTTCCAAAAATTCCAAAATGTATTCACATTGATTCCTAAAATCCTGCTTCTTCTTCTTCTTTTAGATCAGCATCTTTTAAAAGGAATGGTTCAGAAATATTTCAAAAAGCTTGAAGAAATGCTTTTGAAATGAGCTCTGCTGATTGTTCTTGTTCTGCATGAAAGAGATGCACTGGTCTCTGAATGTCTGCAGTCTGTCCTCAGTTTGAAGGATACCACACTGACAACAGGTCCACACACACACACATCAGATCCGGGGATTTCTACCCACCCCTCACTTCCTTCCCAGCCTTAACCTGCTTTTTGTAACGTCGTGCTGTGCCATGATAAAGATTCAAGAACTCTTGAAAACTGGCCCCTATTTGGCCTCAGAAAGACAATTACAGAAACATCCTTATAGTATCACTGCGTGGTTTCACGGGGGGGGTCAAACCACCTGTCCCTTACCTCCTCTCTAGCTGCATCCGGGTTTTTACCATCCAGATGGGGTTCATGAGTGAATTTGTGATAAAAGCTGCCAATAAAAAGGAGGGGAGAAGAGAAAAAAAAGGTGGGAAAGAGATGAACAGGTTAGTGTATCAAAGAAATGTTGAGTGCTCAGTAAGAAGAGGCTGGATAGCTCAGTGAGGTAGGTCCCTGACTGCAGAGCCAGAGGATGGGAGTTTGATTCCCCCCACTGGGGCTTCTGAGAGGAGGGCTAGCTGTAAAGGCTTGATTCTTGAACTTGGGACTTGGGAGATCTGAGTTCAAATCCCCACTTGTTCACTAGATAGACCAGCCGATCACAGGCTCTGAAACCGACCTACTGCACAAGGGTTATTGTGATGATAAAAGTAGGAACGGAACCACATATTCTACTTAGAGCTCTTTGCTGGGAAAACGGGATAGAAATGTAATTAACTGAATGGTAAGACCCAGTCTATCACCTCCGACTGGTATGGGACAACAACTCCCATCCTCCTCAATCATTGGCAGGGCTGGCTTTTTGTGATGGGAACTGTATAGTCGAACCAAGTCATGTTTACTGGTTCAATAAATGAAATATAAATAAATAAATCAGACTTCTTGGTGGATTACTTAAAGTTGATTTATCCCAATTGGCAAGAGGTTAGCATGTAGATACTGAGCGAACAGACATAAAGTATTTCCCAAGAAATAAGAAAGATATTCTGGCTTTTAAATTCAGCACTATCTTTTTAAAAGGGGTGCTTTAGTACCTCTAAGCAGCAAAATGCCTTTTTTAAAAAAAAAGAAAAAAGAAAAGAAACGTAATTCCTAGTTTTTCCACACCCTTGTAGTTTTAAAAAGAAAGTTATTTTCAACCCTGGGGAGCAACTGTCACTTTTTAATTTATTTACAGTTTTGTGGGGTTTTTTTTAAACCGATGATCTTAAACAGTTATTTAACCACATGTTGCAAACCATATGGAGTATGTATGCATATCCCAGGTTCAGTCATTCCATTTACAACCTAGTATAATTTCCCCTCCTGCAAACTGTAGGGGGGGAATCTATTTCCAATGAATCTTGTATTTCACACACACACCCCTTTGACTTGATGGCGCAAGGTTATTACTGTATTATTATTTTTAAAGGGCTTAGAAATAAAATCTCTTGTATCCCCCATGCCAGACTCTAGATGGCACTGTTGAGTCATCAGGACTGGGACAGGAGTGAATTTAGTTTTTTATATTCCTCTTCAACCAAGAATTGACCAACAATTTGCAAAGTTCTTCCTACTTGGGATACTAAAAACTTACGTGGTTTAAAAATAATGAATGGGGAAGAAGTAAAGAGATTCATTCACCCAGTACTTGGTCTCTGAAATACTGGGCATATGCTTGGTCCCCTTGCACATGAGAAAGCTAAACGAGGATTGACATCCATAATTTTGATGACGAGTTACCTGCCGAGCCGGCTGAACAGATATGGACAATGTTGCTATTGGGCACGAAAATGTTATTGAAGTGCTCCTTGGCTTTTGAATAACATGCAAAGTAGACCGCCCTGCATGAGAGAGAAAAGAGCATGAGGTGGGAGCCAAAATTGATCATTTAATCCAGTTTTCCCAAATAGACTACAAATCCCATCAGCCTTCTGGCCGGAAGTGATGGAACTTTGTCATCCTGAAAGTTTTTTTTTTGAGATTCATACCTCGAGGGTGCAACTCCAACCAAGTTTGGTCCTAACCCACGGAAAAGTGATTTTGGGCCCTCTTTTTCTAAAATAGATCTGTAAGAAAAAGCGAGGAGGAGAAAGAGAAAAAAGAGAAATGATTACAGGCTATATAGCACCTAACAGCGCTTACAAGCAAAGACTGAGGGCAAGCCTGACTGAAGGAAATTCAAGACATGAATGTAAGTGATAAACAAGAAAAATTTCCCCCTTCTGCAGAAAGACGGCTGAGTATTGGAGAATAGTACGGATCTTAGAAATGTTAATTTTTTTTTTTAGAACCACAGCTAAAGAGAATAATTATGTCGTCTAGGAAATTATGGGTGGCACATAGTCAAAAAAATGAAACAAACATGGATCCCGCCAAATTAAACGGTTTCTTTCAAGTTCATGGTCCAAACAAAACGTCCCTGTGCAGAAATACAAGTCATACCAGAGTCGGCAACTACATTTCCTACAGGGCTGTTCCGAGTGGGCCAAGCCGGAGTATCGCTTTAACTGTGGAATCTCTCGATTTGAGCCCAGCCGTAGTGCAAGGCAGCCAGTTCCCACTCTTACCTCATTTGTACTGAGTCAGCAGGCCAGCTGCCAAAATACCTGGTTCCGATGCCACGATTTATTTATTTTTAAACCTTCAACCCGACTGTTTTGCCTGGCATGGAATCTCCCTTAGCGCAAACACAAACACACACACAAACCCCAAGCAAAATGAAGAAGCAGTCCATGCTGTCTAAAGTAAACGTGGGCCTGTATCTGCCAGGTGGTTTTGTCCTTCTGCGGGGGGGGGGGGAGGCATCTCACCCCCCCTGAAGACCAGGAGCAAATGGGGTCACCGAGGAAGACAATAGAGGAAATCTACCCGGTTCATGACCAAAACATCAGGGAGGTACCCAGAAGATTTCTCCCATAGGATTCATCGTCTCTCCCTCACCCACCCCTGCATTCCTATCCCATTCCTAAGATTGGACAGGTTCCAGACATTTTGGATTTCCTGTACAAACCGGGACCGTACTGGTATCACCTGCCAAGCAAAGCTAGAGCCAACGTCCGTATACTCACTTAAGAACCCGGATAAGTCCCGGAGAGACGGTGGTTGGCCGGACCATTCCTTCTCCGCTGATGGTCCCCAGCTGGACCTGAGGGTAATAGACAGCTCGGAAAGCCAGCTTCGAAGACTGCAGCCTGGTCTTGATGACTTCCAAAGGGCAGGTGAAGATGGCTCCCACCGTCCCGCCACACCTGGGAAGGCATAAAAGGTTCAGGTGAGAAAGACACCGAAAGCCAAACCAGAGACCTCAACCTCTCAGCTATCCAGCCAGTGAAGGCATTCTTAAATTTGAGAGGCTTGGAACAGATGGAAAGATATTAAGTTTTTTTCGGATGCACTGCCTAGTATGGAACTTAATTTTTTAACAAGTCCAGCCGGGTTGCCAGCAGAGATTCGGAGAAATCACCAGTCCCCAAATCAAATCAGCTCAGTTCTGGCCAGTTTGCATGAGGCGTGGGATGAAAGCAGAATGAATGGGTTCCATTCTGGAGGGAAAGAAAACGCCCTTCTGAATGGGCCAGGATGGAGCTCAACAGATCTTAATCTCCTAGATTATCAAGAAGAAGAAGAATTTGAGGGTGTATATAGCATACAAATGTCTGCACATTGATAAGTCTGCTCTTTAGGATCTATATCATGCCTCCAGATTTCATGGGAGAAAACAAAGAAGTCGCCACTGTTTTGCTACAGCAGCTGATACCTTACCATCCACCAATTTATTTTGTTTTCCAGCGCATTAACCTCGCCAACGTACCGGTTGCTCTGGACCAAATCAGGATGGCATCAGAAGCAACCAGGTTGGCCTACAAAACCTGCGCCGGAGGACCTGTTTACGAACCCTAGCTGCCAAAGTTTGTTCCCCTCCCTTCCTATCATCCTCTTCGGTGTTTGTGTGCACGTGAAGGGCGCAGGATCTCTGTGCCCCCAGGAAGGGGATGGGGGTTGAAACGGCAGTGGCTGTATTGGCAGAACGTCGGAGCCAGGGTTGGGTTTTGTACACAGAGCAGAAGCAAAGGTCAAAGCTCACGGCTGCTTTACAAGTAGCCGCCACGGCGGGATGTTCTGCTGGGCCTCTTTGTTTGGATTCTGGACATGGCCAGGTCAAATCCTTAAGCCACTGGCTTTGAGCCTCTGGCTAAGGTTGAAAGTCAGAGGATTAAAAAATGGTATCGGAGGCCAAAGCGGGGGCTTCTTCCTGTCGCTAATGAAACAACGCCTGCCCTCGCTTTCCCCTAAGTGGGAGCCTTTTTCTGAGAGACGGTGGCTACTAAAAATGTACAGGAAATAACCATGCAATCCATCCACAGAGGCAAACTCCTGATGCCTGGATTGGCTCCCTAAAATAGAGACACAAATGAGGCCAGCTTTTGAGTGCCACAGAACCCTTCATCAGACGAAGATGGTGCAAAACGTGGGATTCAAGCAGAACATCCCAAAATTGGTCCAGAGAAGAGCCACAAGCAGGAGAAGGCGTTTCAGACCAGGACTTCTAGATTGGCCTCTCTACAACTCCCATGAGGCTTAGCCAATGTAGTTAACAGTGAGGGATCATGGGAGTTGTAGTCCAAAAAATGTGGAGTGCTACCATTGTGCACCCCTGAGTTAGTGGGCCAATGGTCTTCCTTTATGTAACAGGGCTGGGAAATGCGTGGTAAATTACTGCAAAAGTGCGCTTACTGTTTGTTGCTGTTTTTATCTTGGTTTTTTTTTAATGTTTTGTTCTTTGGAGTTGACACTGGCTGGTCTTGTTGGTAATTTTGGGCTGCAGTGTTGATTTATGTAAAATATCGATATTCTACCTTCTATCAAAAATTCTCAAGAGGACAAGCAGTTTAAAACAAGGAAGCACTGAAAGCAATTTAAAGTTATTTGAAACCATGTACATTAAGGTTCTAGACTAGAGACTAAGGAACTTGTACAGTAGCGACTATACGAACCACTGGCATTCAAACCTCACAGGATCTGGGGCATGATTCTCTTCTGTTCCTGCATAGAAAACTGCTTAAGAACAACCTTGCAGTGGCAGCTTGAGGATTTGAGGCAAATGATTTATTTGGCCCACAACTCCCATGCCAGCTGGGGGGGGGTGGCGAGAGGAGTAAGTGAGCCAGGCCAGGCATTTCCCAAGTTGGAAAGAACAGGTTACATAACTCCATTTAGCCAATTGACCTTAGCCTTCCCAGCCCGATGCCAGTCCGTATTGCAGAAATATTTTTAACCAAGCCTAAAGATGCTTTTTTTATGCCTAAGCCCTTCTTGGCCAGAGTGACTGTTTTTTTTAAAAGTTTTTTTTTTACAGAGACCCTCAGCAGCTCAGGCGCGTCGTCACAGGGGGTCACCCAGGTCATGTGAAAATTAGGGGGGGAGCTGAAGAAGAGGGGTGGGTGGGAGGAACTGCACACGAAATTCCCAGTGCTATTGGCTCACAAATACATTGTTCTCTTTTGTCATAAATGGTTTCAAGGGTGGCAGGCAGAAAGCTGGTGTGGGTTGCAAGATTGAGTTAGCCAGATGGGCTTCTGGAGAAGCTTTTCAAAACCCAGCATGGCTGGGCCCTCAGCATACAGAGATCTGCATTCAAGCAGCGTTCGGAGCATCTGAAAACGCAAGAGAAACGTGGCATCTTCCAAGAGTTGCACATTTAAACTCCAGGGGGTCACAACTCGCTTGAGATGCCGCTCGTGAAGCGGGCCACGATCCGAAAAAGCCTATGCTAGATAAATAGGGGTCTACTCTGTGCCAGAATTATACTGTTTTTCCTAGAATCCCTCTGGATAGATAAGGAATTTTTTTTCAAAATAACTGGTGGTGGGTTTTTTTTCCTTTCGAAAATCAACTCGTGACTTTGCTCCTTTCCCAAAAAGCAACTTGTAGCCAACAAACTATGCAACAAACTTCTTTTTTCAATTACTTTTTAGTTCGCTTTTATGTAGCCCTTCAAATAAACCCTCCCCCATTCCGCCAAAGGTACAGTTCACTGTGGCCTGTTACACATTGAAATGCATCTATTCCTGTTAATAAGAATCATGACATCAGACATTGTTAACGTTACAGTCTGTCATTGATAATGTGTGATTTCCAAACTCTCTTCTCCCAAACAGGCCTATGCAGTAAGACTCCCTTTAGCACTCAGCATTACTTCCACACCTAACGGGTTCTTTCTCTTTGCAATATTATCAAGATATCTCTAGACACAAACATGGATCTCCAAACAAACTGAGCACTTTCCTTCGAAAAACGAAGACACAGGGTTACCAAGTGCACCTACCTTGGCCAGCAGTCCTTATAAACGTGACACGTTTTGATCCTCTGTGCGCCCACACCCTACCCCTACCCCCCCCCCCCCGAGCTCCAATCTCCTGCCAGACTTGGCCAGCATCCTCAAAGCACCATCTGTTCTCCCTCCGGCCATGGGTGAACTCCTTCCTTTTAACTTTCTTGCCCCTGTTCCTTCCCACATGGTTGAGAGGCATCCGAACCTCTTTATGTTGATGGTCCCACAGATTTGCATGCCGTTTGCGCACCAGCAGGCCTCGAAAACACCTTGAACAGCTGCTTCCGGATGGAACCCACAGAAGACCTAATTGTTGGTCTCCACAAAATATAGCTTTGGGGTAGAAACCTCTGACCCTCCAATTATTGTGAATTTCGTTGTATGTGTATTATTATGGACTGCCTTGCACATAACAATAAGCTGGACTGTGGTTTGTTACCGTCTGGTTTGTCACGGTGCCCAAACTCAATATGCAAAAAATAAGAATGGTTTACTAACCAACTACAAACCACAACTAGAAGCCATGGTTTGTTGCTATCTTATAAATCCTGGCATATTTTAAACCATGGTTTGTTGTTACCTCCAGATAACAATGACTTACCAGAGTTTACAATAAACCATGGTTACCCCAGAACCATGACTTGCTTCTGACTTGTTTCCCCAACCACATCAGCTGACAGAGAGGCAATCGAAACAGATCCAAAATGGGGCAAACCAGCTGGTTATGCCATTGTGGGCTGTGGGAGCTGGAATTCACATACTGCAGCTTTTAAGCAAATTAACTGGCTGATTAAATTGAAAAGTTATGACTTTCTAACAAACAAAAACATAAACGCTGCCCAAATCATTCTGCAGTCTTTTTTTCCGCCCACGCAAATAAATCAGAAAAGCTAATTATTTTAATGCAATTAGGTATAAAAGCTGCAGGCTTTGAAAGAGGCATTTCTCCTTCTCTTGCATAAAGAGCAGGATGGTTTCAAAGGGCAAGATTTTTGCAAACAAAGGCTTAAAATCAGATTGAGAACTCTAACTGTAAGTGCTGACTGGATTCAGGAGTTGGTCTATTCTATCTGGAATCAGCAACCAGATTTCAGCCAATAAATATATTCATTTCCCATAAAAAAAAGAAGTGTGCTTATTTCCCAACTCACCCACAAATCTATTGTTCTGGCCTGGTGCAAACTGATTCAGGAAATTTAATCAAAAATAATTTATTTCATGGGCCAACTGAGATTTCTTGCATAGGGCAAGACCGTTATTTCACAGACGCTATCTCAATCTCAATAATCTCCAGGCTTGGCAGGTATCTTAATCCCCAGTCCTGAGCGAGCAGGACCCACTGCAAACATTTTGCAGCCTGAGAAAACGAATAAGAGGACGTTCATCTCCATTTCTTTCGAAAAGGCTTTAAAATGTGCTTTGAACATTCCCCATATTTACTGTTTTCAATCTAATGCATGTTTAATTCTTTTAAAAATATTTGTATACTTGCAGCTTTTAGCTTGTAAATACTGTCTTTTTAAGGATGTAAGCCGCCTTGGGTCCTTCGAAGGAGAAAAAAGACCGAGTACACATATTGTTGAATAAATAAATACAAAAGCAGATTAGAATGGGAGCTGAATCCTTCTTCCCTATTGACAATGGGACAGGATCCGACACGGATCTGGATGCAAACAGGCTGGTGCCGGGAGAGTTGCATGGGGCTGAGATTCCTTCTCCAAGATGTTGTAGCTGCCCACCCCCTGGCATTTGCTGCCTGAGGTCACCCCCTTGCATTTAAAGGCCAGAGATGTGTGTGCATGCAAGCATCGGCTGCATTAAGAACTGCCCTGTCAGTATTAAGAGTTCACAAAGCGGTGAGCCAGCGACCCCCCTCCCCTCCCCGGGCTCTGGCACAGAACAACGCAAATTAACTATGCAATATGATTAATGAGCTTTCCAGCCCCTTTTGCGTGGGTTGCTGCTTTTCCCTGAGCCCTGCAGGGCATCTCTGCAGCATTCCTCCCAGGGGAGCTAATGCAGAACAGCCCACGGGGACTGGATGAAATGATTTGGCAGTGCTACCCCTGCAAAACCGAATCTCTCTGTATAAAAGCAGAAAACAAAGGAGGATCTAAAATAAACAGGATGGCAGGGGGCGGGGAAACTATTTGATGCTCTGGAAAACAAGGTTTCCAGTCTCTTTACAAACCATAACATGCGTGGGCAAAGTGTCGCCTGCAGGCTGGCTGCCACCAACCTGGCACCACCCTCGGGCCCCGCAACCCAGTTTTAATGAAACAGGGTGGGCTTGACTCTGCTTTTCAGGGGGGAAAAAAACAAGGAGCCCTTCCTTTTCCATACTGAGCTACCTCAAAGGGCTGTTTGGAAGATTAAGTAGGGACAAGGCGAGATATAAAGCAACAGGACAAATGTTCTGTGACTGTGGAGAAATTCAATCCGTGCAGCACTTATGCGCGTGCAATTCATGCCCTGCCACTTGCATTAAATAAGATCTAACAAATGGCCGAGAGAACACTATAGAAGTATCCCACTTCCGGTCAAAAACAAGTCTAATGATCACAGCATTTTAATTTGTTTTTAATTTTACCTATATTTCATCTACATCCATAATTTTAAATTGTGCAATGATCCGAGGTGAACCAAGGGAGAAGGATGAGGAAAGGGAGGTGTGGGGCGGAGCCCCAGAACTGAAGTACTAGATCCTATTGACACGTTCAATAAAAGAATCACAAATAAAAACGATACACAAAGCACTAGCCCCTGGGGTCAATTCCAGCCTAAGCTCTTTGGGGCAATGCCCAGCCTTTCAACCTCCACCTGGTTCTCTTTCGCGGGCTAAACTTACAAAGCCCCACCACGTTCACTTGCCCCCATGGATGACACAATTTATTTTCCAAAGGACCACTCATAAACACCAGCGGCTCGGCTCATTCTACCCAATGTGACTCAAAAGGCCAGTCACTCAAGAAATGGGCAATTTCTTCCAAAGAGAAAAGGGGAAACCAGCTTTCACACAATTTCACAACCTGCAGGATTCGTGCATCTCATTTCAAAGGCCTTCAGCCAATGACCCGATGGAACTCCGCATCAAGGAGCAGTGTACCTTTAAATTAGTGGTTCCCCCAATTTTAGGTCCCTGGACAGCCCTCATCGCCCCAATGAGTTGTTGATGGGAGTTGTACTTCCACAACAGGAAGTGTATTTTAGAAATCAACAGTTGTTGTTTTTATTTTATTTATTTATTTATTTGATTTGTATCCCACCCATCTGGTCTATACGACCACTCTAGGCGGCTGTTTTTAATTATACTCCCACCTTATGCTACAGCTTAAGTGTTCCAGGCAGAAGAATGAGAGAACAGCTATTCTGTCATTATGAGTATGTATCCTTTATTGGACTTCGACCAAGGTAGCGCACACCCTGCTTAAATCGGTCAGAAAGTGTTCTGCTTTGAAGTGTACCACTTGTTCTGAAGAATAAGATCATCACAACTACCGAGGCGTTTAAAACAACAACAACATTGCAGCTGGGGTGTAGTACGATGGAAGTCTTCCCTGCTCCATCCCCCCAGCAGCCAGCTTTTCAAAACTGAGCACAGAAAATCCCTGTGTGGGATAGACCTTATATAAAAAATACATATAATTACAGGGTTGTATTGGTACATTTGAACTGCAGGGGAGAATTAGGACGACCCCACAGGAGAAACTAAAAATGCAGATATTTCGATAGTCCATTTCTAGCCAGTTTCATCTGCACCAGGAGCGGGTCTTTAGTAAAGCCAATGGCTCTTTACTATCGATCCATAACCAAGCTACCCAACTATGCATTATAACAGGGATAATCTGAAAAAAAGGAATTTCCTACCAGCTGCTGAGTTAATATTCCTACTCATCCAGAAAGCCTAGGTGTCTCATGCTAGGATTTCCTTTTTTTTAAAAAAAAAGCCTTAAAATTTTGTCATCTAGCATTTCAAACATGTAAACATCGTGGCCAAGGAGAAAGGGCTTCCAAGAGTGTTTTCGCTGTGCAGGGACTGTGTTAGGTAATGTAGAAAAGAAAGCTAAGAATACTCGTGATAATGAGGGCACTCTATCTTAGATTCCAGCAGGGAGAAAACTAATTATACCATATGTCCTCGTTCAGCCTGCTGAGTTCGCGGGGGTGGGGTGGGGGAGGGGATACCAAAATAAATACCCAATTAAGAATGGCAGATAAAAGTTTCTTGCCCTGCTTTTAAAAGGTGAAACAGTGAACACACTGCCTTCGTGAAACTGCCATTCCCCAAGTTTTGGACTACAGCTCCCATGATCCACAGCCACCATGGCTAGGGATGATGGGAGTTGTGATCCAAGATGATCCAGAGGCCAGCAGGTGGCCTACCCATCGTACACGTCATCGAACGGGATGGAAGGGTTCCTCGTTAGGAAACAAATGCCATTATTTAAGTATGCCTGCATGGAAGAAAAAAATGGCTGGGCAGCTGTTTTTTAGGTCTCCGCCTACATGGTGGTGCCTCCTTGACTGGAGTTGGACTGGATGATCTATAGGATCCCTTCCAGCTCTGCGATGTTAAGGTTATTATTTTTTAAGTTTGGGATTTTATCTGACATAAAGAGCTTGAAATAGAACTCGGCCCCCCATTCAGCAGTGTGAACAGAAAACTGCCAGCATACACTGTACGCAGAAATACCTCCAAGACGCTCTGTTTTGGAAAGCCGAAGCCTCTCCCCACCCCAATCACAGCCTGAGCCCACCTCTGACGCAATAGATGAAAGAAGCTGCCTTCAGGTCATCTCAGCTGAGAAAAACAGATGCAAAGCAGGGAGAGGCCAAAAGATCACAACTGGGGGAACAGCGAGTGAGCGAGTGACAGAGCGAGCCAAGGGCAGCCAGCCGGGGGGGGGGGGTACAAGAGGCAACAATCCAGCAGAAATCCTGTAGCAAACTAAGGGAATGTTGAACTCTTCCCTTTGCTGATACACATTTATAGAAGGGAAAGGAAAGTTCACGTTCTCTTCCCAATGGGAGTTAAAAGTTCTAGTGGCTTCAGAAGAAAAAAGCAAGATGACTGAGTCTTGTTTTTCCTTTTCCGAAGACAGTCAAGAGCGACGGAAGTGAACAACACACAGTCAAAAACGGCACAGGAGTTGCCAAAGTTTCATGACAGGTAGCCGGCTCAAGGTTGACTCAGCCTTCCATCCTTCCGAGGTCGGTAAAATGAGTACCCAGCTTGCTGGGGGGGGGGGGCAATGTGTAGCCTGTATAATTAAAATTGTAAACCGCCCGGAGAGTGCTTGTAGCGCTATGGGGGGTATATAAGTCCAATAAATAAATAAATAAATATTCACAGAGGAAAGAAAACGCGGGAAGTTGAGCACCAGTCAGAATCCAGGAAAACAGAGGAAAGGGAATGAATATAAATGTATTTAATTTTATTCCACCGTACTCTCAACACTTGAGGAACTGTGCATGACCTTTGAAAGGGTGCAAAGAAAAACAATACTGTGCGTTATAAAGCTAAACAACAGGTAATATTTGGCAATGCAGTTAGAAGCAACTTTAAAGGACATCAATAGAAGGGAAAATAAAATCCCTAGCCTTATTAAAAAGAGGACTTAAGAAAGGAGAACAAAAAGAAAGGAGGAAGGATAAAGTGAGAGTTGATTGAATGAAAAAGGGGATCAGTGGAGCGGATAGCCCAGGGGTTTCGGTCTTCGGCTGTGGAGCCAGTGGTTGGGAGTTCAATTCCCCCACTGCGCCTCCTCGGTAAGGGCTGGACTCGAGGATCTGTAGGAACCCTTCCAGCTCTGCCGTTCTAAGATTATTATTATATTATGAAACATGGAACAAAATGAGAAAAGAGGGTGGATGAGAAGAGAATGAAGAAAGAGGGGGAACGGAAGGGGGGGGAAATGAGAAGAGAATGGCTGGAAATAAAATAAGACAACGGGGGAGAACAGAATAAATGGGGAAAATGTGGTGATAAGGAGAATGGGAAGAAATATAGAAGGGGGAAGGAAGGAAGAGAAAGCTAGCAGGATGAGGGACAACAAGGAAGAAGTGGGTGTGTTAAGCCAAGAGCATCAAGAGGCCATATGATAGCCATCTCAAAATGCCTGAAAAGCTGTCCCATTGAGAATGAAGCAAACGTGTTTACCAATTGCACAAGAGGACAGAACCAGAGGGAAGGGACCGAAATGGCAAAACAGAGAGAGAAAAAGGAGGGGGGAGGCGATTTCAGGTACATGTGAGAAAGAGCTTCCTCTTGGGGTGACCTGTCTGCAAGCAGGACAGAGGTCAGACGGCGCTCTGGCAGGGATTTAGTGCTCAACTGGGAAGTTCATCGGTAGAGCCTCGGTAGCCTTTCACACCCCTGGATCCCTAAAAACAAGGAGAGTCCAAAACTGCAGAGAGCTGGATCAGTTCATATTGACAACTGAGAAGCCAGGGGGTGTGCGGCTCTTAATTGGCCATTCAGGACCAAATGATCCTCCAGTACTTTGCATGATAACAAGGATCTGCTTGCATCCATACACTGGAAGACCCATTTCTTACTCTGCTACTGTAAGGATCAATGCTGGTAGGCACAGAGGAACTATCTCTGGAGTGAAAACACACACACACACACACACACACAACACCACCACCACCACCACAACATTGAAACTGTCCTGCTTTGTGCCCATCAGGAGAAAGCAGGATTCTCCGGAAAAGACCATCATGCGAAAAAAAAAGGTGGAAGGCAGCAGAAAAACAGGAAGACCCCCCCCCCATGTGAGATGGACTGACTCCCTGAAAGAAGCCATTGGCTTGAATTTGCAAGAGCTGAGCGGGGCAGTTGGGGAATCGGAGACTTCACTGGGTGGCCCTAAATGGGAGGAAGGTCACCACAATACCGAGGGCAGCTGGGAAGCCTGAAAACGGGGGGGGGGGTGTTTGATGTTGTCACAGTTGGGGGAATCCCGGGGCATCCACTCCGTGACCCTGGGCTTCCGAAGTACCCCAAGGTCAGGGGATGCTTGAGCGGTGGGTCTTTTCTGCATCACGAGCAGGGCTGAACTACATGACCTTTAGGGAGCCCCCCCCCCTCTACGGTTCAGATTTATGAATGAACAAAGAAAGAACCGGATGTGAGAAGCAGGAAAGAGAAAAAGATGAAAGACGGGGGTGGGGGAAGATGAATGAAAAGAAGGGAACGGACGGAAGGACCAGCAGGGAGGGCGAATGAATGAGGAGGGGAAGGAGGGAGGGGAAAAATGATGAATGGGAAAGAGAGGGGGAAAAATGAATGGAGGAAATAAAAGAATTAAAAAGGGGGGGGAAAGGAAAGATTTGAGGGCAGGGCGGGGGGGCAAGTGGGGAGAAGGGAGGGGACGGGGACTCACCCTCCGGCGAAGAGGTGGAGGAGCGTGCTCTTCTCCTGCGTGGTGCCGGCCATGCCTCGTCCCCGCCGGGCGGCCTCCGGGACCATCGAGCGGAGCGGGGCTGCTTCCCCTTACTTACTGCTGCTGCTGCTGCTGCTGAGACTAGTGGGGCTGAACTGCGCCTGCGCCGCGCCGGTCACGCGACCCCCGGCGGCAGGCTCCGCGTGCGGCGCGGGCCAACCACGAGGCCGCCTTCGCCGGCCGACTGACGTTTTTTCCCCCCCTCTCCGCGGGAAGGGGCGCGTCCCCGGCCGGGCGGTGACGTCACGGGGTTCGGAAGGAAGCGATTGGCTCCCCGCGGCGCGGCGGCCGGGGGGCGTGGCGGAGGTGTGGGGAGAGGAAAAAGCCGCGGCGGCGGATGACTTCAGAAAGGAAGGCGGGGCGTCGTTGCTAAGGGGCGGGGCAATGTTGCCGGGCAGTGGGCGGGTCTAGAGCCTTGGTCGCGGCGCGTTCCTTTTATTATGAATGGCACGAAAGGGAAGGGTGAGCGCGGGGGGAGGGGTGTGTGTGTGAAGGCGCCGCGCTTGGCCGTGGGTGGGTCCCAGTCAGCGGATTTCTGTCGGGGGGGGGAGGCTACGATCCTGCGCACGTTATTCGCAGGACCCCGTGAGCCGGATCCAGATTTAGTTCTACTTAAAGGAGACCGATTGAGAGCAATGGGATTGAGGTCCGCATGGGTCTGCTCTGAGCAGGACTAAATTCAGTCCGATTGATTTCATCGTTACGCTAAAGGTCTATTGTAAGTAAGACTAATTAACTGTCACTGATTTTGTTTATATATACTTATACACACACATGTACATGTATACACACACACACATATATACTGTATGTCTGTGTATATGTGCTCGGACAGCAACTTATCACTTCAAAATAAATAAATAAATCCAGAAAACCAAATGCAAGATCCCTTTTCCTCCTCCTTCTTCTTGCATCACAACTCCCAGAATCCCCAGTCAGCGTGGTCACAGGCGAAGGGATTCCAAAAGTTGCCCTCAAAAATAAACTTCCTGGAGGCCCCGCCCCCACTGCTGGCCTTGATCTATCCAGTCAAAGACCATCACCTTCCCCCCCCACCCCCCACCCCAAGCCTTGTTTTTAAAAACCTGTCGTTGCAGCATGGAAAGCTTCCCCCCCCTCCGTCCTCCTCCAGACTCTTTGCGTGCCTCCATCAAGTGACAAATGCATGAACTTTTGGTCACATGAGGCAGCCGAGCCCAAAGGAGTCCTGGCGGAGGTCCCGGTGACCTTCTGCCCGTCGCTGTCTGGCAAGCCGCTCAGCAAACAGGCCCCCTCCCTCCGCCCCCCCTTTACCCTGTGTGGACACCTCTCTCGTGGGGGGTCTGGCCGAAGAGTCAGCTGTCCATCACGAGAGGTCCTGGGGACAATTTTGGAAAGCGGCTCATGTTTGCAAGGCGAGGGGCCAGCGAGGCAACCGGGAGAAGGCAGCCACTGGAAAGGGTGGAAAGTCCAAGAGTCTGCAACAACAACTAAATATACAGAAGGAAAGCCAGCAGATTTCTTCTGCTCCAGCCCTACCGCCAGGCAGAGTGAGGTGACTGCCTCAGGCGGCCAATATCGACGGGACGGAAACAGCTGGCTCCTCACCCTTCCTCCTGTACTCCCCAGCTATTCTGCTCAGTTTCAAGAGTGTGGATACAGAACCAAAATGGCCCACAGCGGCACTCAGAAATTCTAGAATAGCACCCTTTTCTGAAATCCAGAATCCTTCACTTCAGGTGAACCCCCCCCCCCGTGATGCCCACCCAAGGGTGCTGAGTGCAGAGAGGTTCCAGGCCGGCGGCTTCTCACAAGGGTTTGGTTTCCTTTAGAAACGGGTCCCTGCGGGTTTATTGCTGTTTTGTAACATGTGTGTTTCTTTATCTACATGTGCATGGTCTACATATCCATCACCTTCCCCTCCTGGACCAATTTTGCTTCCATGGGGGGGGGGTCACACCCCTTGGTAGGGAAAACAACAGGCGAGTCTCTTTACAAAAATGAAAAGGGGCAGAACTCTGACATTCAAAGAAAGCAATATATATAGATTTATTTTATTTTTTTGCTTCCAACATCATAGTGACCGTTCTTGGGGGCGGGGGGGGGGGGCAGGGAAGAAGAATTCCAAAGATAAACCTCCAGTGCAAAATCTATGAACAAGAAGTTCAGTTCTAACCAGAAATGAAAACAGCCAGAACTGACTTGCTGGGAAAAGTAGGATACGAACAGAACGAACGAGATTGCCACCAAGCCCCTGAGTTTTGCGAACGCAACATCAAACCAACCCTGCAGCTCACGCAGTGCAAAAGGCGGCCCGGCTTTTAAGCGTGGCTTCTTTTCCCCACTGGCAGGCAGGCGGGCGCGGGGGGGGGGGAACAGACATCCTATCAACAGGAAATGCTCAACCCCTTGGCAAGGGAGACACATGTGCTGCTAAAGGTTTATTTATAACTGGCCCTACAGCTCAGGGACAGAAACTGGTTTGTTCAGTTCGGGGGGGGGGGGGGGGAAGGCCTGCCAAATAACCTCCAGAGATGTATGTAACTGGATCCGTAAGTCAGCCCCATCACGGTGCGCGCGGGGGAGCGGAGAAGCTGCTTCATGGGCCCCAGGGCAACAGTGAAAACAGAGGGGAAATAGCAAGAGGATGGTTCTGCATGCAGTCCTTGGCTGGGGAGGATGGGAAATGTGTCCCCCCTCATCCGGGGTGCACTGGGTTGAGGAAGCCCACACTGTGCATTTCCCATAAGTGTGGTTAGTGGTTAGAGTTCTGGGGGGGATGGGTGGGTGCCTTTGGACCCGTCCTGTTCTCTCAAGGCCTGACATACCTCACAGAGCAGCTGCAAAGGACGTTTTGGATTCAAACGCCCAGAATCCCCTCTCTCAGGCAGTCTAGATGAGTGAACTTAATAATATGGAAATTATCAAAATTATGCAGATAGGATGTCAATAGGGATGATGGCCATTGGGAACAGCATCCGTACTTCACAGCTGACCATGTGTATGGTATGTGATCTTTTTTTAGTATTTGTATACTTGAAACTTTTTAGCTTGTAAAATGCTGTCTTTTTAAGGATGTAAGCTGCCTTGGGTCCTTTGAAGGGGAAAGCTGGAATACACATATTTTTGAATAAATAAATACAAAAGCAGATTAGAATGGGAGAGGCAGCATTGATTAGACGCTTCTCGACCCGCCAAAATGGCCTCTCTTTGGCCCTAAAACAAGGCTTGTCTTGGCTTTCCCGCGTTGGCATTTCGGTCACGGCAGCCTGAACGGGAACGTCTTCTTGACATGGTCCGCCACGCAGTAACCAGGCAACACGGTCTGAATCGTGGAGGCCAGTGGCCAACAGACCAGAGGCGAATGAGGATAAATTGGGAAGGCGAGGGGGCATTTTCCTCTCCAGCATTTGTAAAATCTCGTCTGAAAGCAGTTTAGGCTCCTGGCCACTGCTTAGGGCAGTAAATTAAAAAAAGTAACTTTATTGGACTGCGTCCTCAGACCATCTGTGTAGCCTGAGAAGCTGAGAGACCATGGCTAGTTGGGGGATTCTGGAAGTTGTCGTCCAGCACTGGAATGTTCCCATCTGTAAGAACCGTTTGTATCCGTTCAGCAGGAGGTAGTGTATTCCCAAAGGCTTTCACGGCCGGGATCTGATGGTGGTTGTGGGTTTTTCAGGGTTTTTGGCCGCGTTCTGAAGGTTGTTCTTCCTAATGTTTCGCCAGTCTCTGTGGCCGGCCTCTCCAGAGGACAGGAGTCAGAACACAGAGCACAGACAGAGTTCTGACTCCTGTCCTCTGAAGAGGCCGGCCACAGAGAATGGCAAAACGTTAGGAAGAACAACCTTCAGAACGCGGCCAAAGAGCCCGAAAAACCCACAGTAACCATCAGCAGGAGGTCTCTGGCTGCAGAGCCAGAGTTGGAGTTTGAATCCCCATGGTGCCTCCTTGAGAGGGGATGGACTGGATGATCTATGGGGTCCCTTCTAACTCTGTATTTCTAAGATGATGGTGATGATCAATCTACTGTGCCCCATACATGGCAAAATTCTCCTTTAAATTCTCTGCATGGAAAGGAATAGAAGGAAGGCGACTTGCAGGAACATGTACGCCACCTTGGGCTCCTGAGAGGTAGAGCAAGATCTAGATGGAACTAATAAATAAATGTGATAATCATGCTTGGAAAATGCAAGATCTGTAGATTAAAACTACGATGGTTTTGCTGGAAAAGTAGCAGTCACTTAGGAATTAGGGGTCAATGTTTAAAGGCTGATTCCCTCAAACCCATGTTTTTAAAATCATTGGTTTCTGAAGGGTTCCAGACAGGTAGCTATGTGGTAGTTTCCTACGGCAAAGAGACCTGTAGCACCTTAAAGTCTACTACATTTATTATAGCAGTTAGCCCACTTCATCAGATCCAGAGTCGATTGTTCAGAATTTCAGGTGTCTCTACACATTTAAAACTATAAAAGTTAAAGGCACCACCACTTTTTTCTTGTTTTTTTTTTTAATTTCTTATTTCTGTTTCGCTTTTACTGCTTGCTGGTACAGACTAACACGGCCACCCCTTCTCCAACTAGATAGACCATGAGAGGGATGTGAGATAGTGAGGTTGTGGAAGAAGTGAACATGAGAAATACAAGAGAGAGACGGTAATTTCCATTATGAATTGCTTCTGCATTTAATGCCCTCTAACATTTCCATCCATCACCTTACCCCTAATTGCAAATGCTCAATAGCCAGCTAAGATTCCGGTTCTCATGCAATATCCAGCCAACCTCCGGCTGTGATGGAGGCCAACATCCCTCCATTAAAACCCACAAAAAACAAAAACAAAAAAAAGCATAAACATTGTGCAAGCTTCTGACATCACTGATCTCTTTGCCGGGCAAGATGTTACCAAACTAAGTAGCTGTGGGAGGGAGATAAGAAGTCATATTGGCTTCAAGTTCTTGATGTTTGCGTCATGCCTTGAGATGTAATGGGGGAGGAAAGTGCCACAAAGTTTTTTAAAAACCCAATGTCCTGTTTTAGGCAATACCCAGTAAACAGAGAACTGTTTTTATCTTTCAGGGAATGAGTTTGTTTTCAAGTGTTCACAGCACTCTTGGTTGTATGTCATACTCCCAGGTGCCCATAGGGGGCGGCAGAGGACCACAATCCAAATTCACAGTCTAGACCTGCTGCTGTTGTTCTCCCCAAAACCCTTTGGGGCAGGTGGCTTAAGAGGCGGTGGGACTTTGCCCTTACTCCTGAGTGGACACCCCCTATTTGTGCAGCTGGGGCACCTTTTCCCCTGGCATTACAGGTAGATTGTATAACTGCTCCTCCACTGATGAGTTCTCTGCTGAAGAATGTTGTGCTGTTCTAAAGATGCAGCGTTTTGCAAATATGGAGGCATGAAGGAGGGGAAATGGAACAGAGCAGAGGGTCTGTGAAGGCTTAGGGGCGGTGAGCGGCCATAAGCGGTTGGGCAGGGATGTTGAAGCTCAGATGTAAGCGGGCTTTGGCCCTCCAAAGAGAGCTGGACTACAAACCCCATCTGTCCAAACCATGGGCCACTCTGGCTAGGGCTTATGGGGCTTAGCTCCCAAGCACCACCAGCAGGCTTCAGGACTAGCCCTACCGTTGGGCAAAGCAAGACTGCTTGTCACACGTTCCAGGAAAAGCAAATTAATTGTTCCGTTTTTTTAAAAGTTCATTTAAAAAGAAAACTCCTTTGAAACATTGGATTATGACTGCCAGGGGGGTGGGTGAAAGGCATTGATAGGATTCTTGACTGCAGGTGGCAAAAAATGTTTGACTGGTTTCGGAGGTGGGGGGGTACTGGTTAACAGAACACAACTAAGTTAGGCAGAGAGGGGGGAACCAGTTGCCGTTGGCCTTAGGCGGCACCGTATCCTGCTCTGCCTTGTAACTAAGTCCCCCCTCCCTCAAGCAATGGCCCTTCTGGGCTGGAGATGGTGTGTTTTGAACCCCGGCTTTTGATGCTTCCCCTACAACGGCAGGGGGTGGGGGGAAAAGAGAGAAATAGAGACCTCTGTTCCTACCCTTCCGTTTCGAGTGCGAATTTTTTCTCGCACGTCTCTGACACAGCGGGCCGAATGTTTGGCCAGTGTCTAGGCAACGGCTCAAACAGATCTTCTGGGCCTCCTGACAGATTCACGCAGCTGCTGGGATGAGGCGACGGAGGAGGCCAGGAGCAGAGGAAATGGGTTTCTTCCCCCCCCCCTCAGCCAGACACGAAAACCCCCCTCCCTCCAAACAGGGAAGGACCTGTGAGGGAATGAGGGGACCTTCAGTTTCAGGGCTCCAAATCCCGGGAGGGGCCCCAAGAGCGACTGGGCTCCCCATCGAAAAAGAAAGAAAAATAATGTCGCCATGTGTTGTAGAACAACCCCATTGAAGGAGATAACAGGGGTGACCTAGATCTTATTCCTGGCTGCAATGGGGGCCCCAAAAATGTAGGTCAGCCACTGCCCCAGGATGTGAGGGACATGGGGGGGAGGACAAGCTCTGAAAAGTGGTGTAAGGAGGATCTTGGGGTAGCCACCCCCTCACTCAGAGTCACCTTTTCAGCAGCTGTGAGAAGGGGGTATAAGGATGGGAGAGAATGCTTCTGGCTTTTGGCCCCCACCCCCAAAAAAGCTAGACTTCATCCTGCCAGCCTTTGAGAGGCAGCTCAGGATTTGAATTCGGAGCCCCCAGGCACTTCTTTTTTCAGTGCAGAGATGAGAAAATTGACTGTTCTGGACTCGAGTGGCTACAAACCCACAGGCAATAAGGGTTAGGTTCACACAAAAGAGGTTTCTTCCCTGCTTCTTATTTTTTTAAACCCCGACTTGTCCTTCTCCCCCACCTAGACGTGTCTAACCTTCACAAAGCACTCTTTTCAAACCTTGCTCCAACTCTGACGATACCGAGATATAAATACGACACAAAGCCACAGGCCACGTTGGCTGGGAGATTTTTGGAGTTGTGGCTAAAAGGCTGGGAAGGCAGCAGGAAAAGAGGAAGATGAACACGGGATGGACAGAGTCCCTAAAAGAAGCCACCAGGTTGCGTTTACAAGAACTGAGCAGGACGGTTGAAGACAGGACAATTTTAGAGATCACTAATTTGTAGGGTCACCAGAAGCCACAGGGAGCTTGTCTGTCTCATATTGACCTTCCTCTTTTTTGAACTCCTGAACTCACCTTCATGCATTGGCAAGGTGTTCTTGCAGCACATGTGAAATAAGTATCTCCATAAACCCGCTCAACTAGAATTCTAAGAGCCACTTTTCATACCACACAAGGTTTCTGAACTGTCTTCAAAGGGTGGCTCCAGACACAACGGATTGCAGTAGTCCAGCCGGGAAGTTCGCCAACCTCAGACAAACTCTTTCTAGACAGGAGGTGCTCTCCATTAAGGAAAGCTCTGTTTTCCGATAGCCCCACCGGCCGCCTGTTTTCCCCTCCCTTCCTTTCTGAGATTAACTCCAGATTCCCTCTGGAGTCGGCCGACTCTGAGCGAGACCCTTGAAGTTCACCATCCGAAGGCTAAAAAAAGCTCTGCTTTTGAATGCTGGCTATTCACCTCCCGCCGCACACACACACATATATCAGGGTTATAAATACATGCGTCTAGACCGTGCACAACCTTGCCCAGTTCTTTTTTGACACCAGAAACCCTAAACACCGAGAAAAATCTCCTGATGATGGTATAGAAAAGAATGAAAGAGGAGATTAATTTGGTGGTTCTGCTGTGGTGGAGAAACCCCCTTCTCTCTCCCTCCGCCCCAGCCTGGCCGAAGAGACACTGGCATCTTTTACGAAGGGGGCTCCGGGGATATTCCACCCCCTTGTGAGGCTCCCGGGCACGGTGCCCAAAGGAAATACTTCACCCGCCATCAGTTCCTGTTGTGAGTTCAATGTTCCATTGAGGGAGTGAAGGCCACCTCTTGGTAGTCATAGTTTCAGGTTTTTGCTATGGGTACCACAGATTTAGGGGGTCTCCTCCCTTATCCTCCTGTACAGTCAGTCCCGAGATGAATTTTCTGGAGGGCACAAATGCGCGCGCACACACACACCCCTGAAAGCCAAGTCTGGCCAAGAGAAGGTGTGGCTACTGCAAGACCCTCCGGCAAACCTCACAGCTGAGTGGGGATTTGAACCAGCATACCCCCACTGAGTCCAAACAGAACACTACGTTATCTTCACAACAGCCTGACAAGGTAGGCTCGTCAGAGAAGAGAAATAAAGTGTAGGATCAAGGCGTATTGGGTTTGTTCTAGAAGTCGCGGGTCACCCCCTTGGAAAGTACACACCTTTGGGAAACACCTCAAAGCCCAGGCAGTTGAAAAAACAGGCTAAATAACTTTTTTTAAAAGCCTGCTGCCATACGTCCTCTCAGCAAATATTCTGGGGAGATCTTCCACATTTCTACAGTCTTACAAGCAAAAATACACAGGTTTGTGTTTTTTGGACTACAAGTCCCATCGCTCCCCAGGCAGAGAGCATTCTGGGATGCATCCCTCTGCATGGAAACATGGACACAGCTTTTAGAATGTGCATTGCTTGGTACAGAATGGGTTGTTGTTGTTTTTAATTGAAGCCTGCTGCCTTGAGCATCGTTTTCCAGGTGGATCTCAGCAAGCTCAAGAGTGCCTCTGAGCATGTCACCCCAATCCAGCTCAATGGATCCCATGCCTGATGCATCAGCCAAAGAGCAGCCTCGACGCCTCTCCTTTTCCCAGCGAGGCAGTCTCGGGCACCTAGAGCGGACGACAGACCATCGATGCTGCGCACAGCAGAACCGAGGCGCCCTCCGGATCAGGGAACAGAAGAGTCTGCACACCACCGCAGATCTCAGGGCCTTCCCTGGGCTTCTTTGCACAGCTGCAGGGGTTCATTAGCAAAGAAGCAACCAGTTCCAGACACAAGAAGCGTTATTTAGTCTAGAGGCTCTTTAAGGAAGTATCCTTTTGCACGTGAAACATCTCTGGAATTTCTCCCTCGCTGGCCCTGATGTCTTCAACACACAATCGTAGCTCTATCCAGCTTTCGTCGAGCCCTGAACGGACGCTGTGGTCTCTTCTCTGCTCCATCTTGGGCCCCGTGCGCATGTGTGTGTGTAAACGCAGGAGGAGAAAATGGCTTGGCTCCTCCAGACAGTTCTCTGTATTAATGGATCATGGTTCTCAGGGAACCATTTTTCACAGTGTGTGGAGTTACCTCAAAAAAAGTAATTAGGCATAACTAGAGTTCCACGCTTCTCTCTCAAGCCATCATCATTAGTGTTTTCCAAAAGTAAATGCTTTACTTTTCCATTATCCTAAGTAACGAAAGTAGTTCCTTTTAGTTCCTTTTTGGGATTTGTACAAAGTTACAAAAGCGGTAGGGGTGAAGGATAAAATATGCCCTCCTGACACCCTGTTGGCTGTCATCTCACCACTTGCAAAGCAGCAGAAGCTGGCAGTTCAAAGTATCCATTTCCACCCCCACCATTTTAGTGAGTCTACAACCTCCTAACGATACAAGTAACTTCAAAAAAAACAGCAAAAGGAATAAAGTCATCCTTTGTTGGAGTTATAAACCAGATGGCAATGTAGTTACACCTTCATTTTTAGCAAAAGGCGCTAAGGACTAACTAGCTGCTTGCAATTAGTTCCTTCCGAACTATGAACATTTAAAAGCACAAACTGAAGGAATTTTTTTTTTAAAAAAAAGCTTTTGGAAAAGAATTAGTGTTTTCCAGTTGCATTTTCCTTTTTGCCTAACTTATGGGAGACCGTGTATGACCCAAGGACTGGGAGCATCCAGAATAAGAAGGCAAAAATGCTCGGCATCTTGATTGAGTTCACACTCAATGCAGTAAAACTGATCAGCAAATTTTACAGGTGACCAATTTTAGGAGGGAGCTTCATGACGAACGTGTGAGAGGTTAAGTCTTCTGGGACTGCCTGGAAGCCGTGCAATAGACAGTCATCTAAAGCAGTTTTTTTCAATTCTTCTTGGCTTTTTTTCCTTTTTTTTCCTTTCCTTTCCGGTCTGCCTAGACAGGATTCGAGGAACAGAGACAATGCAAGGCGGGAAAAGCTGAACCAGGTGCTGGTTATAACAAAGTTTTCCACCCAGACAATGGGCTCCGCTCTATCCCTTCTCTTTTCTTTGCCAGCCCGGCATCCGAGTTCCCAAGTTTTTCTCCGGAAACTCTGAGCCACTCACACCTGCTCGGATGCTCACGGAGAGCCTTCCGGAATTGGGTTCCTTCCAAATGTTATCGGGTCACACTTTTCATCATCCTCATCCTTAGCCAGCTTCCCCAGCTCATTAATGTTACAGAATAATGTGATAGACATTGGCTCAAACCTGTAGCTTATTTGAACAGCCCGCGGAATTTGGATGGTCTGGTATAAAATTCTTTTTATTTTTATTTTTATTGTTATTGTTATCGGGGTTTTTTTTAACACAAACAATCTTTGCAACAGGTGCTTGAGTCAACGCAGCCTGAGACCAATGTGCCTCTGAGTGCGTGCAGAGGACACCTCTCCCTCACTTCCCCATGCATCTAACAAGCCACTTAGACAGCAGTCTGATACTTCATAAATGTGACACTCTGCTCATTTCCGCCCTCTTGGGTCTGCCTACGGGTTCTGCACATCTGGGCTCCCCAGATGTTCTTGGACTACAACCCCCAGCAGTTGTGGACAGCACAGCTGGAGTCAAAGGCTTTTGGGAGTTGTAGCCCAAGAACATCTGGGCACCCAAGGTTGGGAACCCCCGCAACAGACAATCACAATGGCAGCTTCTCTGAAGGCCACGTGGATCCCGACGGGATGCTCAGCCAGCTTCACCTTGAGGGCAACCACCAGCGGGTCTTTGTGCAAGTTCTTTCAGCCTCCTGCCCGCCCGGCTTTGCCTTGAACGAACAAGCCATGGCCTCTCTCGGGACGCGTCCTGTGTGGCCAAATGACATTGGGTTTAGCAGACTACCTCCAAAGGAGATTACAGCTGGCGGGCTATAAATAGACTGCCAGGCTGGTGTCACCGAGGCCACGGGTGACTCAACAGCTGGCTGGCACGTCAGCCACAGTGAAGTCATTCCCTCCCAGCTCTTGTCTCTTTTTCAGTATTTGAACCATCACATCATCTTAGAACGGCAGAACTAGAAGGGACCCTGTAGATCATCAAGTCCAGCCCCGTCAAGGAGGCCCAGTGAGGTATCGAACTCCCAACCCCTGATCTCTCCATCTTTTCTTACAAGCAAACTTGCTTTATTGTAGTCTACTTAATCAGGTGGGGAATATTAATCAGTTTTTTTTAAAGTAATAAACTATAAGTTACATGACCAGTTAATTTCTGTACCTCAGCCAATAGGTGATGGGAACGGAATACTTTAAAGAGGAACTTCCCAGGCTCTGAGTTAACCATCTAAAAGCAGAAGGCCTTCATAAGACCAGGACGGATGATCTAATTGTATCCAAGCTTCTGAATGACATCAAACACACGAGGATCTATATGCTGTAATGCTGTTTTCATTGTTGAGTTGTGGATTTCCACAAAAACAAAGCTGGCCGAGCTGTTTTGTCGGGGGGGGGGGAGCAGCGAAGGACAGGGGTTTTCTCAAGCCACATAATACATTAAAAACAGCTAAACTGTTTTGGCTGAAAAACAGCAGACTGAAAAACCCCCTTCTTCCAATACCAAGCAAACGAAAAAGAAGACTTTTTCCTGTACCAGGCAGGGTTTGTTTTTTTTAATCCCCATGATAACAAAGTAAATAACTTAGTTCATGGGATTCAGAATTTGCTATCCTGAGCAGTCAGCTCCGTGTGCCCAATGACAGGGCCGGCTCGGCCCTCCTGTAGGTTCTGGAAGCAGGAGGCCAGATCAGAGGAAGCCCCTTGTTGTGATCTGTTTCGGGGAGTTGGTTTCATCCCAGGGATGATTCTGCAAAACGTGGGTTGTACGTCAGGTTGAACCCGGTGGCCAGCCACCTTATGGCTCTGCCTCATCCCGAGGAAGCTGAACACACATCCGCAAGAAACAGACAGAGAAACCCCGGTCATGTTGAGGCACACACACACACAAAACTGAGGATCACAAAGGCAGATGTTCCTCCATCTCCATCCGAGCCCGCTTGACAGCTGTTGCAGCTTGTGGTCATGGCTGGTTACTCAGTTCGTCTGTCTTGCCTGCAACATGTCAGACGCTGAGATTTGCATTTACTGGAAAACCGTGGCTAATTTGTGGTTTGCTTAACACGAGCAGCCCTTAAGACGTCTGCTCGAGGGCCTGCCCTGAGCCCCCTGGCTGAAGGACATGATTCAGTGGGGAAAACGTTGCCGGTTCATTTCCTCCCTCACACCTTCAGTTTAATGAAATAATAATAATAAAATGAAGCCATCATTGATAGGATAGGTAAGACTAAACCCTCATTGAGCCACCGTGCCAATCAGACTACATAATACTGGATAGGACCCTAAGCTAGATATCAACGGAGGGCTCATGGTTGGCAGTGCCTTTGGACTGTAACTCCCAAAGATTTTTCTCATCTCCCTTTACTTGGAAATTCGCTTTGTTGTGTGATTGGTCATCAGGAATTCTACCTGGGCTCCATTTGCATTTTAATTACTCGGGTACAAGGGCTAAGGTGTTTCTAACCTGGCCCCAAAATAAGGCAGAGCTGTTGCAACGTTGAGCCACCACCTGGCAAAACCGAGAGTAACTCTGCGGGTCAGATTTCCTGAAAATTGCATTCGACTTTTTTTTCATTCCAATGACCAGTGATCTGATTATGACCCTTTGAAGGTCCGTCTTTTCATTTATGACTCTTTCATGACACCCACCTGAGGAAAAGCATCTGTAACAGCAGTTTTCCTGTGTCCCTGGAAAAGTCAGGTGTAGGAGGGGGAAAATGCACGAGGAAAAACGTTTGGCTCCACTATCATTTCATCCATTTTCTTTAACCAAAATAATAATATTAATAATTTTTAAAAAACTTGATTCTGTCTTTCATTAGCCGTGAACTGCTACCTAATGGTAGGGCCAGCCTTCCTGCTTAACTCTGGCGGCAGGAAACTGGGGAGGTCCCAAGGAAGAACTTGTAATCCAGACCTGACATAAACCCCAATATAACATTTGACAATGTCACGCAGGCGTATTTGTGCCTTTCTGGGCTGCCTCTGTCTCATGTGTGGTCCTGATCCAGCCGCAGCCTCCTCCCCCTTCGCCACAACGCCAGATGGGCAAGGCCACCGTCTGCCTCCGCTCTGTGGCCCTGCGCCAGCCGGTCCCCAAGAATTAACCACCGATCCATCTGGTTGCTGCTCCGACAGGAAGCCACCAAACGCCGAGGCTGAGGTGCGGCTTGCAGGCGGGAGAGAGGATGCCCGTGGTCTTGACATGTGGCGGCAGCAGCCGGAGAAGGCAGAGCCCCCCCCCCCAAAGGAGAGGAAGTGAGGGGGTGGAAGGGCCAAAGGCGCTTTGAAAGCAAATCAGGGGTGGTGGGGAGAGGAAAGGAAAGGAAAGGGGCAGTCAAGAGGGGAAGGAGCAGCAGGGGATGAAATTCCAAAATCTTTGCAGGACGACAACTCAAGCACTCCAGAATTTGGCTTCGCTTGAGTGTTTTGGGTTTTTTTTGCCTCCAATTTCATCTACATGCAATCTCCTGCTCTTTGGGGTTGCCAACGACTATGTGCTTCTGCTTTCAGCCAGCGCCGGAGCATTTTCTATCCCCACGAGAAGCAATGGAGAATCTACTGAGGAACAGGAGAGATGTAGGATGTGCCATTCCCTGAAATTCGGCCACATCACCCTTCAAAACGGATTTGTCAAGTTTTTGATCTTCAGAACATGGCCAAAGAGCCTGAAAAACCCACAACAACCATTTTCGATCTTCGTGGTGACCTTTTGATCTCAGAAGCGACATCTTCAGCATTTATTTAGCCAAGAGCAGTTTTGGACTTCTCTTCCCCCCCCCCCCCATAGCTCTGTAATGCCAGCCTTAGAGTTCCAGGGGCTGAGAAAGCTCATGATTTTTGGTGTTATTTTGGTTATCCAGTTAAAGCGGGATTTTGTTTTGGAATCACGCAGCTGTGTGTGCGCTTCTTAATTCTCTCTTCAGTCCATCTTTCTGCTAGAAGGTGCAGTCCACAAAAGCTTACGCCAGTTAAAACCCGTTGGCATTTAAGGTACCATCAGCTGCTCTGGGTTTGGTTATTTTGGAAGTTAGCAGGACTAGATTCAATATATATTTCTAACAGCAATTCTTCCTTGACACTGGACCTGCTCTCTGTCTCTCAAGAGCTTCCAAGGGCATGATGAACATCTTTACCTGGAACTCAGGAGCCCTGGGTTCAAATCACGGCTCGGATGGGAAAATCATCCGGGTTGGCTTGAACCCCTCCCATACGCTCAGTCTGATCTACTTGATAGTGTTGGGGAAGGACTGTATATGGTGCCTTCAGCTCCCTGGAGACAAAGTGGGATATAAATTTAAAGTCAAAGTGGGATATAAATATAAAAACAGATAAATAAACAAGGGTATTGTCTGCTACAGTGTGGCAGTATCACCTCTCCATACCAAATGAGCAGGAAAGAGTTCCTGCAGTCGAATCCTGTGGGTTCCCTTGAGGTTCCTGCGTCACCACTGTCAAAAACAGAATATTGGATTTTGGTTTGCTTTGGGTCTTATCTAGTACAATCCTTATTTATTTTATCCCTTTCTTCCCCTTAGATTTTACGTTGCACTTGGTTTCCAAAGCCATCAGGGCAGCTAACGATAACACACACGAGCCTACAAAACATTTCTAAAAACAACAGGCGAAATGCAATATACAAGCAATGGGCATGCAGACAGGTGAGACGGAAAAACATTAGTAAACAACAACAGAATATAAAGGAATTCATCAGTCTAAAAGATAATAACAAACATGTCTGTCCGGTAAGCATAAGCCTTTAGGAGCCTACCAAAAAAAAACTGATGCAGGAGTTGACAGAAAGGGGTTTGTGAACTTAGAGAGTTTGGAAAAGTTACTTTTTTGGACGACAAGGCCCATCATCTCCCAGTCAGGTCACAGGCCACATCATCCTCAGGAGCCGTCGTCCGAAAAAAAAAAGCAGTTTTCCCAAGTTCTGGGAACTGCAGGTCATTTTTGGCCGAGTAAAACGCTTCCTAAACTATCCATGTCCTGGTTAAGATCCCTTTTAAACTATTGCCATGATTTTCACAAAGGGCCTGCCTCTTCTGCCTGCAAATTGTCGTCGTTTCTGGAATGAATCCCACCAGTCTAAAAATATCTATACAAGCTCCTGGATTTCTTTCCTCCCCAAACACCATGCAAAATTCTGGGATCCAGATCCTTCAGGAGCTAAGCCGCTTAACCCAAGAATGAACATCATCCTCGGAGAGCTTTCTCTCTGACACCATCCTTGGCTCTGGAATTCATTTCCCTGAGTAACAGAACCAGTTCCAAGCTGGCTTGCTAGCTTCTGGGATTCTGGTAAAAAGGGAAGAAAAGAAAAACAGAGATTCCCCTAAGTATGAAACCTGACCATGCGAAGACAACAGCAAACTTAATTTGCAAAGCTGGGAAAGACTGCAGGAACATGGCATGCTGTCTGAGAGCTGTGTGCGAGACACGGAATGGGGTATACAGAAAAGGGTCAGCTGGCATGCACCACAAAAAGCCAAATACCTCATATCTTTTACTGAAGTTCACACTTGTGTAAGGGAGAGCGCCCCTCTGGCTTCTCAGCCCCAAAGGAGAAACTCCAGCTAAGCAACTGTTAGGGGGAAAAAGGTGCACAAAAGTCTCAGATTTTTTTTTTTTTGCAGCCTTGGATGCGGTCTTTAGCCAATATGGCTGGGAGGTATCTTTTTCAGCTGGGGTGTCTGTCAGTCTATCTAGCAGTGACCAATCGTTCCCCTCCTGACTCTGATTCAAAGAGAGCCTTGTCTGTCTGCTGCTATCTGTTCATTGGAAGTAAATGGATTTTTAAAACTTCTTTCTGCTAGAAATGTCTCAGAGTGTGTTACTGCGACTGTAAGTGCCCATTAATGAGAAGACAAAAGGAATGGACTCATCTGGGGGAACTTGAAACTGTTCGGTTCTGCCCTTCTGCTGCACAGCTAGAGGAATTTAACCAGGTGTTCAAAGCTCTGTAAAAGTGTGAAGAGACACTGAAGGGTACACAAGCTTTTGAGACTACACCAGTCTCTTCATCAGACAAGAAGTATAAAGTGAGCAGGGTGGGTGAAAGGGAAGGGCGGGCTTAAATAATTTATGAATATGATTCATTTTGAGTTCACTGTGCAGACTTAGATGATCTAAGATGGAGGGGCAAAAGTTTATTGCTTTCCAGTTCAGATTCAGTTTACAGGCTAGACCGGATGGAATTTTATACCGTTTGTCACCTGATGTGATCGTTTTGTCTGCAGTATCCTTCCGGGCCTTGTTTCCTCTAACATGGAGAGGGCTGAACATCCAGCGTTTTCCACCCACCCACCCTTCCTTCTTCTATTAGAGGCAGAATGAATGAATGATTCAATGAATGAAGCATTGTTCTGGGAAACTGGGAGAATTAAAAAAAAAAAAGATGCCAGCCTCATTTTCTTACAATAGTCTGCCACTGCAGCATCCCATAATGCCCATGGACCACAACATGCTGGGGAATTGTGGGAAATTAGATCAGCTGCCCAGTTCTAAGGGAGGGAAGTGTTGAGGGCAGGCCTGTGACAGGCATCGGTGTGTGGGGTGATATTTGTTCTCTGGGGTGACCCAGATCATCACCATCCACTTAAGACTGCAGATCCAGAAGGAAACATATGGATGATCCAGTCCAACCCCTGGCAAGGAGGCGCAGTGGGGAATTGAACCCAGAACCCCAAAGACTTAATCCCCAGAGCTATCGAGCAGTTCTAAGGGTGCCGGTCATCCACCCAGCCAAGGGGATCAGGGCCCAAAGCCAGCCGTAAAATCTGCTCTAGGCTGGCCGCTTCACTCTGCCCAACGGTAGGGCTGGCCCTAGATGTGTCGCTCATCTCAGAACGTCAGAAAGGGTCACGGCCAAAGGGGTCCCCATCCTGAGTCGGGTCTGGCTTTGTCCTTTTGATTAACTGACCGTCATAGCCATCTGCCGTCAAGTCAACTCGGACTTACGGTGACCCTTTTCTCAGGCTTTTCCAGGTAGAAGACTCGGACATGGTTTTATCTGGGTTGCCCTGGGACGGTGCAGCTTGCCCAAGGCTACCCCGGCTGGCTCTTCTCCCTGAAGACACAGCGAGGAATCGAACCCTCAACCTCTGGCTCTGTAGCCAGAGACCTAAACCACGGAGCTACCCAGCCAGCTAACATCCTTTTGACTAGACGTGCCTTTTAATTCGAAATATGTCAACTTGTATATGATTTAAAACTCTGGGAACGATAGGTCAACCCCACCCATCCCAAATCTGCACACCGCTCCTTTTCCCTCTTTAAGGACATTCTTAAACTAAAATATGTCAAGATACTTTGGCACACTGCTTTTTTTTTTGAGCCTACACCTGGATGTAACATAATGTAGAAATGTTGCCCCAGGGGCAGAAAACCAAGCCTGGCCAGGCATAGACATCTAATCGCTTTCACACTTGTTCGTGGGTCTTTCCCCCCCTCCAACCTCCTTTTTTAAAAAAAATTCCTGTTTCAGAAAACACACCAGAGACACATATGCAGCCACGGAAGGCTGAGAGATTCCAGCGTGGTTGAAATAACCCTGCTTACTGTCGGCCGTCCAAGAACAGCGCGGCCCGACCGTAAAACTGGTCTCTCACATCCATGCGGTTTTGGCGTCGCTAGGCGACCCCGTACACAAAACACACCGTCTCATGCGGGGCCCTGTAAAACTTAATATTCCCCTCAGAGCTGGCCTTCATCTGAAGAAATTGTATCACCTAATTAGAACGGGGTTGTGCGCGCCCAAGCAAAAATGCAAAAAATAAAATACAAGTTTTCACCCGACTCTCTCGGAAGGCCAGTTATGAATTTAAAGGCAAGAAAGCCGGAGGACCGAAAAGGGAGACTTGATGGCCAGTCCTGGACACAAGGGCAGCCGCTGGCATCCTGCAGCAACACACACAGATTTTCCATTTAAAAAAAACACACATTTAAGGGGTAAAGTCACTTCCTTTCTGAGCTAGGCGAGGAGAGCAGGTGCCTCCGTCCTCCTGATTATTTTTTCTTGCTTGCTGGTGGCGAGCAATAGACAAACGGCAAGAGAAATCGGATGGGAAAATTGGTTCAGACTTGAGCCGGCTGCTGAAGAAAGAAAGAAAAAAACCTCCTAGGATTCTCCCCCCTGCCCTTGCAATGGAGACAAAAGGCCTTTGAGGTTCACATCCCATAATTTCAGTCCATCCATTTAAATTTTAGGCTCTGCAGAGACCTACCTTATGCAAACACACCCCAAGATGCATTAAGGAAGGGATTTTATTCCAGGGAAAATTTGGAAGTTATTTTCAAAGTTAGGAGGGAGGGCCTAATAATCATCATAATAATCATGTGCGGTCAAGTCAACTCCAACTGATGGGGGACCCCCTTTTTTGGGGGTTCCCTAGGTAGAAAAAAACTCCAAAGTGGTTTCCCAAGTCCAGGCAGCCGACGTGAGCAAACGCGCTCACAGAGCGCTTGGCCTTATCCCACATAAGGTATTCTGACTCAGTGGGTTGAAGTCTCTGTCTGCGGAGCCAGCGGTTGGGAGTTCAATTCCCCCACTGGGCCTTCCGGGGAGAAGAGCCAGCCTGGGTAGCCTTGGGCCAGCTGCACCGTGTCCCCAGGGCTAAACACCCCCCTCCCCAGAAGAAAGGAAGGGGAGACCCTTTCTGAGTGTGTTCTCTATTTGGAAAACCTTGAAAAGCATCACTATAGAAATTGACGCACATGGTGACGATGATGATAGCAGGACCCACAGCTCACATGTGTCATCCACAGTTTTGTCCTGCAAGAGGTAAAAATAGCCAAGAGGGGCTTGCAGAGAAATGGCTGGGGAAGGGACTGAGCCTCCCCCCCCCCCCCGTGCCTAAGGCTAGGGCAGGTCCTGACTGGTTTCCTCTTTGGTCGATGAGTCCAAACACCGAAGCAGCCAGGTGGCTCCGAGGCCGACTTCCTCCACCAAAGAGGGAAGGGATGACTCACCGCCCTGATCTCCCGATGCTGTCATCTTTTGAGATCCAAATAGAAGGATGATGATGATGCCTCTTTGCCGTCTGGGCAGGCCCTGGCTTTCTCCCATTCCTCCTCCTTTCCAACCAGGCGGGCCTCTTCCCCCCCCCCCTGCACTGTACACCTGGCGTGCCAAACCCACCCTGGAGGGAGGCTGTTCCAGAATGACAGGAGCCTCCCAGCTCACCACAAGCTTCCCCCGGGGAGGGGGGGGCAGCCGGTGGGAACACAACCCGGTCCTGCTGTTGGAGAAGGGAGCCCAAAGGCCAGGAAAATAAAGAAGAAAAACAGGGAAGTCGAACTTGGAAGAAAGACAAAACAAATCAAGCAAGCGACAAAAGCTTGGTGGTTCGTACACAAGAGCAACAGCTTCCATCTTCAGCGTCCACTATAGTTCTTGTTTAAATTGGTCTCCTCGCCCTGTTGTAAAGTGTACCTCTGAGCATACACCTCTGGCCTCTTTTTTTTGTCCCCACCGACTAGGGAAAAGCCGACACGATCCAAAGATCTGGGGTGGGTGTTTTCATTTCAATCGCTTGTCAATGTTCTGTCATGAGAAGTCGCCCTTCGCACAGATGCCTTCAACGCAGAGCTCCTTATACTAGGATCCTCCTGGAACCCAGAGCAACGTCTGACTTCAAAAGGAGGATTGCTTCACTGGACGGGCTCGCTGTGAAGGCAGCCTCATGGGCTCCGGATTATTTTATATCATCCATCATCTCAATGGAGGAAACGCAGGTCCCACGCTAGCTTCTGCCCTAGCAGAAGGTCTGCTTAAAGAAACAATTATATATATATAGAGTTCTCCAAGCATTTGTCTTGGAGAAATGCTTGGGCTTATTTTTTTAGGACTTGGAAGGCCACAGAAGTGCCCTCACGCCTTCCAAAGGGAATCCGCAACTTGTTTACTCAAAGGCCGGCCTCAAATATTTTCCACCTGAGGCAAAGCCCAGAGCCACAAAGGGAGAGGGTTTTTTCATTTCATCCAAAATGGCTCAGGGAAGATGGTGTAGCGGGCCACTCTTGTCCTTCTGGAGCCTCCCTTCCTCCCTCCACATGTTAGGGCCGGCCCTGCTCGGAAATTAGTCTCAATGATCTCAGTGGCTCTTCATAGACACACCTAAGACGGCAGGCCCTATACATTTGTGGGTATCTCAGAAACCCACTTTGGGTTCAAATGCCAGGGATATTTACGGGAAGAATTTAAGGCAGATCCGTTTGTCGCCCGGCTTTAGGGGCCGCTCCTGCTTTGTTTTGGACAAAGCAGAGAGCCGCAGCTGTGTAAAAGAGAGGATCGCTCTTCTCTCCCCCCCCCCCCGCCCTACGAAAGGATACAGCTGCATCCTCCACACCAGGATTTTGGTTTACACTGTGTCTCTTTCTCACCCCAAACTGATTCCCAGACTGGAATTCATCTGCATTCCAGTCTCCGATCTTGGCTCACAGGGCTACTGCTTATCAGAAAACCCGCTCCCGTTGGCTCCAGTAGGTAAAACGGACTCCAAGCGAAGCCAGTTAAATGAAAAATATGTTTTTGCTCTGAAAGGACTTGTAGAGGACACGGTTAAGGGGTGGAAAACACACTGCAGTGTCTCAGTGTAGCTCCCCCAGTCACTATTGCAAAGAAGATGGAGGAAGAAAGGCTTGGGAGACAGCATAGCATCATGGTTAGAACACCTAGACCTGGTTCCAAATTCTCCACTGGTCATGAAGCGTGCTCTACCTGTCCTACTTGTAGAGGTTAGAAAAAAAAAGAGAATCGCGTATCAGAGAAAAAGGTTCTGACAGAGCAAAATTCAGTATATAACGTGCCAAAATTTCATTAGCTAAAATTATGTCACCCTCCAAAAATGTTTCTGTGCCCTCTCATCCTGGCTGGGACCCTTGTAATATCTGCAGGGTGCGGTGGGATTTTGCCCACGACGAAATGTCATTCTAAGCTATACATCTTAGGTCTGGAACGGGCAATCAGTATCCATCGGCTTTACAAAAGACCTGCTCCCTGTGGAGAGGAAAAAGGCTCACGTTTCCGGACTCTCCCCTTGGGGATTCTCATGACAGGCCTGCAGCGAAACATTTACCACTATACTTCTAGCCACGGGGAAGAGTTGTGTTGAGAGAGGAAAGCCGCCGGCACGTGGTTGTTGACACAGACTAACTAGGCGAACAGTGTTTTTTTTTTTAAACTCTCCCGGGGCAGGTGGGGGAGGAGGGCGGTTGCATGCAGACGGGGGCCTGCGTTTCACAATTTGCCTTTAGATTGCGACAAGGAGTCTGGATTCCTCTCAGATGCGGAGGCACCGTGGGCAGATTTTGAGAATTTCGTAATGAAAAGGGGAAAAAGTCTTTCCTGTAAGGAAAGCTGGGAGTAAGCATTTAGATTTCTCCAGAATAAGGAAGGTTAAAAGTCAGATGGGGAGTTACAGGCACTGTACCAAGTGATTGTTCCCAGGGAGACCACATCCCCTGCCAGGGGATACCTGGATCAGTCCTGTCTCCAACTCGCCCCCCCCCGTTCCAACACTCCCAGCTGGTCCCTGGTTCCTACACAACAAAGCGCTTCTCCGTTACCCCGTCTCCATCTGCCAGCGCAGGAGGGAAATTCCTGAGACGCTGGGATCCATCCAGCTTCCTGGCTAGGCTCGGCCTCACCCTGCACGAGGCAACTCAGCAAAACCCTAACCCGAACCCTGGGAGAACAGGCATGGGGAGGTGCCTCTTCCACCCCTGTGCTTTTGGACGAAACAGCTGGCCTGCCAGCAGAAGGAACACTAGTCTGGGGAAGAAAGGAAAGAAGGAAAGAAAGAAGGAAAGAAAGAAAGAAGGAAGGAAAGAAGGAAAGAAAGAAGGAAAGAAGGAAAGAAGGAAAGAAGGAAGGAAGGAAGGAAAGAAAGAAAGAAAGAAAGAAAGAAGGAAAGAAAGAAAAAGAAAGAAAGAAAGAAAGAAAGAAAGAAAGAAAGAAAGAAAGAAAGAAAGAAAGAAAGAAAGAAAGAAAGAAAGAAAGAAAGAGCAGTAATTATCAAAGAGTGAAAAGCACCGATTCCGGTCATTGCAGAATGTTCCATAGTTCATTTACTTTGCAAAACTACATGGAGTTTATCTCCTCCCACCCCACTTTCTTAACCTGCTCCATTTTTATCTCATTTTTTTGTCCCACAAGCTCAAGGCAAGCGTAACTGGGGCTGCGTTTCCGCCACATTTATTGTCACAACGGCCCTCTGAGGTAGGGTCAGGACGAAAGACGGTAACCAGCATGGTGGCTTAATGGAGACTTGAACCCGGACCTTCTAAATCCCAGGGCCACATTCTAAGCATGGCTTCTGTCTTAGAGCTGGCTCTGCCGTTGGGTAGGGTGAGAATCAGGAAGCTAATTTAGAGAGTTAGGAAAACCTGTGCTACTTGAATTTTATGGTCATTTATACGCCTCATGCACCAACATTATTTGGCTGACTTTAGGTTAAAGTGCCACCTGATTTTGGGAGAAGGTCGTGAAAAGTATGGATCAGTCTCGGACAGAAACATGTCACTTATCTTCGAACAACAACCCCAGAAGGTAGGACAGGCTGCAACAGGCCCAAACCTACCCAACAACAACACTTGGGGAGAAAGGAGGTGGTGTTTTAAAATAAATTTTAAATGCATTCCCAAACCCTACAAAAAATATTCTTCCTGAATAAAACCCGAGCAAAGTCCAGGTTTCACTTATTTTCTCAGATTGCTCCTTATGGTGTTATGAGGTCTTTCCTCCCCACCTCCTTTAAAACCATGCAATCAAAAACCTTGTAGCAGTGAGTTCCATATGGCCATCTCATGTGAAAACAACTTATTTTTAGTGTTTTCCTTCTACATCAGCCTCCGCCTCCTATAAACAAGATCAGCTTTGACATTCCAGGGCTATTTCAGAGGCCAACACCAGCTGTCTAGACGCCAAGCGGTCCACTGATGCAGTAACAAACAAAAATACTCCTCCGGGCTTGCTTCAATTCATTCTTCTTTTCGGCCTTTTTTTTGGGGGGGGGGGAACTTTGCTTGAAAGCAAAAGGAGAGATGTGGCGAGGTTGTGTGTTAATGTGAGAGTGAAATTGTACGAAACAATAAGGAGGTTGGAGACCAGAGAAAATAATGACAGGCCTTCATTTTATTATGCTCAGTGGTGTCATGAAGGCAGGCATCATCATCATCATCTGCCATCATCATCTGCCATCCCACCTACCCCATCGATTAGATTTCTTTGCGACCTGTAAACTCAGCTATAATTTTCACAGCAGCTGGGTGAATATGTCGGCTGAAATCCTGTTTGCTTTCAGGAAGAATACCGAGTCCTCCCTCCCCGATTCGATGGGCCTGCTTTGGTTGCGTCTTGCTACACAAAGCAAAAGGACTCCAGACATTCCACTGTCCATATTCTAACACACATTATTCTGGTCTTGAGCCAGCCATCAAGACCCGCTGGCTTGACAAAAGACCTTTCGTTTGACTGTAGCTGAAATTAATTAACACCGCTACCTCTGGCTACCTTTCGGAGGACCACCGATGACGCTTTAAGTGTCAGATAGCTTCCCTTTGAGTCTTTTAGCTTCTCTCTTGACCCTTTGCAGGCCTTTATCCTACAGCCCAATAAACCCTAACCCTTCCCCACCAACACATTCTGAGATGCAGAAAAGTCAGGGTCAAATCCTTTCAGACCATTATCTTTATCTCCAAAATAAGGGGTCTCTATCTTTAGAAGAGTTCTGTGTTCTATTTTTAAAGGCAAAGCTGCTGGACATTCTCCCAAAGCATCATCAACAAAAAAAAAACTTTTTGCCTTGAGCGTGTTGTGTTCAACAACTCCAGTCAAATGTGTCTCCAGGGAGATGTTCCGGGCAAAGTTTTTTTAACTCCCCCGGCTCTGCAGCTAACAAGGCGGCCACCAGAATCAGGGCCAACTGGCTTCCTGCAAAGAAATACAGAAATAAATAATAATAATAAAAGTTTTGTGTTTTTTTTTTTAAGCGCAACACCCTGTTCTCAGGACATCAGATGTCAGAGTTCAAAGCTAATAGTCAACAGGCGGCTTGTTGAAAACAAAAGTCCGAGGCTGGTGAGAACACAGAAACCAGACAAAACCTTGTTACATAAATATCGCGCTGTGCTTCAGGAGTGGCTTCCCAGCTATTTCCCAAGGCCTGAACAACTTACCACCACCAAAAAACAGATTACACGCGGTTTTCACATTACAGGAAATGAAACAGGGCTTCTCTTTAGCTTCCCAAATTTCTGAGAGCCACAGCGCGCTGTTGTCCAAATTAAAATGTTTGCATATGTATGATTTATTAACAACAACAATCCCACCACCACCACCACCACCATGGTTAATCAACACCAATATTATTATTATTATAGCGTCCTTTCCTTACATCAGATTCTGCGGCCTTCAAATTTTGCTGGACTAAGAAACCCATGATCCCCCCTATTGGTTGAGGCCCGCAGGATTTCTGATCTTTATCTCCCTCGGGGGGAGCCAGCATGTATTTAAAATAGGATGCTGCTAAGAAGCCCTGAAAAAAAAAAAGATTTAAAACACTGTGGAATAAATTGCTACACCAGAGCAAACACCAAATAAACACAGTTTAAGAACAACTTCAAATGCACCGCAAAATAAACAATTCATTTAAGACGTTTCTGATCAGCTTTTTTCATTATCTCCGTCTCTCGCTTTCTTTTGCCTTCCGATGGGGGACTTCTGCTTCATGACCGGAAGGTAAAAACTGGGCGGGAGGGAATATTTCAATCCCAAGACTTCCAAACAGGCCTCGAAAGATCCTTCAGAATTAACTTTGAAAGTAGCTAAGAAACCTTGGTCATGACACTAACATTCCTAATTTGTTTGGTGATGTCTGAAATGTACCTTTTGTTACATTCCTGCAGTCTTAAAAAGTAAGATTGTAGCCACCCTGGCCATCATTACTACTAAACCTTATTTATCCTTCCTCTTTCAGTTTCTTCTCCCCATATTTTCCCTTTCCTGGGGGAAAAGACAACCGGCTAAATCAAGTGTTATCTCTTGCTGTTGACACTGAGTCTCTCTACTCCTAACCTGAAGGGAACCGACGTCCAGATGTCTTGAGACTACATACATGTCTCATCATCCTTGGCTTTGAGGCCACTGAATTATCACGCCCATACACATCCAGCCGCTCCAAGGAGAACAAGGAAAGTCTCAGCTCTGAAACCACACAGAACAGGGTCTGTTTCTGACAGTCCCAAGGTGTGTGTGTGTGTGTGTGCGCTTTTCCAAGGAAGCCAGATTTCCGTTGAATATCAGGAAAAACTTCCTAACTGTGAGAGCAGTATGACAACAGAACCCATGACTCTCACGGGGAGGTGGCGAGCGCTCCAACCCTAAGAGCAAATGGGGCCACCGTCGGTCCGATCTGCTTTGATTTGGATTCCTGCCTTGAGCCGGGGGGGGGGATTTTGGACTGGATGGATGGTCTCAGGAGCCTCTCCCTATGTCTCTATTCTATTCATGTTTTGGGTGCAAGTTTATGGAAGAGGAAAAAAAAAACAGATTAAAAAAGGAAAAAGCAAAAGAGGGGTCAGGAATGATGGGCTGTTTTGTCCCTGCGGCCTTTGAGCATTGCTCTCCCTGCAGATCACCAGCCCTTAAAGGGAGGCAAAGGGTTTTGTGAAACAGGACACCCCCCCTCCAGGGGTACTGAAGGAATTCCCCCCCCTTTACATCTCCGAGCACTTGGAATCTGACTGCGGTTTCTGTAAACCGGTATATTTCCAAATAAAACAGACACACACACACACACACAAAACAAAACCCACATTTTTTACCAACTGACACACACAACATGATTAAGAACATGCTAACCCAGGAGCAGAGGGTGGCAAAGACAAAACAGGAACAGAAAAAGCCAAAGAGCCAGGAGGCTTTAAAAAAAAAAAACTAAACAGTAAGCAAGCTGTAAAACACACCAACTCAGACAAAACATTTGGAAGCCGTGTCAAATAGTTCTCTGTCTGAAGGGTGGACGAGGCAGCGAGAGGCTTATAAATCAAAATGTGAGTACAGGCAGGTTCAGAGCACTTTATCCCGGCCAGCTGGGAACTTTCCCCCCCCATCTCTTCTCTGTATCCGATCTCCCTCTTGCTAACGAGAAGACGGCCAACTCGTTCTGAGATGGTTATGCACTTCCCCCCCCCCAACGTCTTATAGATTTTTGCATTTTTACTCTACAGTTGGAAAAGGTCTTGTAGCATCACACACAGCTGTAAAAGTCAGACAAAACAGAGAGAACAATTGAAAGAAAGACGTGACACTAAAGGAAAGGGCGAAGCGGCAGGAAAAGGAAAACAGTTCTTATTAATTTTATTTATTGGTATCTTACTCCTTTTCATGTCAACAGCATGACTCTTGGTGGATTGCCTGAATGGCTAGATTTAATGCAGCAATAAGACTGTACTGACCACCCAGCATAGTGAACTGGTTTGACTAAGACTTAAGACCTGGGTTCGAATTCCCATTCAGCCATGAAAAGTATTGGGTGGTGAAGCACTCCTGAAAACATCCTGCACACCTCAAGAAGACTTATCGGATTGAGCTAACAAGTCACCGGAATGCAACATGCACAACTGTAGGTAAACAAAAATGTCAAAACCCCATAAAAAGGGTTTGCGGTCAAAAAATATACCAAGGGACCCTATACATTTTTGTTTCCTTTTAACTTTGGCCTTACTTTCCAACTCCGATACCTTTTTAATACCGATGGATAAATATTCTGTTTGCCAGGAATAAACAGAGAATTTACCCACGGAGACTCCTTCACAGCTAGGGCCAAATCAAACAGAGTTATCAACACCGGAGGATTGGCTAATTCAAACTAATATTGGCTTTCTAATCTACAGGATGTTTAACAATAAAATCTAAACAGAAGAGAACTTTACCTTCGATCGGCCGGCCCAACGATTGGGCAGACTGTGACAATTTTGGATTTTCTCCCTTTGGACTCTGCCTGTATTCAGCGCTTACCACCCTTACTTCACACACAACAAATTACGTTGCAAGGCCGTGCAATACAGTACTTTATTTATTGGACTGTAGCAAAAAGCAGCACCAAAGGTACCCTACAGGAATGATGTGCTCCTATACAGAGAGCCACTCCACAAAAGTTGGCAAACTTGGGAACCCCACAGGACTCTTTCACAGAATCAACAAAGGTACACTATCTAACCTGACAAAGAGATCTGAACAACTCAAAAGTTTGCGCATTGCTGGGCATTTTCATTGGTCTTTAGAGATGGTGAGCCGACTTGTGGATTTTGGTTCTACCTCCTCCCAAATGCCTTGAAAGTGGGGTCCAGTGGGTCTCAGAGACCAGCGCAGCAGGTATGCGGCTGAGCAGGTAGATACCAAGAAGAGTGGACATTTATGCAATCTGGAACGCTTAAAGGCAAACCATGAGCACAGCTTCTTATTTCTCCATGGATCAAAGCGTGTGCTTTGTACTGTTAAATGAAAGGATCAACTTCAAAATATTTGCAATAAAAATCAAGTAAGGTTAAACAAAAACCCAAAATGCAGGGAATAACAGAGATTCTAAAAGCAAGCTGGGGACTTGACTAAGCTGGGGACTTTCGTCTTCCCGGGCTATTCTGAGTGGTTGTTTCACAATGGCTGTTGTTTTGTGATGCCTACCTAGGTGACACGCTTATTAACGAATGTCTCAGAACTGCAGAGCTATGGATCATCCAGTCCAGCCCCTTTCAAGCAGGCCAAATGGGGGAATCGAACACCCAACCCTCCGACTCTGCAGCCAGAGACCTCCACCGCAGAGCAAGCCGATTGTTCAATGCGTGAGTTGTCTTGGCTTAGAGATGCATGCAGTAGGAGCCAGACCATTGAAATCTCAAACAAACAAACAAAAAAAATCGGGCCAGCTTTCAACTCATGCAGGATGCTTCATCACCTTCAACACTACACAGCTGCAGGAAACAGACAAGTGCATAGATCCAATAACCTGGACCAAAAAGTTTTGGTCTCCGAGTTTGAGTGAAGTTCCAAAACAGAGATTATAGCTCTGTATACACATGAAGAGTTCTGTGGTAGCACAAAACCCTCACACCAAGTAGAAGACAGTAGCTTCCTTCTGTCTGAGGACTGGGGCCGACCTCTTGGTGTTCCAGGCTTTCCCTTGATATTTCCCCAAGTGGACACAGACAAAACACCACCACTGGTTCATCATATTTAATAAACTTTTATTTTTTTAAAAAATTTGGTTACTGATTATCTACAATCAAAGGGGAGGGAGGGACAGAATGAATGGGAGGTTTAAAAAAACAGTACAAGCTAGATACACCAAGGGGTTTTAAAGAAGTGGTGGAAAGAGACGGTGGAGTGTCAGACAGCGACGCAGAAACAAGACAAAGGAGGGGGTCATGGCCTTTCCTAGTGTCAGTGGCGGAGAAAAGAAGCAGGGTCAAAGGCAACTTTTTTTAAAAAAGCATTTGGCTCTTAACACATTAAAATTTGCTGTGCACTTTTCATGTGTCCCACTTCTAAGAGTTTATTCTTGATTTTAAAAAGAGGCACAATCACATTCTTCTCCCGCCCCCCCGCCCAAAAAATCCACAACCCTCAATATTGGCACCAGTTGTGTAATTAAAAAAAGAGGCTATTTTTGTCATTTAAAAAATAAACAGATAATTTCCTACAGCAGCATTTCTTAAAAACAAACTCAAACACAGTCCTTTTACATACAAAAATGCAGAATATATATATATATATATATTAACATTTTCTAACAAATCCACGCGTTTGTACCTTTACAGATTTTTTTTTTAAAAAAAGAAGAAACAAAGAGAACACACATCCTACACAGAACTGGTGAAAAAGAGAAAGACACGAGGTGCGTTTTCTTCCTATAAAAAAGAAGAAATATGTGCAAAACAAACCCCTTTGTGATGGCAGCTTAGAAGCCAATTATTTTTGGGTTGCTTGGATAAAGGAGAAGTTGCTCTTCCAGATTAACTCACACTTGGTCCTACACATTTTATGATGTTCATGTTGAAGTTAACCATCCTCCACCCCACTGAGAGGACCCCAGCCCTCGAAGAGAGAACAAAATGAGTTTTGTTACCACTGTATCAGAGTGGTTCCTGACTTTGGGTCCCCCGGGTGTTCTTGGACTACAACTCCCAGAAGTCTTCTCCACTAGCTGAGCTGGCCAGGATTTCCGGGAGTTGTAGGTCACGAAGATCCGGGGACTGAAGGTCAGGAACCACTGAGATCAAGGGTGCGGGTGGGGAAATGATGATTAACACAGAACTTCGGCTCAGGAAACTCTGATCCGAAGAATGAGGAAGAGCGTGGGGGTGAAGGACAAGAAAAAACTCTCCCAACTTCTTGAGATCAAGCCAAAGTATGGGACGGGGGCCTGAGTTAGTCTAGAAGAGTCAAATTCCCTAAAAATGAATTACACAGCTGACGAGCATGTTCCAAGTAAAATGGGTCTTTCTGTCCCATTCCTCCCATGACACTTGACCAACCCCTCCCCCCACAACTCCCAAGCTACGAGTTCAAGTGAATGACCAGAAAAAAACAAACAAACGAGTGATTCTGAGTGCCAGAGCATCACAGGTCCCTCACACCTCCAGGCTGGAGCAAATGGTATGTGGGACAAACACCAAAAAAACACACGAAAGGACATCATAGAATCTGGATGCTCCTTTGACATCTGTAACGGCTGCTTATTATTCAAGAGGCTAGTCCCTATGGAGTAATCTTGTTGGGGTCTGTGGTCTTTCCCACTGACCTGCCGGGTGACAGGAGGGACATTTATTTTGGGGGGATCGTTGGGATTCTGCTGAGCTATTTCACCCCTGGAATTCTGTACGCCGACACCTGTCCTTCCCGATGCCCTTCTTTTCTACGTCATCTGAACATCTCTCTACAGCAAACAAAACAGCAAGCTGGGTTACGATGTCCAAAACCCAGGGGCGATTCCATGACCTTTTCCAGGGGGGGTTCGAGTCTAGCAAATGACTCAAAAGGGTCTGGGTTTTTCATCTCAAGAGCAATCTGTGGAGCATTGAACACGGTGGAGCAGAAACCCGGTTTCTTTCCAAGGCTGTTTCTTCTTCCGATGCAGCAACAAGGAACAGATCAACAGTTGGGCTGTTCGGATGCAAAACCGGCACATTCGGAAAAGGGCAGGTGGGGGGGAAGGGGGTGGATGTATGCATAGAAAATGGTCAAATGGTCACCCAGAGATGCCCTGGCCTGGAAATTCATGCCGGCGTTGGTTCTGAGAGTTTGTGTCTGTGTGGGGGGGAAGGTTTTTTGGAGGGTGGGTGGGGTCCCTCCCCAAAGCAGAGATCATTGGTAGAGAAGGTAGTTCTTGAGGGATTCAGGCAGTGGCAGGGCAGGAATCTCATTCAGCCGAGCTTTGCCCAGAGCCAGGCGCACGGATCGGCGGCAGAGGTCCATTAAAGGCAGAGGTTCCGCTAGAAAGTGACAACATGGGAAGACACCGTGAGTGAGCGAGAAAAAGAGAACACCTTAACCCCAGCACGGAAATCACAGTTCCCTGCTCCATGTGAAATTTTAAAGAGCAAACAGCCAAATCACAGATTTATAGAAAAAAGCCTGAGTAACATGGGTACAGTTGGCAACCCCCCCCCAAAAGATCAAATTTAATTCCATACCACAAGGGTACTTAGAAACCCAGATCTCCCAAAGTATCCATATTCGTTTAAAGCAGCACAGAGTTCCCCGGAGGCAGAGCTGTGGTCGGTCAAGGACACGTCACAACCACCTCTGAAATGTGTACCCCGCTGCACAGCAAAACACCCTCTACATTCGAGCCAACTTGCTATTTTGTTTTCCATAATAGTGAGCCCTGGCGGGTTCAGGCATCAGCTGTAAAAAGCACCCATGTCTTCTAGTACCTTGGCTTTACTGTTGTGTGATTTTGCCAAGGAACTCTGTGTAACTTAAAAGCTAGCACTTCATATGAAACATACAAATGTGTGAAGCACTACATAAGAGCAAATATTTGTATTTAAGAAACTGAAATCTGATTTCTGAACCATGTTAAAGATAAAAAAGTAAAGTATACATAATATATAGATTATATATTCTGCATTTTTCCCATGGCTGCCTCTTGTTTTGATGGCCTCCTGCTGATTTATACTTCTTATAAATAGGCCCAGCAAAATCGCTCCCAAACAAAAGACCATTTTTAGTAGATCTTGCAACAATAAACTGGACAGACAGTGAAGGCTAGTGATCAGAGCTTCAGAACAGGAATCAGGAGACCTGGGTTCAAAACCCCACTGGATGAAAAAATTCACTGATGACCATAGAAATTTGTACATGGAGGAGAGACACATATGCTGAAAAAGCAGGTTACAAATATACTAAATAAGGTAAGTCACAGTTATGCTTGTATTTTAGTCTTAGATGGCAAGACTCTCTGGAGAAGACAATAATGGTGGGAAAAGGGGAAGGCAGCAGGAAAAGAGGAAGACCCAATACGAGATGAACTGATTTCCTAAAGGAAGCCACAGGTTGAGTTTGCAAGAGCTGAGCAGGGCCGTCGAGGCCAAGAGATTTTGGAGATCCCTCGTTCATGGGCAGACCTCATCCTGTTGACTAGTTTTCCTGGAAGACGTTGCTCAGGACTCAGCAGGCAGGACACCTGCAGCCGACTGACGTCAGGGACACGGGTCATAAAAACTCCCCCCTTCGCTGGGCAAAGCCTCCATCCAACTGACTTCACCCTCGTTGCGCTTCCTCCCTAGACCAACGTTTCCAGGGAGGCAACGGGCGGCCAGCTTGGGAGGGAAAAAAAGCAACTGCGGGAAGGGAGGCAGAATTCTTAATACGTAAAAATTGTGGATGAGGCCCAAGGGGATTTTCACATCTGCTAGGGGAAAATTAAAAATAATATGAAATAACAAACAGCAGCTCTTAGCATTTGCTTTTCAAACCGTCCTGAAAACAGAGACCAAGAGATCAGCCTTCCTGCACGCTGCAGGACTACAATCCCCATCGTCCCTTGGCTAGGCAGGTTAAAAACGGTGGGTGTTGCAGTTTAAAAACATCTGGAGGGCCATCCTTGCCAGGGACAAGCCAGTCCTGCATGGGGGTGGGGAGAGAATTTAGGCAGACGGCCAAAGGCACTGGAGATCAGAGGAAGATATATATATTTTACTGAGTCATACCTGCATGCTATGACTCGGCATAAACAAATCCCATATTCACTCTCTTATCATGGGCAGGAGTTTAGCCTTCAGGAAGGAGATAAGGTGGAAAGACCTCCGGGCGGCTGCCCCATCAAGGCACTGACAGCGAGGTCTTTTTGGGTCTGATTTCCCTTCCATATTCCAGGTGGAAGCTCAGTTCACTTCCCCCCCCCAGCCAGGAAGGCTAATTTATTTCTTAACCTCATTTATATTCTCTCGTTCTTCTAACGAGGAAGGATACATCTTTCTCTCTTTCCTATTTTTGCTCACACACCGAGCTTGCAAGGTCTCATGAGTTACAGAGCAAATTCTGCAGCTCGGTGGGGGGGGGAGGCTTCAGCCTCCATACCCCGTGAAATATTTTTTTAAATACATAAACGGGGAAAAATAATTTAAGAATGGGGAAAGATGAGAAATACAGAAAGCAGGCGGAAGAGGAATGAACGAATGAAGTCTCGGAAAAAAGAAAATTTATCAAGGCGCAAGAAACAGGGGTTTGAATTAGACCCCAAAGGAGAATATCAATCCGTGATCAAAATGCTGGTTAACCCAGCATTAAATATATCCTGGTTAAGTCCAGGTAAAAGCGTGATGCACTCCTCAAAAGCTTGCACCCAAATCCAGGTTGTTAATTCTATAAAGTATCGCAAGAAATTGGCTGCCATTCTCCCTCTCTTGCGTCTATAAAACGTCTTGCCTCTTCCTACGCCCCATTTTCAACAAAGGTGAGCAGAAGGTACACCCAGGCTTACTGGAATAGCCGCAAGTGACGTGCAGGAGATGAAAGCTTCTCAGTCCATGTGGCCGTCGCCTCAAGCTGTCTCATAGCAAAGCCGGTCCGGTTTCATTCATTCCCTTGCACCTCTCTTTGGTTGGCGGACTTGGGTGTTTTAGGTGAAAAAAACAACAACTCCAACCCAAATGCAGTTTGGTCATCCCCCAAAGTTTCAAGAAACACCAGTTCTGCCTTCCCAAGCCATCCCAGAAAAAAAAAAAACCACCCAACTTCGGATACTTACGGTCAAGCCCGTTCAAGTAGCGCATCTTAATTTCACAGTGGCCCCAGACGGCACTCACAACCGGGTAGAGTTTCTTCCCTTTGAGTCCACGGAAAGCAACTCCCATGTACTGCCCGTCCACAATGAAACTCAACGTCCCATCGTCCATGTCCAACACCACCAAGAACGAGTCCGGCACGATGAACGTTTCGTCCGGCTCCAAGAAGGCCGGGTATGTCTTACTGGGCTGGTTCTTGCCATCGTGGTACAGCCGGTTGCGCCCGAGGTCCCACCCCCACGATTCGTGGTTGTTACCGACCAGGGTGGTGTAGCCCACGGAGTGCAAGGGGGCCTCGGCCGTGGCCACGCCCACCACGGCGTGCGTGCCCCTCTGCCTCATGGCCCACGTGATCTGCCAGACGTGCAAGCCGCGGGTGTAGCCGACTTTTCCACGGATGGCGTCCGTGCTCTGGGCCACCGGATGCCGGTGAAAGATGAGCCGGTCGTCCTCTTTGACAAAGACGTTGAGCGAGCGGTCGTCATTGTTCCAGGAGTGCATCAGCTGGGTCTCGTAGGAGACCGCCGGCATGTCCAGGAGGAGGTCCAAGCGGGCCGGTTTGAAGTAGTCCAAGCCCTGGAGTTCATGCTTCAACGGCCTGTAGGCCGGATCCCTCATATCTACCGTCTTGATGCCACCCGTCACCTTTTGCCCCATCCTGACCCCCGTCGCCAGATGGATAATCTCCCCACGGGGCAAACGCTTCAACGGCCCCCTCCCCGACGGCCAGAGGTTCTCATTCAAGCTTCGAGCGGAGGAGGAAGGGGTTGCTATGAAACCCTGCGGAGAGGATGCTGGTCACGGTTGCCTAATGGGTGGAAAGAAAAACATGAAGGAAAAGTTAAACATTAAAAACCACACAGACACACACACACACCCCATACGTAGAGGCCTTGCACAGAACCCATTTGTTTCACCCCGAGCGGAGTGGGGTGGACGAAGCGAAGAGACACACACACCCCCACTCCAAAGTCCAAAACTAAAGCTCTCGCCAACAGAAAACAAAACACCGACACCGTTGAGCTCAGAAGGTTCGTTCTGTTCTAAGTCGGCCCCTTGAGCGGAGTTCTCGGCAAAGAAGGTTCTAGATCCTGAAAAAGGCTGTGGGTTGGAATCCAGACCCATGTGGAATGCCTTTCGGGACAAGGAGGTAGGGAGTGGGGCCAAATCAGGAAGACCAGAGCTCTTCCATCGCCGACGCCGGCGGCTTCTCCTTTGTTTTTCATCTGATGAACGGCCGGCCGTACGAGACGCTTCAGCGGTGGAACTCCGGCTTCGTTAGAGGGCTGGGCTAGATGACCTCCCAGATCGTTTTCCCACGCCACAGGCCTGCGATTCTATGATGCAGATTGCAGTCCGCGGAAAGTTAAAGCAATAAAAATTGGGAATCTTTAGGGCGGGACGAGATTCAGCTCCGTTAAATGACAGAGCAGATTGCAAGGGGAGCTCCCGGGGTCTCGCCGGGTGGCAATCGAGCAGCGAGTCTTCTCTGTTGGCAACGAGCCGTCCACCTGAAAGGATGCTCCGTTCTGTAATTTTATGAAATTGTTCATCATTGCCATCTAGCAACACCTGGAGGGGGACCTTACGACCTGGGAGCCGCCATCACAAAGTCAAAAGATGTATTATAGGCAGAGAAATGCTTGGGCAGAATTACTAGCGACCCCTCCATACTTGACAAACAGTTTTAATAAGCACCTCTCTTTAAATCCTTCCGTTCCCCCCTCCTTGGAAGCTGCAAGATGTGAGCACGTTCCTTTCTTTATCAGTTGGCCATCTACCCCCCCCATCATCCCCACCCAAAGTTAAGACAACAGCACAGCAGGAACACGGGTTCAAAGGACTCCACCTAAGCACCCTTAAGGAGCACATGGCCTTTTTTCCAAGTTTGGGGTGGGTGGCTGGGAATCCCTTCCATAACAGAGTTATTTCAATCTTTCTGCCCTCTGTAGGGAAATAAGAGTTCATCTAGCCATGGGTAATTTCACATTCCACCCATGCCTGGCAAAAATGAAACCATTTTTAAAAAGACAGTGGCATCAAAGCAAGAAATGAGGACAGGAAGAAAATTAAGCAAACAACTCACACACCCACTTTGTTTCTCCTGAAGTCTCCACATCCTTGCCAGAGAGACTGAGATTTTTCTCCGAAGTTCAGAAACAAACGGCTCTACAGGAATCAAGAACTTTGCTGCACCGTTGATCGGGTTCTTCGGCACTGCCCTTCACCCCCAAACGAGATTTGCAGCAGCTCTCCTGGAGAGAGCTTTCCACACAGACCGACTGACACACAAAAACACACACACAGAAACACAACCAGCGGCTCTGCGTTCAGTTTGCTACACAAGCAACCTTCTGTATGGCAAGTACGCCAGATTGAGAGGGGTAGGGGTGTGTGTGTGTGGTGCTCAGGGAAACAGAAGGGGAAAAAAACACCAAAAAAGGTTTTTTAAAAGTATATGAAAGGGTGGGAACCAGCTTTCGAAGAAGGTTTTAAAACATTTCCTGGAGTGAAGCAATCTCGCAGAAACTCGGCCAGCTGCAGTGGCAGCCGTTAAGTCCAGGATTTCGTTTGGCATGGAAAAAATTGGTAGCGCGTGAATCAGACCTTGTGTTAATGCACACAAACACACACCGAGAGAGAGAGAGAGAGAGAGAGAGAGAGAGAGAGAGAGAGAGAGAGAGAGAGAGAGAGAGAATGTTCTGAAAAGTACAGTAGTCTAGTTTAGAAAAAGGAAGGTACAAGGTGAAAGCAACAGAGAAACCTGGCACATGGATCCTTCAGCATCGCAAGTGCAGCCGAGGAAGATGAAAGACAGTACAAGGATGTTACGGATCTCCAAGTTTTCACATTTGCCTGGTTAACTAGTTTTTATTGCAGAGACATGAAAGTCTACGTACTTCCTTTACAAGCCACACATCAGCCAAGTATGAACAAAATGCACTGTGGAGTGCTCACTGCCTGCCGGCTGTATCCAACCAGCATGCGAACTCCCAGGTCTGGAATCTCTCCCTGACCCACTGGCCCTACTGGGCTTCTTAGGAGCTTTTTCGCAGGTGGGAGCCCTATGTACCAGGTCATCTATCTGGGTCGCAACGCGCACAAATCGCAGAAGGAAACCAGCCTCTGACGGGCTGCAAAACTCTGAACTCGCTTTGCTGCAACAAGCTAATAACAGCTACATGGAAGTGAAATAAACAAGACAGCAGAGGCGTTAACAGAGGAAACCCCGGGGTCAAGAAGCAAAGACAGTAATCCGGAAGCTGCATTAATCAATACACAGACAGATGCACACACAGTTAAAATGAAGCCAAGCCTGTAAGCAAACTAGAGACACACGACAGTAATTTATGTTTTGGGACTTGTGACTACGGATTCTGGTTGCTGCAGGGCAAAAAAACCCACACATCTATACACCTTTAAAACAAACCAGGCACAGGCAGGGTGACCAGGAAGTTATAAAGGCAGCCTGTTGCTTATTTGGAGGAATACCCAAAGGGTGGGGCAACTCACCTGTAATTAAAAACTTGATAAAAACTTCTCCCCCCCCCCCCCTGCAAGAGATAAAAGGCTGTAAGCCAGCTGAATAGCTGAGTGAGTTAGATCTTTGGCTATGGAGCCAGAGGTTGGGAGTTTGATTCCCGCCTTCCCCAGGCGTGCCAGGAGAAGACCCAACCTGGGTGGCCTTAGGCCAGCTGCACCATCCCAGGGATCCCCCCCCCCAGAAGAAGGGAAGGGGAAACCTCTTCTGAGTCCTCTCTACCTAGAAAATCCCAGAGACGGACGCCCTAAACCAGAATGGACTTGACAGGACACAATTATGATTAAAAGGCTCTAAACCTGGAAGGAGTTGCAGGATTGGTCTCGCTTCCCTTTGTAAAGCAGCACACCTCCGTCCAAAGGGCGCACACAAAACCCAGCGCCGACTCAAGGATTTTGGGAGACGTGGTCCAAAGGAATTAAGCAAATAACATTCCAACTACTGTACGTTGGGGAAAAAACATGTGCTCTTTCAAGTTGCAAACAGACGGGCCCAGACCTTCGACCGGTTACTAGTCCAGAGGGCCTCGAGGGGGGCTCCCCACGTACCTGGCAAACAGGACACAAGCAGGACTCAGCCCCTGGGTCCCCCCCCCCTCCATGTTGCCCAGGCAAGTCCTCCCCTCCGCCCTCTCCGGGAACTCAAGCGCAGCCTCATCCAAAGGATGAGATCATGCCAAGGCAGGAAAGTGGCCTCCCGCTAATTGGACACCTCCGATGCCATGCTCCTTGGGCAGAGGCTGAACCGCAACACAGCTGGCCTGGCAGCGGCTCAGAGGCACATAGAGCTCTCTAATTAAAGGGGAACCCGACGGACCGCGTGGCCAAGGAGGCCGCCCGCCAGGAAGGAGCAGCATTTGGGTCAGCTGAAAGCAAAGCATACACCCAGGAAGGCCATCTCTCCCATGCTCTGAGATGTAACGTCTCCATCCTACAGCTCGTTAAAAATCAATCAATCACCATTTTATACAATTTAGATCCTGTTTTTCTCCCACAAATGGGAGAAAGATCTCGGCCTCCTTTTCTGTCAGGTGTTCTCTGCTGGTTTTTAAATCTTAGAAGCCCCGAATGGGTTGCTCATACCTTTTCATTCAGCAAGACAGTCCATCTGCGCTTCCTATGGGCAGAGGTTGTTTTTTTTTTTTAACACGGCACAAACACGAAGGACAGATAAAGAGAACGCCTCCTGTTCTCAGACTGGAGATGAGAAAATGTGGAGGAGTTAACAATCTTGACAACGGAGCAGAATTTCTTCTCCTCCGCAGGATGGAGACAGGATATAAAATCCAGCAACATCGGGGGAGTGGCTGTATGAGACCCATCTCACTTTATAGCAATCAGCTGCCACGAAGGAACAGCAAAATAGATTGGCCCACCGTCCTGGTTGCATGCTACCTCCTCCCCATTCCAGACTCAGAACGCAAACTCTTAAAAGGAAAAAGGAGGCAGAAACCAGTAGGGCTTAAAAACATACAAACCCTCCTCCCCCCCCATTTTCCAAATCCTCAGATGCCCCAGGAAACACCCTAATCCTACCTTCCTCTTTACAATCTGCACCCCTGGGAGTTTATCGACAGGGGATCCATGGGGTTACTATTCGAAGCAGGACATTTACGAATTCAGCTTGCATTCCGCCACATATTCGCTGCACCCTTATAAGCTTTGGGCTACCAACCCTTGTATCTTTTAAACCTTTCCTTCCGAGATTTGCAAATAGTCAACGTTTTCGAAACCTCTAGCAGGGCAAGGAGTCAGTCGGCCGAGGCTGCGGTCCATTTTCCATTCTCCAGTCTTCCTCACTCCAAATGCATTAAGGGTTCCAAACTCCTATCAGCTCCCAAATCCACATTTATTAGCGTCACACCCAGGCTTTTTGGCACCTAGTCACAGACGAGATGCATTGCAATTCTCTTCAATTAAGGAAAAAAAAATCTAATTTTGCCTCTTAACATGTAAGTTAAGGGAAAGCAATCCACTTTTTTTTTTTTGAAATGCCATCGGACAATACACACACCCAAATCATGCCTGAGGGGTAGCATCCATGCTGAGCAGATCACCCAAATGCCTCTGAACACCCAACACTCACTCTAGGAAAAATAAAAGAACTAGGAGAGAAGAACAGGAAGCAACTGATCAGCCTAAAGAGCGACACCCAGCTGGTCTCGGTGGTTAGACCTGGCTGTAACACTTCCTTTGAAAACCATTTTTAAAAAAACAAAAACAAAACATCTCATGTCTAAACCGAGGCAATGACAATAAAAAAGATGCTGGCACAGACAACCACAGACTCTCAGTGGTTTTGGGAAGGTGCGCATGTACATGAGCTGCGGCAAGAAATCAAAAAGTCAAAAGAGTCTTCAAGGAGGACCTCCCTCCCAATGCCGCCCCTCTGCATGAGTCTCTGCTTCTCTCCCAGCCAGTTTTTCTGATCTTCTGCATTAGCAGTAAGATAAAAGAAGGCATCAATTTGGGACAGCGCGTCCCCCCCCTCTCAGCTCATCCCGGCTGTGGCAAAGCAAGAACAGAGACAGTGGAGGGTCTGATGTGCCTTTTAAGCTTGCCATAGGCGAAATGGAATAGAAATGTCTTCCACACAAAAACCAGTAAAACCCACCCACCCCCCTTCTTGAACCTGGAGGGAGCAGTGAAAACATACCCTCCATCTCAGAATGGCAGAGCTGGAAGGGACCCTGTGGGTCATCCAGTCCAGCCCCTGTCAGGAAGGCCTGGGGGCGGGATTTGAACTCCCAACCTCTGGCTCTGTAGCCAGAAGCCTAAACGACGGAGCTATTTCCCTCTCAGAGAACATGGGAACCTTTTCAAAAGCTGACGAAATAAAAAGAGAAGAGGACAAGGAAGAGGGATTCGATACAACTTTTTCACCTTTTCTAGGAACTCTGAATAAAATGTAGGAGGGAAAGGTACGGGAAGCTCTCGAGGGGGATGAAGCAACGCCCAGGGCGCACGCACACGCTCACACCCCCGTCCTCCAGGAGGGCTTTAAGGGTTCTCCCTTCTAGGTCTGCCAAACTTTCAAAAGCGAGAAGACACAGGAAAGTCCCGTTTTTAAGCGAAGCCTCCTGATCTCCTTCAGCTTTGATAGAAAAGGACGGAGGCGCGACCCCCAGGCTCGTGGGGGCAACGGGACACATAACGCACCCAGGTGACGCCTTTCCTGCAAGAGGACAGCTTTCTGAGAAGTCGCCCCACACAGGGTTTTGGGGGGGGAAGAGGGAAAGACAAATAGCAGAGTCTCTTTCCTCATCAACCAGACCCCTTCGGCCAACGAGTGGCTGGTTTCTCTGCCAGATCCTTTCAGCCTTTTCCAAGACTGGCAATTCATGACGTGCGTCTTTCCCTTCCCCTTTCTGTTTTGCTTCTCTTTCAGTAGCCTCAAGGTGACGTCCGACAGCGCTCTCCTCCTTATTGCAGCCTCACAGCACCCCTGCGAGGTAGCTTGGCAGAATACGAAGAGAGCAAAGGCCAAAGAGACTAAGCTTCTAGTGGCAGAGGTAGGATTTGAACCCAGGTCTCCCGAGTCACAGTTCAACACGCTAAAAGCGCGACACTCTACCGCAGAAATGCGAGGATTAAAACTCAAGCCTGTTGGAGTTAAATCCATTTGCTGCTCAGCGCCTCTGGGAACCACCAGAGATTTGGGCTACAGAGACAGATTAAAGGAGAAAGAAAATCAAAATTGATGTCAGCAAACCACTTGCCTGTTCAGTCTGTGCGTTTAGACACACAGGCTTTTAACAAATTCCTGTCCCTTTTGAAGCCACCTTGTCTCACAAATCCATACAAGCAACCCTGCAGAGAAATCCTGCTCTTCTTTTGAGAAAGGCAGGTTACTTCCCTTCACGCCTGCCGTTTGTAAAAAGCATCCCGTCACTTAAAGAGTTGAATCTCACGCAAGTTTCTAGCCCCTGGTGAGGGAGGACCAGCTTGCATCAAAACCAGCTTTGGGAGGCCACAGTACTCATTTACAAGCTGCAATCCAGCAAAGAGCACCTACGCAAACTGTGGGCGATTTTACATCACGCGTGGCCTTTCGGCCTCTCCCAAAGCTTAGCAAGGAAAGAAAGAAAAAAGCCAGACATGATTTGTGTTTCTCTTGCTTTTTATAGCAAAAAAACAACTTCTATGACACAGGGCGTTTTTATAGATGTCATGACTTCCTCTAGACTCTAGAGAGCTGCATAGATTACAAAAAAAGTATCAAAATTCTGGAAAGCCAAAAAAATAAAAATAATGTGGATGCAAACAAACACTTAAAACTGAATCCAGTTTATTCACACATGGGGTTCATTTTTTAAAATTTGGGACTTGGCTGTTTTCTGTATGTTTATTTTATGGCTGGAAAAGGGCAAAACCACCAGAGGGTGCGGTATACAAATTAATTAATTAATTAATTGGTTCTTTAAAATTATACTACACAATGTGATTTTTTTAAAAAAGATTCTCTACAATATGAACTGACAGCAGTTTTTGTAGGCTTTAGATAGGAATTTATTCCAATTCACCTTTGAAATTTCCGCCATCAAATCCAGACCAGCCCGGCCTACAAAACAGATTTTTTTTTAAAAAAAAGACACATGCCATTCTGCGCTGGCCAGCAGAAGCCGTGCCTGTATGACTTTTTCTGCAAAAACTTAGTGGCAGGAAAAGTGGCTAATGCACAAATCAGCAAAAGATGACGGCTTTAATTTTAGACCCACACAATCAAAAACATGGTAAGAAGGAAAAACAAACACCTTTCTCGTCTGTTCTCTCTGTTCTACTGTGAGAAAAGAGAATGGGAAACCAACACTTTGAAAAAAATAATAATAAAAGGGCCATGGAAAACCCCCAGCCATACAGTAAACTGAATCAATGATTACTCTTTCAAACCTCAGCCAGAAGACACAGTGAAGGGCGGATGCTCTTGGTACCTTTCTTGTTTGTAAGGAAAACAAGAACATGACGTGTGCATGCAAAGGGTAACCTATCATCTAGGTTGTCTCACCTAGGAAAGCACCACTCCCGTGGAGCACTGGGTTCAGAACAGCCCATGGCAGAGGTGGCTGATTGATCCAGCCAGCAAAAGACTTGTAATTCTTGCTCTGTTCCAGACAAGCTGTACCTTTATTTTATTTTATTTTTTAAAAAAAGAGGGATAGGAACAACAATGCAGGTCAAGAAGCAGCACCATTGGGGTGTTCTTGAACACTGCCAAGCCAGCAAGTTGTCCTAAATTTCTGGCAGCCAAGAGTTGAAAATTAAAACAGGGAAGGCACAGTTCGTTGGGTTCCGAGCTGAACAATAAAACAGGGAAGGCACAGTTCGTTGGGTTCCGAGCTGAACAATAAAACAGGGAAGGCACAGTTCGTTGGGTTCCAAGCTGAACAATAAAACAGGGAAAGCACAGTTCGTTAGGTTCCGAGCTGAACAATAAAACAGGGAAAGCACAGTTCGTTGGGTTCCGAGCTGAACAATAAAACAGGGAAAGCACAGTTCGTTGGGTTCCGAGCTGAACAATAAAACAGGGAAGGGACAGTTCGTTGGGTTCCGACACCAGCAAAAGAGAAAGGCAAAGTGTTACAATGCAAGCCTGCTCGACTAGTGTTTTAGTGCCGCTTCAAGTCTGCAGAAGTGTGAACCCTCAAAAGCACAGTGACTCATATAGAAAGTCTACACATCGACACCACACAAGTTCTCAGGAGCTAGTGGAGTGGGAGTTAACCAGAACTTGGAAAACTGACATTTTGGGGACAAGTACAACGGTCAAATTCTCTCTGTCCCCTAAAAAAAAGCAATTTGGCAAGCTTTCGAGTTAACCTTGGTGTGATGATATGTCACTTCCCTTCATGTGGGGGGGGGGGGGAAGCCATGATCAAGCCCATTCCAAAGTGTGGGCTCCAGAAGTTCAAGCAGACAGTAGCAGGAGCACCCTAAGGAGAAGATTAAACAAACAACATATATACTGTATATTGTATTTTCCTCCTTTTATCCAACAATCCTGGGATCTCTAGACCCACAACCATCCTGAGAGAAAGTCACAACTCTTCTAGATCTTGTGGCAGGGAGTTCCGCAGCCTGCCGCACTCTCCCAGGGACTTCCAGCACGCCACAGCTTGTGGCTCAGCCGTGGCACTACAGGAATGGGAGGAGAAAGAAATTAAAGCCACGTTCTCTGCAACGTGTTGCCTTCCGCCTGCCCTTCCCAGAAACCTGCTCTCCCTGCCTGGGGAGGCTGGCACCACTTCGTTTCCCCACGGACTTCATGCTTCCAACTTCCGTAATGTGCATGTGAACCCAGTGGGTGTTCTAGAGGTCTAAGGACACTCGCATGTATGCTGCTGGACAGGCTTTGGGGTGTAAATCCACAGGACTCCGCGGAAGGGTAGACAGAGCCGCCCGGCTTGCCACGACGTTCCGTAATGGAGGCGAAGCAACAACTGAACAGGGGTTGCGATTACAGGCAGCGGCTGCCTCCGTGTGCATTTCACAACCTTGTTCCACCCCCAAAGTGCCTGTGATTTAATAATCATCTTAGAAATGCAATGCTGGAAGGGACCCTATAGATCACCCGGTCCAATCTCTCTCATCGAGGCCCAGTGGGGGGAATCGAACTCCCAACCTTCAGCTCCACTGCCAGAGGATTAAACCACTGAACTGTTCCAAAACGTCAGAGTGCCGATTGCATGAAATTCAGCCAGACGTCTTTGGGCTCAAAGCAGCATCCATGGCTCCCTTTCTCCCTAATCCAGTTGCACAACCACCTTGCGAGGTAGGACAGCTGGGAGAACATTTATAAACACTGCGTTTCACAGCTTCGATGAAAAGCAACCTTTGGAAGGTTTTTTTCAGGCTTATCCAGGGCCAAGGCAAAGATCACTCCAGCCCCCTGTGGCCACTACAACTCCCCATTGTCCGCTATCGATAGGCCTGCTAATGGGGAACGATGGGATTCGCAACCCAGTGGATCGAAGAGAGAATTTTTCAGGCCTCTCTTGCCACAGAAGTCATGACTCAGCACGAGGAAAAAGGGGGAAGCCACGGGGCTCCCTTCGCCGTGGGCTGTGAACTCGGAAGGTGACTCAGCAACCCAGTCCCCGGCACAAGCGATGGGCGTGTGGGCTAGCCAGCCTTTTTGACGTCCTCGACAGGAAAAACCGGACCAAGCAAGGAAAGCAACAAGGAAGATCCTTGCCGCAACAACGCCGAAGGCTGCAGGTTGCACAAACTGGGATCTGCTTTGGGTTTTCCTTCGTTTGCCACCCCGAAAGCGTCCACGGGACGGAAACCAGCAGTATTGCCATCCAGGTGGCAGGCCTCTCAGCCACGCCGGTTCCCCGGGCGCAGGTCTCCAGCCGTGTCACCGTAGCGCAGGAACTACAAAAACCCATCTTATGGTCCCTGGAAGAGCCACAGATTTTCTCCGATGGGTTGCAGGCCAGCCCCTCAATGCCCAAGCAAAAAACACAACAATAAACCAGCTACTGTGGTTCGCCCAGATGCAAAAAGCCCAAAACCCGGGGGGGGGGGAGCTTCCCATAGATGGGGAAACCCGACAAATTCCAGATTGTCCACCCTCCTGCAGGAAGCTGACACACAGATTAGTCACGCGACAGGGTTGAGAGCGAGGCGAGAACGCCAGCCGACAACTGCCCAGGAACAACTGGGAAGCAGGATTTTCCCTTATCATAAGTCAGGAATCTGGAGGGGAGGCGAAACTCCTCCCGGTTTCCGATCTTTGGGGATGATGAAGCAGCGTCCAAAAATGCGAGCATCCACTGATCCGGGCAGGTCATCTCAGGCCAGAAACCACACCTCGATCTTGATTGTTCAAAAGCCTTGGGGATTTACATCCCAAAACGGTTCAGATTGACCACAAGATATCTAAGCCACGTTCACGGCTTTTAATGCCACCCATCTACTGTTTCTGGAAAGAACGGCCCTTAAACCAGGGACGGGCCAAGTGAGGCCACCCAGATATCACTGGGCTGCGATCCACGTTGCTCACCCCTGCGTTCCATGATTTTGCACTTGAAAAGCTGAAATATGTGGGGTTTCCTTCCTGGAAGGCCTGGCTGCAGCCTTAGACTTCAAAACCTTAGATTTCAAATCCTTCAATGGACAGCACTCAAGTTTCTAGTCCCTCACGTTTAGAAAGTAGAGGACCCACCTCTATTGATCTTGCAGAAAATCCAACAGAGTTGCTGATTTAATACTTCTTCCAGAGGCAGATATTTAAAATCTTAAATGTATATGTATTTCTCACGAACACAGAGAACACTCAAACAGGAGAAGCAACTGTCAGATTTGTCATCAGGCCTTAAGAAACCAAGGAATTACCCAAACATCACATCGAGCTTGACAATGGATAATTACGATTCCATGCTGGGTTTGAATTTGCGCTTTCCAGGAAGTATCTAAAGTTCTAAATCTGTTTGGGAATTAAGATTCAGAACCTTGGATAACACCCGGAAAGCCTGGAGTGGATTTATCATCCCCCATGAAACTGGAGTCCCCCCGGGACAAATGGTCATAGGTTTAACCCCCAACGTCTCCAGGGAGGGATAGGAAGAGACCTGGCCAACAGTGTGGAAAATTATTGCCAATCAGTATTGATCACACTGAGCAAGGCAGAACAAGTGCCTGTGTCAATAAGGTACAGTTTCCTATGTTCTTATAGGCAAGGGAGCCACTTCTAAAAAGGCCATGTCAAGGTGCCTGATCCAGCTATCTGTTTTATGCTAGACCCATCGCCCATCTCTCTCTATATATATATATACCTTCTTGTGTTTTCTATTTATTATATAGATCCTGCTTTTCCTCCTATGAGCTCACAGTGACAGACTGTACACAACTCTGCTCTGCCCCCCCCACGTGATCCTCAAAACAACCTTGAGAGGTAGGCCAGGCAGAAACGGTGTGATTGTCCCACATTCACTTTCCCAACCAAGAGTCTTTCTACAGCCAGGTCTCTTTTGCTCCCAAACCCCCACAGTCTACCCACTCATCCACACTGCCTTCAATTTTAAGCAAGATTCCACAGAACCTTTCCCCTTCGTTACGACGTGCCTCGTGTTTTGGCTGATGACGCATCCTTTGGGAACAAGAAGTTAATCGTAATTACAATACCCGCACCCAATAATAAGACCAATAAACAAAGGCCATCCACTAGCCACGGAAGTCTCAGCTGCAGGAGACAGAACGACAGGACACGCTCTTTCGAAGCAGGACAGGAGGAGGAGGAGTGACAACCGCCCCGGCACATGCAGGCACCCGATAACCCGAGGAACGAAAACAACCAGCAAACGCATGATGCACCGAGGTTGCTTGACTGGGTTATCATCTTACACAACCACATTCCGGGGAGGGGGGGGGGGGAAGAGAAAAGAACAGGAGGACCAAAGGGCCAAAGGAACGTGAGAGATGAACAGGGTTGGTTTATTACAAGGGGAAAAGACAAATACAACCCGCCCAAAACCGGTCCTTGTCTTTAGTCCATCGGGTGGAAGAGGCAAGCCACCGATACATCGCCTTCAAATGATCCTGTCGTTAATGGCCAGAAAAACTCACAGGATGGCCTCTGGGTGACCGCTCCTTCTTAACCTGGCCTTCCTCGCAGGGTTGCTGTGGAAATAAAAGCAGGGCAGGAGCCAAACAACATACACTGCCATGAATGGACCAGAGGAAAGCGGAAATACAGATGCATCTAATTCATAAACTTGTTTTATTGATCCCTTTTGCATTTGTTTATTCACTGTCGTTAGCTTTAAGTACTATATTTAATGATAGATGCCGCCTTGGGTCTTTTTGAAGGAGAACGGCAAAGTAAACAAATATTTAAAATAAATTTGAAAAACGGATCTTTTGCAGAAGGGCATTATTATGAGAAGGTGGCCTCTCGGTGTGATGAGCAGCAGAGCTGTTATAAGATACAGGGGTTAAGGGGTGTTACAACTGAACGCCCCACGGATTCAAAATCTCCCAATTGACGGAGATTCAAACCACCAACAGTATGACTGTTTTCAGGTTTACACATGGCGCGCAATCAGACCCTGTGTTTTATAAAGCGGCAAGTTCTGGCCAGCCCAGAAAGGGATGCCTCCAGCAAGACGCTTGCGCTAGTGGTACACCTTGCATGGAAATTCTGATGTTGGCTGTGCTAGACCCCCAGCGAGGAAGGTGAAAAAAAGAAGGTAAAATTTCTGCCTGCGACCTGGAGCTGCAGCAAAGGAAAACCTAGGAAGCAATAGGCGAGCCATCTCCACATCTCTGGATAGCTCAGGGGTCGAGGTCTCTGGCTGTGGAGCCGGAGGTTGGGAGTTCGAATTCCCCCACTGGGCCTCCTTGTCAAGGGCTGGACTCGGTGATACCCAGGGTCCCCTTCCAGCTCTGCAGTTCCAAGATTATTATGTTCTAAGAAGATAGAGCAAGCTAGTGTCCTGTAGTTCCAGAGGTCAGAGCCAAATATAAGGATTCAAATTACGAGAAAGCAGAAATTAGCCCTGCTAATTGACTCATGGAATACAGTGCCCATCGCTCTTGGCCACCAGCCCACGCTGGCTGGGAAGGGTCAAAATTAGCACCCGACCATTTCTGGGATGCTCCGGAGTGGACGGTCGGAACAATCACAAAGAGAAACAGGATTCACTAAAATTCACACTTCTGTCTTTGGCTGCCCAGTCGCTCGAGGTGAGGACGAAGACACACAAGAGAGAAAAGAAAGTACTGAAATGCTTATTAGTTTTCGGCTAATGTGGCTGCTTCCTTTGTCCCCAAAGACAAGACATGGCATTCCCAACTCTTGAACAAAAGAAAAAGAAACCAAAAGATTGCTTAAGTTTTATTTAAATGTCTCTCCATGCTCTAAGAATGAGGTTTCAAGTCAATAAGGATCTCCTTACATTTGCCCCAAAGGGCATGAATTCAGGGGTAATGCAAGCACGATTGTCAGGTGCAGGGAGATTGCCGTCTGATGCAAAGGGTGTATGTGACTCTCCCCAAACCACAATTCCTACACTCTAACCACTCTACCAAACATCCACAGAGGAAGGAAGGGGGAAAAAATATAAAAATATCAGACACACACAACACGTCCCAAAAGTTATAGGAATCTAGCGCACGGGCCAGCCCGGCTCATAATCCAGTCCCCGTGACTCACTGGGTGGCCGGGAGAGTAAGTCCTTCTCCAGATGTAAAAACGACGGAAGGATGGATGCTGCCCAGGCTTTTGGAAACGTGATGATGGCCGCCTGACCCCGACACAGCTCTGAACAAGACACCGGAACCCGGGACACTCTGAGCAGCCCCGATAGGCGTTTAAAAGGAACGCCGGCCTACCTCGCAGGGTCGCTTGTTCCAAAAAAAAAAGCAAAATCCAGGTGGGTCCTGGATTTTGCGTCTAGGGCGGTCGCAAGGTCCCCTCTAAGCTGAACAGGTCTGCTCCGTTTGCAAAAAAATCCTATTAAAAAGCACGATGGCATTTGAGGCATTAAATAGCTTTTCTGCTCTTCTGTCCTCCATTGAAACAAATGGAGTTACAGAAATAAAATGAAAATGAATGATCTGCCGACAGATCACTCGCCCAGTGTTTAACACCCGGAACTGAAACATACACAAAACAGTTCCTCACAGTTATTTACATGGAATGCCGTCCCCGCATTCGTGTACACGTGTTCCGAAGTTACCGCGCAGACACGTGTTTCTAAAGCAGGTCCCGACCCACGACCATGCACCTGGGCCTCCCTCTGGAGCCCCAAAGTTTTATGAAAGCAGAAAGAAAGGGCTCCCTTCAGAAAGCCACCCCTAAAGGGGTTAAAAGGGGGTTGCTGGGCAAGCAAACCGGACCTTGAAAGACCCGAGGGCTCCCTTAATCCGGAGTCAACTCGCGGCCGCGTTCAGACGCCAACAGGAGCACGGCACCCAAACCCGAGTCGTGAGGGCGGACCCTCTGACTTGACCGGAGTTCCCCGGACGGAGTTCCCGAAGAGGACGAAGGAAAACAAGAGGAACCTTTCCTGCAAACCCCTCGGCTTTCTTACCTCCCTAAGAATCCGGAGTAGAAACCGGAGTAGACCATCCCGAGGTAGAGTCGGGTCCTTTTTCCCCGCTGGATCCGGAGAAGGACGCCGATTATGCAAGCCTGGAAGGCGGTGGTGGTGGGGAGGCAAACTCCTTGGAAGGCAAGCAGAAAAATCAGAATATTCGGGGGTTGGGGGTGCAGTTATAGGATCGAGGCACCTGCCCCCACTTTCTGGGGGTGCGATTCGGATTGAGCCCTGGGGGTGGCGGCGGGGGCGGTTGTTCCTGCTGCTTCCTGCCGGACGGTCCCCATCCCAGGGCCGCGGAAGGGGGAAGCCACCCGGGAGCAGCGCCTCTTCCTCCGCCTCCTCTTCCTCGTCTTCCTCCTCCTCCGACCGAGGCTCCCGCCACCGAACCCCAGGCCGGAATGGCCCCCGCCCGGCCCGCCGCCGCGCTTAAAAAGGACAGCGCCTCGGGGTCACGTGGTGGTGGGGCCGCCGACGCTCCGCCCACCCCCGGGCGGGCCCTGCTCGGGCCACGCCCCTTAAAGGGGACGCGCCGGGGAGAAGAAGCCTAAGGAAAGTGGCCGGAGGCGGGCGGGCGGGCGCGCGGGGAGCGTCTCCTTTCAAAGCGGGTTGGCGCGCGTGTAGAGGAAATCCCGTGGAAGTCCATGGAGAGGGGGAGCAAATCCTATGGAAAGCAATAGGGCTGGCTAGAACTTTTGCTTCTGTTTTTAAAGTGCATGGAGGAAAGGGGGGGGAGAAAGAAGACATTGCAAGGGCTGGTGGATCCGGGGAACAGCCAATAGTACTTGATTCTCTCTTATTTCTCCTTTATTTACCTTTATTTTATTTTCTTGGTTTTCACATTTTCATTTCTAGATTTACGTAATTTTATGCAACTATGTGTTTTTATTAATTGATTATATTATATTGGAAGCCGCTCAGAGTGGTCGTATAGGCCAGATAGGTGGGATACAAATCAAATAAATAAAATACAATAAAATAAATAAATAAATAATAACAGAGGCGCTCCTAGCTCTGCAAGGACCCCGATCCTATGCACTTGGAAACAAACCCATAGAAGCCAATATTCCCCCGTTGGGGCTGCTACATCACAGTGGCATCCACATTAAATGTGATTTTTTTAAAGCTGAAGTCCGGCAGGTCTGGCCTCTTCGGGTCTTAGAAACTCAAGTTAATCCATCTCACATTCACTCTTCCTCTTTTCCTGCACCTTCAGCTGTTCCTATCATCATCACCAACTGTATATATATCTGTTAGCTCTCTTCGTTGTCAAACTCTCATACATAGTAGTTAGAGGAGCATGTATGATCTTCCTCACAGGACCACGTCTTTATTCTGGACGACTTTCACTATTTCCTTCATACCTGCCCTTCTGAGTCTCTGTTTTCTGATTTCATGGCCTGTGTACATTTAGAATAAATATTCAAATATATAGGGTGCCCAATTCCTGGGAGAAACAGATCTAATAGCTACCCGCTGTGATATCTATGTGGAACCTCCTTCTTCAGGGGAAGTCTATCAGAACACTACAGACGACAACCTTCTTCGGCCCCTTGAGGCGGTGGAGCCAAACGGTGCTCCCCAAAGGTTGTCAGATTACAAGTCCTATCACCCCCCCCCCCCGCAGAGCCAAGGGGCAGAAAGGGAGGCTGAACATCACACTCCGGTAACACATCTGGAGGTCTGGGTTGAACATCTGGAGGGCTGAATTTTCCCCAACCCTGAGGGCCTTAACCTTTTCCCACAGTCGCTCCATCTGGTGGCCACGACTTTTAACACCACTCATTCTGGACCTCCGGCATGAATACCGTAGTTAGTACCTGGTTTTCCTTTTCAGGAAGGCATTTTAAGGATAAATGTGCAGGGAACACACACACTATTTCTCTCTCTTAATTTAAATATTTTTAAATGTTTGAGTCAGCCCGTCTCGTATTGGGTCCTCCTAGTTTCCTGCTACTTTTGTCTTTTCCAGTGAATCTTGAGTTCTCCTGATGGGCCCAAGTGGGACACCGTTAGCTTCACCATTGATACCTCCCGAAGTAATTCAAGCTTGATTTGATCGAGGACCTCCATGCTCGTCTTTCTGACAGTCCAGCCTATTTGCAAAAATCTCCTTCCTGTTTAATTGTTTTTTAAAAAAGTTTGGTATGGCACTTTAAACTGTTATTATTGTATGGTTTAAATTGTTGTGAGCTACGTTGGATCCCTTTTGGGGAGAAAGATGATAGATAAAAGAAATATGAATTAAAATATGTATTAGAGAATTTGTATTTATCTCTATGTCTATACATTTTATTTCTTTATATATGAATTTTATACAAATATTTTATATATAAAATGACCTATTTATAGAATGCCTGTTTATTTATATAAATAACATTTTATAATCAATCAATCAATCAGGTTAATACCATCCCAGAATCTTATCTTTGAGACTCCTTTTCTAGATGATCCTTGGATATTTTTTCTCTGGTTTCTGTGGCGTAAGAAATCTTTGGCGCTTATCTTTGGATGGAACGGACCAGATTGTTCTGTCCCGGGAGACAAAGAGGCGGCTAGATTCCTAAAGGCCTAGATTCTAGAAGGACTGCTTGAAAGGAGAGAGAGAGAGAGAGAGAGATTTCACAGTCCATGTGGGTGTAACTTCCCCTTGTTTTTCTGTGTCGTTCCGACCTTGCTCGGTTGCACATCCTCGGCTTGGGCTGTTCATTTAAGAGATAAAAGCCCCAAAACGTGCGTGTGGACAGGAAAGCAGGAGTCACCGTGTGCCCCTGACGTCCGAGAGAAAAGAAAAGCTGTCTCTGTGTCCAGTCTGATCTATCTCTTTTGCAGGGAGAATACGAAATCACCCCCGGGGCGGGGTGGTGGTGATGGATGGGTTTGTTCCAGCTTTCGCAATTCACAACCCGTTGAAGAAAAAGAGTACTTGTACACGGGTCCCGAAGGAAAAGAAATAAAAACAGTTTAAAAACATGAACGCCAGTCTGTGGATAAGATTCAAAACACGACCCCATGGCCAGGAAAAAGCGTCAACAAATCCACGGATCAAGCAAAATATAGATCCCTGTGGGTTTGTTTTTATCAATGGGGTAATTTGTACGTAGGTTATTGAATTTTGTGTGTGCATATATATCATCATCGCAATCATCTTAGAAGGGCAGAGCTGGAAGGGACCCTACGGATCATCAGGTCCAGCCCAAGGAGACCCTTTGGGGGAATCGAACCATCAACCTCGGACTCCGTAGCCAGAGACCTAAACTACTGAGCCACCCAGCAGCTCTAGATATAGGGTGGTGAGTATGTGGCATTTGAGAAGCTGCTGGATTACAGTGCCCATCAACCCCGGTCTTAATACTCAGGATGATAGGAAGTATAGTCCAAAAACCTTAACCCAGCCTTTTACTAGTTTGAAATCCGATATTTCTTGTGCTGAAGCAGATCTTTGGAACATTACTTGACTGGGTTGCATCACCCAGAATCCCCCCTCCCTTAGCATGCTGGCAAAAGGATCATGGGATTTGGAGTCCAACGTGGAAGCTTTCCCGAACTCTGCTTGTGAACATTTCTGGATGGATGGGTGGACGGACATTTTTCAATCTGCCAGCTCATGACGGGCTCCTGCTTTTCCTCCCCCACACACCTGGAATATTTTTTAGGATCTGCATCGGTTCTAACAGCTGTCTGAATACCTGCACGTTTGTTTCAGAATTTACGTATTATTTTCTTTATTATTTAATGCATTTCTTTTAGAAGCACCCCACAGAAAACCCTGGCGTTTTCCCCAGCCAGCATGCCTCTAAGAGAGGCAACGTGGTGTAATGGTTAGCGTTGGACTGGGATATGGTCGATCCCTTCCTCTGGATGTGAAATTCACTGAGTGACCCTGGGGAAGGCCCCCCCTCAGTCTGACCTACATCGCAGGGCTGTTATGGACTAAATCTATTTTTCGGCCCCCAGCTAGAGTCACTCCGTTGAAGAAACGAGCCCTATGTGAGTGCCCACATATCAAAGTTCTCCTGATTGTGGGGATCAGCTCTTATCTGGGGCGAGCAAACAGATTTAGCCTCACAGGGATAAACCGAGGATGGTGTCTCACAAAGACAGGCTGATTCAACAGCTGGAATCCTATCGTTGATCTGCGCCTGCATAATAGATATCGCATAAGTTCTGCCAGCAAAATGCCACACGATAACACGGCCGTGGTTGTTCGCCAGTGAGATTTCCCCCCCACCCAGCAAAATAGTCCAGATGTATACAAACAGAATATTTCTCTTTCTTTAATGCAAGAGTGAAAAACCTTTATTTTAAAATGTTCATTTACAAAAACTTGTTAATTAAAAAAATATTTCCAGTGTGTTGCCTAAAAACAAAATAAAACCTGATCAAAACTTTTAAAGGCTGTTTCATCTGGTCACCGTGAAGAGCTTTAGAAAGCACAGAATTTAAAGCCCCTCTTGGCCTCCTGAATGAGTCTACGGCTGTCTCTCCACAATCCACTGCTTTGAATACAGGATCACGTTTTAGCCTCACTCCATCTGCCTGCCGTGTCTTCACGCCAGGGACAAAGGCTTTACCCGCTAGCAGAGACGCTGCACCGTTTCTCCACCTCCAAGGAGTGCCTGTCCTATCTCTGCATGAGTTGCTATTCCTTTCAATCAAGGACCCTCTGGTAGAGAAGAGGAACAGGATGAAAGATCAAGGCGGCTTTTACACCACTGCAATGTTTTTTTTAAAAAAAGCACTGGCCAGAATCTGCACACAGAAGTGGGAGAAATATTTCAATTCACATCTGGGTACAGAATTTTTTTATTTTAACGCACACCTCCAGTTTTAAATGCGGGGGGGGGGAGCATGGATCAACAGCCTCTCAGCTGTTCTGCCTACACCCCGTTTGCTTTGGAAGCTTGGGTTACAACCCTGAACTTCCCTGTGTGGCCGTAAGCCCCATTCAACTCCATGGGGTTGACCTTTCAGGTACTGGGTTGGTCCCATTGGGCTGGATCCGGACCTGGATGGCTCACATGGCCCCAGGATGCTCTGGGCTTGACCTGAGGCCCAGCAAAGAAATATCTAACCTCCACCGGGCTTCCACATTTTCATATTACAGAGTCACAAAATTTGGAAAGGATCTTAAAGGTTATTTTAATTTCCCCTTCGTATTTACTACTGTTAATTTCTATCATATGCCATCAACTCCATTCTGAGTTAGGGGGAAGCCCTTGCGGCTAACATCCAAAACTTGTCCAACAGCACCCTCTTGTGGCCATCTCCATTTAGTACACCTCTCACTGATTTCTCTCCCTGCAACGTTAGGAACATAAAATTGGGTTCAAAGAAGGGAGCAAAATCTCGTCATCACTGCATTATCCAGTGTAGAGTTAAGCTCATCCAAGGAAATGGAAACATCTGTAGCCTAGGCATGTCCAGGGCTGTGTTATATCACCATGCAACCCTAGCTCTCCACATCCTTCCAAGTCTGTTTGTAAAAGGAGGGAAATCCCAGGATTTGGGGGTGGGTGGGGTGGGGAGAATCATTACAATTCTCAGAAGGTGCAGAGAATGCAAAGTCTGTATAATTGACTTAAAGATGAGCTGTTTGTAGGTTTTTTAAAAAATGCAATATAAATTTGTGTGTCTCTGTGTGCAACACACAGCGCTCACTGATGGGCAGAACCCGAGGGGTGGTAGTCTATGCATTCCCCAAATGCTGCACAGCCAGTCGTAAAGAATTGTGGAACTTGTTGTCCAAAATACTTTGGTGGCAGGTGGGCGAGATCCCCCCCCTTTTGCTATAGGGCATCTCATAAAGGTAGCTAGCTCTCTTTTCACTGACACTCCTTGCTCACGAGTGTCAGGATCGTTAGCCAGTGGAACTCTGAGCCACAGGATGTTGTAAAAGTCACCAGCTTAGATAGCTTTCTTTTTTTAATGTAATGGGATTAGAACAAAAAGTGGAACATTTGTGATCTCCTAGGTATACTTGGACTCCGAGTCCCATCCGCCCCAGTCAGCATTGTAAAGAGTGGAGGCTGATGGGAGCTGTGATCCAAGAACACTTGGAGAGGTTGCACATCTGGGCACACTACCAGAATGCAACCTTCATGTGCACAGACAGGACAAACCTCCAGAGGTTCCAAGCCTCCCCAGGCTGAAAAACGGGGAAGGCGCAAAGACTGAGTGTACACAGTGTGGTCTCTGTCTCCCTCTCCTGGCCAGTTCTGGTAAATACACCCTGGAAATAGGTATAAAAATATATTTCTGAGGTTTTCTGTTCATTTTCAGGCAGCAGATAAATGAATCAGTGGATACTGATTCGGTGGATAGTGGAGGTCCTACTGTATTTGATGTTTTTGGCCACTGACTCCCCAAAACCGGAACCAGGGTAGAAAGAGATTTTGGGGGCATGTCTAAACCCTCTCAAGGTCCTGAGCTGGAGGGAGATTAATCGCCTTCAATTGTCATCATTAACAGCTTCTTAGGTTTCCAGACCACAAAACAGACCACGGTTAGTGCCGGGAACAAGGACTAGAAAGGTGGGGGAACCAGGAAGAGGAGGAGGAGGAGGAGGTGGTGGCGGCTTTCATCCCAGTAAAGCTTCATAGTCCACGTACCAAGCCAGCTGGCCGGAACTGGGTTTCACGCCCGAAATGGGCCATTTCTGAGGCTCGTGGCCTGCCCGGCTGACCACCGTCACGATGTCGTGCTTGCCTCTCCCTAAGACGAGCACCGCGACCCGTTTGGCTTTGTTGATGAGGTCCAGGGAGAAGGTCATGCGCTGGTGAGGTTTGATGGGGCTTTCCGTGAACACCACGTCCGGTTCCCCGCCTTCCAGGCCCACGGCCGCGTGGGGGAAGAGCGAGGCCGTGTGCCCATCCGGGCCCACCCCAAGCAGCACCAGGTCCAGGCTGGAGTTGACCACCAGGGCGGCGATCTCACGGGCGTAGAGCTCCGGCCCACGGTCCTCCTCCACGCAGAGGCGCTGGTGGAGGTGGACCGGCATGGGGTGGACGTTGAAGTAGGGGACCCGGACGTGGCGCAGGAGGTGCTCATGCAGGTTGCCGAAATTGGACTCCGGGTCGGCGAGGGGTACGCAGCGTTCGTCCACCAGCCACACGTGGGTCTGCTTCCACGGGAAGCTGTAATGATGCCAAGCCAGCTGCTTGAAGAGCGCTAGGGGGCTCGAGCCGCCGGACAGCGCCCAGTGGAACGCCCCAGACCGCCGGATGGCCCCGGCGGCCGCCGCTTCTATGTCCGACGCCAGCCGGCCGATCAGCTCCTCCGACCAGGCGGTCACCAGCTGGCTTTGCCGAAACCTGGACTGGATGGTCTTGTATTCTCCGGGCGCCTGCTCGCCCCTGGCCGTCGTCATCACCTCCACCGCCTCCTTCGTCACAAACCGGACTTCCCCGCCCACCACCTCGAAATCCAAGAGGGGTCCGTTCTCCCGGCCCCCGGGGTACAAGCGGGGAGATTCGCTAGCCCAACTGGCCAACAGAGGAGTCCAAAAACCCCAGGAGGCCAGCAGGTTATCGGTGGTGATGAAGACGTCCTTCTGGCCATGGTAGATCCGGGAGATCAGGGTAGAATAAGCGTCCCTCTCCACTGCCGGAACGTAGACGTAGTAATCGGACAGCGGTTGTCCAAAGAGGCGCAGGTCAGGCCGGTCGTGGACTTCCTTCCAGCTCCCTCTCGGCATGGCCGGCTTGAAGAGGTTGCGGCTGACCAGGACGGCCGGGGAGTTCAGCTCGCCCTGCCCGATGTGGAAGACCAGCTGCTTGGGTTTGCATTGGCTCAGCTCGGGGTCCTGCGCGGTCTCCCGCTGGACGCAATAGGCCCGGTTCTTGAAGAGGACGCGGACGTAGCCCACCCGCTCGTCCAGGACTTTGCCGGAGGTGAGGATGAAGGGAACGCCTTCCCAGCGGAGGCTGTCCAGTTGAACCAGCACACCTGAAAAACGAGAGAGGAACCGGTTCGGCGGGCGGGTCGAGACGCAAAGGAGAGGCAAAGGCTCCCGATCACAATCTTAGAACCTCAGAACGGCCAGGCTGGAAGGGACCCTCTCGGATCATCCAGTCCAGCCTTTGTCAAGGAGGCCCTGTGGGGGAATTCGAACTCCCAACCTCCGGCTCCCCAGCCAGAGACCTCGACCCCTGAGCTATCCAGTCATGAGGTAACTCAGCCATCTTTTAAGAATGCCAAGCCAGGATCCTGGGGGGGATTTTGAGCTGTGAAAACGTCTCAAAGCTACCTTGAGTCTGTGGTTCTCGGGCTCAGCCAGATCTACCTTACAGGGCTGTCGTTGAGACCCATAAAGCAGAATGGAGACCCATATATATATGGGTCTCCAAAATGTTTGTGGGAAAGTCCCCCCCTGCTTGGTTGATGCAAAAGAATAAATATAAATGAAATTAACAGATGACAATTAGCAATGAAGAACAGGAAACCTGATGGGAACATGAGACTTAAGCTGACTTTACACAATATGTGCAAGATTTTCTTTTTAGCTTTTGCACGTGCGTGTCTTCTCTACTTCCTCTTCTATTATGGGGTACTTTATTAAAATGCTGCACTATTAATTAAGAGCTAGTCACTGCTCCAGCTGGTTCTACCTCAGAGGGCTGTGGCAAAGTGAGGGAAGAGGAGCGCGATGCAGGCCAGCTTGAACTCACTGGGAGATTCTGGGAATTATAAGTCCCAAACCAATCCTTCTCAACGCCTTTTTTTTTCCAGAGTATATCCTGAGGGAGGAAACTTTAGAAGACACACAGACTTGTATAGAGGAAATGTGGTACAGTGTCTAGCGCCAGATTAGGATGGAAAAGAATGGGGTTCAAATCCTCACATAGGCTAACCAACCTCGTAGGACTGTTGTGAAGATAAAAAGGGGGTTGAGGGGAAATCTCATGCAATGCGCTGAGTTCATCACAGACTGGATAGGAAAAAAATTATAATAAATAAAGCCCCGTTTTGGGAAATCGGTTTGTCTAGCATTGTAGAAATAGGATAAATCCACCCGTATGTCTCCCTTCCTCTTCTGAAGCCTCCAAAGGGAATCAAACAGAAACCACAAAATATTTGGGCGAATTCTACCCCTCCGGTGGGTTCCTCAACTACCTGCAAAGGTCGGCGTGCTGCTGAAATAGTCCGGCCCCTTCTGAAGCTCCTCCCTCACGTGGCTGTTATACGCTTCATACTGGCCAATCACAGCGCTGCTTTTCTCCAGGCTCCGGAGCGAGGCAAAGGTTTGAAGCTTGCTTCTTAGAATGTCTTCGGTGTTGCTGATGTTTTCGGGAAGCTCCATAGCCAGTAACATCAACACTTCGGTGAGGTGGTTCTGGAGGACGTCCCGGATCACCCCGTACTCTTCATAGAAGCTGGTGCGATCTATCCACAACATACCCAGAGGTGAGAAGATTAATCAGCGAGACAAGCTTGTCAAGGAAGCAAATCCAAAATGTGAATTGCAGGAAAATTGGTGCTAAAGTAAAAGTACATGTAAGGTTTGCAGCTTTGAAAAAAAAAAAAACAGTTTACGTTAGAATGTGTAAACATAGATAGGAGCTTATAGTAAACATTTGACCAGTGAATGAAGAAGAAATGAAGGAAATAGTCTTTTACAACTTTATATTGCCATCTACATGTAGGAAACTGACATATTTATTTATTTAAAATATTTTTTACCCTGCCTTACTTCTTCAAAGGACCCAAGGTGGCACATTTATTCTGCAGTTCCATCGTATAATGTGACAGAACTCGGAAGTCATTGGTTGTATAAATAACAAGTTGCCTGTAATTAACTCCATTCCACACACACCCCCTGCAATAATCATGGTGTAACTAAGTTACATCGCAACGGTAAAGGAACCTGGGAAAATTTTGTGGATTGTATCAGCCCAGATCCACCAGATGCTGCTGGGCATAACTGTTACTGTTTTCAAATTACTGTTACAGGTGTGCATCTGTGGGTTTGTGTGTCTTCACACCTTATCTATATTTTGTGCTGGAGGTCAACAGTTTGTCGCAGTGAGAGGTTTCTGTGAAAAAGGATCAAAAACAACTGTCTCCGTTTGATTTTAATAAGGAGAAAGTGTTACTTTTCCAGCCGACCTTTTGCGGAAAGGAAACTAAAAAGTATTTATTCTCATTCCTTTTGAATTACAGGACAGCACGGAATTATTTTTTTAGAAACTGAACCATAAAGGCAAGCTTGGAAGAGAAACAAATAATTTTATTTAAAGTCATTTTCTCGGCTCTGGGATATAAACCATACTGCTACTTTAAGAGGCGACTAGTTCAAATATCTAGTCAATTATGAGGGCTGTATGTCAGCAATCAATACTGGGAAATATGAGCTCGGTACGACACCTTTCCACGAATATTTTGCTCCTGAGCTTTCCAAAGCTAAACCAACTGTCTGTACCTTTGGGCTCATCCAGCACACGTTCTTAACTCTTCTGGTGTTTTAAATGCCGCCTCCTTTTAATCAATTTCATTAATTGCCACACCTCCATCATTTCCCCAACCCCCAGCAGCTTGTTTATAAGAGCGGCAATTAAGATTTCCACTTTCACTGCATGTCACCATCTTTCTCCTGGTGTGGCTTTGTACGCACCCTTGTGAGGATATACAATCTGCCTCACAAAGCTGTGGAGTTTATATTTCCACAAACAAAGGCCACAACTCCGTTTTCTTAAAGGGGTGCATTTTCGAAACCCACCCACCCATCGGTCCATCGAACCACCAGCTGTGGCAAAATGTGGCGCTTTGACCCGAAACCCCAGAAAGAAAAGGTTTGGGGCTCGTTCTTCCTGAACAGAACGTTGGCACATCGCTGGATCCCGGAAAGACATGCCCCAGAGGAAGCGGGAATGAGAAACGGAACCACCGAAGATAAATAAAAGAATTAAAAGAGGCAAAAATCTCAGCATCGGCCTGGAGAGTCCGAGAGCGGAGTCTTGCCCGCTCAGGTTTTTTACTGCAGTGCCCTTGAGAATGGGAAGGTTAGCTTTCCCTGCCCAAGTTTTTCCGTCTGGCTCATTTTTCTTAGCTTCTCTTTGACTGGGTGATCAAACACAGAGGGTGGTGGGATGATTGGGGGGAGGGGGAGGGAGGAGCTGAAGAAAGGCCATTAATCTTTAAGCCCCCACCCCCATCCCCACCCCCGTTTCTCCTCTGGGAAATCTCAGCAGACGGTGCAACCACTCTCTCCCCTTCCCCCCCCCCAAAAAATTAAAATGTAATGTGTTTGGAACCAGAAAAACCATCTGCACCAGATCCACGAGGCATAAATTCACGTAATCAATGTGGCACATCCTTTGGCAGGGTAGCAAGCCACGCAAGCAGAATACAGGGAGAGTGTCAGGAAATGAAGGATTGCCCTCAGAGATGATGTTTGGGGGGAGGTGGGAGAGAGAAGGCAGGGTGTCCCCATCCTTGATTCCCACTTTTCTCCCCGGAGAAGGGGAAACTAGGCCGGTTTGGCCAAAATTATGATTGTAATATTCCCAATAAAGAAAAGAGGCCCTCCCAGGTTTTAATAAATGCAATGTAGAGAGAGAGAGAGAGAGAGAAAGAGGGACACGTTCCAGAGCTGCACAGGGCTGGGCGCCAGGCGAGTGTTTCTGGGATGGCGCAGGCGGACGGTGCAACCAGCGCTGCAGCAAAAGTGCTGGTGCAGCAAACGGAGCCCTGTCCTTGAATTCGCGGCAAGGCCAGGCCAGGATTGTCCAAAGGGTCTGGAAATTTGGGGGCAGAGGGAAAGAGAGAAAGGAGAAAAGGGAAGATCCTGCGTCATCATTCAGGAAAACCTGCCGTCTCTTCTCCACCAGCCCAGGAACAATAGATCGGGGGGGGGGACGTCACCCCAAGACCCCAAGAGTCTGTAGGGACGTAGGTTTGCTCTGTCGTACCCAAGTCAATGCATCATTTCACCAAGTTTCGTACACCAGGCATCTATGGAGGATGCAGCTTCTTTTTAAGTTGATTACCACTTCTGGGAGTACAAAATCACATTCAAAACAAGGTGCACACTCTCTGTGCATCTTGTCTTACAGTGAACGGCTGGCTTCTCTGTCCCTCCGTGGCCAATATTCAGCAGTGCAACGGGCAAAATCTAAAGGAAAAACTGTGCTTTTTCTCTTTCTTTCTTTTCAGCTTTAAATTGAAAAAGCATCGGTCTCAAAAGCTAGTCACCCATGTCACGTTAATTCTAGACCCCAGACCCTAAGGACAAACCATGGGGTGGGGTCGGCTTTGGGGCCTTCCAGGTAAAGCATGTTGGAAACAGGAAACCAGGTTAGATGGAACTTTGGTCTAACTGGGATTAATGAGCTTTTCCATCACACAACAAACCAGGATAAGGTCAGTGGCTAGAATTTCCTGCAATAAGGGTGCAGCTTAGTGTAAAGCTGTAATGGTATACATTTTCCACCTTACGTAACGGTATACATTTTCCAGCAACGGTATACATCATTCCACCTCTAGAAGGGGCCCTCTCTTACCCCCAGCACTTAAGTCACGACCCACATACTTTTCACATCCACCGTCTCCTTCAAGACAATCTCCACCCTTTCCACGTGATGTCTGTTCCAGATCGGTTTCAAATGTTGCCGGTTCTGGTCCCGGAACGGCAGGATGTGGGCCACCGCCTGGGTTCAGAGAAAAAAATGAAAAAACAAACAAACAATAGAAATAAATAAAGAGGAAACGGAGGTCAGTGAAGATACAACTTTCATATGATCAAAAACCCCATTAAATGGTGAATGTGCTACACTCTTGGTTGGAAAGGAAATTATAGAGATAACCGTGTCCATTTATTTTCTTTCGTTTATGTACTGTATAAACATTTCACACAAGGTTTCTTTTTCCAAACAGCCCGCTATACTTCACATAAACTATTTGACTCGAGGGGAGGAAACACGTTCTAATGAAGTGTTCCGTATTATATATTCATAGCTATTATTGAAAACAGTTTTGCTGAAGCATTTGGAAGAATCAGGACACCTATAAAAGCTCAGAAGTTGGGTTTTTTTTAAATTGGAATGCTTGTGAAGGTGTTAAGAAGTGACCCTTCAAAAGAAGGTTCGTTTGGGTTTTAAGAGGAAAAGACACATTTATTTGTTTGTTTGTTTTATATATAGGCCACCTTTTTCCCCATAAGGGGACCCAATGCGGTTACATAGCTATAAAAGGCAATGAAAACTAGGAATGAAAGAAGGGGCAGGAGAAATGAGCGAGACCCCCACAGATTCCCACTCAAAAAAGTCCCCCCCTTGAAAAGAGAATATGCAAGCAAGATGGGTTTGCATTTTCTCGAGGCTCACTCGCCATCACCGACAGCGCTATGGTCAGCAGCATCCCACAACTTGGGAATGATGGGCTAGGGTAGAACAAACACACAGCTGCAAACATGGAAGCAGTGAGCCTCAAATGTAGTAGTATAGTGATACATTTGGAAGTGCAGGCATCACCCTGATAAACCCCATAATCAGACCCACCCCACCCCAGCTAGGAAAGTCCCCCCCCCCCAAAAAAGGAAGCATTTAGGTCTGGCCATATTAAACAAAAAGGAACAGGTCTTTTCTAAAGCTAATGGCTCTTAATTGCCCATTCTGACCTACTCTTGAATCTTTTGCATGGTGACATGGACAACTTCCAGTCTTCTTCAGATGTTTCTCCCATTTGTACCATGAGGATCATAGCTAAGCTCAGAGGGAAAGGAGAAGCCTCAGGGAGATGATGGATGCTGATGTTGTCCACACCATTGAATAAAGCATGGAGCTTTGATCCAGTGAAACCTGCCTCCGCTCTCCCACTGCTCAAATGATGCCTGTGCCTATATAGGCAAATGTTTTCCTTGCGGGCCCTCAGTGCTAGCCCTCTCTCTCCTTTCTAAAGAACTTAACAAACATATAATTAGCATCCAGGTCACGACGAAGGGCCTGTCATTTCTGGATCAACCAGTGGGACTGGGCCCATGAGAGCACACCAAACCAACGAAAGAAACGGCAGGAGTGTGGCTTTCGTGTGTCTGGGGTCAACCGTGGCCTCTTGTCTCCCATGCACTCTGCACCCGATCAGAAGCACAGTTGTCTTTTCACGTCCCTCCATACAGCAAAAGCGCAGCAGAGTCTGTTTTCGCTGTGCTCTCCAGGACATGCTCCCAGATCCGAGGACTCGGACCCGCCTTCTGTCCCCAGTGATGGGATTTCACTCCCTGCTCTGGGTCGCCTTCCCTTTCGCCGACTCTGCCCCTCTTGCAAAATGATCTCCACCGCACCCCCCTCCCCCTCCCCTTCCACCACCACCACTTCCCACGCCAGGAAGAAAGAGATCAAAAAGTACACCCTCCGCACGTTTTGATCAAATTAAAAGCCTCACTTAGAAATCTCTTGCTTGGCAGACCTGATATGAGCGAGAGCGGACGAGGAGGGAGGGGGGGGGGGAGGAAAGGTTGATTCATCAGCAAAATCCAAGCCTCTGACCTTGGCGTGGTCAGATCGGGCGGAAAGAGGTGGGTTTGATCCAGACCCTTTCTCCCCCTGCCTTCACACGTACACACTCGAACCTATAGGCAAAGAAGCAAACCAGGTCCTAAAAGAGGGAAGGATCGCTAAATAAAATAGCTGGCCTTTATGATTCTGATGGCGTGGGTGTGTGTGTGTAAAAATTCATGTGATTTTATTCCTTTTTTGAAAACCCAAAACAAGCTGAAAAGAAATAAGCTATACCCCTACTATACAACCCGTGAGGCAAAGGATGATAGAACCATCACACCCACCCCTTGGATGGGAGCAAATGCCTTTCGCCAGCAGAAAGCCGTGCAGACATTTTGGACAACAACGTCCATCTTCCCCGGCTGTCACACCCGAGAAGCAAGGCGGATGGGGTTTGAGGCCAAAATATCCAGAAGGAACTAGAAGGGGAAGCAATCGGGAATCCCATGCATAAAGGACAAGTTGTCCTCCCCCCCCCCGAAGGATAGAAGTTTCTCTTCTATTCTTAAATTTTACTGCTTTTTAAAAAACATCCCTTCCTAAGGGTATGGTCTCAGCCAGCATGGGGAAGGATGACCACCCAAGACAAGCAAAACTGGCAACAGATACTTTGGGTAGACGAGGAAGGTCATGGGATTCTGTAGATGCTCAGAGGCAACTCGCCCTGGTGGTCCTCAGGATGCGTGTGGGAAGTTCAGCTCAGCCCGGGCCAAATTCTGCTCCCGCGCTCCTCTGATGGGCCACAAGAGGCTCAGAACTGGGGGGGTCATCGACAAGAAAAATCAAACTAGGAACAGCGAAGGTCTTCACTCCTGGTTTCAATATACCATATTTTTCCGTGTATAAGACACCCCCATGTATAAGACGACCCCCCACTTTTCTAATCCAAAATTAAGAAATCTAAGTGGGGCTTAGCAAGTGTAGGGGGAAAGGGATCAAAGCGCTGCAGGATAGCTTTGATCCCTGCTTGTTTTTGTTCTCTCCTCAGCTTACTTCTGTGTATAAGACGACCCTCAAGATTTTAGACAAAAGTATAGTCTTATACAAGGAAAAATAAGGTAAAAAATTTTTGGATGGGGGTTTGTTCTTGAGAGCACAATCCCCATGCAAATGCTGCTGCCCCTCCCAGCCTCTGTTCGGTTCCGAAATTGCCCCTTTGTCCATCTTTTCGACCTTCACCTGCTTGCCGAGATAATGATCCACTCGGTAGATCTCTTCCTCCTGAAAGACGGCCTTCAGCTCGTCGGCTAAATCCTGGCCGGACTTGAGATCGTGGCCAAAGGGTTTCTCCAGGACGACCCGCAGCCAAGCCCCGGCTGGCGGCCGACAGCTGCTGTTGATGTGCCGGGCGATGTCAACGTAGGCAAACGGGGGGACCGAGAGGTAGAATATCCGACCCGCCTCCTCCAGTCCCTCTTGAGCGAGGACGGTTCGAATCTCTCTGTCGAGGGCGGCGTAGTCCTGCTCCGTTTTCAGCCGGTGATATTCCGTCAGCCGGAGGAACTGGTCTTTGACCACCGCGCAGCGGTCCGGCGCGACGTCCGGCGGGCAGGCGAGGTCCTTGAGCCGTTCGTACATGAGTTTCCGGCCTTGCTCGGGCTCCGACTGGGCCCCTCCGTGAAAGGTGAAGGTGTGCCCGTGGCTCACTTCGTCCAGGTAAAGCTGGAACAGACCCTGCCAGAGGTACTTCTTAGCCAGATCGCCTGTGGCTCCCAGGAGGACCACGGAAACGTGGCCGCGGGCCTCCCGGGCCAGGATGGGGGCCACTTGGAAGAAGAAGGCAGCACAAATCGTCGCTCTTAAAAGCATCTTGGAAACAAAGGACGCTGGTGAGAAACAAGGGAAAAAGACACGGGACATTTTTAGAAGTACTGAAAACACAACAAACCAGATGCATCCGTTCCCAAAATCCTACAAGGTTATCCCAATTTTCTGACCATTTCACTCTTCCAAAGGAAATCTCTTTGGCTTTGTCATGAAATGTGGCAAGATATCAATTCCTGTTGGATAGCTCGGTGGTTTAGGTCTCTGTCTGCAGAGCCAGAAGGAGTTCGAATCTCCCTCTGAGCCTCCTTGACAAGGGATGGACTGGATGATCTCTGGGGTCCCTACCAGATCTGCCGTTCTAAGAATACAGAACTGCTGGGTTTCTGGCTAAGATGTTGATGATTACATCAAGATCTGTGTCATCCAGTAGACATTTACTCTTTGTTTTTGTTTTGTTTTTAAACTTTAATTCAATTTTTTTTTCACTTTTAACCTTCAAGTTTCTCTGCTGCTTCTCTGCGTCTCCGTATTTTATAATATTTCAGCGGAGATTGTATCAGCTGGCTTGTTTCAATGAGATCTTTTGCGCCTTCACATTTGTCAACAGCCCTAGCACAAAACAAACACGAAAAGGAACAGGGAGAAAAAAATTTAGGGCTTAGGATAAAGACAGCAAACCGTTTAGGAATGTTTTCGACAAAAAAAGAGAAGGCAGAAACTCTGTCCACTTTCATTCTTCCAAATGTTTGACACAATCTCCTTTTTCTCCCTCTTCTAGTTCCAAACTCTGCCCCGGTTAAAGTGCATATTCCCCACTTGGGGGGGGGGGTTGCACAATCCCTGTCAATGTCCAACCCCAACCCCCCCCCCCCCGGCCAATCGCCACTAACGTACAACCTCTGGGTAAGAAATAAGAATCCGTTCTCCACTGGCTGACCGTATCTATCATCATGTCCAGGCCTTATCTGCGAGTTTTTGTTCCCCATACAAGCTTTGCGTTCAACTCTTGGCAACTGTCAACCTATATTACAGCTTCTAAGCTTTGAACACATTACTTGTAAGACAGGTCGTACCTCTTTTAATAAATAAACAGGTCAGAAAGCCTGAGAGATCTCCTCCCGGTAAGGCCAATTTGGAATGTCTTATCACCCAAAATGAAACCCCATCAGCTTAGGGGGAGGTGGTGTAAAAGGACTACGGGATGATTTGAAGGCCCTTCGAACTGGAAACACAAAATCCAAGATCTGAGCCACCACTTTCAAAACGAAAAGCAAAAACAAGCGTTACACCCACAGTTTTAAAGGCTGCAGTTCAGAAGAAACCCTATTCATTCTAACACTTTGTGAATCCCGGCAGACAGACCTACCTACCTGTCGCTCCCTGGGAGAATAAATCCTTTCTAGCTCGGCAACCTTTTCTTCTTCAAAAAGGAAAAGACCTATCAAAGGGAGTGTGAGGGGGGGGGAATCATGGGGCTGGTGGTTTTTCAACGGTTAGGTCAACAAGAACGCCACAGAGATAAGCTTTGTTGAGCATTTCCTGGCAAAAACGGCAGCCCTCCCACACCCAAAAGTAAATCTACTGTGGTGGAAAAGTAAGCAGACACACCTCCCTGAAAACTGCAGGACAATTCTGCTGCTCCGGGGGGCCGTTTTCATTGACTCTTGGCCCACAAGAAGCATTTTGCTAGAGCACGTCAAAGTCTACCTATTCCAGCATCTTCAGAGGCCAACCAGCCCACCCGCCGTATTTACTGAAAGCCCACCTTCTCCCTCCGCGGCGAGGTGCCGGCGGCTTGCACGGCCCTTCCTCCAATTTCACAACAACCTCACGAGGTAGGCCAAGACGAGTGCGAGAGCGGCTCAGAAGCCACCCTGTCGAGTGCGTTATGGCTCCGTGCAGGTTCACTCCTGGGGAATCAATCCGGACTACCGTTTCCAGCTCCACAGCCTTCTAGTTCAGCTGAAAAACCTGTTTCTCAATCCCTTGCGGTTTCACAATGTTTATCCATTTCGCAGCTAGAGCTGCGGGCGGCCATGTAGAGGGATCCCCCGGATGGTTAGCGGGAATTCTTTATCTCTTGACACGTCAGACAGATCAAACAAGGAAGGGCGCCGAGCAGAACACCAGCTGTTCTCCAAAGGGCATATGCAAAGCGAAGGGTGTTTTGATAGGCTGCCGGTAACAAGCGCCCCTTATAAAGGCCTGCGGAACTGCTGGCCTTTGGAATAAATGACCTTTATGCTCAGATTCTGATGGGGATGGCCTGTTCAAAGTGGGGATCGGTGGCACCATTTGGAAGCCCAAGTGCCCAGAGGCGGCCCCCTCCTTCGAAAAATCCAAAAATCCATACCAACAAATGAGTTTTCGTTTCTATTGTTCCAACCATGAGCAGGTCTTTTGCAGAGCTAACGGCTCTGAATTACTCCTTTGGGACCAAACCGCTCTTCCTAGGCTTTGCGCCGTTCCCCAACAGCCAGGGCACTCTGTTCAAGAGTGCAAAAAAAAAAATCTGGGCTGCTGGACAAATCCAGAGTACCCACCAAGGAGACCTATTTCCGTGTTCACCAGGAGTGGGTCAAGGGCTCTGGACGGCCCATCTGGAACCACACTGCTTCCAAATACTTCTTCTTACTACAGAGAGGGCTTTCAATCACATTTTCTGAGCGCCATGCTCCCAAAAGGGGAACCCTGTCCAAATATCTGGTTTAAAATCACACTTCCAAACTCACACCCACGTGAAACACACGCTTTTGGCCTGTGATTCCCACGTTCCTGTTATGCTCTTAAACACTTTGAGAGAAAGGACGGAGGTCTCAAGGGTTCAATGGAAACCCCAGGAGATCAGCTTTATTCTCGCTCCGGAGACGGGACGACGGGAACGGCTGTTTCGCAAAGGCTGCGGGGAAAATCCCTCCTCCGTTTCCCGATCAGCTGGGAGTTCGAGGCTTCCGTCAGCTGGGAGGCGTCTCTTTGGGGGGTGGGTGGGGACTGGAGAAATGCAAATAAATGCTATTAAAATACAAAAATCCCTGGTCTTCCGGGTCTTCCCTCGCTCGCTCGCTCTCGGCCCTGCTGGAAAGGCGTGCGCTCCGGAGCGGCGCTCAAGGCGCAGCAGCAAACACCTTCCCGTGCATTTCGGTTTTGTTTTGCAAGGATAGTGGGGGGAGGGGCCGGATTGCAGGACACCCTGTACCTAGCTTCCCCTGCCTTCCCTTATTTTTGTGGGTCAGTGCGCACCCCGGCGCCACACTCACCTCCCACCCCCACCAAGGGCGAGCCAACTCGAACCGGTTCCAGATCCGCTTTCTTGCTTCTTGGCTAATCCGAAGCGAAGCGAAGCGCCCGCCTCCCTCTCGCCAAGGCCGGCCCGGGCGCTGGGTGGGATCTTCTGGTTGACGTCGCGAGAAGGGCGGCCGGTGGCGGAGCGGGAGGGAGAATCCCTGCTTCCCTGAACAACACCGAGGGTGAAGGGGGGAAAAATATATTATTTCTAGTATTTATGTCGTTATTTCGGTGGCTCCCTGGCCCGATTTATACAACGAGGGAGACCTTTTCAAAATTGCCCTGGACGACAAGCGGGAGCAACCATAACTTTTAAAAGTAATTCGTTTTTTAGTTTCCTAACTTTAATTTACAAACGTAATTTTTTAATTCTTTCCGCCAAACCCTGCTGTTGCCCTCCCGTCCTCTACTCCGTCCTCTTTTCCTTCTTTATTTTATTGTTGTATTGAGGCTTATTATTGCTTTTCACCCGCCGAAGGGACTGGAGACGTTAAAACGAGCAGGAATTTTAAAAAGAGGCTTGCTTTGATCATGGAAAAGTCATGAAACTTGGCGTTAGATGATTACTTTAAAAGGAAAAAAAACATACATTATATTTTGCTTTCCTTTTGGTGGAATTGGTAGGGGGCGCTTGAGAGACAGTGGGGTCCAATGGTTACTAGATCAACAGCAAATGTATTTATTTACAGTATTTTCAGTTGGGGATGTTTTAGATTGATTTTGAGATTTCTGGCCTCTCCCCCCCCCCCATTGTTTTAGTTTACACTGTTTCTATTTACTTTCTGAGTTTGGTTCATTGTATCCTGTCAACCACTCTGGAAATACAAGAGATAGTTAACCTTTATTTAATTTTAAGCCTATGGTAAGGAGATAAAGAGTGGGGAGGTGGAGCCGACCTTATTCGACCTCCCTGATGAAAAAAAGATTTTTTTAAAAAAGCCAAAAAGTCACTTTTTTGCAAACAGAGAGTTGGGTTTGTTTGTTTTTTTTTCAATGGGGAGGGGCCCAGGACAACCCCAGACATCACATCAAAATATATCGGGGGGGGCGCAGCAAGCAGGTTGGGGCAATAGGGGGAGGTACCTAATTCTTTCCTTTGGGCATCCTGAGATTTCTTGGAGGGGGGGGCACAAAAGAAGCAAAATTTGAACCTCCATGTTGAAAACACAGACCCCCCCTTTTTTGTCCGTGCAGAGCTACCAGTCCCTTCCAGGAAGCTCAGCCAGAAAAGGGACCCCCTTGAACTCCATCCATCGGGGCGAGCGGTTCAAGGTTTTGCTGGGCCCCCTTGATTTCCAGATCTTCCCATCCATCGAGGAGATGACACGTCCATCTCTTAAGAGTCCTAGTTTTGCAATAAACCGAGTCACAGAGGCCTGCCGTTTGCCATTTCACTTCCCCACGGGTGGCGCCAAGGATAAAGCATGGGGCTAGGCCTCAGGAGACCTGAGTTCAAATCCTCGCAAACTCACTCTGCAAGGGTGCCCCCACTAGAAGCGCATCTCGGCCCTTGCGCTCCTGTGAAAAACCCGCTCAGGGCCACCCTATGTCAGCATCAACTCAGTTTTAGTTTTATATTGCTGGTGCTTAGGGGTGAAGATGCCTGAGCATCTCCACTCCTATGTTGCCGAAGTTTGTATTTTCTTTAGGCCTCGCTGCCATCCTCTATGTCTGGCTGGGCCTGACTTGGCTGAGCCGCTATCTACAGACTTATTTCCACATAACGTGTTATAGCCCAGGAACACCGCTTGCAAAAGACACCCAGTACTTTCATTGATTCCCCCCCCCCTGTGTTTATAAAGATCTCGCTGCTTTGCTGCCTAAAATAGCTTTCTTTTCCCTCGCTCTCACCCTCTTTCTTTCATTTCCCTGCTCTTCTTCCTCTTTGGCCTTTCTCTTTTATCCCTGCGTTAGACAAGGACACGACACCTGCAGCGCAACGCCTGGCTCGCATCCTCTGCAAGCCCAGCGCACCCTACGGACGGCATGCAAGCCCTCCGCCAGCCATCCATCCATCGGCGGCTGCTGCAGTCGAGCTGCATTGCACACCCAGCGTGCCCGAAATGCGTGCATCTGATGGACCGGGGAAACTGCTGCAGAGATAAAATAAATAAATAAGTAAATGCACAGCCCTCGCCTCGCTGTCTCTGCCCCCACCCCCCTGGCCACCCCCTTTCCTGTTTGATGATGGCTGAATGCTGTATGCAGAGATGGTTCCCCTGCTCGTTAAAACAGGCCTTAAATCAACGCCATCGCAAAGCGAAAACGAAAACGAAAAAAATAAGCCGAGCTGCAAATAATTGAATATGAAGCCATCGTCCGTGTGTGTATTCATTTTCGGGTTATGAATTGTCTTGTGGCAGCAGCCAGACTAGAGAAGGTTGGAGAACTGGTGGCAAGTTTCTTCCTGCGTAAACCACCCTCCAGGAGAAGTTTCAAGGCCAGCCTGGAAACGGAGGCGTGCAACCCGAGACCCACAAAGACCCGGAACAGCCACCTGGAAAAGATGCATGTGCCTGTGGCATATGCATCTGATACGTTGCAGGGCTGATCCCTTGGCACAGGGGTTTCCTTTATGGAATAAATCCATCTCTTGTTTGGCCCTCCTCATCTCCTGCTGCCTTCAGTGCATCCCGGTGGTGCTGTTCATTACCAGCTGTTCTGGTGGAATGGTTGCAATCAGAGCAGCTCGTTAAATCTCCGGCGATTTGGTGAAATTAGCTGGTGGAGCTTGGAGACTGGAGGTTCTTTTTACCAGTTTCACTGCACCGGTGTCAAAATATGCTGTTCTAGCTCTGTTTGTGCAGTATCGGGGTGGGGGTGGGGAACCACACAAACCTTGGAGAACAGACAAGGTTGCCAACTGACCCAGGAGAGCTAACTCATATGCTCCTGTGCATTCAGCTACTTTTCCTTGGGCAGATGCCTCTGTAAGTCCAGTCCAGACAGGCTTAGACAAGTGTCTCCTTACATCCTCATGTTTCCAGAAGCACGATTTCTAGTGGAAGCAATTCAGACATTCAGATGCAACCCATCAAGGAGTATACACGCAGATGCGAGAACAGATTCAGTGCAAGGTTTAACTTCCTTTGTATCTCCTGTCCCAAAGTTCTTGTGATTTATATATTTCCCTTTGTGCAAATCATTAGGTTAAAGAGTGTGCATATATACACACCCTATTACACACAGGGATTTTATTTTTCATTTAATTTTATGATTTACCTACATAATCAAGTGGATGGGGCTGCTTAATAAATACAAATACAATATAATTAAATGCTGAAAGTGGACTGCTGCTAAATAACGGTGGACCCTCTAAATTAATTATTCAGTGGTGAGTGGACATGTGTGTTAATTCAGTGGGTCTACTCTGACGCCACAACACACGGCCGGCCGGGCAGCCTTTCTACCCCAGAGATCTTCCGAGGCAAAGGGCATAATCATGATTTTATTCCAAGGAGCCGTGCAAAGGCTAATGGATTGGGGAGGGAGGGAATGCCCCCCCCCCAGCCGTTCACCTTCGGGGGTGGGGGAGAGGTTGGGGGGAAAAAAGACAGGCCGTGGGTCCTGAGCCCTGACGTCAGGAAAAAGCCTTATAGCAAAGTCAGAGTTTTTAATATATTTAGGGTCCAACCCCCCCTCCCCCCCTCTCCATCCTTTTCTCTTTCTGCCCAAAACCGCTTCGCTCAGATGCTCTTCCTATCGGCGCCGGGGACCCGGTCCGCTGGCCCTGCCTCCTGGCCAGAAAAAAAAAAAAAAAGAGAGAGAGAGAGAGAGAGATCCTGGCTAACTTTTTTAACAAGCCTCATTCTGGAGGGGAGAGCAGAAGCAGGCGAGAGCAAGGAGCCGGAGCTGCCCTCGGCCCGACGGAGAGGACGCTTCTCACTCTTTCCCCCCCCCCCGGACACACCGCTCGGGGGCGGCAGGTAACTTCGGCGTCTCGTCGCCTCGATTCTGGGTCGGAGCAAGAGTTTCTGCTCACCTGGTTTTGACACCGGGAGGAGCAGCCTGATGTTTCATAGATAAGAATGAGGTGTACAGTGTCTGTAACCCCATGTCCGATGCGCTCTGGCCTCGGAGATCCGGAGCCTTTGCAACGATTTGGGGGCAGCGTTCTGTTCTGGGGACCCGTTTTCGGCACTTTTGCTTTGCTGCGCACGGATGATGGAAAGGCTCAGTTCTCCGCCCGCGGAGCAGAGCGCGCCGCCCCGCCTTCGGCTTCTGGTTTTAAAAACCTAGGTTTCTGTTTCTCCAAAGGATGGGTAAATGGGTTTGCCCCCCCCACACACACACTCCTTGACTGTGATTTTTCTCTTCCCCCCCCAAAAAATCCTGATTTCTATGGACGGGGTGGGGGTGGGGGAGATTCATGCGTCTGGGCTCGTCTCTCTCTCTCTCTGTTTGTGTGTGTGTGTGTGTGTGTGTGTGTGTACAGTATGTGTGTGATTTGAGCCTCTGGCTTTTTTAGCACCGAGAGGCTGTCGCCGTGAAAGGTAAGGTGCCTCCCTCCGAAGTTGCAAGGATGCCTGGCATGGCTTTCCTGCCACCAAAGAAGCCCCCCCCCCCGCCCCGTTCTTCACCTTCTGCATTCTGATGCAGTCTCGCTGCAGTGGAAACTCAGAGGATGGAAGGGGGGGGGGAAAGCTGCAGAGGCGGCGGTTTCTCTCTCTCTCTCCCCCCCCCCCCCGCTCTCCTTTCCCTGCTGCAGAAGAGATGTGCATTATCAGAGGGCATCCCCTTGCAGGCAGAGCGCTCGGCGAGGGGGAGAGGGAGGGAAGGGGCGAGCGAGACACCCTTCTCCACGTTCAGCTCACCCCCCCCCTTGCCTTCAATTCCCTCCTCCTGCTTTCGCTCGTTTCTCGTGAAGAACCGGCGGTGTCGCCGTCTTTAGACCGAAAGGCAACCCAGAAAAACCACTCTGCAGGTTAGGGAAGACCGCCCTGGCCTCCGAGCCCCCCCCCCCTTTACTCTCTCTCTCCCCCCCTTCTTCGTTTCATTCAAATTCTCTGCAGGAACAAGGGAATCCTCCCTTCTCTGGACCGTTCAGTGGGTTCAGGGCTCGGAGGTTGGGAGTTCGAGTCTCGCTGTGGTAGTAGAGCCAGCCCGGGTGGCCTTGGGCCAGCGGCACAGTCCCAGGGCGCCCCCTGGAGGAAGGGAAGGGAAAACCATTTTTGGGAGTCTTCTCTAGCTGGAAAATCCTGGAAAGGGTCACCACGAGTCAAGAATTAATTTGACGACTCGATTATTATTATTCTTATTGGCCACCCTTGGGGACATTCAAGCCACATGTTCAGGCAACCCCGTTTCTTCCACGTAGGGGTTTTCTCCCTTATGGGATCTGGTGCTGGGTTCTGATTGTCCCACTGCAGAGTAGAGATCATCAGAAATCAACCAGGGCCATCCCAGAGTGACAGAATCCATGGGATTTAGGGACCCGGGCGTGACCTTTGGAGAGGCAGGTTTGGTAAGACCTAGGCTCAAACCTCTGCTGAGTTGTGAACTTCTCTGGCTGACTTTGGGAAAGATGCTCTGTTCTACCTCGCAGGACTGTTGCGTGGAAGATGTAGGGGAAAGGAAAGCCACGTCCTTGAGTATATAAGAGAAAAATTGGGATGATGGTGGTGGTGATGATGATGACAGACCCCTTTCCTTTTAGCGGGAAAGGCAGATGTGTTCACAGGGGGAGAAAACAGCTGGGGAAGACAGCAGAGGTTTATAACAGGCAAATAGGACCAAAATACTGGATCAGGACAAATTTCTGTAAATCCTAAGGATCTAAAATGTATAGGGTTGGGCCACTGTGAGAAAGGAAATACTGAATTAGTTAAAAGTCTAATCTAGAAAAGATTCTTCTTTGGTGACAGCTAAGAATTTAGCTTGACAACTTTTGAACTGTGAAGTTAGGGTTTTAAAAAGCCCGTTTCTACCTGGTGTCTTTTCTGCCTGTTGTCTTGTGTTCTTCCAGCAAAAAGTATTATTAGCAAGATAATTTTGTCTAGATTTTTTAAAAGCACTTCTATCCCAGCCGCATTGGGGCCCCAGTCACTAATGGTCCCGTACCATCCATGCACCCAAATTATTATTATATCCTTCTGACTTCTTGCCTCCCAAATAAACCCAGGCAGCTGTAAATTTCCCACAATGCCCCAACCTAGAGTCCTACACAAGCATTCTGGGTAATTTGTGAAGGCAATCAAATAACGCAGTAGGGCCTGCAGACATTTTGCCTAGAGCCCTCTTGAAGCCAGAGTCATCATCCTCATCATGGAGTGACAGAGCTGGAAGGGACCCTATAGATTATCCAGTCCAGCCCCTGTCAAGGAGGCATGGGGGGGGGATTCAAACTCCCAACCTCCTAAGCCACTGAGCTATCCAGCAGTTCAGTTCTGAAATACATCATTGATCCAGCTGGTTTCTACTCTCCTAAACAGGAAGCTAATGTCAGTGTCTGGATTTCAAAATATAAGATCCTGAAGCTAAGAAGGCAGCAGATGTAGGCATGGGGAGGAGGAATTGTCCTTATGCCAGGATCTTGATCGGCTTGTCCAAAAGCAGTGGAGAGCGACAGTGGGGTGGAAGGTTTCCCTTTTAATTCTTAGGTTTCACCCAGCCTCTTGATCAACACAATCCCACCCCCAGACATCAAATAATGTCTCTTGGCAGGCATGACATACACCTGTAAGAAGTGGAACAGGGCAGTATTTTTCCATCCTGGCTGGTCTTACCTGGTTTGATTGGCAGTGGCTTTTATAATCTTACCAACACCAGGTATGAGTAAATGGATGGTATATTTTAAAGTACACTTTACATTCGTAGTCTCCATAACATGGTTGTGCTACCTTGGAGAATCCAGGAATGGAGACAATGGGAGGAATCTCCGTGCGTGCATACCGGTTTCAGAGTCTGTGAAAGTAACCATTTTTTTTGGACTACAGTGCCCATCATCCTGCAACTACTATAGTTGACTGGGGTTGCAACCGTGGAATGTGTCTGGGTTTCAGACCAGATTTTTATAGGCACTGTCCGTGGTGCTGAAATTTCATCCCACTAAACTAGGTTCTGTGCCTCGGGTGGCCTGGTTGAAATCCGGAGCAAAAACCGGAGCGGATTCTCTTCCCTGTTCTGGGATATTGGAGTCACCAGCCTCTGCTGCCTGGGAGAATTCTGAGTATTGTAGTCCCCCAAAATAATTATTTTCAAAAGGAAAACTCCCACGATCCGGTCTCTGTGTGCTCACACAGATCCGCATCAAAAGGGCAACAGCACATAGCATAGCAGCCAAGTTATTATGATCAGCTGGCAATCTCTGAGCATGCACAAGGTAGTAGAGCAGTGAGAAATCTGGATTAGAAGGAGGAATGAGTTGGGGAAGGAACGCTTAAAAAAGCGAAACAGGAGTCTTTTGGGTGAAAAAGTCTACGTGGCAGCAGGGGAATAGACCTGCCGACTTTCTGTAGGTCTGTTCTAGCTATAAGAAGATGACCCACAGACAAAGGTGGGTCCTAGAGGAACAAGGGGAAAGAGGCAAGTGGCGTGTTCGGTGGAACCTGAAACCTCGGCAGGGATGTGGGACTTATGTGGCATAGGCTGGAGGTCTTCTCCAATTCAGAGTGAAGTCAGGGAGACCTGTCATTACTTTGATTCGGCTTTGTGACCTTGCTCCATGAACTATAACCCCCTCGGTATGCTGTGATCCCTGATTGGTCTTCTTGGCATGCCGGGATCCCTGATGGGTACTTGAAAGCATGCCGTGTATTTCCTGATTGACTCTCCTGAAATGCTGGGACCCCTGGTTGGCTGGAGAGGGCCACCATCAATAGGCAAAGCCCTTCCTCCCTCTTTCTCTCTCTCTCTCTCCACTTACACATGAGCAGGAGTGACAAGGTTTGGGGGCAAACATTTCTGCCCCCTCCAAGATGTCTTTATGCTCAAAAATGTCCACCCATGAAAATTTGGCTCAGGCATACCAGCTGTGGCCTTTGGGACCACCCATGGGCACCAGCATCCTTGATGGCTGTGTGATTTTTCCCAACTACTCCTCTCTTGAGAATGCAGGATTTTTTTCCCCTGCAGTTCTGCCAGCGTTTTCAATAGCCCACACCTTCACCCATGCATCAGTTCTCCTTTGGAGAGACGCTGTCGGCTTCCTCTCCCCACTTCATTTATTTCCAAGGTATTGATTTTCACCCCTTCATAACTCTCGGCAGATGGCACTTTCCCCGGGACCTGCCACTTGCCTCTGCAGCAAACGGCCATCCTTGTAAAACTGGCTCCTGTCTTTCTCCAAGGTGCCATCAAGGAGAACTGCACAGGGCCGGGGAACCACTGGGAGTCATGGGAATCCAAGCCCCATCATCCCCAACCAGCAAGCCAATGGTTGGGATGATGGGGAATATTGTCCTTCACCTGGAGGTTCAGAAGCTTCCAACTCACACTTTTTGTTTAGGTTGGTTGGTGGTTTTGGTGCAGGATTTACAAACCCAAATTCCAACAGGCAGAGAGGACCTCCTACATGAAGAGCAGTTGGGTGTAGTGGTCAGAGTCTGCACCCTGAAGGTGACCCAGTGCAAACTGGGGGTCATATTTCCCCACTTTGATGCATTTTACGTATAATCAGCATCTTAGAACTGCAGAGCTGGAAGGGGCCCTATGGATCATCTAGTCCAGCCCCTGTTCCTCACAGGGGGAATCGAACTCACAATCTCTGGCTCTACAGCCAGAGACCTAAACCACTGAGCTATCCAGAAGTGTGCACTGCAGAGATGAATGAAATGCAGTCCCCCCCCCCCCACAGTCAGGAATGAAATGGTGGGGTTTGCAGATCTCAAATGAGCTGTTGAGCGGGTGCCACTGATCTCTGCAGGTTCCCGTCCCCTGAAGCGCTTGCATCTCTGTTTAATGTTATGAAGTTTCATCTTTCATATTCTTTCTGTTTTGGTTTGTATGAATCTTTGAAACCTCTCTGTTGTGTGTGCACGCACGACATCAACTGCCTCCACAGGATGACAGGCAGAGAGACGGACACATGCAGAGTCAGGTCTCCCAGGTATCGGTGGAGTACAAGGTACAGCAGGACTGCAGCATCCATGAGGAAGGGTCTGTTCCAAGCACCCCCCCGTGGAGGCTAAAAATCCAGAAGTATTAAATGCTGTTGCACAGAACATTTTAATACACTGCATGGTCTCTGGCTCCCTCTAATGGCCAAATGTGGGAAATACATTCTGGAAATACAGTATTTCTGGGGTTTTCTGTTTCGTATTTTAATGTAGCGGATAAGTCAATCAGTGGATACTGATTCCACGGATTGGGGGGTCGTACGGTATCTAAACTGGTAAAACAAAGAGGGAGAAAGGGGTGTTAAAGTAACATGAATTAACAAACAGTGGTTAAAACTTGGACAGTTTTTGTAAAACCCGTTGGGAGTCTCCACTGACCCATGAAACTCACCAGACCGCCTTCGGTCAAGCTTTTTCTCTCTTTTCCTCAGCCAGATGATCATGTCTGGTTTGCCAGATGCTCAAAGGTGGGTTTCAGGAGGGCCACAGCCTTCGCCTTGAACGGAGCAGTGGAATTGGAACAGAACTGATCAAATCAGTGAATCTAATCCACCTTTTACAATGCAGTTGCTACCCGGGTCTGCTCAGAATCTTATTCCTTAGGAAGCGAGTGTCAGATTTCAGAGCATACAGGGCTCTGAAGAGATAAAATTCAAGAAAAGGGCATTGCATTTCCTAGTACAGTATCTGAACACACCGTTTTTTTTTTTTCCTGGCTTGCTGGTGATAGACGCTGCATCACTGCTCAAAAATCCTGTTCATGCTTGCATCTCTGCAGAATGCAGAGTTAATCGAGGAGGCAAGGAGGAGAGCAGACGCATCCCGTGTCTGTGGATGCAACACGGAAATCCAAGTCAAGACCATGGTTTTGCAAAAAACCAGGTAATGGTAGATTCCGAGGCGTAAAAGTCCATCTCTCCAGTGCTGAAATTCACACAAGCTTAGCTTATTACGGCTTCAGGTCTTGGTTTATGGGACGCTTCTAAGCACCTTTCTCTGCTTCTGATTGAATAATATACTTTCTTTTTCTTTTTTGGTAATGCTATGGACCTCGATTAACTTGACAAAGCTTAGGGCCTGGGTATGGCTGGATCTGGCCCTGCATAGCTGAATGCACTTTTTAAAACAGGATCTACGTTATGTGATGGCATTCAAGCGTCCTTTGGTAGCTCCTTCGGCGCCTTTGCACAGAGGACAGTCAGCAAGGTCTGCCCGCTGGGGTGTAAAGATCAGCCTATAGCCATGTCACGTTTGCAGGGATTCAGCCTTAAATGCCTTCTCCTCAAAGAACCACTTTTGTGATGCAGTTAAAAGCAACATTAACCCAAAGGCACCAAAATGTCCATTTATTTTCATCTAGACCTCAGTTCCTCACCATAAGCGTCCTGGGTGTACTTTCCTCTAATATAAACATTTCTGCACCCAGCTTTTGCTCACCTGTACTGTTGTGTACACCTCTTTCCCTCGTGTACATATTTTTGTCGATATTGCTCCTGGGTCCGTTGTATATCCATTTCCCTGCTATACTGTTTTATCTGCACCTTGGCTTGACCTCTGCGCGTCTAAATGCAACTTTCTCTAACAGGCCCCTTCTCTCAATACATGGTTTCCACTAATATAGAAGTTTCAGAGGCAATTTTGCAGCCAAGAATTGAACCATAAAATTTAGAGAAGTGCAGAATCTGAAAACGAACGATGTTCAAATCTACATCCGTTAGGAAATGTAATCCTTTCAGTTGACTTAAAAAAAAAATTAAGTCAATTTTTTGTGCAACCGCACAAAATTCTCCCACATTCCTCGCTGATCCCTCTTCTCAACAGAACCAGTGGTACAGCAGGATGTGGGCCGTGGAATATTTCTGACGTTTTAATTTTCTCTTTTAAATTGATTGATTTTAAATTGCTTAAAATTGCTTGCGTTTTGAAATCGTTTTATACTGCTCTGTAACATCCCCAAGAGCTGTGATCTAGGGCAGGCTAGAAATGGTTCAAAGAAAATAAATAAATAAATAAATAAATAAATAAATAAATAAATAAATAAATAAATAAGTAAGTAAGTAAGTAAGTAAGTAAGTAAGTAAGTAAATAAATAAATAAATAAATAAATAAATAAATAAATAAATAAAAATGTCTATTCATAAGGCAACATTTCCCTTCCTGACCACCATATTTCCATCACATGCACATTCCTTCCCCATCGGTCCAGCCCCACTAGGCTAGCAAGGAAGGAAGGAAGGATGGATGGATGGAAGGAAGGAAGGAATTAAGGAAGGAAGGAATAAAGGGAGGATGGGAGGAAAGAATTAAGGAAGAAAGGAAGGAAGGAAGGAATTTTCAGTTTTGACCATCTAAAATAGGTCTAATGACCACCAAACAATGTTTATTACTGACTTTGGACTTCCATCATGCCAGCGTAATTTTCCAGAAAGATGAACACCTGGGTCCTAGATCAAACCAAGCCTGAACTCTCTTGGGAGGCAAAAAGGTCAAAGCTGGGGCTGTCCTACTTTCAGCACATCCTGAGAAGGTAGGATTCCCTGGAAAAGACAATAATGCTGGGAAAGGTGGAAAGGCAGCAGGAAAAGAGGAAGACCCCCAATGTGAGATAGACGGACTCCCTAAAAGAAGCCATAGACTTGAATTTCCGAGAGCTGAGCAGGGCAGTTGGGGACAGGATGCTTTGGAGATCGCTCCGGGGTGATTTGACAGCACATCGCAACACCAAGAGGTGTACCCTGGCTTCCACTGACATCTTCGTCAAATGTAGGCTGTAGGGTTGCCAGAGACCTGGAGCCAAAGAGAACTCACAATGTCCTTTCTGGAAGTTGTCCGTTACCGTTTTTGGCAGGACACCTTTCTGGCAGAAGGGAGCCCCGGCTGGTAGAGATATACGGGTGTAGTATATAGCATATTGCGCAGTGGAAAAGTGACGACACTCTGCTTCTCCTAAGGCCTGAACGGCCACAAGCCGAGGTTGGTGCAGGGAAGAGCTGAAGGGTGCCCACTGGGTAGGGTTTTGCCAGCGTGACGCAAAATCATCATCCTGCTTCCCCAACCGAGCATCGCGATTGACTTGGCTTCATTGCAGTAAGGACACCACAGAGGTCTTAGCGCATTCGGGGGTCAGGACAAGGGGAGCCCTCCAGAGGCAGTGAGACTGAGGTTCCTACACAGCAAAACAAGAATTTTCTTATTTTATTTTTTTCAAAACACATGTATAGCCCGTCCGATTCCACAGGATCTCAGGGCAGGCTCTAGAGGTGGGTAAACCAATTTTAAAACGTAAAGTATTTCAAACAATTTAATTAACAACAAAAAAATTTAAAATAACATAAAAGGCAAAATTAAATCATTCAAGCGTTTAAAACATTAAAACCATTGCGTGAATACTTGCGCAGGCGATGACCCTCAAGTCAGAAAGGCTCTAATAAATAACGATGACTTGAAATGGTATTGAAATTGTTCCTGTGTTGGTACCCATCGGGCCTTCAAGAGGAGGGCCTTCCAGAGTTTGGGCATCAGGAGGAAAGCAGGGCAAACATATTTTAAATAAATAAAATAGAATCAATAAACAAGAAAAATACAAACCTTAAGAACAATAAGCCAGATGGGGAAACAGTGAACGGAAGTACATATGTGTGTAAAAACATATGAAAAATATCAGCCTTCGCTTATATTCTGCAAGGACGCCCAGATCCTTTCTAAAGCATGAACTGAATGACAGATTCCACCTGTCCAAGCTGGAATAGTTCGTGGAGGGGGATGATGGAAGCTGTTGTCCAGCAGGACCTAGAATGATCACCGCATGTGGGCCCCTTCTTGCGTATTCATCCGCTCTCTCTGGTTTACAAGCCACATGCCTGTATTAGAGGGCCAATGCCATAGGGTGGATAGAGTAATGGATCTGGTGACTCAGGGGACCTGGGTTCGAATCCCTGCTGGGCCATGGGAAGTCACAGGGGTGTGACAAGCACTGGCAAAAGCAGCCCTTGAATATCTCACCTAACCGGGTGTGTCTTGGCAGTCTGTAAAATACACATGTCTAGAGGGTAGTATGTCTGATCAGTTACAAACCTGAGGAAAGGCAGTTCTCAATAGGGAGTTAAATACCAAGGCAGGAGCGGATGCTTCTGGCAGCCGACACGCAGGAGCGGGAATGCGCATGCTCAGAGGCTAAAGGTGGCATCATGCATGGTCTATCAATCTACCGCTCTTGAGGTCCGTGTTAAACGCTTTGAGATGGGGAAGGAGGGAGGGAGTGCAGGAGAGTCTTTCCTAATCTGGCACCCCCCTATGTGTTCAACTCCATCTCCTAGCGGCCACTTGGTAGGGGGATGATGGGCGATGTAGTCCAGGAGGTCTTCAACATGGTCAAGCAGGAAAGGCTCTTGTACCGAAACTTCACATTTTCAAACCAACCTTTATCCATACAGAGAGCTGCCTTTTCCAAGCTCTGCGCCACGTGGGTGGGAAGCTTGTCGCCACCCCCACACGTGCGGCCTCAGTTTCCCCCATCTATAAAATGGGCGTGACGCTGACTTAGATCCTAGACCGGCAGCAAAGGTGGAGAGCAGGCAAAAATGCGGTGGAACCTCGACAACCCGAAATGGGAGCTACAAAAGGCAATTCCAATATTTTGACAACATCAGTGGATTTTTGGCCCCACGTCTCAGCATCTCACTCATAGAAGAAAAGCAAATGTATTCACAGGCAGCTTTTGGAAGCGTGGCTGCTGTGTAATTTCCTCTTCTAATTACAATTAGCAGCCAATGTTTTCCTCTAGCTTCCCTCCCGCTCCTCTTTTTTGCCCCTTTCTATTTTGAAGATTTGGCTGAGACCCCAGGGGTGACCCGAGTTTTCTACAAACCTCGGGCTTTTGGGATGCAAGGACACAACACAGGGAGGTTGGCCGCGCATCGCGAAGAGACGACGGGTTGTGAAAACCCGTCCTCAGAACTCGAGGAGGCTGAGAACCAGGACAGCCAGCTGAGAATCTTGCAAAAATAACTGGGTGGTTCTTGACTGGGGGGAAATCGTGAAGATTTGAGGAAGGTGCAAATAACACCCAGGGGGCTACAATATTCTTGAATCCTCCTAACTGCGCTGATTGCTTCCCTGCTTGTTCGCCTGGGCTTTATCGAACCATGAATCATTTCGTACATCATCATCATCATCATCATCATCATCATCTTCTTCTTCTTCTTCTTCTTCTTCTTCTTCTTCTTCTTCTTCTTCTTATTCTTATTCTTATTATTATTATTATTATTATTATTATTATTATTATTATTATTATTATTATTGGTGCTGGTTACCCTGTGCAGTTTATTTCGGGATGTTGAAGCCTGTATCCTTCTTTTGGATGGGATGGAGAAGGCGGGCCTGCCACACACACACACACCAAAGAAAAGTGTTACGGGATGGCCTTGGGGAGCAGCCCCCTGCTAAATGGCTTGTATACCATTTATTTCCCTGTTTTTCTCCCCATCCTGATACAATCCCATCCACGGGAATGGGTAAGAATGGAGTTTTCTCCGTACCAGCAGTTTCCAAATGGTTTGCAGGGGACGAGAGGATCAGGGTTGATTTGAGAGCACCTTGTCGGCTTACCTGGAAGCCAGGATTTCATGCTCGTTGGCTTGGAGACCCTTTTGAGTTGGGGCAACTGTGAGAAGTCCCTCTGCTGAATTTTGAACCATCGGAGGCTGACCGGCAGACCCCAAGAGGAGACATCATTCAGCAGGAACTGAAGAATAGGTAACTGATGCAGGACCTTCTCTTTGCTGTGGCCCATAAACCAAAGCTGACCAAAGGGTAAGAAGAACAACAATAACCAGGCTCACCAAGGGCAGGACCGGCCCTGCCAGGGGGCACCTGGAAGCAACCACTTCCAACCTCCCAAGTCCTTCCCTCCTGCACCTTCCGGGATGTTTTGAGGGTCAGAGGAAGCCTGCCCTGCATCCCCATGACCCTTCTACACTCTTGGAATTAGGGGAAGGCCTTATCCCACTGCCATAGTGGAGTAAACTCCCACTGCCTGTCTTCTTGCCCTTTGCCTCGGGCGTCGAAATTCCTTGGGGTGGCTCTGATTCATAAAGAGAACAAAAGAGGGGGCTTTTTTTTTTTTTTTGAGTTCATGTTGCTTTCATTTGCAAAGTGGGGAGGGGGAAGGGGGCTTTGCAACCGAAGGAGAAAAAACAAAGTTAAGTTACTGGACAGCTCATCTCCTGGTGGTTTCCGTTTCCTACCCACAGATAATTTCCTGCATCTCTGTGCGTAACCTCTGAGTAACCAGTGAGCGCATCCTGCCGTTCCGGTGACTAAGATAGAGTAGGAAATCATGTTCTGGGAGGAATTTTGCTTCTTCCACAGGTCTTTCGCCAAAGGGATGCTGGAAACCTCACGACCATCTGCAGGTGGCAGATTCCAGATGGGTCTCCATCTCTCCCCCCCCCCCTGGTTTCTTTACGTGACAGTAAGCAGTGGGCAAAATAGCAGCATGTCAGAGTGATGTGCAGCCTTCAACAACTTCACAGAGAAGGGATATCTCTGTAGGCCTTAGGATCAAAGAACGCAACAGTTATCATCATAACAGCCCTGTGAGGTAGGTCAGACCGGGAGGCCGCCTACTGAATTCCATGGGGTCAGCCTTGGTCCCCTCACCCCATACACTGTTTGCAAACTGCTGGTGTAGATTATTTTAAATTTAAAAAAGATTTGTGCAATTAAACGGCCTGTGCAAAACACCTGCAAAATAGCTCTCCATAAAACGACGTGTCCTTTTTTTTGCAAAGCAAAGCAAACATACAAACAAAGCAGGGATTGATGGATCAAAAAGACACAAACACCCCATCAGAGGCTTCTAATTTTTAAACGCCCACACCACAAGGCAGCAGTTACTTTAGCTTTGTGCACGAATCCTCCTTGCAAATACAAGAAAAACTTCTGTTGAGAACCAGTGGAAAAGTAACTTGTTATCTTGGGAATGTAGGGGGGAAATGATTTTCCGTTTTTCCCCTTGCAAGAATGATATAGATGCATATTCCCAGTCTTAGCTGGAATTATGTTTATCTTATGATATAAAGAGAGACCAATAGATCTGTATTGGTACAGTGTTTTCCAAGAAGGTGTCAAAATATTTAGATTTTGTTAAATTTGTTACATATTTGCCTATAGATATGCAGCATTTGCTGTGAAGTTTAAGCCAGCAGTGATACTTCAGGGCATGTTCTTCAAGGTTCCTTAGCTATTTTTCATTGACACTTTTATTATGTTAATGATTTTTGGAGGAACATGTATTTATATCATTTGATTAATCAGTCGCCCTTCCATATTCACTCTCAGGGTGACTACCGATGAAAGAATTATTAAAATAATTAAAAATGGCTTAATTAGAAGAAGAAGAGACAGAGAAACCATGCTTACTGTCAATAAATTTTTAAAAAAATGATATTTGTACTTTGGGGGCTACAAGCTTCTTTTGTATTTAGAGTTAATGGCAAGGTGTAAGGGAACAGTCACTACCATCTTCCAGATGTTTGGGACTTCTAATGCCATCATCCCCGGCCATCACACCCAGTGGTCAGAGGTTGTAATCTGGAAAAGTAGACATTTCTCATTCCTGCAGAAAAACTCAGTGGTTTTGAGTCGCTTAATAGCATTACAGACTGGGAGCGATGCTTCCGGAGAACTTGGAAGAGTGGCTTATCTTGTTAATTTATCGTTGACCCTAATCATCATATTGTCTACCGATGGGTTCTGGGTTTTGCAAAATCTCAGTGCGGTATAAAAAGTCCCTTAAGGATCCTGCTGTCAAAAGACTCCCTCCCATGCTTTTCTTCATCTGTACGATGCTCCAAATTACATCACAACCCCCATGATCCTTCTCGGCCGCCTGGACCAGATGGGAGTTGCAGTCAGTAGCGTCATAGGATAATGGAGTCGGGAGAGGCCTCAAAGGCCATTGGGTCCTTCAACGTTGGGAGGGGGGGAAAGGGAGCAGTGACCCTCCCATGACTTTTATGGGGAGCATTCTCTGACTTTTTTCAACTGGAGGGGAGGAGCAGAGACCATTTGGACTAAAAATCCCATCTGCCGGCGTGGCACTAAGTTAAGGAGAATGGGCATTGTAGTCTGACCTCCTCCACTGATTTCCTCAAAAGTCTAGCCTAAATTTCTCTCTGCGCTCCAGATTTCCTACGGGGTTTTTTTTTTTTTTGCTTCTCTTTCCGAGGCTCGGAATAAATCCGTCCATTCATTTAGCCTTTTACCCCCTGTGTTATTTATAGATACTCTGATCGTGTGTGTCTGTCTGTCGGTTTCTCGCTCTTGCTCTCTCTGTCTCCCTCCCTCTTGCAGTTTTTGCTCTAAGTCTCTGGCTGTGTTTTCCCAGTCTTATGACTGCAGTTACCTGGAACATTGTGGGTTTAAAAAAAAAAAAAAAAAGGAAAGAGAGCTTTATCTGGTTTCTTTCTTGCTAATAAGGAGATATTCCACTTCATCTTTTAAACAGTTTCTCGGTTTAAAGTGCGGTTAGGCAGTTCAAAACATCCCAGCAAAGAAAAGCAATCAGTAAGATGAAATCATACGTGTGTTCGACTGAGTCAGCCTCTTGGTCTCTATGTCTAAAGACTATTTTAATGCTATCGAACAGAATCTTGGTCAGAATATTTCTTTGGAACTTGCTCTCTTGTGTGGTTTTGCTTGTTACACCAGGATGTCTTTTAATTGCATTTGAAATCCGGCTTTCTGTTTTGCTGTACCTTTTAAAAAATATTATTCTTTGTGGGTTCGAATGCCATTTGGAGACGCAAAAGCAAGCTATACATCAGACAAATAAAGAGATACACAAATGAAGGGCTTTGGGGGCTAGATAATTATGGCTAAATCCAAATTCAGTCCTCATTAGCCTGTGGAAGCTGGAGGTTCCCAGCAGCCCTGGATTTGGTCCTGGGTTCAAATCTCAGCTCAGAATGGGACTTTATTGGATCCAATTCAGACGGTAGTATTTTGTTTCCGTCTCTGTGGCATATATGCAGGAAAAATCTATGCCAATGGAGCTAAGACCAGCTTAGCTCATAAAGGATGGAGAGAATCAAAATATATCAGACTTAAACTATTGCAAAATTTAGTACTAGTATTTATAATTACAATTGCCATCTCACTCAAAAAAATTTAAAACTTGACTTCTGATGTTTAGACTTTTCTCTTTGGTCTATCTCCCTAAATCTGCAATGCTGATAAATAGAAAGTTCAGTACAGTAATACCTGTAATGATGATCATGGCAATGTAGTGGTGATGATGGTAGCAATGATGATGATGATGATGAAAATGATTATGATACATAGTGGCCCTCCGCCTCCATCTAGCCCAGAATGGCTCCCAACCTTGGGTCCCCTGATGTTCTTGGACTATAACTCCTAGAAATCCTGGCCAGCGCCGCTAATGGTGAAGGCTTCTGGGATTTGTAGTCTGAAAACATCTGGGGACCCAAACTTGGGAACCGCTAACACAGTGCAAAAGGGTGCCGCCAGATGGAAATTCTCCTGCATGACAGCAAACATTTCTCATTAGCCACATTGGCTGGAGATTACCAGCCCCCTTGAGGTTCGGCTCTGGGTTCAAATCTTGGCTTAGAATGGGATTTCTCGAACTCCAACTCAGGCAGTGGTCTACCGACCGGAGATGCACAAGAGCACACTGCAGTGTTCTGTTCTGGTGCGCATGGCCCCCTTCGAGCACCCCTATGCCGCCAATCCTGTTTTGGTGCACCCTGTGTCCTGAACAACTATCAGTCCATTGGTAGAGCAAGGAAAGGGAACAAGAGAGAGAGAGAGAGAGAGAGAGAGAGAGAGAGAGAGATGAGGATGATGGTGATGAAGGGTGACCTTCCTAATGTTCCCATGTTCCCTTGAAGGTTGCAAGAGAGCAAGCTGGAGAACCTGCCACTGGTGCTCTTATTTAAATTAATGCATGAATTCCAACCTCTCTCTCTCTCTCTCTCTCTCTCTCTCTCACACACACACACACACACACACACACACACAGAGCTTCTTGGCTGCTCAGCCCCTGCCAGCTTCTCTCCCTGGCCTTTCCCTTTAAGACTTTCGGGCACGTGCTGAGATGCAGGAGTTCCGCAGGCCGTGTTGCGGCAGAGTAAGGGGGGGGGGTGTGTGTGGAGAGGCAGGCAGGCAGCCGGGTTGCTGAGCTGAGCACTTTGCTCGGCACACAGAGAGATCCCGAACACAATGTCATTGTGCCGGAGAAGGAGGAGGAGGAGGAGAAAGGAGGAAGCTCTGCAGTCAACTTTCCCCACGCCCGCCCGCCCGCTCGCCCGCCCGCCGGCCCCAGCCTCCCAGACCAAGGCGCCCTGCCTCGCTCCCTGCCGGCATCCCTCTCGGGTCGGAGCCCCCCCCCCCCCGGTCCAGTGGCTTCCCATTCCCGCCGCCAAGTAAGTGACCTTCTCGTTTTTTACCTTGCGGGGCCGGCCAGGTGGAATGGGAGGGGAACGGGTGGCCAAAGCGGCGGCGGCGGCGGCGGCTTCTTCCCGGCTTCCTTGCCTTCGCCTTCCATCAAATGAAATCAGAAAACGAAATCAAACTAGTTTTCGGCTCTCACCTTCGCTCTCCCTCGTCCTGTTTCGGAAGGCTCGGCCCGATCCCCGGATGCTAAAATCCCTTGACTTTTCAAGCCGACCGATTCCTGCTCCGGGGGGGGGGAACCCGCACCTCTGAAATTTCCAACAGAATAAAACACATTTTTTATTATTATTATTATTATTATTATTATTATTATTATTATTATTATTATTATTATTATTATTATTATTATTATTATTATTATTATTATTATTATTATTATTAATTAATAATAATAATAATAATAATAATAATAATAATAATAATAATAATAATAATAATAATAATAATAATAATAATAATAATAATAATAATAATAATAATAATACAACCCAACCAAGCCTATATCTGAATGTCAAGGACTGTAGTAGCTTAACTTGCTCACCCTTGGAATGAATTAGATTTCCTTTTTTTCTCTCTCTCTCGTTCACTTTTATTTTTCTATCTCATCACCATTTTGGGGGGGAATGCATTTCTTATTTTATTCGCCTTTTTAAAGCTCACGCCCAAGGCAGCTTTACAGAGCCAAAGATAAATTTCTAGATCTGTCTGTGTGGTCTCTATTTCTGCACCTACCTACCTACCTACCTACCTACTTACCTACCTACCTACCTACCTACCTACCTACCTACCTACCTACCTACCTACCTACCTACCTACCTACCTACCTAGGGAAAGAGAGAGAAACTTCTGTAAGAATTTGAGGTGGTGTATAATTTGAAGGCTACTACTGTGTGCAGGTGATGTTCACCTTTTAAGAAGGGATTTGGCAATAAAAGGGTATCTCTTATCTCTCAGTTTATGTGAGTTTGGGTTTAGAAGGAAAATTTATGCGACTGAAGTATTGATAGCCAGTTCTACCTAATTCTTTTCCCCCTTGCATTTTGATGTTGAGAAAAAAGGAAGAATGTCTTGCTTTCTCTCTTGGCCGGCTGTAGCCTGGGCATCTTGGTTCTGCCGGTTGCCACTCAGAAGAGCAGAGTTTGATTACTGCAGGGGGAAATTAGTGTCAGGAAAAGTGATCATAATACCCAGAGCTCCATTAGATTTCAAAATTTATGGCTTGCTAAAGGCGCATAGGGTGACTGTGTGCTGTTTGCTTTTTGAGACTTCCAGGAAAAATGGATATGTGTGTGTGTGTGTGTGTGTGTGTGTGTATTAAAGGTTATCTCTACAGATCCAGACAGTAACTCATTTACATACTTCTTAATATCACAACTGCAACCCTTTCAAGTATTGTGAAACTGCCACACTACTTTGAATAATACCTGAGTTGCAGGAAAATTAGTATTTATTTATTAATTAAATGCAGGCCATCATCTGCAGTCGAGGTCTTTCTAGGACACACTCCACGGCTGCCGTCTGTGAAGGTTTCCCTGTCCAAGAGGTCTAGAAACTTGAATAGGCATTTATTCATTCGTTCATGTTGAAAAAAAGGGAAATGGGGCAACTCTGGTCTCTAAAGAAGCAGTTGAACCATGCCATGGCGAGTGCTTTAATACTGTTCACTTGTAGACCCAAATCCGAAGAACGGCCAAAGCTCCTGATCCCCGGCCACCGTTCAGTCTGGCTCAAGAAGCAGGCTGAAGGTTGCATTACAAAGCACTGCTCCCTAGGGAGTAAGAGCCATTGAACGCGATGGCTTTTACTCAAGAGTAAATGCAATTGATTGCTTCTCTCGCTGTTGTCAGCAGGCCTTCAGCATGTGAGGTATACGTCCTTGCCCTCCTGTTCTGAAACTATCAAGATGGAAAAAGATGATGGCAGCTATGGGAGGAGATCACAGTCCCTTGAGCAGATCTGGGTAACTTTAGTGCCCCATCTAGAATGTCCACTTTTTATTAGCAATTCTTTTGAATAGGGCTGAAACATCACCTTTTGAAGCCATGCACCATAGGGTTGTATTGTGCTTCCGCCCACCCCCCTTCATTTTTTAATGTGGGAAATTCTTGCATCTGGCAAGAACGAAAAATGCAGGTCAGCAAGATGCGGGTTTTAATTTTTTTCCCACCTGGAAGAAAACTTAAGTGAGAAATGACTGGCCCAAAAGGGTAGAAAGCAGCAAAGAAGGTGCCCGTCAGCCGATGGGCCAGATCGCTCGTGTGGGACGTGGCCACCGAGGGTTTATGGTCTGTGATGTCATAGCTGCAGTATGCTGGTCTCGATTGCCAAATGGGCTTTTCCCAATTAGTCAGAATGAGCCCCTGAAAAGTAGAAGCCCGCTTTCCTTTACTGAAGGCAAAACCACCCTTAGCCAAAATACTGTGTAAATGGCACATGACTGCTGACTGAAGATCAGACCGTAAGGTTTCATCCAGTCCCCAGTCCTGGAATACCTTCTCTGAAAGGCTGTGATTAGGCCACAAAGAGGCTGGTTCCCTATGGCTTGTATTCCTCACAGGTAGACTGCCATGGGACACAGAGGGTCGATTTATTCGGTATCTGAATCCATCCTGGGTTGTCTGTGTTACAGAGGGCTACCTTTTTCTAGCCATGATTACTACCACGCATCCACCATGTACAGCAGAAAGACAGGCTTGGTTCTCTCTGCTTCATACCTAATGCTAGTCTGCACTGTGGTTTTGGGGGAGAAATTACTTTTTAAAAATTAAAAGTGGCAGAATCCCTGCTATTGTCTAAAAAGCAATTCCCCCCCCCCCCCGCCCAAGTTCAACCCAATGAGTGCCTTATTGGGAAATGTCTTTTTGGTGCGGATTTTCTAAATTCCTGTCATGGTCACCACTTAGTCATCTAAGCTGCCTAAAGTGGTCAAGGAGACCAGATAGGCGGGGTATAAATCAAACAAACAAATAAATAAATCTCTCTCATCTTTCCTTCCTTCCTAGAAAATGATGTTTATTATTCTGCGCAGTCTCAGCGCATTTGGGACCGCATCATTCTATGTGGGTTTTTTTTGGTGGTTTTTATTTTATTTTATTTGCCACCCCCACATTTGAGAAATCTGGGTGAAATTTCAACATCCCACTGTCTCCCACTCTCCAACTTTTCGCCCGCAGGACACCAAGCGTTCTGTGTGACACGGAAAGCGGCAGCCATGTCTTCAATCAGTATTTCAGCTGAAGAGGTCGTGCGGCTCTAAAGGAATGCCTTTTAATGGGTGAGATGGGTCTCTCGAAGTAACACAAAATGTACGTATTGTATCTTTACCAACTTCCAATCTGATCTTAGAAGTTCCCTTAAGACTTCATCTCCCAGAAGGCAGGGATCATGGGGTTGGGGGATTTGGGGCATTGTAGCAACACTGATTTCCCCCTGCAGTAATCAAACTCTGCTCTTCGGAGTGACAACCGGCAGCACGCGTCTTGTCTCATAAGCTGTGCTTGCAAAAGGGCTGTTTTGCAGATGACATTTTGGGGGGCCCCCTTACAAAGTGCTCAATTTGATATTTGAGTCCTATTATAACCCGTGCTAATTCCCTATGTTATTCTGTGTAAGTTTTGGGCTTTTTCCAATGCCTTGCTAATGAGAACACACTTTATAGGAAGCTTCAGAATCCTTAAACACAATTGCATACGTTTACCCCATGTCCGCCCAGGTGCTTCAGGGCTCATCGTCCTAAAAGAAGAAAGTAATTTCTCCAGGCTCCAAAATTACCACTGGGTGCCAGAATCGTGGTGCAGATCTTGCAGCATAACCGAGGCAGAAAAACAGTCCCTTGCTGAGTGTTTGGCTGAAGGAGGATACGCGCAGGAAATTTCTCTGTAACCTGGATTTTTCGAGCTTCTGTTTCCTTTCAGATGAAGAATGCTGCGTAACTCAAAACACTCACACATTCCGCACAGGAAGACGTACTGTATCTCCCTCCAGCTGATGCCTGCCCTGCAGACCGTCTGGGAAGGGAAACCTTAGGACGAGTGTTTTGGTCCGGGCTTGTCTGGGCTTGTCCAGTCCCCAGCCTCTGAGAGGCAGAGAGAAAAAGAGACAGAGAGATGGGGGGGAAAGAGACCAAGGCTGTTTTTTGGAGCACAGTCGATGGAGCCTCCCCCCCACTTCAAACCTCTCTCATCCAGAGACCTCGGGCTTGCTGTTCCCATCAGGTAAACCAACCGTGTGTCTGCATCGGGCTGTGTTTGCAAGAAGTGTGTTTGTGTGTATGTGATTTTATACATACTGTCTTATCTGTCTGTGCATTAAAGCAGAAGTTAGAAAGGTTACTTTTTAATGACGACAGCTCCCCAAAATGCTATATAGATCTAAAATGTGTGCCTACATAAGCAGTGCTAAGGAACAGACAGCTTGGGCACAAAGCAGGAGAGGGTTAAGGTTAGCATTTCCAGTTGCTTCTGGGTATGGGCCATCTGCTGACAGCAGGTATAACTGGGAGGGCGAGGGGAGAGGGGAGGGGCAATGCCTTTCCTTGTACTCTTGGCCCTTTTTAAAAACTTTTTTTTTGGACGCAAACTTTCAGACTCCCCCCCCCCTCCGGCCAGCAGACGGATGGATGTGGTAGGATTCAAATAAATTAACAACAGGTTGTGTGTTCCTAATGACCATCTAAACTATACCAAAAGATATACCGAAAGGTAGTTTAATAATTCACACATTATTATTTGAAAAAAAAAATTTAAATGAACTTTTTCTAAGCTCTGCTTCAAATTTCTGGAGTGGAGCAAGAAAGGGCACAGAGAAAGAGAGGAGTAAAAGATTTGAGGCGTGGATAGGGTAGGAAATAATAAACTCAGATGCAGCCCAATGTATTGCACCGCCTGAGGCGCAGTGGAGGGTCAATGGTACCTAAGGGGGATGGTGGAAACTGTAGTCAATAAAAGTAACTTTTCCAACCTCTCCTTGAATTTTTCATTTTCTTTCAGGTCATGCTAGACTGAAAGCTTCTGTATATATCCATTGTGTCTGTATATAACAACAACACTCAGTTCTAATACCTTCCAGCCATTCCAGCCATCTCTCTGCTTGCCGGGGAAGTCTAAAAGTTTGTAAAAAAAAAAAAACTTTTTAAAAAGGGCCGAGAGTACAAGGAAAGGCATTAACATTACACACGCACAAAGGCAAAACCCAAAGGAAAAATAGTAATAAGAATAAAATAAAATTTAAAAAGACAAAATAAAACGATGGCACCTTAAAGACACTGAAATTCTTGCTTTATAGAATTACTAACCTCTAAGTGAGGGATCAAGAATCGTTTTACAGGCCCGGTACAACTTTGTGACACAGCTTGCAACCCCATAATGACATCAGGATCCTTTAGCCTAAACCGACAGTATCAAGGAGGCTGGGGAAAAGTTTGTTTCACTTTTTTTTAAACCTTAGCTCTTATCACAGTCTGGGGCTGTGTTCCTTTGGAACTCCTGGCCTCAGGAAAGTGGACTTTTCCCACCTGCTCCTGTGTGTCCTCTGTTTGGCTGGCAAAGAACCCGTTCGATTGAGGGCGGGCACCCAGGCCCTGTAAGCACACTTTTTTTTCTAAGAAGAGGCAACCACTCTGAGTCAGGAGTGCGAGGGATACACACTGTGGGATGATGGTCTGTCTTCCCCATCCCATCAAGGCTCTACATTCAGAGTGCTAAAAATGCCCCCCTTTCTTTGGACTCATAAAATCCAAGGAGTTTTAGTTTAAATAATTTTTTAAAAAAATCATGACTGCCCAACTCCAGCCCTTACTCCCTGAGCCAGCTGCCTGACGTCCGGGCCGGCCCTGTTGGCGAGTGAGCGCTTTGGCCTCACACAGACCTCGTGTCCGAGTTTGGTGAGGACACCCCTGCCAGTATCCCTGCTGGTTAGGGCATACTGGGGCTTGTAGTACGAAAACCACCTTTCCAGATTCTGTCTGCAGCCCACTCAAGGGGCCCCTCACTGCTCATTCAGCGGCTCCAACACAAGATTTAGGGATGACTAAGCTGAATAGATGCACTTTTAACATTACATAATTCTCCTGCTTTTAGTAGGTCACTCTGTCAACCTGGTTCTATTTATTGATTTCCACCACCACCATCCTTGCAATTTTTTCCTCCCCCTGAGTCTGACTCAGATTCTGTGTGCATTTTAGGGTGTGAATCGACCTCTGGCCAGCCTCAGGTTTCAGTCTCTTTCCCCCCACCCCCACCCCCTCTTTCAATCTGCACTAGTGAAGCCACTTTCCTGAAATACTGACACCTTCTTAACCCATCTAGTTGATTAATCTGCTTTTTTTTGGGTGCAGAGAGGAGCAGAACAGGCCCCAACAGATTACGGGTGGCTAAGGTAGCAGAGCAAATGTGTGAACACTCTCCTATCAACCCCTCCCTCCCCTGAACACTGGGAGTGCATCTGCACTGCAGAGATATAGCGCTACGGTATCACTTTAAATGCATCGTCTGCTCAATGGAATTCTGGGGTTTGTAGTTTAGGAAAAATACAGAACCTTCTCTGCTCAAGGACTCTAGTGCACTCCCATGAATGACAAGAAAGAATGCTGAATACAGTACCTGGTCAAACTTCAAATCCCAGAATTCCCTGGGACGGAATCTTGACATTAACATCATGATGGCATCGAACTGATGTCACGCAGACACATCCCTCTTATGGGGCATAGATTTATTTCTTTCAGGGACATAGATTAATCTGCTGTCATTCTTCTTTTCCTCTCTATTAGCTGGCATTTCTTCTTTAGCTCACATTGATTCCCCCCCCTTTTAAAATAAGCTCATAGGGCCGTTTGCAAAGAGTTAAAAATAAAGATCCTCTTTTTTTTTAAAGAAAAAGTTTAAAGGATGGCATTAAAAACAGAAAACAATGAGGAGTAGCCTAGAGAAGTTACCTGGTGGCGGTGGTCCAAAAAAATAAAAAATAAAATAAGAGGAAGTTCTGGGCTGTTAATATTTTGAAGGATGGGGTCGTGGGAAAGGGGAAGTTGAAACAAAGCCTCCCCTTTTAAAATTTTTGAATATTCTGCCTCTGGTTTTGCAGGCGGAAGGGACAACGCACTGAGCTGGCCCTTTGCCCCTCAACTCGAAACCACCTCTCCTCCCTTCTTCACCTTCAGCTTGCATTATTTTAGTAAGTAAAAAAGAAAGAAAAGAAAAAAGAAAAAGAAAAGCCATCTGGCATCTCCTCTCCCTTCTCTGCCCTTTGGCCCAGTGGCCTCCCTTCAGGTGGGGCTGAACCTCCCTGGGGGAGGAGGAAGAGGAGGCTGGCTCCTGCAAGAGGGGTGGGGTGTGTTCTGCCCCACATGGGTCCACCACCAGGCGAAAGTGCTTACTTATGGGAGACCCACCCACCGAGCGGAGGAAGAAGAACATACCTCTTGGCAGGCCCTGGAAAGGTTCCCTTTGTCAGCCGTCCCGCCCGGAGGTGAAGGTGTTAGCTCGGGAAAAGTATTCGTAGGTAAACACTACTGCTTCTCTCCTCTCGTCCTTTCCTTATCTATATATTTTTAAAATTTCTTCCTTTTTTATTTCTCTCTCTCCCTCTCCCTTCTTCCTTCCCCTTGACGCTCTCTTTTCCTCCTCCTTCGTTCGTTTCCGTCCTTCCTTCCTCTATCAGAAAAATACTTTTTTGGGGAGTGGGCTTGAATTTTATGCGTGAAACAGGTGTATGGGAAAAAATAACCTGTATTTTTAAAAAATCTATTGCAACAAGGATGTGGATTTAATTGGTTTCCAATGATGTTGATTCCCCCTCCTTACAACAACAGCATGGCCTGTTTATGTATGACTTTAAACAAATAGTTATTTTTCTTATGTCAGTTCTCTTTGAAATCTTTTTTAAAAAGTTAATAAGGTTCTGCAACGAAGTGCCCTTCCTTCTTGAAGGTCATTTAGGGTGAAGGAAATCGTTCAGGGACACAAGCCTGCCTGGTGAACTTAATGGAACCTTTTCTTGTTTGGCCATATTGTCATGGTGGTGCTGTTTTCATAGTTCCCACTACAGTACCTCCCAGAAGCATCCTGGGCTTTGTAGTTCACGGAGGCCGCTGAGAGTTCTCCCAAGCAACGCTTCCGGAACTACACTTCCCAAGATTCCCTGGTGAATGGGAGGAGCTCTTTAAAAAAAATGCCACAGTTTGCAGCAGAGATATTCCCAGGCAGTTAGTTCCTCTTGCACAGAGAGCAAATCCTGTAATCCTCTCTCCTGTGCCATTATTATGCATTCGAGAACCCTTTTTGTGCCTGGCCTCCCTATTTAATAAATAAATATCTCAATCTGGAAGTCAAAGGTTATCCTGGAATCAATCTTCTAGTCCTCTCTGTCCCCCCCCTCTCCTGTTTTTGGAAAAAGTCCAGCTGTCTTTGCAATATATTAATTTAATTTAATCATTGTGGTTGTTCCTAGGTCTTCCACCTTTCAGAAGGAAAGAAAGAGAGAGCAGGGGAAAACTTGTCCAGGTCTTCTCTGCCGCCATGGAGCCACCCCCTGTGAGTGTTTCTCTGGCAGTGTCTTAGCTGGTTGTTGTGTACCAGAATCAAGGAAGCAATCAGCAAGAATACTGCCCCAGAAGTGCTACACCCTAGCAGCTGGGCCGGAAGGATCCTTTCCCTTTACAGCTGAAGAGGGGAGGGGAAAGGTGGTCATTTAAAGGAAATAGATTACCCCTATATCCATCATCTCTTGCACCTGCTCTGGACTTCTTTGAGAAAATGCCTGGTGCAGAAGGTTCTCCACTCAAGAAATGGCATCTTAGCATCCGACAAGACCAGAGGTTGGAAAGTTGCTTATGGAAAAAAAAGAGTGTGAGAGAGATTGATTTAGGGTTTTAATCTTTTAAAATGCATTAAAGTACCCTTTGGAAAGTAGCTTTTGAAAGAGTCTAGGAAAGCCCAGTCATTACAACGCTCAAGTAACATTGTTTCTGTCTGTTAAATTGGTTTTGAAATATACAGTATACCTAAATGTTACTTAGATGCTTTAATCATGTGTACACAATAAATAGCTCTACGCAAGTAGGGTTGAATGTGTTGTGATCCAAACCCGTCTTTTCAGAATCAGCAAGTCAAAGGCCACTGCGTGGCTGTGTGAACTTAACGATTTTATTCTACCCGTTTGGATTTTTTTAAAAAAACGCGCAAATTCGTCTTGCTGAAGAAATCTGAATTTGAAGCCGTAGCGATAAAATGCTTCTGATGGAACTATCCTGACACCTAGCGGCCAAAGAGGAAATAACACGAATTCGATTTTTTTTTTCCGCCCCAAAAGTTTTCAGTTCTTTTTCATGAAGTTGGAAAGATGCTTGCTTGCCTGCTTACTGTAAGGGTTCTCCAGGACAGGACAGCTGAAATATGATGGAATTTGGAATCCTTAAAAAAAGAAATTTCTCAAATTCTGCACGTGAATTAAAAAAAAATGTGAGCTTTGGTACATCCTTTGGTTGAAAAGCTCTTCCTTCCGGGGCTTGGGAGGTGGCAGAGATGGCTGTCCTCCCCATGTGATCCGGACAACAACCTTGCCAGGTAGGTCCTGCTCCCGTCTTGGGCACCCAAAGCCGCGCCCTCTGCGTATGCCCAGGAGCAGCGAGGGAGCGCGCTCGGGCCGACCTTCCCTTCCCTGCCCGCACGGCTTGGGAGAGCCGGCGCTCCTCCCACCCCCGCCTTACCCGCGCTCCACTTCCAGGCCAAGCCAGGCGAGGCGAGGCGAGGCGAGGCAGGGCTGGCCTCAAGGCGGAGCCACGGGTCCCCGGGAGGAGGGCGAGAGGCCGGCCCGGCGGCCTCGGGGGCTGCCCTTCGCCTCTTCCACGCGCGCAGATAGATCCGCCGGGGAGGGAGCCCGAGGGAATCGACCGACGGGTGATAATAGCTTGCCAAACCCGCGCTCCCCGCCCCCCACTTTCCTTCTCCCGGCTCGGATCGGCTTCCCTTCCTTCCGCTCCTTTCACTTTCCAAGCCCCTTTCCTCGCCTCGCCTTCTCCGGGCGGCCGGTCTTTCCCCGCTTTCTCCCCCCCCCCCCCACGACCCCTTTCCCTCCCCTTTCCCCTCCTCTGGCTTTCCTTTCCTTCCCCCCCACCCCAAAATCCCCTCCCCTGCTCTCTCCCCCCCTCCCCGCCCGATGCTCCTCCCGAGCCCCCCTCCCGCCCCCGGGGAGCCCCCACCCGCGACCCCGCTCCTCCCGTGGGAGCGGCTGGCGGTGCTGCTCTCGAGCGCCCTCTCCGGCCTGGGCTGCGTCCTGCTGGCGGGCACCCACGCCCGGTGGCCCGAGCTGCGCACCCGGCCGCGGCAGCTGCTGCTCTGGCTCTCGCTGGCCGACCTCCTCTCGGCCGCCGCCTACTTCTACGGGGCCCTCCGGGACTTCGGGGCCACCTCGTGGGACTGCGTGGCCCAGGGGGCCCTCTCCACCTTCGCCAACACCAGCTCCTTCTTCTGGACCGTGGCCATCGCCCTCTACCTCTACCTGAGCATCGTCCGGGGGGCGCCGGGGAGCCCCGCCCTGCTCGGCCTCTTCCACGCGGTCAGGTTCGTGGCTCTTCTCCCCTCTGAAACCTCCCCCCCATCACTCATCATCCCCCCCCTCCCGCACACACATTTCTTTTCAGGGGCTCTGGCACCAGAGCGTGGAGGGGGGGAGCTGCTTCTCTGGACGACAAGTCCCAGCCTGCCTGCTTGTTTGGGACTACAGGGCCCAGCATCCGCAGAGGGGGGACTCACTTGTAACACAGACCCTGCCCCCAGACAGCAAAGGGCTTTCAGGGTAGACCCATCCACCCCCACCCGCAAAGCCCTCTCTCTTCCAGTTCAGGATCTACATTGTATGATCATGGGGGGCAGAGACCTGCAGGACATGAGGCATGCTTTCTCGAACCCCTTCACCGGTGGTCCAGCACATTGTGCAGAAGCCTCTTGTCCTGATCTTATAGGTGCCTTCCTGCCCCACTTTTCTCTGTTTTTGCTGATCCCTGTGGCTTGGAGACTTGGCCACCCACAATCCCATCACCTTCTTCTTCAGCTGCTTAAGGGAGCAGTGATGGAGTGTCTTTTTTATTTTTTTAAATGTAGAAAGTGACAGGACGAACCCTCAAGGTGCCCTGAACCTGTCCTACCTTTTAGGGTCGTCGTACTAAAGTAGGGTAAGAGTGCAAGATACATGGCCTTGAGCTCCCTGGAACAAAGGCAGGATGCAAATATGCTAATTTATGGCATCAAATAATAAATGCGCTGGCTGAGTGGATGATGGGTATTGTAACCTGACTCATCCGGAGGCCACTACGTGGGTGATATATCATGCCTGTTGATGTCCCTTAGGCTTGGCGTCCATATCTTTTACTTTTAATCTCCCTCCCTTTGTCTGTCTGCTTAACAGAGGCTGTGTTGACATCTGATTGTAAGCTCTTTGGGGCTGGGCATGAATGCCTGGAGGAAGCTAACGTAATAAGACTCTTGCAGTCAGACCAACCCAAGAGCCAGCTTGACAGAGTGGCATGTCCCATTTTGCTCTCGGGAAAGCTGGTTTTCTCACCTCGAGCAGGAGGAAAATGGCCCATCCTGTGAGATGTTAGAGGGCCACATGCTGGTCTGCCCGCCTGCCCAGTTTTTGAAAGTAATTAAGTGGAAAATGATCTAGTTAAGCGAAATAACACAGAGGAAATGGCCTGATGTTTCTTCTGGTCTTCAGTTTCTGTTTCCAGAAGGAAAGGAGGGGAGAATCTCCTTTTTCTTTAAAGAAGAAGAAAAAAAGAATAGTTTTATTGTCAGCCTGCCCATTTCACAGATGAGGAACTGAGGCTAGGACGGGACTTCCGTTCTTTGAGAAGCAGGGTTGGAAATATATATATGCAAAGAACTTTAAGTCCCGTCCTGGCCTCAGTTTCTCATCTGCGAAATGGGCAGAAAGGCAGTCTGAACAAAACAGAGCGGTGCCCCTAAAGTCCATCATATATATATATATTGCTCTTCCAGGGAGGAGTTACAACGGTGTGGGGCATTGTGTAGCTTCGGCGGAACAAAGGTCAAGTAATAAGAGATAATATGAGAGAGACCATCCATGCATCTGGGTGCTTGATGTGTCGCCGCCTGGGAGGCGAAGCGCACGCTTGGTGTGGGGCCCAGACAAAAAGGGGATTCAGCTCCTGCCCCGCCTAGCAGGGTCACACCTTGTTCCTCTTTGCCTCCCGGCCTCTCTTGCTTTCTCCGTCTGTCGGTGGCCTTGAGAACTTCGCAATCAGAAATAGCTGGGAGTGGCTCCAGTTCCTCGTAGAACTAAAATATCACACGGGCTGGTTTCCCTTCCTGCTAGACAAACCAGGCCGGGCTTTTGAAGTCGAGGGGTTTCCCTACAGAGTTAAAGCTGCCCTACTTTGGGCACCTCCTGAAAAAGGCAGGATTCTCCGGAAAAAGACCATCATTCTGTGAAAGGTGGAAGGCAGCAGGGAAAGAGGAAGACCCCCAATATGAGATGGACGGACTCCCTCAAGGAAGCCCCAGAAATGAGCTGAGCAGTGCTGTTGAAGAAAGGATCTTTTGGAAGTCGCTCCTTCATACGGTGTTATCGGTAGTTTAGAAACTATAGTTCGCCCCAAAGTAACTTCTCAAAACTTTCCTTCTGTCTTAAGCATCCTTCCAAGCTTCTTCTCTTAAAAATGTCAAAAAAATAATGCTAAAGGGATCACATTCACCCCACTGAACCGCCTCGATCTGTACCGTGCCTAACCATTGACCACCAGGTGTTTGTATATTCAGTGGGCGGTGTGAAACTTTCTGGATGATAGAGGACTACATCTCCCATAAGTGTTAATCTGTACTGCGGATGATGGGAGATGCAGCTGAGCAAGAACTGGAGGGCTGAACTCAAGGCATAGTAGAGTGGCCAGGTTTGACTAGGAGGATGCAACTCCCCACCCCCATTTTTTACTTGGGGGGGGTAAGAATCCATTGGACTGGGTTGCACGCAGAAATTCCCAGTTCAGACTCAACTCTAGAGACACGAAAACCAGCCCAGCTGAGCCGTTGCTTAAAATAGGCAGTGGCATCAGCGTCTGCATTTTTGCACGGCCACCTGAGATGCGCGGAGGGGGAAAACACCCGGGGAGGGGGGGAAAGAAAAGAGCCTTTTGTTCACAGGGCCTCTCAGGAGCGTGCAGGCACTGCGTCCTGCTGGAAGGAAAAATAAACACCGAGCACTTTGTCCTGTGGTGGCTGCGCAAACATCAGCCCGGCGGCCGGCCCTGTGACCCTTGGCTTGCAGATGTGGCTGAGCTCAGCGGCTGGGCTTTGATCCTGGTTCCTGCCGAACGGGGGGGGGGAGGAGAAGAAGTTGCTGCCCTCAGGCGGCATAAGCTTAAGAGGCGGCCCTCAAGCCCTCCCCGGCGTGACCGATGTGGGGTGCCGCAGCCCTGCTCGGTAAATTAGCCTGAGAACCTGTGACTGGGCCAAGGTCACCGTCTGCGGCTCTGGCAGGACTCGAACCCGAGTCCGGTCGGAGACGCGCCGGCCCATAGGGGACGCGGCCTTCCTTCTCTTTCAGCTGCTCCTTGGGGCCGTCGCTCGGAGGCCCCCTTAGGAAGGAGAGGATGCTTAAAAACAAATCAATGAAATAAATCACAAGAGAGCAGTAGTGATAACTTCTGTTGTTCCTGGAGGCTGCTTTCTCTCCCCCCCGTGGACTTCGGTTGTGGAAAATCCTCCAAGTGGTTTGAGTATCCTCTGGGGTCGAGAGAGAGGCCTGGGGTCAGGACGGCGTCACCCAGTGGCTTTCCGACCTTTTCCCTTAAGCTCCCGGGACTGGCAGGGAGACAAGAGGGTGAAAGACAAGCTGGCCAGAGTCACCTGCAAGCTGGCATCCACAGACGGGTCACACACACACCCTTTCCTTGTGACTCGGAGGTGTGTGTTTATTTATAGCTTTGTGAAGGCATCAGACCGATCCGGCTGATTTTCAGCTGCCAAGGAGGGGCTTCTCCGAAAACCGGAGTTTTGAACTCCGCTGGGGTCGTCTTAAGCATGGAAGGCATTGTGGCACCGTCCTATTTGGCTGATTTTGTTTAGTGCCCGAGTCTGAATCACAACTCCCATAATCCTGTCCCCTCTATTGTGGAATGCTGGAGTGGGGAGAACCAAAACCGATTTTTTTTGTTTTTTTTTTCTAAATTTTGCAGTGGTTTGGGGCGGGGGGGCAGGTCTCACTGGTTCAAAATGCCAGGGATTTTTTGATTCGTAAGGCCAGTGTGTTTCCATCTTCCCAGTTTGCCTGTTCCATCTGAATTTAGCTCAAGTCTTCCCTGTAACTTGAAATAAAACGGATCATAGTTAAGGGGTTTCGAGCGGGACTCAGGATGCTGAGATCCTCTGGAAGATACGAAACTGCCTGAGTGTAACCTGGGGCCAGTTCTTCTCTTTCCGTCTTCACCTTCACAAGGTCGCTTTGAGGATCAAGTAGGAGGAATGTCGAGAACTCCACCTTGAGCTACAGATTGAAAGAAAGGAGGGATAATATATATAATTTGTGACCTACTTTTTTTGTGGAGGTGAGAATAAAAATTCTTGGAAAGAGCATGGGAGGATGTGCATTTATGCATATGCAAACACACACACACACACACACACATATGAAACTTGGAATTTTTACTTTTGGGGGGGGGAACGAAGTTAACAAAAAGTAAATCCTGCATGGCAATGGCTCGGTGCTGCAAACGGGAGGGCTGGAATTTCTTCGGATGGCTGGGAACAGGCATGGCTATAAAAGGCCGGGAGGCTCGGTAACAGAACTTTGGGATGGACGTTTCTTCAAATAATGCGTGGGCTGGCGTTGGAGACCGGTTGTGCGAGCTGTTGAAAGGGGTGTGTTTTCGATGAACAAGGAACTGTTCTTAGCGTTCTCGGCGGCTTTCCTCCATATAATCATCCCTGGAGTTCAGATTTCTGGAAGATTTTAAATCCTCAACGGGAGTGGTCTTCTGCGCAAGACCTATGGGGAAAAAAGGCCAATGCGTTCACGCTGGCAGGTTTTTCTGGATGTACAGTCGGCTGGCAAGTGTAGTTGCTTAGCTCTTTTAAAAGTGAAATGAGTCTCGACCAACATCTAAGCACTTATTTCTCTCCCTCCCCCCCCCAACCAGATTTTGCTTGTCATTACAAACCCTCTCCTTGTTATCGCTAAGCAGATCTTGGATCCACCCAAATCTAGTCTCCTTTACGTACTTTGATCTGCCCTACCTCTCAGAAGAGGAAAAGCAGAACTCCTTACTTTTTTACTCCTTCCAAAGGGTTCCGGAATCTGTTTGTTTATTTCTGTTTGGAAAAGTCAACCAAAGTGGAGAATCTTGGGAGACTAAAAAAGACAGCGGTTAAAAATGTCTTGATAACTTGCCTGTCGCTTGGCAGTTCCGCACTGAATCCATTTACCCTGTGCTAGGATCTGTTATCCCGAATCTTTGGGACGAATCTTGTAAAACTCCTAAAATAAGCATCCTGCATGGGAAAATATGGTTGTTTTTCGCAAACACATTTCTGGAAGGACAGCAGTAACTCCCAGGTCAAAGGGACACTTCCCTAAGAGTCTCCCTTAGAGTCTATACTTGGGGAGATGTTCAGGTGCAATACTCACAAGGATATTGTAGTTTGTAATTTTGGTGTTATTGTATGCCTACTTCTATGGAGGAGGGAAATGTTTACATAAGATTTTATACTTTAGATTCTAAAATACCTTGGTTACTTTCTTAGCTCCTGTTTCAGAGCAGGCAGGCAAGGAAACAAGCCTAGGACAACAACAAACCATGGTTTAAAACAAATCAGAGTTTGTAAGCCAAAGGCTAACCATGGCTTCTAATGGTGGTTTGCGGCTGGCTAAAAATCGTGGCCTTTTTTATTGGCAGAGAAAGAATTCAGGCATAATGAGAAGCTATGATTTAGCAAAGATCATCTTAGATTATTGTTATATGTGGATGTAGTCATTTTTAAAATCCCTTTTCTGAAATCTTTTATGCCAAAACTAACTAATCCCTGGTTTCTCTCTTCCCCAGCTGGGGGGTCCCATTGCTTATCACCGTCGCAGCTGTCAGTCTGAAGAAGATCGGCTATGATGCCTCTGATGTCTCTGTCGGCTGGTGCTGGGTGGACATCAACGCAGAGGATCGTGTCCTGTGGATGCTCCTCGCAGGCAAGATGTGGGAAATCCTGGCCTATGTGACTCTGCCAATCTTCTATATCCTCATAAAGAAGCACATCAACCGAGCGGTTGGTATTCCTTCTCCCAGTTAGGGAACGGCTTGTCCACAAGCTGTAAGGTAGTCACCTGTGGCGAGCACAGAGCTCATGTAGGTGAATAGGGAATTAAACATTTGTAAATCACCAAGTGGCTAATTATATGTCTGAGATAAATTTCCATTTTACTTGAGATGAGCTGGATAGCTCAGTGGTTTAGATATCTGGCTGCAAAGTCTAAGTTCGAGGGTTCAATTCCCCACTGGGCCTCCTTGACAGGGGCTGGAGGTGATGATCTGTAGGTCCCCTTCTCGCTCTGCTGTTCTAAGATTTTAAGAATTCTGAGAACTTGGGCTAAAAATATTCTATTTCCACTTGCTGGTCCTTTGTTTTCTGCCACCAGCTCCTGTTATTAGAATCCTTGCTCTCCACCTGTTCAGACATGAATCTTCTCAATGTCTGCCACGGACGTATCTAAAATTATCCTTGCTTTGCAAGAAGCAGGCAGCAGGAAATTCTAGACCCTTTTCTGTTCTGCTGGGTTGCTAGAGAGGCCGGCGTATCTGGGGCTGGCAGCTGCTCTGTCGCCTGTCTAGGAACGAGACAAGATTTGTGGGCGAGAGCAGCTGAGAGCGTGACAGTCCGGTAACCGGATCCGCTCCGCGTTGCTGCACCGCCACAGCAAACGCTGGTCTCCCTTACCAGGAACTGACCTCACAGCTAACGGCAAGATGGTCCCCGACCCCCACACACTTTGTGTTCCTTTATGCAAAGAAAGGAGGGATGTAAATAGAATAAAATCTGTGAATGACACTGAACCAGCAGGTGAAACATACAGTAGTTTGACACAAGAGGGTGGGAAAGCATCATTAATCATTCCTGAAAACGCCAGGGCCATTTAGAAGGGTTTGAAGACAGGGTTTATGGGGGAAGGGGATGAACTGGAGGTTTCATATTGGGAGGGGACTCAGCTGCATTTCCTGAATTGATGGTGGAGGGGGGGGAAGGTACTAGATGATGTTTGAGATCCCTTCTAAATCTATGGCTCTATGGCTTCCTTCCTGCTGAAAGCACGCTGCGCTCTCCGAGTACCGTCCTCTCCTCTCAAGGACCCCGGATTTCTACCCGAGAACATCTGTCGCAGACAAGAAGTTGGTCTTGATCCCCGTTATCTTCATCTTTCTCCGGATCTGGAGCACCGTCCGGTTTGTCCTGACCCTCTGTGGCTCTCTCGCTGTTCAGAACCCCATCTTGGTGGTCCTTCATGTGAGTCCAGTCGGCCGGCCAGGGAAAGGCTCCATGGCTCCGTCTGAAAATCCTCCCGAAGTCAGCAGATAAGGAGAGAGAAAAAATATCTGCCTGCACACATGACATTTTGTGTTGCCTTTTACTATGTTTGATCGTTGATCTATGTCTTCTCCAGGGACCAAATCTAACTTCTCAAAAGCTTTGGCAGGCCGCATTCTGATCCTGGGCGGAGCCAACGGTGAATGGGCGGGGCCAAGATATCCACCTGTTTCGGATTAGGTATTTCCCTGCCAGAACTTGGCAGAGGTATTTTAACTTTCTGAAACTGAGTGTCAAGGGAAGGAGGAACACAATGGTGCTCTTTGGAGAACCTCAAGCAACGGATTGGGCCCCCAAAGGGTTTCTAACCTCTGTTTCCAAGCTCCAAGGGGGAAAAAAAGCTTCTTTATGGGACGAGGGATATCCCCCCACCCCTTGGTTCTGCTCAGCCTTGGAAGAATTAATTTTTTGAATTAATAAATCGTGCTTGTTCTTGTTACATTATTTTTAAACTGTAAAAAGCTTGGTGTGAAAAGTAGTTAGTTACAAGTAGTGATGTTAAAGGAACTGTACATAGTTACAAGTAGTGCCGTTAAAGGAACTGCACATAGTTACTTATAATTTTATTTTATTTATTTATTCGATTTTTACCCCGCCCCTCTAGACAATGTAGTGAAGTTATAGGGAACTAGTTACTTCTGTGCTTCCCCCCCCCCCCAAATACCTGTCATCTGTTTCTGATAGCAGAGAGGAACTTCTTCCAGGATCTGACAGCCCCTTTTCTCTTCCCCAGGGCATTGGCAACACGTTCCAGGGGGGAGCGAACTGCATCATGTTTGTCTTCTGTACTCGGGTGGTGCGGAACAAACTTCTCTCTTCTCTCTGCTGCTTGCGGCGTGAAAACTCAGACAGCCTTACGCCGAGTCCAGGCGTCCGCTTCCCAGCTCCGTCTTTTTCGTCAAAAGGCTGGGAAACAGAAGAGATAGACCGAGAAAGCACGGAATTTCCCAGCACCTGACGAACCCCCAAACAGGACACATTTTTAATGAAAAGCGTGGCACGACATGGACACGGTTTTATCTGCGAGTCCCTTTCACTCCCTGTCGAAAATTCTGCTTCCTTCTGTTGCCCCTTGGACTACGGGGATTTGGAGATATCCGCTCGCCTGAAGTGAATAAGATTTGCCTCTAGGTGAGCAGGCACACCCGTCCGGTCTAGCTTGGAAAAATAAGGGCTTCTGATGCGAACATCTGATAAAAATGCAAAATTGACCCTAACCTTCAAGGGAATCAGGAAATACTCAAGGACTCAAAAGTGGTGATGGAGGAGGATTAAAATACGTTATAAGGCACACCATCTCGCTCGTACTTTCTCCTTGTATTTCGGGCAGGTAATAGAAATGTGAGAAAACTCCTGGCTTGAACGCAGTGCCTGAACGCATCGCTGGCAAACCCTAAGAATGGCCTTTGGATAAAGGATGTCCACCTTTGGAATGTGGTCCTTCATCTGGCTTTCTACTTTCTCAGGGCTTTTGAAAGAGCAATTTTCCAGCTTCCTGTTTTTCATTATTTGAAAATGCTATTTTCCGGACTTTGGTTTGATTTTGAAACTTGAGCGAACTCTTAAATCTTTAGGAGGAAAAAGATCTTTCAGGACTGGGTGAGGAGGATGGCGTTCAACATCCTGTACGAGAGGGCAGAGGTTGCCGTACTCCGTATCCCATCAGCCCCTGTAGGCAGGACCAGCGGCGAGACATGATGGGAGCCGACGTCCATGCATACGTACAAAGCTACCGGGGACTCACCCTGGCTTTCGAGGGTTAAACCGTCTTGTATGACTTGAATAGTGAATGTTGATGTACCTGGGATTTTGTTTTTGCCTATGTGTATGGGTGTGTGCGTGTGCACAGAAATGTGGCATTTAAAACTGTATCTCTAAAACGAGAAGTTTGGAGGCACTAACTTGGAGCCGTCCTTATAATTCTGTATTTTTTTTTCTAAATGAATAATAAAAAGACCACCTTTTTAGTGAGCAACCCTATCGTTTCTTTCCCTTACGTCCCTTTGTGAAGGTCACGTTCAGTGTGCATTGACAGCAAGCTTAAAATCTTCTCGTTCTGTTATGTTCCACCTTTCCCCCCTGTAAACCCACTTACTGTCTCTTCCCACAATCCTCACAACGACCCGGCGAGGTAGGGCAGCCTGAGAAAGAGGAAGCAGACCGAGGTCAGCTAGTAAACAAAATAAATACGTAAATAAATCTTAGAGCCGTCGAGCCGAAACGGACGCGACGGATCACGTTTTAGGCCTCAGTGGAAACAAAAACACAGTGGCCTAAACACTAGACCACAGCTGATCTCTTTAAACCATCCAACCTTCAGATCTGTTCATGATGGCCAAGACACATCATTTCAATTTTCTGCCATTCGTTATTGTCTAGCCGAAGGTCGCAGCCTTTCAGAAAAAAATGAGACACCATAAAAGCTGTACCTGTCCTGACGAATATTCTCTTGGCCTCCTTCGCACTCTCAAAGTTTTACTGATTTTTTTAGAGATACACAGCTTCTAATACCTCAGTGCGCAAGTGTGTGAGCTGTGATGACGGCTTAGCGGTGGTCGAAATGTACTTCCTGTACGGCCAGGAGCACTCTTGTTTCTGATCACTTCTCCCCTTCACAGAAAATCTGGGAGAACTGAGTCACTGTAGCAGGAGCAGCAGCGAGTTCAAGGTAACTCTTAAAACCATCATAATATGATCTCACCCATTCCGTTGAGGGAGGCCAGTACTTTTTAAAAAACCTCTGCATTGTCGTTTTTGACGCAAAGCAAGAGAGGATCACCTGTTTTCACCCCGTCCGGTGCATTTACGTTTTGGATGTGACCGGAACCAGAGGCCTCCTGACTGGCATCATCTGTTACACTGGCAATTAAGCCACATCCAATTATGGGGGGATGGGGGCAAAAAACTGCTCTTACACCAACTTCTCTTGTGGAGAACCCACCTTGCTTTGTCAACTGTCACCAAGTTCTCCCCCGGAACCTTCCGGCAGCCTCCTCCTCCTGGCCGCTTCTTGTGATGCCATTAACCTTCCGACGGAGATCCTTCATGGAAAAAGAAGGTCTGTCGCCTTGTTCCCTTCTCTCTGCTACAAAAATGGGTGTGAAGCTCATGAATTTCATTTCTTCTTTGCCCCAAACGTCTGTGGGGAGATCTGTCCGGCCTCCCTCTTTCCAAACTCCAGTTACCAGGTTCTGGGATAATATAATCCATGAATTATTTGGGATAATACAGTCTCCCTATTTTTTTTTCCGGTACAGTTCGTCATATTCTTAAACCATCCTCATGTAGGCCTCCAGATGTGGTTAAGATTACAATTCCCATCTTCTTGGCTACGGCCTTCAATCTGTAGCAGCCCGCTTTGAAGGCTATGGCTAGGTAGAGAACAGACTTTTGGGGTGCAGGTGGGTTTTCTTTCCCTTATTCCTTCCTGTTGAAGTTATGACTAGATGCCCTTTGGGTGCCCCTTCATCTCGACAGCCTCAGGGGGCGTGGTCCAGTCAGATGGGGAGGAAGGGTCCTGGCCTAGCCATCCTTCGAAACCGTCTCAGGGGGGTAAACAGATGGTTTAAAGCCAGTTCTGTGTTGATGGCAGGTTAGGGGAAAGATGTAGAGAAGGAGCTGCTGTTATCTATGCTAGCCATGCGATTAGCTGAAGTTGATGATGGCTGGGATTCGCGCCATCCATAGCAATGCTTCCCATGTGAAGGAAATCCGTCACCGAAAACTTAAGCATTGAGAAGTCTTCAACGTCCACTGCCGGGAACGGGAAACCAGGGCAGATGGGCGATGGTTCTTCCGAGGATATGACGTGGAATCTCCCGTCCTTTTCCTCTCCTTTAGCCAAGTCCGATTTTGGGATCCGTCCCAGAGAAGCCATGGATGCGGCTGGAAGCATAGAGATCGTGAGGCCGAAGCGGAAGAAACCAGTGAGTCCGAAGCCAGCAAAACACAGCCAAAGCGGATGAGTTTGGGGGTGCTTTGCCCTGTATGTCCCGGCAACCGTTTTCTCTGGCTCTTTCCCGTAGAAGCTGACGGCGTTTCTCTTCTCGACTACAGTGTTTTCATCCATTGGTATGTTCCAGTGCGGATACAGCCTTTGGATTGTCCACAGTTCGGCTGCGGTAAGCCTGGGCTCCCCGTTGTCTGAATGGGGGGGGGACCCACTAAGGGATGTCCAGCTGGAACCCACCTGTGGACGAGAGGGAGTCTTGTGGACAGAGAAAGGATCCTGGGTTTTTGGGTTTTTTTTAAAACTATGGTTGCTTCTGAGTCATGACAACTCGGAGAGGGTTTTCAAGACTGTGAGATGTTCAAGAAGTGACTTCTCTCTTGCAGCTCCTCTGTGAGCTTCCGCGGTTGAATGGGGATTCGAACCTGGGTCTCTTGAGTCCTGCTACGACCCTCTGTCCTCTGTAGCACGCTGGCTCTCCTTGCCATTGAACCTTTGGACTAAAAAGCATCTTTCCTTATCCCTGAGTCTACCAAGAGCAGCCATTGGGTAAACCCAATGCCCCTCTGGGTATATTGGACTACGACTCCCATTACCCCCAGCCAAGGTGGCAGCTGGCAATGGCACCTGTGGCAGAGCAGCATGGAAAAAAATAGCATTCTCTGCCCAAGAGGTTGGAGAGTGAGCCCCCCCCCGAGTGATGTCTGCTTTTTTCCTAGATTATATCAGAATTTCACAATGCAACATTAAAACCAGTGAAAGAGCAACCCAACGAGCTGAAGTTTGATGATGAACTGTTGGCTGTCACCACGATTATGTTCCCCGTTGGAGCTCTATCCGGCCTGCTGCTGCTCGGCTTCCTGGTGGATCACTGGGGCAGGTGAATGACCCACTTTCAGCAGGTTGCTTGGAGGTTCAGGGAAGAGAGATCAGCCGCTCAGCGTTGCCCCAGTTAATAATACTCATGGGCTCTCAAGTCGGTGTTGACTTAGGGCCACCCTTCTCAGGTTTTTCCAGGTAGGGAGTATTCAGAAGTGGCTTACCATTCCCTTCTTCTGGGTGTGTCCTGGCACTAGGCAACTGGCCCAAGGCTACCTAGGTTGGCTCTCCTCCCAGGAGGCCCAGTGGGGAAAATCAAACTCCCAACCTCTGGCTCCACCACCAGAGATCTAAACCACTGAGCTATAGAGATGGATAGATGGACGGATTCGAACTCAGTTCTCCACAGTCCCAGAGTCCATCACTCTATCCACTACACCACGCTGGGGATCACAGACAGACAGATGGACAGACAGACAGACAGACAGACAGACAGACAGACAGAGAGGGAATGAACGTTTTTGGGGTGGCTGGGTCTCAAGAGTGCCAGGGTCTTGTGTAATTCTTTGCCCAGAAGGAGCAAACCAGGACGAATTACCTACAAAACCACTGATGAACGTCTTGCAACTGTGTGACCCTTCTGCTTCGTTGCTCTTTGCGTATTCAGTGGCGACTGAAACAAATAATCCCTAAAAAAATCGGGAGCTTCTGATTCCACGGTTTCTCCCCGCCCTTGTTTCGATTCTCTGGTTGGTTGAGCTACTTTTTACACATTCAGCGACCAGTGAAACCAACCCACCCACCCGATCAGATTGGTCATGGGACGAGGAGGGATCCACTACAAGGCCCAAGCTCCTCTCCTCCCTTGGCTAGCCTCTTTTCCTTTACTGTCTTTTAGAAAAGGCACCTTGTTCTTAAGTAACTGCATCAACATTGCCTGCGCTACCCTTTTGGGACTTTCCAGATCGTGGAATTCGTACAACGTGGGAATCTTCGCACGCCTTTTGAACGGAATGTCTTCAGGTGAGAAAGAGTCCCGAAATTCGCATTTCAGGGGCAAGGGCTGAAATCTGCCTTGCAAAAGTCTGTTCTGAGTTTGCGGCTTTGACCTTGTAAGCCAAGATTCCTGGAACATAAATCCTCTGTATATGCTTCAAAGCATTTTCTCCTTGGTCATGTTTCCTCGCTTTGAGAGAGAGAGAGAGACCAACAGGGTGGGGGCTTTAAATCCATTAAAAACAAGCAGGGGCAGAATCAGGCTCATCTCCGTGGTTTTTCCCCCCCACCAGTGTTCAAGCTAACAGAAGTGTCAAGCTTTCTTCTCAAACCAAAGAGTGGATTTGCTCTTTGGCTGTGCAAAATCTCTGCTACCGAGTGTTTCAGAAGAGAGGAAGGGGTACTGGCTTGGAGGATTGCCTCGCACAAGGAGAGGGGGGGGGGCAACCTGGCCAAAAAGGTGCCACTCTGTACAAATTTGGGGTTAGATGATTTGCTTCCTCTTCCTACTTTTGTCTCACAACAGCCTTGGGAGGCAGGCCAGGCTGAAGGAGAATGAGTGGCCCAAGGCTACCCAGTGAGTTTCATGGCTTGGGGGCTTCAAGTGGAGTCTCTCCTCAGCCCAACACTCTAGCCAGCATCTGGAGGGCAGGACATGCCCCCCTTGCTCTACCCACTACACCAGCTGTCCCCATAAACCTATAAGACAGGTGGTAAACTTAACTCTTGAAATTATCCTTCATCCAGGCATGTTCTCCTGTGTGGTTCCACTGTATATTGTGGAAATCTCCCCTCCTAACGTGCGGGGTGCCCTCCACGTGGTGTCCACCTGGTTCTTAACCATGGGCGTCCTGATGGCTCAAATCCTCGGCCTTCACGAAGCCCTAGGGAACCGAGAAGGTACGTCAGAAAAGGATGGACTTAAAAAGTTAATTCCCACCCCCCCCATGTGAATGCAACCTCTAGGAACCAGTGTTTCCCAACCTGGGGTCCCCAGATGTGCTTGGACTACAACTCCCAGGGATCCTGACACAGGACACCTAGTGGTGAAGGTTTCTGGGAGTTTTTATCCAAGAGCAACCGGAAGCCATTGCTCTAAGCCGAGAGCGGGCAGCTTCGGTGGATAGGAAGCGGACTATTCTGCTCTGATCCGGATATCTCAGAGATATCGATTTGAATCAGGCCCATGTGATCATTGATTTGGACGTCTACACTACACAATTAAAGCAATTAAACAGCTGGTTTGTGGGGTTTACCATTTAATGAATGAGAATTCACTCCAGCGGGGGGTGGGGTGGGGGGGGAGACATGAAAACCTTCGACCTGTGTTTGTCTGAGAGCAACTCATAAATCTTCCAACACTTTTGAATATATTTATGAAATACATTTGGAACACACACACACCCGGTATTCACAGGGATTGAGTTTCCAATTCTTCCATGGATTATGAATAATGAGGATTATAGCAAACACTATTTTAATAGTGAATGGTACACATAGCGTGGTTTCTGTCTCCCTCTAGTGGTCCGTTCTGGTAACGACATGGTGGAAATATATATTTCTAGGATTTTTCTTTTAAAATTTTGAATATTTTCAAACCATGGCTAAGTGAATAAGTGGATACTGATCCTGCTGATAATGTTTATATAGCTTGGCATTGTTGTGTTATGAAGATCAACACAAGAGGTTGAACTGCCATCTAGAAGATATTTTGTTTTCTTAAAGGTGGGCAGCAGTAGAGTTTTAATACATTCTTAAAAATCAATGAATGGGAGAGAGGGGGCAGTTGGCATGTCATTACACAGATGTCCCATCCACTTTAGTGACTGGATCTTCTTCCACAGGTTTCCCACATCTGATGAGTCTTGTTGGAGTGATAGCTATTTTAAATATGGTTTTACTGCAGTTTGTCCCAGAAAGTCCGAGGTTTCTGTTGATCCAGAAAGGGAACGAAACGGAAGCTAGGCAAGGTACCAACACCCGGGACCTCAAAACAATGTCTGGGCATCCTTCGGGTTGACGGAGAAGGGGTACTTGCCAGTGGTAGAGCGTAACTTCTGAAAGTGTTGTCCTCCAAGGTTCCAATTCTGCAATTTATTTCTCCTCCAATGCTTTCCTTCCATCCAGCTTTGAAGATGCTGAGACAAAAGGACAATGTGGAGGAGGAGGTTGAGGAGATGCTTCTAGAGGACCTTTGTGAGAAAGCCGAGAAGAACATGAACCTGCTGAAGCTTCTCTGTTTCCGGGAACTCCGACGGCACATGATCTGCACCATCATCTTGATGGCGGGAAACCAGCTCACTGGTGTGCATGGCGTAAGTAAGCCGCTGGACCCAGCCTGGCTAGGCTACACCCAGAGAGTTGTGTGATGGCCCTTGAACAGTCATGGGTCCATCCGATGGCATTCTGAGATTTGTAGTTTGGGAAAGAAGTAGAGTTAATTTCTCGCTCCAGCCCATGGCTGTGATCAACAGCAGAGACGTCTGTGTCATCAAGCTACAGATCCCAAGAATGACAGCGGAGGATATATAGAACCGGCGATAAGCGACGGTGGCTTTTTGTGTGTCTTTGGCTTGAACGTTCCACCAACACTAGCCAGGGTGGCTAGGACTAGTGGTTGGGTTTAATCCGCCAACTGGATTTCGGACCAGATGGTCCCTGGCAGAGAAGACACCTTGGAATTGATTCGCTCTCCGAATCATTCTCAAATTCTGGCTTACCAGTGATTTATTCAACACAACTAATATCCTTGCTTGGTGTAATCGAATTCTAGGTATACTTTTACGCAGAGAGAATCTACCTTTCCTTGGGAATAGGCAGCAAATATATCCGCTTCATGCTCCTAGGGGTGAATGGTGGACTCCATCTGGTGACGTTACTTGTGGTAAGCCTTTTGTTGCTCACTCTTAAACAGGTAAGGATGGGATTTTTGGATTTCTTGGACTGCATATCCCATGATTCTCTACTGTGGGAGTTCTACCTGCCAGACTCCTTGCATATACCTAAATATGGCTTACCTGGGACAAAAATGTTAAGGACTCGCTAGGCCTAGGTACTCCCAGCTTCCTGTTTAGAAAGAAAGCTCCCAGCTAGCACCAGGACAGGAAGAGGAAGCTTGGGTGGGGCGAGGCCAAGCTTGGCCTCAAAACCTTCCATTTGAGGCCTATTCTCTCAGGTGAGTCAAAAATGTTGGTGTTTGTCTGTCAGGTAGAACTCCCAGAATGAGGAATGATGAGATTAGTCATCCAATTTTATTTTATTTTTTAAAAATCCCCTCTCTAGTAATATATTTCTTGAGGAAGGCTCTTTTTTTGATGCTATCACTGCTGGTCTTTGCCGGTCTTCCCATCAAAAATGGAAAGATAACAAAGTATACACATTTTACTCCTCCCTATCTTTCCTCCTCCTCCTCCTCCTCTCTCTGAAAGAGTGAGATGTGCTTGTTCAGCATAGCACATGATTTTCCTCACTCCTGTATCTTGCATTTAATAGGTTGTGTTTTGTGACTGGTCCTTGGAAGGGAACAGGAGCTTAATTTGCAAGTCCAACAGGTGTGGTGGGCCTCTCTGAAGATGTCCCATTATAGGAGGAGATTTGGGCTGATTGTAGTGGAAAATTTGATCCTTTGTCTTCCTCTCCCTTCCACCTTTATGTTCTCTAGATATTTTCCATCGATTCTGTGGGGCGGAGGTTTCTGCTCCTCATCGGTATCATGATCTGCAGCATGATCAGTATTCTGCTCGCTGTCTTCCTGGAACTTCAGGTCTGTGATTCGCAACTTCACACACACACATATACATGGGCATAATGAGAGGCAAGCTCAGGAAAAGTTGACGGTGGGGACTACAGGCCCCAGAATCCTCAGTCAAAAAGACCAGGGGGATTGCAATCCAATGCAGTAAAATACTGCATCTAAACTATGTTGGTGTATTTTTTTTGGGGGGGTGTTCCGCTCTTTTGCTGGTGGTCTCACCCAACCTTATAATGAGGTCTCTGCTCCTCTTGCAAAACTCTTCTGTGGCATGAAGTCTCATGCTTGGGTTAGAAGAAATTTCCAAAAATAATCCAGTTGCTTTGGAAGAGTGGTGTTCTGGAGAGCAGTGTTTATTATATGCGTTGCTGTTTCTGGCCAAGAAGCCAAGTATGTTTGAATCCACATTGCGCAACCAACTCTACCCAACAGGTCAAGAACAACCCCTCGTGGGCGTACATTAGCACGATGCTTGTCCTCCTCTTCCTCGCTGCACAGATGGTCGGGCCAGGTATTGTTCTCTTTATTTGAAATATTTATAACTTGGCTTTGTCCTTAAAAAAATAAGAACCCAAGGAGGTTTACACCAATCATAAGATGGTATTTGAGATGAGCAAGAATGAGGATCCAGTACTAAAAGGGTCAATGAATACGATACAATAAAACCCAGACAAACACATCAGCAGCACCAAAAACACATTCAAAGTAGTGAAGGCACTACCATCCAGTTAAAAACCCCACTCAGGCAGCCAGTCACTCAGGGAAAGCTTGCCTGAAGAGAAAGATCTTTGCCTGCTTGTGGAAGAACAGCCAAGATGGGGCCAGGCTGGCCTCCAGTGGCAGGGGGTTCCAGAGTCCAGGAGCAGCCACAGAGAAGGCCCTGTCCCATGTCCCCACTGAACACACTTGTAAAGGTGACGGGGACCTCTTCTGGTTAACTTAACAAGAATGTCCCCGGGGCTGCCACTCAAAGCCCGAAGGGGGTTTGCACGTGTTCAGGCTTATGTATGTTCAAGTGACCCTGGTGGATCCCAAGTGCCATCTGATGACCCTCCAGTTCAGACTATCCTTTCACTAGCCTAGGTCACTCATTGACTAAATGAAGCAGGAATTTGACACCTGACACCTTTCTTTCTTTCTACCCAGCTCCTGTTCCTTATCTGCTTGTTGGGGAGCTGTTCCTTCAATCAGCCCGGGGCTCAGCCTGCATGATCGGGGGATTTGTAAACTGGTTCTCCCGGCTTTTCGTACCGCTGATGTTTATTCGTCTAGAGGTGAGTCGCTGGGCCAGCGAGGGATCTAAACCAAGCCCAGCCTCATCCCGTCCACCCTCCTGAAGACCCATAAAGTCACAAGTCCCTAAAAATGTTCAGGGTAGTTTCTGTTCTGTTTGTAATCCGGATTGCTAAGGCATCTTGGAGATTTCCTTCTGCGGACAGCCCGTCATGCAACAGTGGAGAAGGTGTGACTCCGTGGATGTTGAACTTCAACACCCACCATCCCTTGCTTGGAGAGCTAAGAGTGGAGGATTATGGGCTTTGGAGTCCAACAACACTTGGATTAGAACCCTCTGCCCCGCTCTGATGGGCCGGACTTTTCCTCAAAGCTTGGTTTTATAGATTTCAGGACAAAGGTTATTATTATTATAGAACTGCTGGATAACTCAGTGGTTTAGGCATCTGGAGTTCGATTCTCCACTAGGCCTTCTTGATAAGAGCTGGACGTGATGATCCACAGGGCCCCTTCCAGCTCTGCAGTTCTGTGATGATGATGATGAATTAAAATAAACCAGGATATTGTTGACGTCCATCTCTTTTTCTCTCTCTCTCCTCCCTTCCCACCTCTCTAGCCCCTGATCGGTCCTTACATTTTTCTCTTCTTCTGGCCAATCTCCATTTTCATCTTTATTTACATTTTCAAGATGATCCCAGAAACCAAAGGCAGGACGTTCATGGAGATCCAGAAGGCCATGGAGATGCGCCTGCAGAAGAAGGAACACAGGAAGAGGAGGGCCAAATCAAGAGCAGGGGTCAATTCTTTTCACTGAAACCCCCCTTTTTGGGGGTGGGTGGAGGAGGACAAAAACAGAAGGACATGCACAGAAAAAAACCTTACTCACTGTGCTCTGTTTGAGAAAAAGCAACAGTGGTGGTTTCCAGTCAAGCTGGACCGTTTGGCTAGTTTTTCCCCCCCTGTTCATGTTTCTCTGTGTACCTACCGTGAATTCTCTTTCGTTTAATTAAATTAGGGTGTATATAACATAATCCAGAGCTTGAATGTGTGGAAGAGCGTCTTGATTCTCCCGAGCCTAGCCTTTCTCTTCCAGCCAGTCCCCGACAGAGGTTTTGAACTACAACACCCATTATCCCCAGCAAGGGTCCAGCCTCTTCTTGAGCTGTTAACTCAGTGCGAGACTACCCCTTCTGTTTATTTGGGGTGGAGAGAACAGCTGGAGGGGGTATACCCGCTCGGGAGGAGTGGATTCACATCCTTCCAGTTGTGGATTTTTTGCCCCCCTCTAAATTTCGCCCCCTTGCCTCAAATCCTGGGTTGCCTCCACCTCAGTTACGGCTCTGAGAAGGGATTTTATCTGTTCTTTATACCTGGAGGACTCGTTTCCTTCGGCTGCTCCTCTTACACGGATTCTGGAGGTCCTGTAAGGTCACACAGTCCCTTCTCTCCAATAATCTCTCAGGGGGTCTGATCCCAAATTTTGCTGTCATTACAAGCGATCCCTCCAAGGTTTGCTTTTTAAAATTCTTTTAATATCTCACCTTTAAAAAAAAAAAAAAGAGCCCGAGAGCTTGTCCTCAAACCAGCGCAACCCTGCAAAGCAGGCCGGACTGAAGGAAAAGGACATTTCTGTCAGTCAGCCAATGGCTTTCATGGCTTCTTAGGTGGAAGAGCCCAATCCACCCACGCTTCGGTCCAGACCAAGGATCACTGCACTCCACTGCCTCTCAGGGATTCTGACGATACAGTACTGCCATCAAGGGTTTGTGGATTTGTGCCTTTTCAGGGGTCTGATCCAGCATACATCTTCTGTCAGTATCTGTCAGTTTCGAGGTCCTGGAGAGGCATGCCCCGAGCGCCGTCTCTGGTCTCATCGATTGGGAAGGGACCCTGGAGGTCATTCATCTTAACCCCGGGTTGTTCAGCGGAGAATCAGCAAAGGATGTTACAGCAGCGAGACTGAACATACTTTGTCCTTTTAAAAAAACAAATTTGGAATTTAACTTCCAGAAATGTCAGCCTTTTATGGCACCCGAAATCCTTTATCTTCAAGAGGGGGGGTGCAATCTACAACTGCTGACTTCAGACACACGTTCTTAGTCCTGAAGCATCCCATAATTCTTTTGGGGGGTTTCCTGCAATGGGCCAACGTGATGTGCAGCCTTTCGAGTACTGTCGAACTGCAGCTCCCATTCTCCACCCGCTCTGTGGTGCTAAAGGATGATGGGAGTTGTAATTCGGCAACCACAGGGAGGAGTGCAAAGCACCCATCCGTGTTCTGTACCCGGGAACTTGAATGGATCATATTTTGGGGGCTAAGTGTCCTGAGTCCCAACAGAGAACAGCCCTGGTCTTTGGGATTCTTTTTTTTTTTTTTTGTCTAAAAGAGGAAGCTTTTCCCGGCTGTGTGCCTACCTGTCCAGAACGGTGGTCCCCTCACTTCCCAACTGTCAAAGCTTCCCTTGGAATCCTCCATCTTCCTGCTCCTGATTGGCTCTCGCCAATTCAGTTGACCTTAAAAGAAAAATATGATGTCCGTTGACTGGCCTCTTATTCACCTCTTCCGGAAACCCTGGTTAGTTTGTCGTTTCGCTATTTTTAGTGTTACAGTTTTTTTTATCAACTATGTTTTCCAAGTGCTAGCCATGTTAATCGGTGCAAACATATTTATCCTCAGTGTAGCGGTAAAAAAGGACTGGTCCTCATGAGAGTCCACATAGCCAGGGCTCCGAAATGCAAGTCCACTGCATAGATCCATATCGACAAACCAGTTTTAGCCATTCTGATCTCTGCCAGGAGTGGGCATTTTGTAAAGTCAACAGGTCTTAACTGCCCATTCATGAACAGCTTTGGATTTGAGTGAAGATAGCTCACAACCAACCCTGTTACCATATACAGAATCTGGGCTCAATGAAGTTATGCTAAATGAATGGATGGGGCAGGACTTAGGGGTGAACACGTTGGAGCATATTCACCTTTAAAGTACCACAAGACTCATTACAGGAAAAAAAAAGTCTTCAACTGAACTCTTATTCAGTTGAGAAGAAGGTTGGACCTCCGAAAACTTAGCCCCAGATATATTACTTATCCAGAACTTAGAAAGTTACTGCTTGATAGTAAAAAGTTATTCTTATAGATCCGAGGCCATCAGAAGAGCAATTTTATTTAGTGTTGCAGACATATTTGCAAAAGATAACTCTTTTGTATCATTCAAAAGTAGCAAAAGCATTACTAAAATTACAGGTAACTAGTTGTGCATTGTTGGAGGTGGGGCTGATAAGCCAGATATTTATAGTTACCATGGGACACTCATTTTAAAGTGCCAGTTCTTTATATTTCATAAAATGCGTTGTTCATTATTGGGAAGATATGCTAGTTATTTATAGTAGTCAGCAGCCATTGTAAGTGCACGTTAAAAAGTAAGCCAACTTTCTTAAAAGTAACTAAATTATTTATTTATTTATTTATTTATTTATTTATTTATTTATTTATTTATTTATTTATTTATTTGATTTATACCCCACCCATCTGTTCTAAAAGACCACTCTAACTAAAAGTGACTAGTTGTTCATTATGCAAAAATTTTAGCTGCACCATTACCAATGGTCTCTGAAGGGCATACAACAATATTAAAACTTTAAAAACATTTAAAGTAGTAACCATAGAAAGTCCATTTTAAAATATAAATTCTTTCACGCCTCAAAAGTGAACCATTCATTAAAGTTAAAAGCAAATAGTTTGTTCTCTGGGAATCTAAACTAATTTTTATGCCTAGTTATTTCCAAGCTCTGCTAATGGTTTATTCTAGATAAAAGTCAGCAGAATATGGTTTGACATCACATTTTTAACATACAATGGTCAAAATAAGGAGAGTAAATAGTATTTTCAAGAATATTGTAAGGAGAAGTCCGCTTAACGAAGTGACAAAGTTTTGGTCCTTCACCCTCCACAGCTGAGCTGAATTTTGGGTGCCTTCTGAGGACGCATGGATACAGAGGGAAGAACGATACCCAAGGAAGGGGTGAGTTTTTCCATGTGACATAAGGCATTTCCAAACAGAGCAGACCGACGGTATCAATCAAAAGACAATGGACAGTTATTCTGTCTTTATTTTCTCAACAGATCGTTAATGGTAAGATAAATAAATACATTTTAAAAATTGCCATCTGGATTCATCATAAAAAGCCTGGATTTTTGAGCATGGGTAGGCTAAACTATAAGAGACACCAGCTTTGCAATTAGAAGGTGATAAGACATTATCCTTCCAGAAACACATTCCTTCAGAGTTGGCATGTCAATGCAATCAGTTTGCAAGTGATGCCCATTATTTACCTCCGGGAAATTAATCATCCCACAAAAGCAAGTTAACTGGCAGCTCGTGAATCTGTAAAAATCTTGTGTTTTTGAGTACATATATTCTTTTTCATTTAAGGAACATGCCTTTCTAGCTGGCAGCTTGTACAGTCTGGTCCTAAATCAAGGGAAAGGCTCTGTTTGACTGAAAGTCACAATCTGTCAGGGGTTGTCACAGCCCCCCAGAATTACTTTTTTGGGCTTACCAGACTCCCTAAGCCCTTCTAGCCATGCCTTTTTCAATTTCTGTGTGTAATCTTTTAGGAACTGTGTGCTGGTCAGCGCAGAGCTAAAGCTGGCAATTGATTTGGAGAAATGTTGGAGGAGAATCATACTCTTTTTTTTTAACTTCTTAAGTCAGCTCCGCCTCTAATTGCAAAGCTGCTATCTCACCTGTTTTAGTCCAACGTCTCATCCCGCCCATGGAAAATCACAATGTGTTTCTGCTTTTCCTTATAGAAGCTGACAAAAACACTTTTCCTGACTACGTTGATTTCTGCCCTTGGATCATCTGTCCAGTATGGGTACAACTTCTCTGTGATCAACCACGTGTCTGAAGTATGATGATCATCTACATACATGGATAAAGAGGGAAGAGCTACATATCCTTATATATACGTACATATATACATTCCTCACGCCTTTACTCACAAGGAAAATTCTGTATTTCCTGTCTTTGTTACTTTTGTTTTGCTTTTGTCGAGGTTTTTTTTTTTTAAATGTACAAAATAATAAAGCTATTCAGAGGAGAAAGTATGAGGGCCTGTCCATTATGAATTAATTTGTTTATTTTTGGTAAAACTTAGGCTCAGATTTTTTTTTTGCGGGGGGGGAGGCTGGACGACTCCTCTCACCGCCTGTAAATCAGCGTGGCCGGCAGTAATTCTGCGCCTTTTTCTCGTCTAGGCCATGAAAAGCTTCTACAACGAGACCTATCGTTATCGAAACGGGATCAGCATAGACTCAAGCCTGCTGATGTTCCAATGGGGTCTGACGGTCTCCTTCTTCCCGCTCGGAGGCCTCTTGGGGTCCCTGCTGGTTGGGCCACTGGCGGACTCTTGTGGCAGGTACCACGGAATTGACCGATGGGTGGATTGGCAGCCTTCCAGCATCTTCGTAAAGCTTTCCACCCTGTTTGCGCAGCCTGAGCAGTGGCTCTGCGGTGCAGGATGACCTTCTGACAGGGGTGATGTTCTCATCCTAAAGACTGCATGACCTGCCTGCTCTTCCCTTTTGCAAAGTGAAGCAAGGGCCTTGGTGGGGGGGCAAGGTTTGAGGAGCAGTACCCGGCCTCTGGTTGGAGGTCAGAGCTGTAGGTATCTCAGAGGCTGGCTTGTCTCCATCCCACACGCCTGTCTCCCTGTCTCTTCCATTTTCATGAGTATTCATGAACAAGAAACTGGGCCTTCTCGGCAGTGGCTCCTCGCCCCTGGAACAACCTCCCTCCAGAGATTCGTGCAGCCCCGTCGCTGGGTATTTTTAAGAACCAATTAAAAACTTGGATTTTTAAGCAGGCCTTCCCTCCAGTTAATACTTAATTTTCCCTTCTTCATTTATCTTCTTTTATTTTTCCCATCTCGAAGAATCTGTTTATTGATTTAAATTTCTTTTTTTATCTTGTTATACGTTGTTTTTTATTTGCTTGGAAGCTGCCTAGAGTGGTCGCAAGACCAGATAGGTGAGATATAAAATAAATAAATAAATAAATTCCTTCCCCTTGCAGGAAAGGTGCTTTACTGGCAAATAATGTTTTGGCCATAACCTCGGCCATCCTCATGGGCTCTTCCACAGCCATGCGTTCCCACGAGTTCATCATCTTTGCACGCTTGATCATTGGAACATGCACAGGTAAATCAGTCTGTCTGACTTTCCTGCTCCTGGTCACCAGCACCTTCCTGGATGGACACCAGTAGCGTCCCGTTCCTGGGACTTTAGGGCCCAAACCCCAAGGACAGCCCATGTGAAGTCACTTGGGGTGGCCACTTAGGGATGTCAACAGGGAGAAACTCTTCTGTAACAAATTCAGAATAATAGTATATGTGCTAAAGATGGGATTTTGGGATTTCTCAGACTACAAACCCCATCATCCCCCATTCTGGGTGTTCTGCCTGATTAACAGACACCTACATGTGGTTCACCTGGGAGAAAAGGCCTCAGCTAGAAGGCCTTGAGGCTTTGCTAGGCCTAGCACTGCTAGACCTTCCCTGTTCCTGCCCCAGTGCTATCTGGGAGTTTTCATTCTGAACAGGAAGTTAAACAGAGCTAGGCCTAGCGAAGCCTCGAAACCTTTCTCCCACGTGGCTAAAGGAGATTCAGTACAATGGACAGCTTCTACGAAGCTTTCTCTCTCTTTCTCTTTTTCAGAATAAAACCCCCGTTAGGTTTAACACCTCAAACTAAAACCTAGATTGGATTCAGCACCCACACAAAATCAAAGTCACCTGTCTTTGGTGGCAAAAAAATAAAAGCTACTGCATAGAATAAAACGGAACCGTCTCCTCTTTCTAGTGCAGCTTAACCTGAAATTTGCCTCTCTGCCTAGAGATATAGCCGTTTGCTGAGAATTCGACCTGGTAGCCTGAACGACCAGACACAGGAAATGTTGCTTTTGTGGGATACATCTCCCAGAATCCTATAGCCGGCATGGCATTGGCTCTACTAATTTGGGGTTCCTGGGAGTTGGAGCCCAAAAGTAGCAACGTTTCTCCTTTTTGAACTCTGCCAAGAATGCCTTGTTCCTGTTTGTTCACCCACCCTTCCAACATATACTGTACACTCTTTTTTGCATTTACCCTTTGACCAGGTGTTGCCTTCAGCGTCGTCCCCATGTACGTCACAGAACTGGCCCCCACAAACCTGAGGGCAGCCCTCGGCATGGTGGCCCACCTCTTCATCCTTTTCGGTGGCCTGCTGGCTGTTCTCTTCAGTCTTCCCCAAATCCTAGGGACTCCAAAAGGTAACGTTGCCATGGGCTACCTTTGGTCTGAATCAGATCACTTGTCTCATTGGGATTCAGGCCCAGGGCCGGCCCTAACGTTAGGCATGTGGATTGTAAAAAATAAAAGGGCAGCCCATTTACAATTGCATTTTTACTGCCAGGGAAACAAAGAGAGGGGCTTCTGAGGTTCTTTGTTGCCCAAATAACTTCCTTGGCCTTGGGTCTCCTGTATCATGGCTCTGCGGAAGGTGTGCTGTTTGCCCCACCTCAGGCGGGCAAGGGCTTGGGGTGACCCCGTTCCTGCCTCTGTCTCTTGCGCAGGTTGGCCGATGCTACTGAGCCTCGTTGGATTGCCGGCATTGTTTCAGATCATTGCCCTGCCCTTTTGCCCCGAAAGCCCAAGATATCTGCTGATTCAGCGGAAGGATGAAGAAAAGGCTCGGCAAGGTAATGCAATCCCTGGGTAAAAAAAACAAAAAAGAGGAAAGAAGCAGTATGGTGCAAAAGTTAGAGCACTCGTAAAGGATCTAGATTCTGGTACCCCCGATGAGACATGACATTGAATAGAAAGCTGTGAGCCACCCTGCTCTCCCTTCTTCTCTCTCTCCCCCCCTCTCTCTGGACTACCTCACACCTCATAGGGTTGTCGTGATAACATGGGGAGGAAGCGATTCACATGTTTTGGCTTGAGCTTTTGGGAGTAAATGTGGAACATAAAGATCCCTGATAAATTGAATCAGTGAATTGCACATACCTCTTTTATAATGACAAGTAGGAAAAACATTGAAGAGGAAGAAAGCCTGCCTCCACATAAACAGACCACATGTAGTGCAACGGTGCTCAACTTTTCATATTTTATGTTCCATTGGGCACTCTATCAAAGTAGTAGTGCCTGACTCTAATAAAAACAAAATAATCTCTTTCCCCAAGAACGTTTGGATGTTTATAAATATTCTGTTACTAAGCCTATCAATTACTGTAAATGGGTAGACTGAGATAAATAAGAAGAGTGTATCTACTTGCATGGCTACAGAAATTTGATCCGGGTTTAACTGCTGTACCTCTGTCCTACGGAATCCTGGGATATGTAGTTTGGTAAAGGGATTAGACTCCTCTTATAGAGAGGTCTAACGCACTCCCTGGCATGAGAACAGAGGAAGTCCTAATTCAGTGGTTGCCAAACCACTGAATTAGACCAAAATCCGGAGCGGATGACCCTGAAGGATCAGAGAGTCACTTTGGGTCTGCCTTTATGTGAGTTAAGAGGAGAAAACAACACAGACATCCTTGGGCTTGCGGGAAGGAAGGTAGGGTAGGAACCTCTTCCCCTTCCATTCAGATCTTTCTTCCCGTTAAACTCAGCCTTAAAAAAGCTCAGAGGCCAAGATGATGTGGAGGAAGAGATCGAGGAACTTCGTCAAGAAGACGCCACTGAGAAGTCGGAGAAAGATATGGATGTGTTCAAGTTCCTACAGTCCGAAGACCAGCGGTGGAACCTCATCACTGCCATCGTCCTGATGGGTGGCCAGCAGCTCTCCGGCATCAATGCAGTACGTGACGATCCTTCACCAGGGCTGGCTATATCATTAGGGTGGAAGGAGGCACCTCCCATCCTAAGGTAGGTAAGGGCTCTGTTCTCATTTCAGGCGCAACATTATATGGAGAGAATCTTCACGTCGACGCGCATCGGAGCAGCGATCGTGCCATATATCACCATGACGATTTATATTCTCCTTTTGTTCACCCTCGTACTAGCGGTAAAATTCTCTCACAATTAAACATTTTCCCACCAAAAACTAAATTCCTTCAAAACTGCTGGGTCTGCTTAATTGCCATAAGACATGACCTCTGATGGGGAGGTGCCGTTTCTGCCTTAGGAATCAAAATGTCTTGGGTTAACCCTGGATTGAGAACATGTGTCCCCTCCATTTTAAGTGTGTGATAGATGCTATCTTCTACATCTGGATGGGGTGGGGAAATATTCCTTTTTTGAAACAAAAATCTTTTTAAAGGTGAAAAATTTTCCTTTGTGCCCTCTAGTGGCCAAATTTATTTCTTAAAAAAAATTAAAACCTGAGTAGGGTGGTAGAGCCACTGATGCCAGGGCTCTCTCAAGGCAGAATAAAAAGTAATGTTGTCCACCTTGGCTGTATTCATTGTACCCCACTAGCCTGCAGCATCCTCTTCTTCCCCTAATGCTGTTTTTTTGTATTTTCTAGTTGTATGTTGTGGAATCTTTTGGGCTGAAGAATCTCCTTCTGACCGGCTTTGGGATCTGTAGCATAACCTGCATCCTTCTTACCATGTCCCTCGAACTTCAGGTTAGCGCTTCCAGTCTTTGCACAGGAAAGTCTTCCAAGAATTGGCAGAGCACAGCTTTCCAGATATTGCTGGATCACAGATCCCATCACCCCTCCCTCTGCCATCCAAGCTTGATGGGAGCTGGAGTCCAATGTCATTGGAAAAGCTGCAGATTTCCAAAGCTCGATGGTTGAGGTCTCTGGCTGTGGAGCCAGAGGTTGGGAGTTCGATTCCCCCTTGGGGCCTCCTGGGAGAAGAGCCAGCCTGGGTGGCCTTGGGCAAGCTGCACAGTCCCCAGGGCGCCCCTGGAAGATAGGAATGGTAAACCACTTCTATGTATTTTCTACCTGGAACCCCCCCACTCCATGGAAGACAAGAACCAGCACCCCAATGGACAGGTCGGCTCCAAGGGGATGAGAGAGTAGGATATTAGGTCTCAATTTAGAGACATTTCCTGAAAAAAAAATCCACTTTGTTCTTGCATGTCGCTCTCATGGCCTTGAGTTACCCCACTAGGGCTTCTGTTGTTCTCTGTTAGCCTGACGCGAATTGTGATTGCTGTTCTCCAACAGAAAACCGTCTTATGGCTGTCTTACTTCAGTGCAACTTTTGTCTCTCTCTTCCTGATTGGGCAGTGCATTGGGCCAGGTGAGTGCACTCAGGAGGTCAGGAGTTCCAGAGGAGAGACAGAATAGATCAAAACTGGAGAACCAGTAGGGAATGATGGGCCAGATCCCCCCCTCCTCAAAACTACAGCCCCTTGCAGTGGGTTGCATTTGATTTAATGGGAAATGCGGCCATTTCTTGAGAGGTCTGATTTGGCCACAGTGACACATTGCCCTAGTTATATCTTGGCTGGACTACTGTAACGCGCCCTACGCGGGGCTGCCTTTGGAGACTGTTCGAAAACTCCAGAGGGCCCAAACTGCAGGAGCCAGATTGCTGACTGGGGCTGCTTACAAAGATCACATAACCCACCCACCCCACCCACCCCGATTACAGCCGTTCCACTCACTGCTAATCTGTTTCTTGTTTCTGTTTCTTAATCCTTTAAAAAATATTTGTATATCTACTGTTTAAAGCTTCTACATACCGTCCCTTTTAATGATGTAAGCCGCCTTGGGTTCTTTTTTAAGGAGAAAGATGGGATTAAAAATATTTTAAATAAACATATCATAAATCCATCTCCGTGCTTGTGGACTTGTGCCAGCCCGAGGATGAGATTAACATTCCTGTCCCTCTGGTGGATCCGCTTTTGGAAATGGTTTTGAGACATTAAACCTTAAAATGGTTATTTTTGCACAAAGAGGCTGCATCAGAAGAGAAACCCTTCCGGTGTAACTGTTCAATGGTTTTTAAAATGTTGTTTTTCAAAGATTAGCGGCATCTCATCTGTTTAACACAAAAGGATCGGTTCCATTGCTAACGCGTTAAAGGTGACGCGTTGTTTTTGAGCCCTGCGGCACAGGCGGGTTGGTGCAAAGGGCATGAAACACAGCGGGTTCTTTTGCTGTCTACCCAGATTCAGTGGCCAATGTGATGATATCAGAACTGTTCCTTCAGTTGTCCCGATCCTCAGCTTTCGTGGTTACAGGATACGTACACTGGCTCTGCCGATTCCTGATTGCCGTGGTGTACCTGCATGTAGAGGTGAGCTATTTAGAATAGTCCAGGAAATTCCCACCTGCACGGCTAAAAAGCCCAAACTGAATTAAACCAACCAACACTGCCAGGTCTGTATACTTCCTCTCTGAAGCTGACTTTTAAAGCAGGTTAGACCCTTGTGCTTTCAATCATGAGAGCCTCCCAAGCCAGAGGCTGCCAGCACCGCAGAATGAGGCCAGCAGTGTGGTAAAGGGGAGTTGAATGTTGAGCTAGGGCTCAGGAAACCTGGGTTCAAATTCCTTGGGAGCTGTTTGCAGGGTGGCGATAGGAAACGGCTCTCTGCAGACCCCACACACTTTGAAAACTCTATTAGGGCCACCACAGAGGGCTCAATGGTGCATAATAACAAAAATGGAGAATTGCATTTCCTAGTGGCATTATTCTCTCTCTCTCTTTTCCTCTTTTCTTTTTAAAAATGCAATTTTTGGTGGATTTATTCATTTACTGTACTTCTTTTTGCTCTCTCCTCCCCCACAAGTCTGGGATCTGTGAGGATGTGAAGAAGAAGAAGAAGAAGAAAGCATGGGGGAGCTATATATGATCCATGGCCTTTAATATTCACATGCCTGTCCTGTTGCCATGATTCTTGACTGCAAATTGTCAGCCTGCAGGATCTTGATGTAGAAGAGGGCCCCATGATATTTTGTGGGGTGGGAGCCCAGGTTTCCTAGCCATGTCCTGGGGGAGAGGTGGAAAATGCCCTATAGGGTGTGATAAACAAATACATGTTTGCATGATGGTATTCATCTCTCTCTCTCTCTCTCTCTCTCCTCCCTTTCTAATTCCTGTTGTTAGACCTATCTTGAGCCCTACAGCTTTCTGTTCTTCTGGCCCCTCTGCGTCGCCAGCTTTATCTATCTCTCCAAGATGATTCCAGACACAAGAAACAAGACTTTTCTGGAGACCCAGCGCCTGGTGGCCCTTCAGACGGCTAGGAGGATCTTGATCAAGGAGCTCATGGTGGCCTCAGACAGTTAAAAAGGGCAGCGGAAGACCTTCATAGAGCTGAAGGTCATCAAGAAAGCCTTGGTGATCATCCTTGAGGTCGCAGAGCATGTGGGAGTTCCTTTTTTAAAAAAACAGCTACAAGTTTCCAGAATGGCATAGCTCATATTCTAGCTGTTGTAGTCTGAAAAAAAAAGTAACTTTTCTGACTTCTTTTTTTGATGCATTAGGGATAGTTCTTCCCTGGCCTTCTCTCCTCTCCCACCCTTTTTCATTCAAGCACCTTTCAGCTCCCAAATCAATGTGTTTCTGGAGAGAAATGGGATGGAAAAAATTGTAAGAAAAATAAAATGTGGAACTTGCTTTGAGGGTGAAGATGGAGAAATGGGGGTATGAGAAATGTATGTCAATATGAATGGAATTCATGTTATGTAACATAGAAGTGTTTTTAAATACCTTTTGTTTTTTTATTGTTTCAATAAAATTATTATTGTTGATTACTATTTTAAAAAGCACTTTTCAGCTCCTTCGGCTTTTTACTGATGCAATCGTAAAGAACTTATGGAATTAATAGGAAAGGCCCTCTTTGAGATTTTAAACAGACAATCGGTGATTTCGGCTCCACCTTTAGAGACATCAGACTGAGCACAGAACTGTCCACAGAGTTGTGTGTTCACAACACTTTTCATGAAATGTGAGAGTTATTGGGGTTAATTTACAGCTGCAACTGTTTTAAACCTGGGGTAAACTGTACGTTGCATTAAACCACACAGAGAGGATTAATTTTAGGATTAAGTCCAGAAGGCGCTCTCCAGGGTGCTGAAACCATGTCCTCTATACTAGCAGTTCTCAACCCTTGGGTCCCCAGATGTTCTAGGACAAAAACTCCCAGAAGCCTTTCCCCACGAGCTGGGCTGGCCAGGATTTCTGGGAGTTGTAGTCCAAAGAACATCTGGGGAGCCGAGGTAGGGAAGCACTGTACCTAAACCATATGATCCCATTTAAAAATATCTATCTCCCACTCTTCTCTTAGAAGATTTCCCTGCGCCCCACGGGTGAAATCCCACGGCCCTCATTCAGCCACCGTTGGAGAGGCAAATAATAGCGAGAACATGAGAACTTTTATTTTAAAAATCTGTACATCTGATGCCGTCGGTTGATTCTGATGCTCTCAGAAAGAGTGGGAGAGCAGTGGTTTTTTGGACATTAAAAGAATAGTAGATGTTTTTAAACAGTGGCGAGACGGCCATCGGACAGGGAAGTTTGAGATGTGGGTTCCTGCCATACCAGGGTGCAGGTCAAGGCGATCCTCGGGGTGCTCCATCCAGCTCTACAACGCTTATCATACATCACCATTTTTATTGACTGCTAGTTCATCCCCTTGACTTTAATGATTGGGGAGCTCTGCTCCTAAGATCCTTCTCTTTTCTTCGAGAAATTGAGCATCGCATTGTCTCCCAACTGTCAGAGAGTTCTCTTTCAGAACCTTCCAATCTCTCTATCCCCTGATTGGCTCTTACTGTCCCGCTAACCTTTATTTCAAGACAGAACAAAGCTTGGTGGAATTTCCTCCTTTCTCACCAGCTCAAAAAAGCAGGGGTAAGTTTATGGGCTTGTTCGCTTTATTTTTACACCTCTCTGCAAGGTGTTTGGTGCATGCCGGGCCGGAATGGAGTGGGGGAAGCGGCCAGAGGCTGCAGGTTCGAGGTGTCATGAAACTGTTAAATTCATTTCATTAGAGACATGTTTGTGGGATTTCACAGAATCATAGAAAAGTGGAGTTGGAAGGGGCCTACAAGGCCATCAAGTCCAACCCCCTTCTCAAGGCAGAAATACAATACAGGATTTCCAGATTCTTTGCCAAAATAGCTTAACTTGGCTTTGGGTAGATGGTTGCATTTCAGCTTTGGGGAGTGACACCGGCTACTCTGCCTCGGGCAGCAAAATGTCTGGAGACAGACTTGGCCAAATGTAGGCAAATGCTAGCTAGTTAGCAGGCTCTGGGCCTGTTCAAATAATCAGTCAATCGATGAAATAATCAATTATCCTGAGATAACACAGCTTTGCCTTCTGACCAGATTCTGAAATTCTTTAAATGGGTACATTGAAAATGTAAAGGTTTTTCTAGTCCTGAACACACAGAGGAACATATCATATAAATAATAACAGGGTCTAGCAATTATTTTTCTTACCTCACATGGGAGTTGCATGGAGATGTTTAGTAGGTTTCCTGTTTGTGTTGGTATCTCCATGGCAGCTGAGAAGATCTGAACACACTGAAGCCAACTTCCAGGGTTTCTGTAACTAAGTTTAAGGCTCTTTCTCCCGCACTATCTCTGATTGGATTTCCTGAAGCAATAAACATGAGCTTTCTTTTTCTGTCTTTTACCCAGTTGTGCCTTTCCAGAAGACTTATTTTTTTGTTCAACAGCAGCAAGCTCAGTCCTGGCCTCATACACTCTGCTGGCATGAACACTGAATATTCTCCAAATGCTTTCCTACAGTTGAGCGTGCTTGCGTGATCCCCGTGCAAACACCATGGACCACGACGCAGAGGACCTGGGGGAAGCGAAGAGGGAGCACCACCGATCCAGCATTAGTCCCATAAAAGGCACTGGGGAAGAGCCGGAAGGGGCCGAGAGGGAGCTCCCAAAACCAGTGATGAGTCCCCTGGAAAGCACTACAAAAGAGCCTGAGGCCACAGAGAGCGAACCCCCAAAATCGACAACTAGTACAAGGAGGAGCAGTACACATGAACTGGAGTTACCCAGGATGGAACCCCAAACGTCAGTCACAAGCAGCGTGGGAAGAAGCCCCAAAGACCTCAGAGTAGCAAAGCGAGAACCCCGCTCGTCCCTCCCGAGCCCTGCGGGGAGCCGCACGCAAGTGCTCGTCGTACAAGCCTCTTTGGAACCCCGCAGATCCAATGTCAGTGCCAAGCGGAGCAGGACAAAGTCAATGGAAACGAAAAAGAAAACTTCTCCCAAATGGGTAGGTTTGATCAGCTTGTTCCATCTCCTCCAGGGCAAAAGAAAAACTGGCCATCTCAAAAGCATTTGTGGATAAGGTGTTTGCTTTCCTAAATGCACCACGTCCTCCAGAGGTGCTGTCTGTATTTTTTCCCCTACCATCCACACGACGTTCCCCTTGTTCTGTTTCATCGAGTGCTTTTCTGCCTTGACGTCCTACAACTTTTCTCTCCTTCTGGACGCCAGGGTTGATCTGCAGAGATGGCTAGAGTGACCACACCCCTTCTCTTACAGAAGCCTGTGAATCTGTTAATTGATTAGAAGTGGTTATTGATTAATGCTCTGCCTTGCACACCTAAGTGTCTGCTGTTCCCCCCCCCTCCATAGGCACAGCTGACCAAGCCTCTTGTCATGGTTGCAGTGATCACTTCCTTTGGCTCGTCTCTCCAACACGGTTATAATATCTGGGTGGTGAACCACCCGGCCACGGTAAGATCACGCTGCAGTGTGGACTGACCTTCTCAAAAGTTGTTTTCACGTCTTAACATTTCCTAGGTCAGTGGTTCCCAACCTGGGGGGTAGCCCAGGTGTTTGCGGACTGCATTTCCCAGAAGCCTTCACCACCAGCTGTGCTGGCCAGGCTTTTGGGAGTTGCAGTCCAAGAACACCTGAGTTATCCCAGGCTGAGAATCACTGCCCTAGATCTTAAAGGTTTGCCTGGAATTTCACGGTAGGGAGATGTCGATCCTTTTCAGGTTTTAATCCGAACTTTACATGAGCTATCTAGGGTGCTGGACCTATTTTGAGGATGGGGCCTAGATCAGTCCTGTAAAGTTCAGATGAAAATATGGGGCAGATGACAAAAGCTAGTCGCTGAGGAGGGAAAAAGAGAAAGAGGTGGCAGAAGGAAACACCAGAGAAGCTAAATCTGTGATGGTTAGAAGGCCTGAGAACACCAGAGAAGCTAAATCTGTGATGGTTAGAAAATACAACACACAAATGAGACAGCTGTATTTATTTATTTAATTAATTACAATATTTTTAGCCGCACCATTACCAGCGGTCTCTGAGCGGCATACAACAATATTAAAACTTTAAAACCATTAAAAATAGGCAATATTATATTAATATCCTATATCCACCATTCAGGATTGGTCCCCTCTCTGGCCTGGATGGCAACTGCAGCTCACTTGTCAATTTGCATTTGGGTGCCAACGGGGCCGCCCCAGGATATTCTGCTGCCTGAGGCACAGCAGGAAATGTTGTCAAGGAGCGCCGCCCCCACCCTACCCCAAGCCAGCCACGCACAAGGCGAGAAACCCCACACTCGCCTCCTTCCGGCTGTGAAAACGCAACCACGATGCAAATCACTGGCGGATCTGCTGCCGTTCCAGGTTAAATGCCCAGATTCTGCCCTCCTGCCTAATGGAAGGGTCGGCCCCGGGGATGTGCCCGGCTTCTTTCGCCGCCCTGCCCTCTGGGCTGACCCTGTGCTTCTTTCTCAGCTCATACAAGACTTCTACAACGTCACTTATCACCAGAAGAAGATAACCCTCAACAAAGGCTTCCTCAGCTTCCTGTATAACTTAACCACGGCGCTCTTCTCCCTCGGAGGGCTGATTGGCTCCCTCTTGGCGAGCCTGCTGGTGGACAGATTTGGCAGGTACGGCGATATAATCATGGCAGGGGGAGCGGGGGGGGAGGGAGAAAACTTGGCCTCAACTGACCCACCTCTGGCAAGCAGAGTCTGCATGGGGGGGGGAAGAGAAATTTGTGCTTTCTGTGGGTTCCTCGCTGGCTGGGGATTTTGGGAATGGAAGTGCACATAAATCTTATTTCTGAGGAATCCCACAGCTTTTCCGCCTCCTCTTCATGAGCTATCCATTGTACTTTTTTCTTCCGCACCCTTGAACTCATATGAGCCCTTCCTCCTTTTCAGGAGAGGGGCCCTGATCCTGAATAACATCTTATCCATGATCTCTGCTCTCCTGATGGGGTTTTCTTCCATCGTGTTTGCTTCAGAATACACCATCTTTACGCGCTTGCTCACCGGAATATGTTCAGGTGGAAAAATTTATTATTCTAGCGGATTCTTTTCTTTTCGAGAAAGGCTTTTATATTAGAAATGCACCGTGCCTGAAATCAGCCTTGAGCCGGTACCCCGTGGAAGCCGGGTTTCATAATCTCAGGTCCCTGTGGCGACCCTCCAGCAAAGGGGAAAAGCCTCTGCACACCCTCAGAGGCACTCTCTCCTGGCTCACATGTTGCGGCAGTGAGCAGGAAAAAGAAAAACACAGAACCAGAGCGATCATCCAAAAGAGCAGGCCAGTTTCGGAAGCTAAGCAGGGTTGGCCCTGGTTAGTTATTGGATGGGAGACTCAATCAATAGGAATATTAGGGATCTCCAGATTGGATTAGGCCAGCTACTGCTGCTGGTCAGAGCTCATCAATAACTGGGTGAGAGGGCCAGATTGGTCTGACTCATTACAAAAAAGCCCCTACCTAGGATGATGATTTTGTATAAACTGCGGATCTCTAATCAGCAGAGTCCCCATCATTGCTTGAAAACATTTATACTTGCTTTGCATGCTTTATATGCATATTACTAACTCTCTCTCCCCCTCCCTCTCGCTTTTTAAAATATACCTGACCAGGTGTATTCTCCTGTGTCGTCCCCATGTATCTCGGCGAAGTAGCTCCCAAAATGCTGAGGGGAACGGTCATATCGGTGTCCATGGTCTTCGTTGCTGTCGGAACGCTCTTCTCCCAGATCCTCGCCCTTCACGAAATTCTGGGGAACAAAAAAGGTAAAAATGGGGGAGATGGGCTTCTTCTGGCCGGTAGCTTGACTCGTGGCAGAATCCCAGTTCATGCCTCTGTCCTCTTGCACAGAGTGGCCCATTTTGCTGAGCCTCATGGGGTTCCTGGCCTTGTTTCAAGTCCTCGTGCTCCCTTGCCTCCCGGAGAGCCCCAGGTATCTGCTGATACAGAAGGGGAACGAAGTGAAGGCCAGGCAAGGTAAAGACATTCAAAATTCTTAATTCTCAAAATTCTCAAAATTCTCAAAATTCAAAATTCTCAAAATTCAAAATCTACAATTTCCGAATCTAAATCACTTATCTGTATGCTGGCTTTCTGTGGGTGCCAGATTTAAAGTGTCATTTGGAGGGTCCGAAATCAAGGAAGGTTAAAAGCAGATGATGACCAACTGCTGCCTCAAATGGATGTTTTACATTTGCTGGGGTCAGTTTGGAAGTGTGTGCACTCATCATGACAATCTCAATAATTAATCCCTTAAGAGTTTAAAAAAAAAGGCTGGCCATATCAACAAAGAAGGAGTGGGTCTTTCATAAGGTTAATGGCTCTTAATGGCTTTCTCAAACCCAAACCACTTCCAAATACTTTGTATTACCACTGGGATAGTTTATAACAATATATTATTCCTGGGAAAATCCATTTCTCTTCCACTTATTCTAATGATTGCAGTGAACCACAGAGGGAATCAGGAAAACCTGAGCGGTCAGCAGATGCCTTTTATCCCTTAAGCCAGCTCCACTTCTAATGGTGTTTCAGCTGTGTTGTATCGTTTGACCCATATATAACGTGGAAGGGACTCTTGGTTATTTTTGAGAAGAGGAATTAAGCAGGCGCCCCTAAGAAGCACAGCTGACAGCCCCATTATGCCATTAAAATGTCCCGCGTGTCACAGTTCTTGCGCTAGATGCTTTCCCTTGCTTGTAAAACTAGAACAGGGGCAGGGAAACTTGAAGTCTGTGTTAGGTTGCTGAATTGCTTCTCCCATCATCCCTTAACAATGGACCTGATAGCAAAGGACGATGGGACCTCCTGTCCAGCCCCTTCTGGAAGTCCCCACGTCACCCACGTCTGCCCGAAATGCTGTGCCAGGTCCCCCTTGGAGGGCTTTGAGTAGAGAGGGAAGGACTGTTTTCAAAATCTCCAGATCTTCTGGCACAAGCACCAATTCTTCAACCATCTCCTCCCGCCCAGCCTTGCGAAGGTTACGATGCCAGGAGAGCGTGGATGAGGAGCTGGAGGAGATGTACCAGGAGGACGCCGTGGAGAAAACCGAGAAAGTGATGGGTGGCCTCAAGATCCTTTACTATCGCGGCCTCCGTTGGCAGGTCATCTCTGTCATTATCCTGATGGGAGGCCAGCAGTTGTCCGGCATCAACGCGGTAAGGACGGCCCGTCGCCTCGTGGTCGAAGGCAATGGGGTTCCCCACCTTGGGTCTCCACAGGTCCTTGGACTACGACTCCCAGAAGCCTTTTCAACACTGGCTGTGGTGCTGGCCAGGATTTCTGGTAGCTGTTGTCTGAGAACATCTGGGAGAACTCGGAGAGGGAGACAGTAATTCTCTCCGGAGCTTGTTTTACAACGGCCCCAGGCCGAGTGTGGCCTAAAAGCATCCTGGCCCTTTTTAAGTCCAGTTTTGACAGTGGAGGGGAGCAGCCTGTGGGCCTTTGAACCGGGACAGTAACTAGTTACTTTTCAAAACTCCTCAGGCAGCAATTTATTCAACCTTCTAAGATTAAAGGCAGCTGAAATGCAGGTTCATTATAGGTGTAGAGGTCTGTACTTAGCCCCCCCCAGGTCCAAATCATTTCTAGTTACTTGGAATTACTAGTAATTATGTTGGTTGTCGGGGGTGTGTGTCTCCTTTCAGGCGAATTATTATGCAGAGAGAGTCTACGCAACGATGTGGCTCACCGAATACGATGCTCGGTATATCAGCATAACGTCCACTTTTTCTCTCATCATCGTACTGTTGTTCGTGGTGAGTGTTTCCCCATCCTTTTACCTTTCTGTTTCAAGTGGCCATCTGTTCCAAAGCCCCCCCCCCATTCAAAACACACACCTTCCCCTTCCTTGAGTTGCTGCCAATGCCCTTGGTTGTTAATGGCTGTTGTTTTCTTCCTTGAGCCTCTGCTTTTACGTGTGTGAGCTGAATATTCAAGCCAACATCCTACCAAGGAAAAGCAGAGAAGACGGATCCTCTCTTCTTTCCCTCTGCTGGGGCAGTGTCGGGGTGACACGGGCGGCTACCCTGTCTGCTCCGAATCAGATGCAAGCCTGGATGTTTTGTATTTTGATCACTGCATTTTAATGCATTCTTAGTGGATTGTTTTAATAAAAGTTTTGGACACAGCTCTGAACTGTGGACTGGAATTGCGGCTGGTATTTGTGGAAAGGATGACGATCCTTACTTCCATTTATATCCCATTATTTTAAAGACCGCCCAGCCAGAGTGCTGAACAGTTCTCATGAAAAAAAAACACAGTAAAAACTAGAATTTACGAAGACTTGAAGTTACGGATTTAAAACCACAAATTATATATGTGTAAACGGTTGTTCTTTATAGACGATCACGTCACCTACAAGTTAGGGTTGTTCCTATGAATGAGGGACCTCCAAAAGGTCCCGTCCTCAACAGCCCTGCTGACCTCTTGCAAACTCAACATTGTGGCTTCCTTAATGGAGCCGATCCATCTCGTATTGGGTCTTCCTCTTTTCCTGCCACCTTCCACTTTTCCCCGGAAGTCTTGTCTTTTACAGGGAAACACAGCAGTTAAATAACAGACTGTTCCCCTCGGGGGGTGGGGGGTGGGGTGGACACGATCCTGTTGCCGATATTCAAGGAATAATTCCATCAAGTAAGAAGAATCAAATAAGATTCAAAATCACAGACCCATTTGGCTTCCGGACACAGAAGAGAAGGACACCATGTTGTTTCTTAAGTTCCCCTCATGCAGCAAAATGTCTAGCCAAGTAGGAGATCAGTACAACTACTGTAATCAAATTTGTTCTTTTCCCCCTCAATCTCTCCTCCTCTTCATCGATCCCTTCCAGGTTTATTTTATCGACACCGTGGGGCGAAGGGTCTTGATCCTGATCGGCTTTGCGATCTGCAGCATCCTGTGTGTTCTGTTAACCATGACCCTTGAGCTTCAGGTTTGTACTGTAACCTGCCGAGCCACTGAGGTAACTCATGGCTGGCCCGAACCTGAGGCAGGATGAGGCGGCTGCCTCAGGAAACAGGTTTTAGGGTGCCGAGAAAAAGCAGCAAATGGTTATTTACGTAGTTGTTATTATAATTTTACCACTGTTACTCCTCTGGACTACAGATCCCCATTATCCCCAGGCAGTGTGGCCCCTAGGAATTGTAGTCTAGCACAACTACACTGAAATATGTGGTTTAAGTGGCTTTGGTTTTTAATACCTCCACTCTGTGACATACCCAGGTTGGGGAAAAAAAATGAGGCAACTGCTTCAGGTCATTTCATCGACCATGCTTATCTACTGCTTTTTCTCCAGTGAGTTCAAGGTTGCCTGCCTCTTTCCAACACGGTTCTTCACAACAACCCGGTGAGGTAGTTCATGCAGAGAAAGATCTACTGATCCAACCTCCCCCGGTGTCTTTCGTGACCCAGGCAGGCCCTGAATGCCCATCTCCCAAGTCTGAACCTCAGGCACTAACCACTACAGATTATTTCCCCCTGCCATGCCAGCGGGTTGGGCTAGATGACCTCAAGGCACTTTTTTTCTAAGTCAACAATTCTAGGCCGGGTCCTGGTGCGTCCGTGAAGCGGCTCTGGGGAGGGAATAGACACGAGGGGGGAGTTTTTAGAGCCCTTCTTTGTGAAGGATTCAAACAGAAGAGGAGGAAGAGGACCGGACTCTGATGACCATTTTCCTCCCATAGAGCACCATGTCCTGGATGTCTTACATCAGTTCCAGCCTCATCTTTGCCTTCCTCATCGGTCACATTATTGGGCCAGGTAAGCCTTCTTCGGAAGAGATGCAAGTTACAAGCAGGAATAATAATAATATAATCCGGTACATTTTCCTCCCCATGAGAGCTGCATTCTCTCGGCCGTGACTTGTCCGTGTGTGTACAGGTGTGTCATATTCTGGCAGTGTGTGCCGGAGAGGGGTTGCCCACTCCAATCGAAAGGGTCCATAAAACTTCGATTTCTCTCTCTCTTTCACGCCCAGGCCCGGTGCCCAACGTGCTAATAACAGAATTATTCCTCCAGTCCTCGCGGTCCACCGGTTTTGCGATCGGAGGCTTTGTCCACTGGCTCTTAAATTTTCTCACGGGGATGATTTTCCTTCACATTGAGGTGAGTTTATTTTAGCAGGTCTTCTCCACAGCGGGTGAAATGGGCTCAGGTGGGCCCCCTTGCACCCGATATAAAGATGTTGGTGTTCTTACAGCAGACAGTTTTGGTCAGTTCATCTTTAGAAATATGCATTTCTAGGGTTTTTCCTCTTAATATTTTAATATGTTCATACTGTGGATAAATAAGAGGATCGTGATCCTACAGATGGGGGGGTTCTACTGTAAATTGGATGTCCTATGTCCGTCATATACCAAATGAGATTTACATGCCGGGGGGGGCAGCTCCAAAGCCACTGCATTTGGGCAAATTGCTGTAAGAACAAAGATACCTAAGGTGGGGGGACACCTATTTCTGTTTGATCTCCTTTAGATTCTACCTTGCACGAAGAGTCTTTCTTCCTATTTTTCTCTCCTGCCCTTAAGAGACCAGAGAACCCATCACAAACTCAAAAAGCCACAAATAATGCTTTTGGGGGGCCAAACAGTGGCCAAGATCTCTTAGTCGGCTGAAAGTAATCCGTAGTACAAATTCCAAGGATAACAAGCTTGTGTTTCCGTTGCTAAGACACATAGATGTGATAAATCTGTTTTCTCCTGCCATCTTCACAACAACTCTGTGAGGTATTACATGCAGAGAACGAACCCCAAATGACTCTCCCCATTCTCTCTCTCTCTCCCCCCCCCTTTTTTCTTTTTTTTCTTTTGGTTTCCATCACTGTAGAAACAGCTCGGCTCCTACAGCTTCCTCATCTTCTGGCCGTTCTCCTTCGGCACCTTCCTTTTCCTCTTCAAGATTATTCCAGAAACCAGAGGCAAGAGTTTTCTGGATATTAAAAGGCTGATGACCGCCCACGTAGCTAGAAGGATTCAAGTCCAGGATTCAAGAAGGGGCTCCACCCAACCGAGCTCAAGAAGGCCGTCCCTGCCGCCGGGTTCGAGAAGGGTTTCCCTGACACCGGGTTCGAGAAGGGATTCCCTGCCCCCGAGTTCGAGAAGGGGTTCCGTGCAGCAGAACGTTAAAAGAAAAAAACGAAAAGCCACCACGAAACCCACGTAACTCTTCCCTTGAGTTGCGTCGCCTCTGTCGGAATGCGGATGTGTTGCTGCTATTGTTTTTTTTCTGGTTCTCTCTCTCTGCTCTCCTTTGCATTCTGTTTAAGATTTTTCTATTATTCTCAAACACTTTTTTTAAAAAAAAATTTAAAAAAATCAAATGATCCCAAGGTGTGGCAGGTCTGTGTCCCATGATAACTACAGTAAAAGCAGGCTGAAAAGATCACAGAAGATCTAGGATCCAATGGCTTTTCTGAAATCTAGACGGTTAAGGCCACCCTCCTGTCTTGTAGGGATACGTGGAATTTAGGGTAGCAAAGGGGGCAGGCGGGCTGGCGTTCAGGTTGTGTCTATAAATCAAGAATGACTATTCTGGAATTCACAGCTCTCCTGTTTATAATTACACCAGCCAGTAATTTTTTTTCCCTTCTCTAGTTTCTTGCTAACCATCCCATAGGTCCTCCTGCACAGGTCCAAGCATGGAGTAAGAGCGATAAAACCAGCCTCTCAAATCTAAATCAAAGTCCATTTCGTGTTCCTAACGTCAGCTTGTTTCCAAGCACCATCTCCAGGGCACAACAGTAGCAATTCCTCCCCTAGTGTTTACTCTCAACACCTAGAATTTAAAGATATACTGCTTCGGTTTCTGGAGGTTTCATTTTGCTGGTAGATACAGCTCAAAACACTTTCCTTCCCCACCACCTAAATTCTGTTGAAAAGGCATCTGAGCCGGTGGTTGCGATCATGTGTGTCATCTTATAATTAGGTCTAGATTTCAGAATTAAAATCCTGTTAGTCTCATAGGAAACATGGCCTGAAATCAAAATAAATGTGCTTTTTATATAAACAAGCACCAACGCTTCTAGTCTACAGCTGGAAAGGCTTTTTAGGGTGGCTTCGCTTTCAATTTAAAAAAAAAAGAAATAAAGAAGATACACCCCAATGCCAAAGTGTCTGCCCATAATATGAGATGAAAGATAAATAATTTCAACTCCAGGTAAGGGAATTCCTATCACATTGTTACCCAAGATGAGAAATGTGACTTTTTCCATCTCTGCACTCCATTGGGCCGAAATAGAGAATGTTTGGCCCTGGATACAGAAAAATAGTGGGATTGCAACCTTAAATAATATAGCCAGTGGTGAGGGCTACATATTTCCCATCTCCAGATAAGGATAGCTGTTCCAAAGTGTGCTTCAAAAATCAGAAATAGCTGTTGCTCTGAGGCACCTTTAGAGGGAGCCAGAGGCCCAGAGTACAAGGCCTCCGACTGGCAAGTCTGATGCGCCAAAGAAGAGCACCATCTCTATGGAATTAACCCTTTGTGATCACCACCGTGGTGACAATACCGTAATAAAGAGTTTGAGTGCCTTGAATTACCTGCTTTGCCACAAGTCTGGTGTGTGAATCCTGAAAAGAAAAAGAAAAAAGAAAGGGGGTTGGTTATTCTGCCGTGGGAGAAAAAAAAATCTTCACTATTACAGGGTCCTGCTCGACACCATGATAATGGAGATAACATGTATATTGTACTTACCAGCATTTACACAGGATGATTCCTAGGACAACCCAGATTTCTTGGAGTACAACATCCATGAGCCCTCATCTGCATAGCCGAGGTTTCTTGGAGTTGTGGTCTTAAGAACACCTAAGGCCATACATAGGTTTGGAAACCAGGGAGTTATAATGTTCTGCACCAAGCACCCACTACATGATTAGTGACTGAGTGAGCAGAGGAGGAAGGGGGCGTCTTTCTCCTTAAATCAACATTTATCACACACGAGAATGCTTACAACTATCCTGCAGCAAAGGCTTACCTTCCGATCCTCTACGTTTCATACAGAGGCTGAAAACTGAAAGACGGGTAGGTCTACATCAGGCGCAAACAACCTGTCTTCTGCAGAGGGTGTTGGACTACAGATCCCATCAGCCCCCACTACCACGGCCAGCAGGAAAGAAAGTTGGGAACCTCACTCAGTCAGACAACATCTGGGTTTCCAGGGAGCGAGACTTTGCCCTTGGCTTACAGCCACCTCCTGAGTTAATGGTTGAAATCAGAGCATGGGTTGGGGTTTAATGGTTCACATCTCGGTTCCTGTGCTACCACAGTCACCTTCCGCAAGCTGTGCCGTCAAGCTGTTCTCTCTAGACATGGCTGCCCAATGCACTTCTGTCGGCTGGTATTTGCCAACAGGAAATCTCCCAGCTGGCACCCAGGAAGCTTCCTGTTTTTTATGGCCAGGAAGCTCAGCCGAGCTAGGCCTATGCTAGGCGGTGGAGACTTCGAGCTAGACCTTTCTCCAGGCGAGCAAAATTTAGGTGTGGGTTGGCCGAGTGGAACTTATGGAACCGAAAATTCTGAGATTTGCAGTCTCAAAAATCTAAATAGCATGTCTCTATTTGCTGTCTACACCAAGGGGGAGGGGAATATTATTTTGGAAGCAGAAAGAATCATAAAACAATCAACTCAGCATGGAACCAACAGGACAATTAGACACCATTGTCTTCCCTAGCAGTGAAGCTCTGGCGTTAGGTATAATATGCACAGCTCCCTCGTGTTATATGTAAAATAAAACCAAGATGGCATCAATTTCCGCTTTCTTTTTGCAACGGATAGCGCAACCGGCAGGCTGCCTTCAGCCAGATTTGGCTCAAAAGTTCCTAGCAGCCAACACACTAAAATACAGATGATACAACCTGGCATACGCGCGGGCGGGGGGGGGTTATCCTCCAAAATCACAGAACAGAGCTGCAGGTATAAGGAATGGATTAAGGTCCTGCACACATAGCTTGGGGTGCCACTACGTGCTCTGCCAGAGTTGGATGTTTTTGTCTGCTTCCCATGTGTGTTATAATCATCATCATCATCTTGGAACTGCAGAGCTGGAAGATGCCCTATGGACCATCCAGTCTAGCCCCTGTCAAGGAGGCCTAGAGGGGAATCGAACTCCCAGCCTCTGGCTCCACAGCCAGAGATCCTCAACCTGTGAGCTCTCCGGCATCTATTCTCCCCCCCCCCCCCGCAATCCTCCGTCCTGCTGGTCCCAAGCAAAGAGAACAAGACCAGCAGGATCGAAACATGAAGCTTTTGGCAGATCAATCCTTCCTCCTATGTCTTAAGATAAGCCCTACCCACCAAGCAGGGTCCGTTAAGGTCACGATTTTTCTTGTCTGTCCACAAACGTATTGCATAACACCCGAGTCTCCAAAAAAAGGGATATTACAGGAACCATCTTAATTCAGTTGCCAAGAGCATCAGCCCCCTCCTGAAATAAATAAATAAAACAAAACCCAGCTGAGAAAAACAGAGGCTTGTAATTATTGGCAAAATTCTTTCCATCATCCCCTTAAGGGAGCAGGCGGCTACTCCAAGGTCCAAGAGGGCTATTAAGCAATCCCAGCGTCTCGGACAAAGCCAAAGTGCAGGAGGCAAAAGACCGGGCGCCGTCCCACTTTTTAGCATTTCTCTGCTCTCTCTCCTTGCTGCTAAACCTCACACACAGTCCCTTTTAATTGCCCATCCTTCCAGTGTGGCAATGGAGAAAGGATCCAAGCAGACGCTGACCTCCACAGCCAAGAAAGGGGTAAGTTACAGAAGAGGAGTATATTTCCCCCCTGCTGTTGGGTGTGTAGGGGGGAAAAACTGTTATGAATTTGCAAAGTTGAAATCCCTAGGGAATGGTTCTAACAAAGTGGAATCTTAAACCATGATTCCTACCTTGACTTTGCCACCCTGCTTTTGAAACCGGCATAAACGTCTAACTGTGATTTGGGAGGACATGTGAATTTTTACTGCACCCTCTGCAGATAATGGTTCCTGCCCAGCCAGACGACGGCCGATAGGGACTGAAAACTAGCCTTCCGCCTAATGTTAGGGCCGGCCTCACTTGGCTCGGTTCAACATCCTATCCAAACGCAACTGCCTGGGTTAAGAGACCCACTGCAGAGTGTATTGTACCTGATGGATTGCACATGGTTGGCACATGCGTAGCTGCAATCCAGCACAATGCGGGCCACGCAGAAGTCAAGTGATTGGCAGGAAATAGCACCTCTTGCGTCTCATCGTCAAGATATTAGATTAATTGAGGGCTGCGATAAACTGTCTCTGGTTTTCTAGAGAACCTGCCTGCGTTTTCATGAACTCTGATTTATAATGAGCACCTGATTCTTTTATGGCATCGCTGTGCGAAGGGCTGCCTGACCTGGTGTGGGAGGGAATCAGTCCCGATTAAGACCTAGTCCGGACGGCTGCTAGAGTTGTGTAACTCTATCATTAAGTCACTGGTTCAGGAATACAAAAGGAGATTAATATTGGGCAGTTTCTTTGACACAGGGGTTAGTCCTGTGTGGCCTTGGTTACTTGGGGGGAGGGCTGGGTAAACGACTCCTGGTTAAGCAACTCTTGAGAACCTCATCAAGAACTTTATTCTCTAGATTGCTCTCCGTGGGTTCTGTCCAGAGCAGCACGTGCAAGGTGCATGGGAATGAGGGACAGGGAATGGGTTTCAGTTGCTTTGCCAAGGATAAGGTTACACCCTATTCCCAGAGATTTGGGGAACAAAAGCAAGGAGTTATGGTGTCCTGTAATATCACAAGGTAAGCTTTGGGCGGACACAAAACTGTTTTGGGTCCAACTGATTGTCGAAACTTGGAAACAGGGATATAGGTTCAGAATCTTTGTAAAACCTGGCTAAACACATAACATGGCATCCATGGGACACCTTTTATCATTTAGAATCGTTTATTTGTATTTTTATTGTATTGTTTTTTGTTGTTAGCCACCTAGAGTGGTCCTCACCGACCAGATAGGCGGGGTATAAATTAAATAAATAAAAATTAATAAAAAATACACCTGGCAAATGAGATCCTATGATGCTGTGCGGCATGTGGAAGGTACACACCAGGCCAAATGTGGTATTTCCCCCCCAAACCCTTCCCAGCCATTGCTAGCAATTGAGCAACAGGAAGTCTCATGAGTTCTGATGACAGTGCTTCACTCCTTGTCTTGCTCAAAATGGAATGGAAGTCACAAGAGACCACCAGGGCTCCCCCCTGTCCCCTCCTGTGCATTTTGTTTTTTCTGTGTGTCATGAATGAATGTGGAGGAGTAACATCCAATGTCTTCATGGTAACTCCTGAGCTGGCCAGGGATGACTGGCCTGAATTTCGTAACTCATTGGGGCCTAGAAGCTTGATCTCCCAACTCCCAGACCCGCTCTCTAACTTTCCAAGATTTTTAGGAGTCTCAAAAGGTTGTTAATGCTTTTGGGACACCATTACATTGATCTCTGGAGGACCCATCCAACTGTGAAATAAACCATATTATGCTGCAAAGCCTTGGACCGTAATTCACAGAGTCCAGTCAACAAAAGACAGCCACGTCTTAACCTTTCACATGCAGCAACCCGATAAAAACAGCCCTTCCTGTTAAGCATCAGTTTAAAGTTCTTCGATTTGTTACTAATGGCAATATATTGTAGGAGGAAAGTACGTTCAGCTCTCTGATCTCACTATCAGGAAATAATTGGTTTGCTTTGGAAACACTCGTGATTACAGGAGGTTCCTATGACTGACCTTGATAATTAATTATTATTGTTTTGAATCTCACGTTGGCAGTCCAGATAAAGCCCTGACAGCTTTTCTTGGGTTGGCGAAAGCGCTTCAAGAAATGGTGGGTCTCATAAGTTTAGGACTGTTTGCTTGGCCCTATAAGCAGATAACCATGTGCTGTCAAGACCATTCTGACTTATGGTCACCCTTTTCAAGGTTTCCCAAGGAGAGAGAGTACATACTCAGAAGTGCATTATCCTTTCCTTCCTCTAGAGGCACCCTGGGACGGTGCAGCTTGCCCAAGGCTACCCAGGCTGGCTCTTCTAGAAATCAAACTCCCAACCTCTGGCTCCACATCCAAATACCTCAACCATTGAGTGGTCCAACCAGATAAGCTGACAAACAGACAACCAAACCTTCAGGACCTCAAAGTGTATTTTTATGGTTGAAACTGAACTGTATTTATTCACGTACGGTCAAAGACTAACAAACTGAACAATCTAAAAGAATAAAGCAATACAAAACTTGCGACATTCATTATACTGAGCAATAGCTCCTAAAGGGTATGAGATTTATGTCAAAGTTTATATCAGAATGATCTAAAACCTCTTCTGGGGGAAAAATCACTAAGGAATTACTGAGCTGCAGCAGACTATGGTGAAAGTCTCTTGCATTTTTAGTTTAGAAATGGTGCAACCCTTAATTTTTTTTTTCCCTTGTTTGATCTATCCTATTTTTATACCAAACCCTCCAGATGACATTTCATATTGTTTCATATCTGGCTGCCTTCCAGAACTCTGTGTATGCCCCTTGTAACTCTTTAAGGCCTCTTGAAATTCCATTTTGGAAGCATGACTTTTTTGGAGCTGAGAGTCCGAAACAGCTGGGGGGGATTCTGGGAAGTAAAACCGCACGGGGTAATTTTTCCTAGCACTGTTCCGTAGCCTGGCCGAGCATATTCTGTTGAAAGATGATGACTCGTGTAATTTTTCTAAATCCAGTTAAGTCAAGCTTGCATTGAGGAATTCTCTTTTTCTTCTGTGAAATGAAGTGGGACTTCTGAAGTGTTCTCACTCATGCATTCTTTCACGCCTTTTCTGGTGAATCTTAAGGTCTAGAAACTTGAGTGTGTTTACTTGTCCTCCAGGAAGCTGGTAGTAATTAATTCTGTGACCCACCCCCCAGTCCTTGTTTGCTTCATGAGCAAAAAAAAAAAAAAAAAAGTACACCTCCTTACCTTACAGGTTATATTTGTTGCAGATATTAACATAATACTGCTTTGAAGCGGGTGGTGGAGCACAATGCTTTAAGCGCGATTGGCTGGAACGGTCACGTCACTTTTTTATATAAAAACTTGGCACGAACCGGATCCAGAAAGACTATGAACAAATATTAGGCTACATCTTGTGTGCCCAGGTCTGAAAATAACGCAGGTTGCTTCTGTAAACATGGAACGATGCTTAACAGCAAAAGCCAGGAGGAAAAGCAGAGCCATGTCAATGTTTTTTTTTAAACATTAGGGTTGTTTGAACACACTGGCCTTTTTATTTTTACGAGACTTGGGCAGTGACCGGCAAAATCCGCCCGAGAATGCCAAGAGAGTTAGCACAGATCACTGGGAAAATACAGAGGTTGCCGCTCAACCCATTATTCCACTCCAGTGTTTGATGCACGCAAGCGATAAAGGAGACGCGCACTGCACAGTTTCTGCCGCTTTTGGTTTTACACATTAGACAAATTAATTCCCCCTCTTCCAGCGCCTTGTACAGCAACCAGCATAACAATAGCATGCCATTTATTTATATTTGCGATGCATTTATATAGCACCCATCCTCTGATGGGGCCGTGATCTTTTTCTAAATTTTCAGACTCACAACAGCCCTATGAGGTAGGTTAGTGTGAGACAGAAAATGCCCAAGATTGGTCCGTGAGCTTTTTTATCAGGAGTTTCCATCTTTGTCTCGTCAGGTCTAGTTCAGTTGTCACGTGATGCTAGTTCTCTGCCAGCAACAAGAGTGTTCAGGATAAATTAGTGTGAAGCAGCAGTGAAAGAGTGTCTCTGGGCGTGTGCCGAACACCTTCTGCTTTAACATTTCCAGTCTCTGAAAACTGTCTAGCCTTTTTGATGCTCTGGCATGGGCAGGTTTATCCTCGGCACTCTGCCCATGCTCAGAGGCACAACAGAAGGGAGGCATCTTCTTTGACGGGAGTCTATGCCCTAAGTTAGCCATGGATGCAGATCAGAAAGGGCCCCCAAAGCAGTGCAAACAATTTTTCTTGCCCCTGTTGCCTACGCCACTCCATGGCAACAGCGCTAGCTGCTGATAGACCCGACCTTAAGCACCCTGAACAATTTGTCCAGTTTGCCTCCACGGTAGGGCCGGCCCTTTTCTGAGCCATCCGTGTGGATCTGCACGAGCCATTCACAAGGGAACGAAGAAGCTCATTGCAAGTCAATCATAAACCAATGGCTATCAGAAAATAGCAGTCGTAGGTAGATTATTGCTTTTATTCCATTTGCTCTCACAGTTAATGCTCTCAGCAAGTTATATATTGCCCTCATTAAACTGGACAGACCCACTACACAACCAGCTGTGCTTAGCAAAAAGTAAATACAGTCTACACCGGCAACAGAGACCTTTTTTTTCCTAATTGCAAAGCTCAGAAACCGCTCTTCATTCATAAGGGTTCAGAGAAAGAATAATTAACAACATTCGAATTGCAAGAGGCCTTAAAAATATTAGTCATAGGACAAACCAAGAAGCACAGATGCAGCCCATCAAGGATGATAGCACGAGATTTCTTGTCAAAGGTCCATTCTGTGATTCTACAAGTACTGTACCTGCCGTTCTTTCCATGGTTTTTACGAACTTTGTTATAAATAAAGCAACTCTTGTTAAACAATAAGCACATTTAATGGCGATCTGATTTAATATTTTTAATAAGTAAGGAAAAACGGTTTTGCGGCAGCCCTAATCCAGATCTGCAAAGGCTTTGAGCAGTTTGGGAAATGCATCATGAAGTTCTCCAAACTTTATTGCCCTAAAAGGTTGCATCTTACGACCCATATCTGCATGCTTAGAATCCGAGTTATTAGGATGGAGACGAGGCTTTGGAATAAAGGGTTTGTTTATTTGGGAACAAATGCAGTAGGTAGAGTATTAGTCTTTAATAAGTGGATCCTGGGTTCAAATTCATGGGGTGCCAGGTACTATTTTTCAGGTCAAGCAAACTCATACTGTTCTTGTGAGCATTAAATGGTAGATTGGGGGTATCAACAGCTTTCTCCTTGGAGAAAAAGGTGGGATAAAGAAATAATCAAGAATAATTATTTGTCAGAGAGAAATGTCTGCTTCGCTTTCTTGACAACACTCAATGAATGTAAGGATTCAAGATTCTGAAAAGACGGGAGCAGCCCTTGGAAGGAGTGAGGAAGCACCAGGAGGGAGAGGTTGCTAGGCAACCGCATCCTGCATCTCCCCCATGAAACTAGGCCTCAAGGCTGCAGGCAGAGCAGAGGGCGGTTCAAGGGTAAAAGGGTGGCAAACATTTGGCAGTCCACGTTTTCTTAAAACTACAATTCCCATAGTCCTTTATCATTTGCCACATAGATAGGGGATTCTGGGAGTTGTAGTCCCCCCCCCAAAAAAAACCCTGCAGTTGCAAAGTTTTATCACACTTGAAGCAGCGTATTCTTAGTGGCTTTATTGCTTTCCTCAGAATATTTTCCGGGCCCATGTGGGATCATACAAGAGTAAAATGGAAAATTTGCCAACTACAGAGCCCCACGTTTTTATTTTATTTCATTTTATTCTTGTTTTGTTTATATCTTAGCAAGTAGAAATCCAGCTGATGCAGCTTTCCTCTGCTCTGGAACAAAAAAACACATGCTATTGTGGGTTTTCTGCATGAGCTCATAAGAGTGAGACTGGTGAGAACACCAGTGTTTGGTGCTGGAGAATAAGTGATGGAGGCAGGACAGTGAGGGAAGAAAAGCCGTCCTTGATGAGATCTAGCACCTTGAGTTGTCCAAGCCTTTCAAATTTCTCTCACTAGATGGAGTTCACTTCAGGACACATTTTTTTCAACAGAATGTAAGAGCCTAGGTAGCTATTTCACCACTACTTTTTAAAATTCTTGTATGTCTTTTTCTTAGGAATGCTGAAATGGGTCACAAAGTGTCTAGGCCAGGAGACCAAATGGCCTTATTTAAACAGAGGTTGCTCCCTTCCCCTCTTTTTTCAGTAGGTGCCACAGAGGTCAACCAAAACGTTGTCCAAAAATTTGGTGGGTTTTGCAGGGGGGGCGATACTTAGTTAACAATTCCTTGCTAGCATTTTTTATATTTCTGGCTACAGACTGGTAGAATGCACCCGAAGTGGGCACTTTGAGCTGTTCCGAAATCCATCCTCTGCCCATAGTCTCAATTAAAGGAACTCCAATTGAAATGAATATGTTCTATCAAACATGTACTTCTAGAGGATTAGGGCATCTCCAATCACTTCGCTTAAATGCTTCCCCTGCAGGAATAGATTACAACAGGAAACAGGGACGTTGGGAGCGTTTGAACCAAACGTTTGTCTCCAGCTGAATGATTCTCTGGCCACATAAGTGGTGTGACTTATTCCATATCGGCGATTAATTTCTTTTCGTTTATTGCTCCACCCCGCCTGTTGCAGAGCGAGGCGAGGGTTGGCAAGGTACCCTGTTTTTCTTTCCAGCAGTTGCAGCTGCAGTAGAAAAAAGGGAGGCTCTGAAATCAGGCAAGAGAGAGAGAAAGAGAGAGAGAAAGATCAGAGAGAAAGAGTCCTCCGATAGATCACCCAGGATTTGGAAGAGGCAGAGAGAAGGAACCCACCCCCTGATCCTGCAACCCGAGATCCTTTTCAATTTGGGTAGAGAAAAGAGGGGCACAGCTGCCAAGGTGGCTGGCACCTAGCCCATGCCGTTGGTCGTAAAGACACTTGGCATGCCCGGATCCGAGGCCTTGGACGGCAACAAGGAGAATCCAGCCATGAGGCCGGCACGAGAGGGAGTCATGCAGGGATCCGGGGAAAAAGTTCAGAGGGCAAGCTTTGTACATTATTAGGCTGTAAAATATATTGTTGGGTGTTCCCAAGACGTGTGGACGTGTGTGTATATATATATAGATAGATAGATATCCTTTCCATTCGGCTGCTCTGCGTCCTTTGCTGCATACAGAGCCCTACAGAAGTAAGGTCTGACAGCAGAGCGTTTACCATGAAGACCAACGAAGAGCTTAAAGAATCTGGGGAGGTCAAGAAAGGGGTGAGTGTCTCCCATAGCTCTGTCTCTTGGAAACGTAATTGATGTTGTTTTTGTGCAAGGAAATTGTGCAAGGAATAAGAAAATCAAAAGTTAGCAGAAAAGGATATGCAGGTGGGTTATGAACTGAAAATGCAACTTTTTTAAAAGGTATTTGGGCACAGATGTCAAGCAAAGATGACGAAATGTTGGGATATATATATCTATGTGAAACTGTTTATATATTTATTTATTTATTTATTATTTGATTTTTACCCCGCCCCTCTAGACCATGTCTAATATGCCACATATTAATCTACTGAGAACATGGTTTCAAGTCTGCTGAATAATACAGAGGGGAGTGCTTTGTCCTTCTGATGCTGTCGCCTGCTTTTAGCTGTCTTTCCAGGGCAGAGGAGAGGGGGGGAAAGTATTGTGAAAGGTGACAGAAATCAGGTGGGAGAGAACCAAAACACAGCACAGGAATCAGTCTCTCTGCAGCCGGACCTTCGAAACATATGTCACGTTCTCAGGGCGAGGTGGCACAGTCACCAGGAAAAATTTGAGTGTTTGGTAACAGTCCGTTGGTTGTAAAACTGTGGATCCTATGAGCCAAAGGGGAACTTTAAAGCCAGTGTGATCCAACAGGGATCTCTTGAGAAGGATGGAGGCTGGCCTGTGCGGGGGGGGGGGGGGAAGGCTGGTGTCAAACAGAAGCGCGAGAGAAAGAGCAAGGATAGGTGCTAAACTGAAGTGACTGGTGTTTACAGTGGAAATCCCCCTTCACACTTCTGCAAATCCCTTTTCACTTTGCAGATTATAAAAGGATGCCCAGTTGGTCACCTAATTTATTAGCTGCATCTGCATCCCGCTTTTCCTGGGCAGGGAAAAAGTTTTAGGAGACTCTTGAATGAACAGCAGGAGAGAGATGTGAACAGTAAGAACAACGTGTGTGTGTGTGTGTGTGTGTGTGTGTTTCAGGCTGTCCCTCCCCGTGGAAGGTCATAGAAATGTTAATTTTAGGGGTACAGTTCTGGGCAACCTCACAGCTGCCAAGGGGAACAAAGGTTGTCTCAAAAATATTGCCTTTTGAACTGCAGTTGGAAATGTTCGCTTTTCGAATTACAGCTCTCAGAATCCCCCTTGACCATGAGGCAGTATATTAAATAAATAAATAAAACAAACAAACAAACAAACAAACAAATCATTTCATTCCACAAGGCGGCATCTGAGTCTTCCAGGAAAACCCCCGACACAGAAAGAGCCCACGTGGGCCAGTGATAAATTTGTCTCGGTCACCAGGGGCCTGGCCAGCTGAGGACATCAGACACAGGGTGGGAGAGACAGGGAGAACAGAGCAAGCATTAAGGTCAGGAGCGATGAAAGGAGAGGCCGGTTTCTCAATGGAAAATATGACCCGCTTGTGGGAGATGACTCTCCAGCGCTCTAGCTGTGCTTTTTCACAAAATGCCCCTTCCTGCTGATAGCACAGCAGGCTGCAGCTGGAGAATTCAGCACTGCACAAGAATGCTGTGTTGTTTGTAGGCTGATACTGTTTATGCTAAAAGTTGTTTCCCCTCCGCAGGGGGTAAAGGTGTGTGTGTGGGGCGGAAACATGCATGCAAAAGTTATCCTTCCTGCTGCATGGGGCTCAGTGCGGCGACAGCTGGGCTGGGAGAGGGGAGGGAGACCCTTCTCTCCTCCGCTTCAAGTAATTCTTTGTCAGAGTTGGCCCTGCCATTGGGCCGAGTGAGGCAGCTGGCTCAGGTGGGAGATCCTAAGGGCTAGCCGGGGCCATATCCTAGCCGGTCTTCCTCGCTCTCCTCGGGGAATGGAGCTGAGTGTGCTCGTCAACCGGTCCCCTGTTCCAAAAGCAACCTGCTAGTGGAGTGGAGGGTGCTTTTCCTGTGCTGGATTGTGCCCCTTTTCCAAGGAGCCCTTTTCTCATCCAAACCAGGCACCGCTTCTTTGCCTCCTCCAATATGGAGATATATCACAGCTTCAAAACATGACTTGGGGGGGGGGACACTCCCAGCACCCCGCAGCCAGCACCGCCGATCATCTGAAAAGTGACTTATTTCCGACTTTTGATCTCAAAAATTTGCAACAGCTTGGTTCTCTTTTTAAGCCGTCTCCGATTCACTATCAGAGGTGGTGGTTTCTGTGTTGCCGACACCTTGACCCCAAAGATGGTCTGACGGAGAACAAGGGTGCAGCTATTTATTTATTTAATTAATTTAATTAATGTTGTGTGCTGCCTTTCTTTGCATTCACGGGCACATTCGTATTACAAATAGTATGCATCAGTGCAAATGTGTTTTCAAATATTCGCAATGGAATGTTCAGCAAATATTCAGCACCAGTGTGTTTGTGGCACATCTTCTGGAATCTCCGTTGCAACCTCCCAGCAGTTTTGAGGCCTGTTCGGTCTTGTTTTATAAGTTATGATATGTCTGTGAACAAAAACATATTAAGAAACATATCCAGCCTTTGTACAGAGTCTTAAAAATTGCTTAGAGCAGTTCTGATACCACTTTATGGTTCATGTCCTTTACGACAACCCTATAAGGTAGGATATTAATATTATGTCTGTGCCCCAGAAAGGAAGACACAAGAAGAGTGAAATTGGGGGTTGGCGCGGATCGTCTCATAGGCACCGTAGATTCTCAACCCAAGGCTTTTTGGTCAAGGCATCAAAACAATTCCTGGAATAATTTAAAATAAGATAAAATAAATAATGTTATCTGGCTCTCACCATTCAGTAACTTCAGGCCCTTCACTTTTCTTTCCGGTAGCGAATGACCGTCGTCCTCGGCTTTGTGACCTTCATTGCTGCCTTTGGATCCTCTTTCCAATATGGGTACAACGTCTCCGTGATCAATTCTCCATCCGTGGTAAGTCTGATCTGGAAGGCTCCATGCCAAAAAAAGGTAGAAAGAGGGATATTAAAAAAAAATATTCCTAATCCAGTGGATTTTGCCTTTGGGTGTGTGTGTGGAATAAACAGACACACTGAATTTTGACTAATTTTGTTTTGTTTCACTTCATTTTGTTCTGTGTGTCTCAAGGGACAAAGTCAACAAACGGCAGGGCTAATTTGTTAAAATAGGAACAGGTTGAAAAGACAGGTACTGTATAAAACTGGTAAGAAAGGTGAGGGATGAGAGAGGAAGCTCGGGGTGGGTGGGTTTTGTACTACAACTCCCAGAATCCTCTCCAGCCAGTTATAAGCCCCCAAAAGGAATACCGTACTGTATTTCCAGACCTCTATGGAAGAGGAAGAGTGTGGTGCTGTGGGAGACAGTAAAACCGGATGGGGTTTTGAGGAAGGCTCAGTTTGTGATTTTTGACAAGCCTTTTCCCCCCGACCTGCCTTCTCCCCTAGTTCATGCAAGACTTTTACAACGAAACCTATCAGGAAAGAGAGGACAAATACATGGACCAAGACTTAGAAACCCTGCTCTGGTCTCTCACGGTCTCCTTCTTCCCCCTCGGAGGCTTTTTCGGGTCCCTTCTGGTGGGCCCCATGGTGAACCGATGTGGCAGGTAAGGAAAGGGTCAACTCCCCCCCCCCGCCTGCCGAGCGACTTTTGCTCAGCATTAAGACGCACGGCGTGATATGGTCCAACACACAACGCTTTCCCCCTGTTCTGCACTGGTTGGACTACCGTCCCCATCAGCCCCGGCCAGCTGGCAGGGGATCATGGGAGCGGTAGTCCGATCCATCTGGCAGATGCAGGGTTTGGGAAAGCTGGGTGTAGAGCAAGGGTTAGAAACCTTAAACCTCCAGATACTTAGCTTGAACACCCATCGCCCCCTCCCCAGCATAGTCCATGGCTGGGGATGATGGAATGTGTGGTGTATAAAGAGTCAAACTAGAGCTAACGAGCCCAGGTTATTACATCCACTGAAGCACTGAAGGTCACCGGGTGAACTCATGCTGGGTTCCAGGTCGGTCTCTCAGCCTGGCCTACCTTGCAGGAGGGTTGGCGAGGTTAAATGAGGAGCAGAAGTGAGAGGTTTGTACTCCCTCTTGAGCACCTTGGAAGAAAAATAGGTTAATTTTTTCTTCGAAAGTAGAAGAAAAACAAAGAAATGCAAGGAAAATATCGCCTAGCCCTGCATTGGTAGGGGGTTAGACTAGATGACCCTTGAACTCCCTTTCATCTCGGTCTTTCTAGGATTGTAAGTGAAAAGGGTTGGAGGAAAATTGGAAAGAGAAAGCATGCGCAAAAGTTACTTTTAAGGGTGCGGCAGCTTCTAACATCCACCCATCCTCCACAGTTAGAGCAAGGTGGTAATTCTTTCGTGGGGAGCCTTTGAAACCGACCTTCCCCTCCCTTCCTTTCCAGAAAAGGCACCTTGCTGATCAACAACATCTTCTCCATCATCCCTGCCATTCTCATGGGAAGCTCCAAGGTGGCAAAGACCTTTGAAATCATCATCGTTTGCCGGATCATCATCGGAGTCTGCGCTGGTGAGTCACATGGCTTGAGAAAGGAAGGCAGGTAGTGGAGGAGCAGTGGGTACACAGAAGATTACAGGTTCGATCCCCATCATCTCCCAGTAGAAGAAATCAAGCAGCAGTTCTTAAGAGCAAACAGTGGCCTGTCCTGCTGTTTAAATCCTCTCTTTATCTATGAGGACTAGAATCTTTGTTTTTCAAGGGAGTCTAACAGCTCAGTGGCAGATCTTAGGCATTTTGATGGCAGGTGTAGTCCGTGGGGGGAAAAATCACTGCCCAAGATGCTGGCATATTGCTACTACGAAGAGTAGGCAGAATTAAGATGGGGCAATGATCTGGCTTCCTACAAAAGCTGGCAGAATCCGTTTCCGGTGGAGGTTTTCTTTGGCAGCCAAAAATGTGGTTTGAGCACATCGTGACGTGAGGCTGCAGAGATGTAGATCATGTTTCAACAGGGCCGGCCCTACCATTAGGTAGAAGGAGGTCGTGTCCACAGACACAACCACTGAGGCATCAGGGAAGAACTGGAAGAGGGGTGGCGTGCCTTGTATTGGTATAAACCCCTGTTTGCTAAACTTGAAAAAAAGATTTCAGGTGCTAATCCAGCCAGTTTTCATACACAGCCTGCGAACAGGCGCCGTATTGTTGCTTCCAGCAGCAAACTCTCCTTATCAGCAGCACTAATAAGAGATGGAAAAACTGATTTAACTGATAGTTGTTTGGATTAAAAAAACAACAACAACCCCTCACCCAATAAAATCCAGGGGTTAAAGAATAGAATCTGCACCCTGCCATGTTCTCCAATTCTTTACCCCTTGATGGTGCTGCAGAAGGACGAATCAGACTTGATATTTCAGGGAATAATAGCTTGGCTTAGTCTGGGTGTAAAAGGTAAACAGGAAGCAGATGTATGAGAGGGCGGCTTAATCTCCAACGAAGCTGCCCAAATCAGTAAAATTAACTCTAGAGATCAAACAGCAACCAGAAGAACAGTAGAAAATAACCTAATAATATATTATCTGTGTTTATCACTAGCTCCTGGTTATGTAAACCTCAGAAGCTTGATAGAACAAAGTGTGTGTGTGTGTGTGTGTGTGTGTGTGTGTGTGTGTACATACACACACATTTATATATACATACACATACACACACATATACATGCACACACCATACACACACACATATACATGTGCACACACACACACACCACACACGTGTGTGTATATGTATATGTATATATGCATATATTGTATATACTATATAAAAGTAGAATTTCCTGGCTTTCTTGGGCCATAATTTGGATCTGTGCTATGTAGGTTCAGTATAATTAGAAGGTGGCGACGTACCACAACACCTTGTCTTATCTGTTTTTGCTCCACTTCATCCAGGTCTGTCTTCTAATGTTGTTCCCATGTATCTTGGAGAGATGTCCCCCAAAAACCTAAGGGGAGCCTCAGGGGTGGTCCCCCAGCTTTTTATCACAATTGGGATTCTGGTTGCCCAGATTCTCGGGATGCGGATGATCTTGGGAAGCCCTGAAGGTGAGGAATTTCGTTCCATCATACAGTGACCACCTTTGCCCATCATGCTAAGCCACAGTCTCTGTTAACCATGGTTTGTATCTTTGGGGCCTGTTTCTTTCCAAAGCCAGTTATCAGCTCTTATTTCAGGGCTTAGACCTGGAGAAACAAGCCAGGGACAACCCAGATTAGGGTTCAGCTATAACCACAAGACAAGGCTTAAACAAACCACGTTCTGTAAGCTAACAACTAACCATTGATACAGATTGTGGTTTTATGTAAACTATGATTTGGAACAGACTATGGTTTAGTTAACAGACCATGATTGGATGGAATCAGAGACAGCAATAAGGCAGAACCCACATCAAAACCTGGCTTACTGTTACATATGAACCTAGTCAGTCAAATGGTTTCTTGAGATCCATCCATGCAGGCACAGTGAGATATCTCGTTCTTGTTTGCAGGCTGGCCAATACTCTTAGGCCTAACAGGAGTCCCTGCTGCCTTGCAGCTTCTCCTCCTACCCTTTTTCCCGGAGAGCCCCCGGTACCTGCTGATCCAGAAAGGAGATGAAGACGGAGCAAGGGCAGGTAGGGTTTCTGCTGTAGCATACTCTCAGATGGTGACATGGAGGAGAAAGAGATTTAAAACATACCACTTTGAACACGTCTCACTTCCCTTTGGTCAGAAAAATAATATCTATATAGCTTAGTGGTTCAGTCTCTGATGGCAGAGCCAGAGGTTGGGAGTTCGATTCCCCCACTGGGCCTCCTTGACAGGGGGCTGGACGTGATGGTCCATAGGGTCCCTCCCAGCTCCGCCGTTGTAAGATGATGATAAGGGTGACAAAACCCATTGGTTGGCAAAATATTTTTTAGTATGGGGGCCATGTGGTGCATGGGGAGGTCTAGGCTTCAAACATGCCTGAGAAGTGGGTGCATGTTAAGAAATGCAACATTGTGAATGGAAAGATGCCCGCCCCGGAGGTGAAGCGTAGAACCCGGTTCTAACTTCTCAGCTTGCTTCCTACAGTTTCATTTTCTTCCTTTCCTCCCCTGGGTCAGCTCTGCGGAGACTGAGAGGCTGGGATGATGTGGATGATGAGATAGAGGAGATGCAGAAAGAAGACCAGGCGGAGAAGGCCGAAGGGCGGATGTCGGTGCTGACCCTTTTCACCTACCGCGGACTCCGATGGCAACTTATCTCCATCATCGTGATGATGATGGGGCAGCAACTCTCCGGGGTTAACGCGGTAAATGAGAATTGACAGTTTTTGTATCACAGTACAGCTTTTCCCACTCTTTTGTTGCCTATGAGGGCCACTCCATTTCTACAGGATTCTTGTTCACAATAGTAGATATGATAATCGTCTGAATTTAATTTGCCCATTCCCGTCCATTTTAGTTCACTGACATCCAAGGTGTCAATGTTTATTCTTGCCATCTCCTGTTTGACCACATCCAGCTTCCCAAGGTTCATAGATCTTACGTTCCAGGTTCCTATGCAGTATTTTTCTTTGTAGCATCGGACTTTCCTTTCACTTCCAGGCACGTCCGCAGCTGAGCATCCTTTCAGCGTTGGCCCAACCACTTCATTAGCTCTGGAGCTACTTGTACTTGTCCTCTGCTCTTCCTCAGTAGCATGTTGGATGTCTTCTGACCTGAGGGGCTCATCTTCCAGTGTCATATCTTTTAGCCTTTTGTTTTTGTCCATGGGGTTTTCTTGGCAAAGATACTGGAGTGGCTTGCTAGTTCCTGCTCCAGGTGGATTGCGTTTAGCCAGAACTCTCCACTATGACCTGTCCGTCTTGGGTGTCCCTGCACGGCATAGCCCATAGCTTCTCTGAATGACTCAAGGCCCTTCACCACGACAAGGCAGCAATCCGTGAACGGGCTGGGTGGCTTACAACAATTTAAATACAGTAAAAAAAGATAAAACAATTAAAATATATTTAAAATATATAGCCAGACATGGTGACATAAGTGTTTGCTTCCAATTTCAGGTTTACTACTATGCTGACGATATTTACCGGAGTGCTGGAGTGAACGAATACAGTGTGCAGTTTGTCACGGCAGGGACTGGAGCCGTTAATGTCGTCATGACTTTGCTAGCGGTATTGTTACACTTTTTGACTTACAAAAAATATAATTCTACTGAACTTTTCAAATTAGAAACGCATTGAGGGAAGCCAGAGAAAGAAAGAAAGAAAGAAAGAAAGAAAGAAAGAAAGAAAGAAAGAAAGAAAGAAAGAAAGAAAGAAAGAAAGAAAGAAAGATACCATTGCCGTGGACCAAGGATATATTTTCATACAACTGCTGGATAGCTCAGTGGTTGAGGTCTCTGTCTGTGAGAGCCAGAGGTTGGGAGTTCAATTCCCCCCACTGGGTCTCCCTGACAGGGGCTGGACTTGATGATCTATAGGATCCCTTCCAGCTCAGCAGTTCTAAGATTATTAAAGATATATAAGCTTATTACATGTCAGATAAAAGTTTTGAAATTAACCTTGGTGGAACAGATGTTTGTACATAGCTAAGGTAGTAAAATCATCAACCGTTGAATGACGAATTGTGTTATATTTTTCCAACACTGTAAAAATAAAAGTTTCAGCTGCCAAGGCGATGTGACTCTTTTTGCAGCACATCTCATGGCGAGCAGGCAAGAGTTTCACCGGTACAGCCCCCACCAGGGGCACAAATGCCTGCAAGAAGGCTTTAACCGTTTGCCTTTTTCCTTCCTCATCTTCCAGGTTTTTATTGTTGACGCCCTAGGAAGGAGGATTCTACTGCTCATCGGCTTTGGTCTCTGCTGTGTGGCCTGCGCTGTTCTGACCATCGCTCTGAATTTCCAGGTCTGTAACCGACCCCTTAAATAAATTCTTCTTTATGATTGGGAGAACCTGCCTCTCCCCCAGGACTGCTTGCCTACCCCAGGTGTCTTCACTGAACTTAGTTGGCCTATAGGATACGCCTATAGGATTGCACTGCTAACCCTCCATTCAGATGCGAGCAGGCTACATCTTCCCTCCTGAAAGGACTACAATTCCTGTAATAACTACGGCTCCTATCATCCTCGCCCTACTGGCCATGATGGCTCAGGGCTGAGGTGGGCTGGAGCCTAGCACTGTCTGGAGGGCCACAGGTCCTCCACCTGAATATTCAGGTCCAGCTGAACAGGATGTGATGGAGGGGCCCAGGGATTTTCCCGTCTCCATTACATAAAGGCTAAAGTGTCACATTTTACACCCAAAGGGGTCTTTGCTGGCAAAGACACTTAAGCCCTTCATCCTGTGCCACTTTGTCCCCCTCCCCTGCCAGAGCACCAGGACATAAAAGAGTAATGCAGCATCTTGCTTGAACACTGAAATAAGTGGCTGTAGAACCAGAGGTTGGGAGTTTGATTCCCCCACTGGGCCTCCTGAGAGTAGAGCCAGCCTGGGTGGCCTTGGGCAAGCTGCGCCATCCCCCAGGGATCCCTCCCCAGAAGAAGGGAAGGGGAAAACACTGCTGATGATTCTCTAGCTGGAAAACCCTGGAAAGGATAATAATAATAATAATGGACTGGACGGCACATCATTATTGTTTAATCCTGGAAGCCAAGCTGGATCAGATCTGGATGGTGTTTGGACGCGAGACCAGCCGCCAATACCAAGGATCCCCTAGTAGGGCTAGGAATTCTTCTAGAGAGCCATGGCTGCCAGTCAGAGTGGGCCGTAACAGGACCAACAGCCCCTGGCTCACCAGAAAGCAGCTTTTCTGTGCTCCTCCTCTCCTTGCAGCTCAGGAGCTTTGTACAAGAAAGCAAGGTCTGCATTCACCCTTTTTTTGGTTGCGTACGGATGCCTCCCCTTTAGGAAATGGATCTAAATGCTAACTCAATTTCCCAACAGTCTACTGTCTCATGGATGCCTTATCTCAGCATCGCCTGCGTCATCGCCTACGTCATTGGGCACGCCGTCGGAGCAAGTAAGTCTACGCAGGCCAGTTCTGTCTCCCTCTGGGCTCCGTGATGTTGACCATGGATTGTCTCCTCCAACCTGGAGGCTACAACTCCCATCAGACACAGCCAATACAGGCCAGGGGAGCTGTTGTCCCAGAACATCTGCAAGGAGCAAGGTGGGCAGGAGGGAGGCTGTCTTCATAGAATTGCTCATCCTACACAGCACGCCATCCTAGACAGCTGTTGTGAAGTCACCAATATAGGTCGTTTGCTGAGCCTTTTAACTTCTCCTGACCTTTTCCCGTTCCTCCCAGGTGCCATTCCGAGTGTGATGATTATTGAGATGTTCCTCCAGAACTCCCGCCCTGCCGCCTTCATGGTGGGAGGCTCGGTCCACTGGCTTTCCAATTTCACTGTGGGGCTGGTCTTCAAATACATGGAGGTAAGGAAGTCAAGGATCCATGATGAGATGGCCTGTCGGCTTAACCCACTCAAAGCCATCAAGAGCTCGCTCCCCCCCCCAGTTCACTTTTGTTTGGAAGTCCACCCAATGGTTTTAATTATTCAAACTATTTTTAACCAGAACATGGAAGTGTTACTTGTTTAGATTACATCTCCTGGAATACGGGGGGGGGGGGGGAGAATACAAAATGCAAGCTCGTAATTAAACCAGTCAACAGTTCAAAGTAAAATAATTTAAAGTCTTAAAGAGTTCAGGAGTGTTAACTACAGCAAACGGCCTCCAGCCCTCTCACGCTTTCTCAACCGGTCTCTTTAATTTGCCAGCAAGGACTTGGGCCGTACTCCTTCCTGATTTTCTGCGCCATCTGCTTGGCCACCGTCATTTACATCTTCATCATCGTCCCCGAAACCAAGCATAAAACCTTCATGGAAATCTACCAGATCATGGCCAAGAGGAACGGCATTCGGGAGGGCGAGAAAGACGAGCTGACGGATTTCACTGCCGTTTCTATGCCATACAACAAGAAAGCCGAGGTGGAGAGAAACAGCACGCTTTGAAACAGGCCCACGTGGGGGTCCAAGAGTAGCTCAAGTCCATCGTTTTTTCGATTCGGGGACCAAAAAGGCTTGGCGGGAGTTGCCATTTCCTGGATTTTAACTTACCTGGTGGCGGGTTGCGCTGTGAGTGAATCCATGCAGTTCCACGGCTTTGACTCGTTTTTAAAATAGCACTCACTCATGCTTGCATATTTTTCATATCTGTGGACAAAAATACTTCCTTCCCTTCTCTTGCCCCACATATACTGCCTTTTTCCTCCACCAGTGTGGATTTTGCCATATCTGGGTGCCTTTCTCTAAAAAAAGATGCTTACCAGGTCTGGAACGTTTTCTAAAGAACAACGCTGAAGCTCACCTCTTTTTGAATGCTGGCTGTCCAAGAGGATCACTAAGAGAGGCAGGGAAATCTGTGAATCGGGAGCCACTGTTGTAACAGAGCTTTTGCTGTACGATTCCCATGGGCTTTGGAATGTGCAAGGCCCACTTCCTGCCACTCCATCGCTCAGGGCAGGAGAAAGTGTCCTTATAATGAAGCCGTGAATTTCAGATAAGGCAAGGGAAAGGCTGTTTTGTTTCTCTCCATACCTCGGAGGGAAAGGAAAAGCGGTCCCACTCTGGAACAACTGCAGAAGAATCAGGTGCATCGCCCAGAGAGGGGCTGCCATGACATTTTGTCCCTTCTGTGCATCATGGACACCCTCCCTTTCAGAAACTCAACCTGTGGTGGTTTCTTATGGAGCAACAGCTGTTTCCTGAGTTGCATGAAAACTCAGACATTCAGGAAACGGCCTGGGTTTTCCCCCCCCATTCCTCTAGCACATCAATTGGAATAGACTGGGCAGCGTGTCATGATTATTATTGTTATTGTAGAATACTTAATGGAAGTCCATAACACAGTATTCGTCACAATTCTCCCAGTTGCAAAGACATCTCCGGTCTCCTTTATTTAGTGGCCCTGTAATATCTTCTCCTCTTCCCCGGTAAAAGATGCTACACATGGAAACTAAGGAAATTCAATCTGTCCAGCTGACTCTCCTGAGCTTAAAACACACCCACCCTTGATGGGGCTGCTGACAAGTGCTCAGATGATAGACCCAAAATAATCTTGAATTCCTCGCTGGGTGTGTAGGTATGCATTTGAGGAGCGAGTGCATTTCACAGCATATAAATAGCGCCCGCTAGGTCATGGAAGAAACAGTTGTCTGTTACAACATAGTGTAGAACCTCAGTCCCTTCCGTTTGCGCTGGTCTCCATCGTCAGGGTAGAATTATCATTAAACGCTGGTCCTTTTAATCACGAGAGGCAAAATCTGTTCTCTAGGGATCAAGAAATCCACACTTCTCCTGCATTTCTGGGCAAGCAGGAAGCCTGAGACTTTAGCAGGAGGATGGAACATATGCATCTCTTGGCATTACTGGGTGGCCACAGTCCTCACCCCTTTCCATTTACTGTACTGGCTGAAGATGATGGGATTTGGAATCCAGGATCTGGTAGAGCACCCTTCTTTTCCACCACCACTCCAGCTTGCCATTCAGACGTCTACTCTCGTTGGAGGTGGACGTTCCCCTGGCTGGGTCTAGACTGCTTCAAGCTAGACTTGAGGCTCGGATCCTGGAATGGGGGTGGGGGGAGGATGGGAGAAATCACCCCACATGAGTCTCAGACATTGGTGGCTTGTCAAGGAAAGAACCAGCCTTGAGAAGCTATTCTCCTGCCAACCCCCTCAGGGGCTTCGGTCAGGGGCAGGTGGATCAGCTAAGCATGGATCATATCTTCCCCCCATCTATTGGGGTGCTCAGCTGGGATCAAGGTAGCTTCCCTAAGCAGAGGTTCAGCCGATCCATATTTTTCGACAGGGAGCTATGTGGGATTCTCGGAAGAGGCGTCTGAAAGGACCAATCTGCCATTGTGCACCCAGATTATGGGTTGCCTGTGCCGGGGGAGTAAATTATGCCCCTTCTTTCTCCCTGAATCAAGTATCTAAAGCCAGGTAAATGCCCCTTTGCCTTCCCAGCAATAAAACACCCGATGAACTTCATGACAATCGAAGCCAGCCGCCTAAAAAACGGTGTGTTGCTATCCCCGAACCTCCGGGCCAGCCTTATCTCAGACTTAAACCTGAGGCTCGCTCTCTTGAGAAATGCCTTTCAGACTACAGCCTGAATCTCGGTTTCTTGTTATTGATAAGCCTTTCTTTTTTCCAGGTTATGCTACCTTCTCATAGACATGTGAAAACCGGGGTGGGGGGAAGTTCCCCCCCTTTTTTCCATGGGGAGAAAGGGAAAATGTTTTTTCCCCCCGAAAAAAACGTTTCCAGATTTCCCCCCCCTAAGTCTTCACATCTCTACCTCTTTGGCCTTAATATTACCACCCACACAGGTACAGTTTAGTTATATAATATTATTACTTAGAGCTTCAGAGCTGGAAGGGGCCCTCTGGGTCATCAAGTCCAACCCCCCCGTTAAGGAGGTCCAGTAGGGGAATTCGAACTCCCAACCTCTGGCTCCACAGCCAGAGACCTCAACTCACTGAGATTTCTAGCTGTTCTATTATCCACCTCAGTTTTGCAGTGTTTTTTCTTTTCTTTTTTTCAACAGCAGCAAGAAACAGTATTTTTCTGTGGAATGAGAGGAAAGAATGTTGTACATTTCTTGGAATGGATCTATGTGTTTGTGGTTTCTTTTGATCAAATTGTTATTTTTATTATTATTATTATTATTTTGGTATAAAAAGATCACTGTGTATTTTTAATGCATGATGAAACGAAGTGTGTGTAAATAAAGTAATTCATGAATTGACCTTCATCCAGAAGGACACACCGGTTGCATTTGCATGAAACGAAATCAAATAACAGTGACACCTAGGCAGAGCCTGTGGGCTACTTGTAGATCAACTCTGCATGTGTTGGAATTGCAATTTGGAACAAGCCAGAGCAGCCTCTCCTACCTTACATTGTCTCCATGTAGCCTCTAAATTTACTGAGTATGAGTCACTCACTATCTCTCAACACAACCGACATCACTGGGTCGTTGTGAAGGTAAAAAGAGATCGGAGACAAGAGAAATTGGGCAGGTCGCCTTTGATCTCTTTGTTAGAAATGCAGGATATCATTGTTAATCATAATTCTTTCCATCGTCTTGGCTGGGCTCCTGTTCTTCTACAGTCTGTCTGTTTTCCAGCTTTCTAGGCAAGGAAGAATTCATGAACCCCTTATGCAGGTGCAATGCTACCTAGAGAACTCCAATCTCTGCTAAGCACACGTTTAAAACTCAGTAACGACAAGCCAGGTTTAACTGGTGCAGACTTTATGACGACAATGATACGATGGGGCTGAGGTTGTGAGCCACAGATCAAAGAAAACACAAGCAAAACAAAACAAAACAAAAAACCACCAGTGATTCTTAGTGCTCTGAAGGCCGCACACCCGCGTTCTACTTTCCCAGTGATGGGCTAAGAGTTCAAACCCACTGGGCTTTCCTCAAAGACTCCGGTTTCAAATCCTGCCCAATCCTGTTGTAATAAACTGATCCAAATTGGCAACATACTCAGGTGCTTTCGCCAACAGAGGTCTAAATCATGTGCAAATCTTGGCTTAAATGCAGACGGGTTTTATTAGCATCGTGCAGGCTGATCGAGGCCCAAGAAAGGGCCTTGAAGGCATGATCAGGAGGGTTGCGCCCTCCGTGTAAAAGAAGGTTTCACAGGTGTGCACAGACAAGTCACATTTCACAAGCATGCATCCGCACACGCTGGGATCCTGAAGGGCGTGGGTTCAAGACAGATATAATAACCATGAAGATTTGTAGAAATCTACCCTTCTGAAAGTTATACGGGAAAACTAGAAATGCCGGGCCCTATGGCCACTAAGACTGGCCTTGATTCTCTAGCCATGCAAAGGACCTGTGAGGCAGGCAGAGGTGAAGCCTGGGAAATAAACCACCAGGGGTCTGCTGCTATTTTCATCATCCCAACACACCCCCTAGCAGAAAGAAAAGACCAACTACAGTATTCTAATGATGTTCTTCGATCTCTTCCATTCCCCTGTCCACAGGATGATCCTGGGGACCTCCCTTTTTCTTTTCAGGAAGGCAGTAAAAAAAAATAAATCACCAGTTTTGCATGAACCTTGACTGTTTCCTAAATTCTGCAGGGACATCCCACCCTTCGGTGAGATATCCCTGCGATCGATCCGTCTATGCAGGTTCTGGGAACCGTGCAGAGCGGCGGCGACGATTCCTTTTCTACCCTCGCCTGTATTTTTGTGCTGCTGCTACGAGCTAACAGCCACCAACGGACGTAGGATGTTTGCAATTCCTCCTCCTCCTCCCTCCTCACCTTGTCCTGAATTCCCCCTGCAACTGGATGGCCGTGCAAACCCTCACGGGGCTGAGGGGCAGCCAGGAAGCGATTCATAGCAGCGTCGAGCATCAGCAGAGAAGCAGCCTGCACATCTTACAGCTGGGAGGAAAATTAATGCCGCACGTTGAGCACAGAGCGGTGCCCCTCTTGGATTCCCAAGACGGCCTCGCTTCCAGAAACCGCATCACCTGCAGCTGGGGTCGGTGTCTAGGATCACCCCACCAAACAAGGCCATGGGCGTTTCGCCCCAAGCGATGACGTCCCCCTTGTGGCCCCGGTGCCGGCAGAGGGTGAGTTCCTGTAGCACCTCCTTGTGAAGGACGTGACTCCACAGGTTGACGTGGCTCATCCAGCCAGAAAAGGCATCGCTGAAGACATTGAACAAGGCATTCTTATTCTTCCCAAGGATGGCCACCCCTCCGCTCTGGATCGCGTAACCTTTCTGGATGTTCTTCGCCGTCCCCACGGCTCCGTGGATCCACAAGTGGACTGTGCCGGAGTGGGAGGCCCAGGTGAGGCAGTAAGGGACCCAGCCTTCGGTCCAGTGGTGGAGCTCAAATTGTACCAGATGCCCGCCGATCCGCACCCCCACGTCCGCCCCCACGGTGACCACCAGCTCGTCGTCCCTTTCCAAGGTGGAGTAGGAGAAGACGGTTTGCTTCCCTTGGTTCAGATTCTGGCTCCAGAAACAAAGGGTGAGGTTTGTGAGGGCCATGGGCTTCCGGGGGTGGATCTCGACATGACCCTCCAAGTATTGGTGGGAGAAAAAAAGAGCTTGGAAACTGTCCGGTTTGTGGCCTGGGAGAAAACAACAACAATCAAAACACCCTGGTGAAGGGATCCGGTTGAGATAGGATAATCTACAACATACACATGGATATTGAAAAGTTAAACTAGGTTTTATGTTCCATCTTTCAATGGGAAGTGGGTGCTGGGTTTGGGGGGAAAAATCCAGACCTTACTAGGAAGCTCCTCCTTCAAATATTTAATCTAGGGGAGACCGTCTCAATCTGACCCACATGGACATTGCTGGAGGTCCTTCCTTCCTCTGAGTCTGTGGAGTTGGGGAGATTCCCCGTATGCCCCCAGTCTTCCCAGTTCAGAAGGGAAGCGGAGTGCGCCGGAAACCTTGCTTTTACCTCCAACCACTGACTGGAGAGAAGAGCAGGATTCCACCCTATTCTTCTCTTCATCACAAAGGAGAAGACAGGCAGGATGTGGCCAACGCTGCCCTTCTTTCCAACTTGCGTGTAACAGCTTTCGGCGATCGTGACTCCCTCTGTTCTCCTAGGGCGACTGTTCCCAGTGCTTTGGCTACCCTGCCTCCCTCCGCCTTCGCCTCCTAGTGTCTGGGTCCCGCGGTCGCTTTGCCGTTGATGTGGTTGGCCTCTCTCCCTTCGGGGCAGGGTTTTTCATGGAAACGAAAGCAGCAGGTTGCCCCAGATTCTTACCAGGCTTGCCCATAGCATCCAGAAGGTACGCCCGCATTTCCTGGAGATGGGTCTGTATTTCGTCCAGTTTGGAAGTGAAGGTTTCTGGGTGGCACACCTCTAGAGGAAGGCAAAGAGCACAGTCGCTAGGAGGACAGGTCCCTTGACCGGTTCTTCGGCTCACGTTGGCGCTTTTGCGCAGTGACCTAAGCTAACAAGACCCTGCCCCAAG